>NC_139475.1:35342500-35977500 GCF_057233095.1 Heloderma suspectum | reverse complement strand
ACAGGCACAGACTTTGTTTTCATTCTGGCGCCAAGTAAAAACATGGCTTTTTACCAAAACCTTAGAGGGCTAGATGCATTCCCTAAAGTAGCACACTTTTTTTTTCTGTTTTAGATTTTAATTGGTATTAGCTTGTTTAATAGTTTAAGATGTTTTTAGGTGTTAAAATGTATTGTTTTATACTGTTTAAATTGCTTTTATCTGTATGCTACCCTGAGATCTTAATGATATAGGACGAGATACAAATGTTTTAAATAAATAGGTCTTTGGGCTTCCACTCCCATCTACCCCAACCATGACCAATGGTCAGGTATGATGGGAGTTATAGTCCAACATCATCTGGACAGCCACCAGTTGCCCACTCCTGGCAAAGTTTAGACAAAGGGTGCCACTGTCACACACTTCATAAGTTATTTACAAGGTGGTGGTGGTGGGAGAAAAAGACAGAGGGAATTTCTGTCAGGGTGCATTTTTGTATATATAGAAGAGAGAATTAGCCTCTGGTGTTACATCAAAGACTACATTGCAGTCGTATAGCTTCGTAATACACAATGATTTACATGCAAGGGCAGAAAATAGATCTCAATAACAAGAAGCGGTTTGTGACTCAACAGAACCATAAAAAAGATACATGACATTAACAAATGAAGTCTGACTAGCTTTTCTTCCCCCTCTCCACCCAACACTGCCCTACCCACAACATCATCCCCAAATCCAATACATTATTTGTACAAAGCATATAACAGAGTACGGATGTTCCGAAAAAAATGACCTTTTTGCAAAAATAAATAAATAAATCAGAAAAAAATAATGTATATACAGACACACACTTGGGTCTAATGCAGACTTCTAAAATAGTCATATCAGACATAGTTCCTGTTGGCTTGAGTGACAAGTTGTTCCACCATTGAAATGGGGGGGGGGGTGTCTTTGAGGATAGCTTAGGTGCTGGGGATGGGAAGGTGTCCCAGAAGCAACACAGTCCAAGCTTGCTTGGGAACAGCAGAAGCCATTCACTGGGACCCCAAATTGTAGCCAAAGATCTTCTATCTGAGGGAACCTCCTTGCAGAGTTCATGGGGGGCCTCTCTCTCTCGAGGTTGTCAGATCAGTGCAGAAAAGAGAAGAAAACCAACACTGCTAGTTGTCAGTGACAGCAGAGGGCACCGGGATTCATAGGAACACAGGGAGCATCACTTTGAGACTTATGCTTCTGTTCAGTGGTGGGGCGAACTGCAAAACCAAAGAGCTCTGCAAGGGGTATTATTGGTCAGATTTTGTCGTTGGGCTGCCTCAGTTCTGACATCCTTGAAAAACAATGGTGGCCATTGTAGCACCTTGGGCCAGGAAGGAAGGAAGGAAGGGTCTGTCTGTCTGTCTGTCTGTTTATTTATTTATTTAATTTCTATACCGCCCAATAGCCGAAGCTCTCTGGGCGGTTCACAAAAATTAAATCCAAACAACACACAATAAAACAATTTAAAATATACAGAACATTAAAACCACAATATAACAATACAACCACAATAAAACCTAGCAGCAGTGCAAGAGTTTAAAATACAGTTTTAAAACAGCAAAGATAAAAATTTAGAAAGCTAAAATGCTAAAATGCCTGGGAAAATAAAAAGGTCTTCACCTGGCGCCGAAAGGAATACAATGTAGGTGCCCGGCGAACCTCACTAGGGAGCTCATTCCAGAGCCGGGGTGCCACAGCAGAAAAAGCCCTCCTCCTAGTAGCCACCCGCCTCACTTCCTTTGGCAGGGGCTCACGGAGGAGAGCCGCTGACGATGATCTTAAGGTCCGGGCAGGCACATATGGGAGGAGGCGATCCTTCAGGTAACCTGGCCCCAAGCCGTTCAGGGCTTTGAATGTTAACACCAGCACTTTGAATCGGGCGTGGAAATGGACTGGCAGCCAGTGCAGCTGGAAAAGTACTGGCGTAATATGAGCTCGCAGGCCAGTCCCTGTTAACAATCTTGCTGCCCTATTTTGGACCAGCTGAAGTTTCCGGACCGTTTTCAAAGGCAGCCCCACGTATAACCCATTGCAGTAATCCAGACGAGAAGTTATCAGAGCATGGATAACTGTGGCTAGGCTCTCTCTGTCCAGATAAGGGCGTAGTTGGTATACCAGCCTAAGCTGATAAAAAGTGCTCCGTGCCACTGAGTTCACCTGTGCCTCAAGTGACAGTTCTGGATCCAAGAGCACCCCCAAACTACGAACCTGATCCTTTAGGGGAGTGCAACCCCCTCCAGAACAGGTTGAATATCACCTAGCCGGGCAGAAAAACCACCCGCTAACAGTACCTCCGTCTTGTCTGGATTGAGTTTCAGTTTATTCGCCCTCATCCAGTCCATTACCGTGCCCAGGCACTGATTCAGAACAGCCACTGCCTCACCTGGTTTTGATGTAAAAGAGAGGTAGAGCTGGGCGTCATCTGCATATTGATGGCACCTCAGCCCACACCTCCGGATAACCTCCCCCAGCGGTTTCATGTAGATGTTAAACGGCATGGGGGATAAAATAGAGCCCTGTGGGACCCCATGGAACAATTGCCATGGCACAGAGCAGTAATCCCCCAGCACCACCTTCTGGAATCGGCCATCCAAGTAGGAGCAGAGCCACTGTAGTGCAGTGCCTCCTACTCCCAACCCAGACAACCTATCCAGAAGGATACCATGGTCGATGGTATCGAAAGCCGCTGAGAGGTCCAGGAGAATCAACAGGGTCGCACTCCCCCTGTCCCTCTTCCGGCAGAGGTCATCCCACAGGGCGACCAAGGCAGTTTCCGTTCCAAAACCAGGCCTGAAGCCCGATTGAAATGGATCTAGATAATCCGTTTCATTCAAGAGTGCCTGGAGCTGTCCCGCAAACACCCGCTCAAGCACCTTGCCCAGGAAGGGTATGTTGGCCACTGGCCTATAATTGTTAACATCCTCTGGGTCCAGGTTAGGCTTTTTCAGGAATGGTCTAATTACCGCCTCTTTTAAAGCGGCAGGCACCACTCCCTCTCTCAAGGAGGAATTTACAACCTCCTGGACCCAGCCAGAGAACCCCTCCTGTACATGCGTGAGTCTTCCATTTCCCCCAGCTTGACTGGCTGAGCTAACTGGTGGCAACTCACTCACCCCAAAAATATAGAGGCACTCCAGGGCTTGATATGCGAAGGGTAACTTCAGAGGAACCTCCCCCAGGCCTAAGTTTTTGCTCCAAAGCAGAGCTAGAGTTCTACCCTAGATGGAACAGGGTGCTCAGCCTTGGATGGACAGCAGATGCTCAGGTGACCCAAATACACCCCTCCCCTCTTCCCAGCAGCAAAGGGCCTGTCTTGACAAGCGCAGGTTTGAGGAGACCTTGGGCAAAGTGCAGTCTGGTGGGCTGTCTCCTGTCAGTGGGCCTTGGCAGGCTTACCTGTCTGCCATGGAAGCATTCTGGCCCCCATTTCCCACAATGCCTCAGAGGAACAGCCTACCTGGTTCTGTTCAGAGTGCCAGGCCAGAAAAAAAAAACAACGATTAAGGGGAGCCCCAAGATGTTTTCTGAATCTCACCTCATGCCAGCACTGCTACGAAAGATGGGCATCTGGGCAACCTCAGGAGGGAAGCAGATGTTGTATCCTGAAGGCTGAAGAAGCTGGGTGCTAAACCCATCCACCCAAAGCAAGGTTGGGATTCTGACCTCAGTGGTTGCAAGAAAAATCTGATATCTTTCCACTGACCCTGGGTGCCTCACCATTCAAGCTATCAAAGACAAAAAGGTAAGTCTTAAAGATGTGGGCCTGCGGTAAAGAATACAACACACATCAGCCTTCTCAGCATGATGCATATAGCCTTTTCTGAGACCTGGCATCATTAACAGGGTTATGGAGAAAGGCTTGCATGCTTCAGATACTAACTTCTAAAAGGGCCTTTTAATCTTTGTATCTTTACAGCAGTGGTGCGAAAAGTGCAGCCCATTTCTGGTGGCCCATGAGCCCCTGCATCCGCTGCCACTGCAGCACTACTGCCTGAGGTTTCCCATGCTAGCTTTGGAACCCCTTCTGTATCGCTGATGAGAGATCAGAGATAATGAAGGCATTCCCTTGATAGTTCTAGCGAGAGAAACCATTCCCATAACCCTAATAAGAGATCAGGTATAAATCTCAAAAACGACCGAATGATCTCAGTACGAATCCAAGGCAAACCATTCAACATCACAGTAATTCAAGTCTATGCCCCAACCACTGAGGCCGAAGAAGCTGAGGTTGATCAGTTCTATGAAGACCTACAACACCTTCTAGAACTAACACCAAAAAAAGATGTCCTCTTCATCATAGGGCATTGGAATGCTAAAGGAGGAAGTCAAGAAATCACCGGGATAACAGGCAAGCATGGCCTTGGTGTACAAAATGAAGCAGGACAAAGGCTAATAGAGTTCTGCCAAGAGAACACGCTGATCACAGCAAACACTCTTTTCCGGCAGCACAAGAGGCAACTCTACACATGGACATCACCAGATGGTCAATATCGGAATCAGATTGATTATGTCCTTTGCAGCCAAAGATGGAGAAGCTCCATACAGTCAGTAAAAACAAGACCTGGAGCTGACTGTGGCTCAGATCATGAGCTTCTTGTTGCAGAGTTTCGGCTTAAATTGAAGAACGGAGGGAAAACCACTAAACCATTCAGACCTAAATCATATCCCTTATGAATATACAGTGGAGGTGAGGAATAGATTTAAGGGATTAGACCTGATAGACAGAGTGCCTGAGGAACTATGGACGGAGGTCCGTAACATTGTTCAGGAGGCAGCAACTCAATCCATCCCAAAGAAAAAGAAATGCAAGAAAGCCAAGTGGCTGTCTGATGAGGCTTTACAAGTAGCTGAGGAAAGAAGGGAAGCGAAAAGCAAGGGAGAAAGGGGAAGATATATCCAACTGAATGCAGAGTTCCAGAGAATAGCAAGGAGAGACAAGAAGGCCTTCTTAAATGAACAATGCAAAGAAATCAAAGAAAACAACAGAATGGGAAAGACTAGAGATCTTTTCAAGAAAATCGGAGCTATCAAGGGAAAATTTTGTGAAAAGACAGGCATGATAAAGGACAAAGAAGGCAGGGACCTAACAGAAGCAGATGAGATGAAGAAGAGGTGGAAAGAATACACAGAAGAACTATACAGGAAAGATCTTAATGTCCCTGATAGCCATGATAGTGCGCTCACTGAACTTGAGCCGGACATCCTCGAGAGTGAAGTCAAGTGGGCCTTAGGAAGCATTACTAACAACAAAGCTGGCGGAGATGACAGTATTCCAGCTGAGCTATTTAAGATCCTAAAAGATGATGCTGTTAAAGTGCTGCACTCAATATGCCAACAAATTTGGAACACTCAACAGTGGCCACAAGACTGGAAAAGGTCAGTTTACATTCCAGTTCCAAAGAAGGGCAATGCCAACGAGTGTTCAAACTACCACACAATTGCGCTCATTTCACATGCCAGCAGGGTTATGCTCAAAATCCTACAAGCTCGGCTTCAGCAGTATGCGAACTGAGAACTACCGGAAGTACAAGCGGGGTTTCGAAGAGGCAGAGGAACTAGAGATCAAATCGCCAACATTCGCTGGATCATGGAGAAAGCAAGAGAATTCCAGAAAAACGTCTATTTCTGCTTCATTGACTACGCTAAAGCCTTTGATTGTGTGGATCACAACAAACTGTGGCTAATTCTGAAAGAGATGGGGGTACCAGACCACCTTACCTGTCTCCTGAGAAACCTGTACGAGGGTCAAGAAGCAACAGTAAGAACCAGACATGGAACAACCGATTGGTTCCAAATTGGGAAAGGAGTACGACAAGGCTGTATATTGTCACCCTGCTTATTTAACTTATATGCAGAGTACATCATGAGAAACGCTGGATTGGATGAATCACAGGTCGGAATCAAGATTGCCGGGAGAATTATCAACAACCTCAGATACGCAGATGATTCCACCTTAATGGCAGAAAGCAAAGAGGATCTCAAGAGCCTCTTGTTGAGAATGAAAGTGGAGAGTGCAAAAGCTGGTTTGAAACTCAACATTAAAAAAACTAAGATCGTGGCATCTGGCCCCATCACTTCCTGGCATATGGAAGGGGAAGAAATGGAAGCAGTGACAGATTTTACTTTCTTGGGCTCCAAGATCACTGCAGACGGTGACTGTAGCCATGAAATTAAAAGACGCTTGCTCCTTGGGAGGAAAGCTATGGCAAACCTAAACAGCATAGTGAGAAGCAGAGACATCACCTTGCCGACAAAGGTCCGTCTAATCAAAGCTATGGTTTTCCCAGTAGTAATGTATGGCTGTGAGAGCTGGACTATAAGGAAGGCTGAGCACCGAAGAATGGATGCTTTCGAACTGTGGTGCTGGAGAAGACTCTTACGAGTCCCCGGGATTGCAAGGAGGTCAAATCAGTCCATACTAAAGGAAATCAACCCTGAGTGCTCATTGGAAGGACAGAGACTGAAGCTGAAGCTCAAATATTTTGGCCACCTACTGCGAAGAGAAAAGTCCCTGGAAAAGACCCTGATGCTGGGAAAGACTGAAGGCAAAAGGAGAAGGGGGCAGCAGAGGATGAGATGGCTGGATAGCATCACCGATGCAATGAATATGGACTTGAGCACGCTCTGGGAGAGAGCGCAGGACAGGAAGGCCTGGCGTGCTATGGTCCATGGGGCCACGAACAGTTGGGCACGACTGAACAACATAAGGAAGGGATTCCCACACTAGCAAGGGAATCCCTTCCCAACTGCTAGCATGAGAATCCCCAGGGATCTTCTTGCCAGCAGTAGCAAGGGAATCCCCAAGCTTGTGTTTGTGGCAATCTGGCCCTGCCCAATGCATCCCTCAGGATCAAAAAGGTTGCATACCCTCACTTTATAGAATGGCTTCCCATAGCTTGGCATAAAGTTGCAGCAAAGAATGAAATTAACACCCCCCCACCCCCCACCCCATTTTGCAAGGAGTTCATCACAAGGTGAGCAGGATACACCTTACAAGAAAAGGTACTCCTTTTTTCACATTCAAGAAAGTGCTGAAGTTTCACCCTTTCTGTGCCAGACCAAAGTGTGTACATGTGCGTGTGGACTTTTATAAGAACAAAAAGATAAGGATTCTAATAAGGATTAGAGCTCTCTCAGCTCATGGTGTGACTTCCCTGTAAAAAAAGAGAGAAAAAGAGCTAACTGAGCAAGAAAAGGATCCCCTTTTAGTTCTGCCATTTTGCAAGGATGGGTTGTTTGACCCAATGATTAATGACTGGGAAGAGCTTTTGGGGGCAGACTTTGGGATCCAGCCATCAGGAGGGGAGTGGCGGGATCTGGTTTCTCTTGAATATTGCGCTGATGAGGTCTTTTGCTTTTAAAGAGCTGCTATTTAGAGAAGTTCTCTCCTCTCCTCCCCCCACCCCCAACACAAAGAACATTCGTCTGCATAATCAGAAGAGAGGAGAGAGCACATGTGTGTGTACACATCGTACTGTCACAGCTACAAAAATTATCCACCTGCAACAGCCCTCAAGGATGTGGTAATTTCCATCATTTTGGAGGTTGGCTGAGAGCATGAATAGGTGTGCACATACACGAAGGACTGGATTGTCACGCCACCTGCTTTTCCACATATAACATGACCTCCTTCTCTTCTCCCATCAAGAATTCTAAGCAGCAGCAACTACAGTGCCATTGTTTTTAGGGACAATAAACCACCCACTCCCATCAGTATTTGCTGCATTTCCCCCAAGACTGAGCACACTTGCCCTGAGATTACTAGACTCAAGCCCAATAAAAAAGAAAGAAGCCCAACTCCCCCAGCGACCGTGCCCATCTCTCTGGCAAAGTTCTCTCCTTTCTGAGCTGCTCATCTCAAGACTCAGTGGCCCTGCAACTCCTTCCACTTGCCACATCCTGTGGCTGAAGCCAACCCTGCTTACACATGGAGTGCAATGGCGTTGTCTCCCATGCAGTGCTCTCTCCTGTATCCACTGGATGCATCTGGCAGGAGCCGCCCCTGAAGAGGCATGCCACAAGATCCTACGCAACAGCTTTGGCGGAGTTAAGCTGCCCTTGCCAGAAAAATGGGGACTCTTCAAGAGCATAAATAAAACAGGGCAGGCGGCATGCACAGAAATAGAGCCCCCCTTCCCCACCGCCCCGATGGGAGTGTGGTCATCACAGCAGCAGAAGTCTCCACATTGCCTCAGCAGTGAATAGAAGCCAACAAGTTTTTGTTAAGCACACAAGTTGAAGAAGGATCTGCTTTCCTTGGGATAGAAAGTTCAGCCCAAACAGACATGGAAAAAAGGCTTCTGGAAAGTTCCTGCTTGAGGCTTCAAATGTTTCAGCAAAGTGGGCTGTTTCTCCTTTTCTTGCCAATGCAAATGGAAGCATGGGGTGGCTAAGAGATGGGCCCAAGGCTGCAGAGGCCATAGGAACAGGTGCTTGGCTCTTTCTGCACCCATGTCAGCCTCTTGATGGCCTTGTAGGCCCCTTCCAACCCTACTATTCTATGATTCTTCACTGTGCCGCTTCCCCTGTTCTGAGGCTCTTGATGCCTCAGAACCCTCTCACTGAGCAATGCCCCCTGTCAGGCACTCCTGGACAATGGAAGTACCACCTGGTGGACCAACTATGCAAACAGAACAACGCCTTCCCCCTTGTACCCCCAAAGTGCAGCAAACCAAATGCTTAAAAAAAAAAAGCACAAGTGTGCTATGTTTGTGCAAAGATAAACGAAATAAATACATGATGAAAAACAAAAAGAAAGTTCACAGTATCACATACAGATAAGTAGCTACAGTAGTGCACTTTGGGGCAGGGGGGAGAAATAATATATGTATACATATGTATAGATGTCTTAATTGGTCACTACCCAGAATTCACGTCCCCTTCCAGCTTCAGATGTCCCCTGGGCCAGGAGCTGCTTGGAAATAACGTTGTGTAGAAAACAGAGGGAGGAGGAAGGAATGAGACACGATAAAGGATGCTTTTGCTCCATCTTTCTGACACAGTTTGATATCCCAGAGCACAGCTGATGCCAGCACAACGAGTTCTTCCCCTCATTTCGTCACAGCATCTGCAGGCTGGCCAAAAGGTAATGCCTCCACCAGTGGCAGGAGGAGCACTCTTTCCAGGGTGGGGTGGGGGGCTTGCATAGAAGTTACTGCAAGGGGCAACAGAGAGAGACAGAGAAGTCACTGAAAGAGCACAGCCCGTTTCCTGCTGTTTATGCTTGGGGAGAGGGGAGAGGGAGGGTGAAAGCATGCAGAGAGAGAGACTCAGCAACTCCAGAAAAGGGTCAGGGGTCATATGCTACACTGGCTTCATTGGGGAGTTACTTGATGTGGATTCACCCATAGGTTAGACTAAGAATGTTGACTCTGGAAAAATCTCAACAGGGCCGAATTCCTAGAAATCCCAGGTCATGACAGGATTCAGTTCCCACTGTCAGGAATCAACTCGGCTCTTGGCCAATTTGCAGTTTATCCAACCTGACAAGGAGAGATACTCTGCACATGCTCAGAAGTTCTTAACTCAGCAATGTTTTCTCCCTTAAAAAAGGTATATATATTTTTTGAAGAACTTACTGTATCACTCTCCTCATCGGAGACTGACTGGATTTGAGTGTTATAGTGGAGAGGAGAGTACACCCAGCTCCTCTCATCTGTCGGCTGCTGGACAGCAAAGCAGAAAGCAAGAGCACAGCAGAGGCAGGGAACAGAGAGAAATAAAGAAATAAATAGAGATGAAAAGTGGGACATGGATGAGAACAGCTGTATGGCTGGAAAGAGAAAGCACAAGAACAGAGCGTAGCCTGAACACAGAAGCTACCTTCTCTCTCGCACCTTGGTTTATACCTTGTCTACACCTTTCAACGGCTTGTGCCACAGAATCAGCACAGCTAAGACTCACTAACATGCAGGAGTTTGGGTCCTTTGCATGCTTCGCTTCTAAAACAAGAGGTGCTGAGGTTTGAGCTGACCTGGGAGACAAGCCACACCCTCTACCGAAAAGGGCCAGACACAGAGAGGATTTTGCTGCTACTGTTGTTGACTCAGTGCAGAAGAAAAGGCATTCTGTACATGCCCTGAGGCACACTCACCCTGTCCTTAATTTCATGCACTCTATGGCAAACGGCCCCTGCAGTGCTTTGGCAGAAACAGAGTTGGGAAAGGGGGAAACATTCCCCAAACAGATTTTATACACATACAGATGTTAATCTCCTACCTATGTAGACCTGTAGACAAAGATGTCAAAAGTCAAAGATGCAGGAGTGGTTTAGTCTCTCCCACCCCCCACCAACGTGATGGCCTCTTTAAAGTATCTGAAGCCATTCTACTCTTTACTAACTAGAGATTATATTAGGCGTAATAATATGAAGAGCTCATTTGGAAATAGAATTCGAAGAACATCTTGATGATGAAATATGCAAATGTTAACCTTTTTCTTTTAAAACAACATAACAACATTGTCAGTGTGTCAGGGGTCCAAAACCTCTCAGTGGGCACTTTTGGAATTTTGAGTGTTGTGGGTGCTATCACAAAATGGCTGCCATCCATGGGGGACAGGCTTGCTTCTTTCATAATATGGTTGTCACGGTGGGCACAACCAGTCACAAAACAATCATTTCTCAGAAGGCAAGCTGGGAGAGGCCTACAGGAGCTTCTAATCTGACACGTTAAGAGTCTACAGCAGCTGTCCCCAGGGCTGGTGCCCTCCTACCTTGGTAGGAGACACAGTCCAACACATCTGGAGGACACCAGGTTGGGGGATGGCTGATCTACAGCTACAAGCAAGAAAGGAAATGGTGCTTTGAACTGCCAAGGCTGCATTCCGAGTCTCCTCCCACCCATGATTAAATAACCCCACCTTCGATCTAATTGCCAGCCAAAATTCACCCTCTATTCCCTTGTAAGATAAAACATGAGAATGTCCACTATGAGCAAGGCCAGGCATAGTTAACAGCTGAGCTATGAATCTGGAACACTCCCCCCTCTCCCCACTTTGACTCTCACCTCTGCAGTGAACTTACTAGGAGGCCAGAGGCTGTCCTGCTTTCTCTCTGCCTCAGTCTCCCCATCTGAAATATGGGGAGAATCCTGACCTACCTCACAGGGTCGTTTGTTAAGGATTACTGGCTAAGGAATATGAATGCGAACCATTCTTATTGAGTCCAACTAGCCCCAGCACTGGGAGTGTTAGTGGCAAACCAGGTGCCTCAAAGCACCCCCAAACCCCAAACGTGGCATTTCAACGCTGGGGCACTTACATCCCCAGAGGAAACAGAGGCCACTCAGAGCCTGCGCAGGCAGGGGGAGTAAATCCAGTACCTTCCATCTGTGAACTGGATGGCACATGCTGTAGCAAATGAGAATGGGTGGGGATGAAAGAAAAAAAAGAAAGGGGGATGAAGGAGATGATGAGAAAAGAAGAACAGAGGTAAAGGGGAGGAGAGAAAAGATAATGTTTCTGGAAAGGGTGAGCATGCATGAGCATGAGAGACGAAAGCCCAAGGAGGGGACTGTGCATAGGAACAGAAGGATGCTGTTGGAGCTCAGATATATGAGAAGGATGTTAATGGAGCTCAGCTGCAACAGGCTTCCTCAGGCCTTCTCTGAGGGAAGACATGTATGAATGGAGCCTAGGTTTACACCCAGAGAAATTTTGCTACTTATTAAGGCGCTTTGCAAATTGCAAGCATTTTTAATAGCTGTAGTTAAAACGTATTGCTTGCAATTTCTGAAGGGCTTTCTGATCCTGGTGTTTGCATTTGACCTTCTGAGGGAGGCGATCCTTAAATTCCCATTTGATGTTTGGTTGCGAGTTGAGGCAGAGGGGAGTCCAACACGCTTGAGTTACAGAGTGAATCCTCAAGACACACCACAGGCACACCGCACACCTTGGGACATGCAAAACAGGAGCCCTGTAACTCAGTGTTTGGAGAGGCATTTCGACCTTTTAGAATAGGGGAAAAACTGCACAAAAGCAGTGACTGAACTGAACCCATGAACGTTCAAAAGCAGCAGGACCTTACAGGGGGTGGGGGGCACGCTTGAGAAACGGCAATGCGAGAATCACGGCCCTCACTAGATGGCCAGTTGCAAAGGGCAAATGTTAGCAAAATAGTAAGAATAACACAGAGGCAGATAGCATCTCCAGCTCACATGCATTGTGAAACCACGCAGAGCAGCGTCATGAGCTGATTCCTGTTGGAGACATTGGCATGAGCAGGCAAGGGGGAGTGGATGAAATAGGAGGGAGGTGAAGGCAAGGTGGAGGGGGGTGCTTGGGTTTTGTTGACCTATGGGACAGGGGCCAGAGGAGGCTCGAGTCTGGTCCATGACAGCTAAAACGGGCTGCAGGTGAACCAGGAAAGGGCCACTGAGGCAAAGAGAAGGATGCGGCCAGTCCTCTTGGCTGAGATCTAGAGCTTTAGCTGAATCCCAGAATTACCCCTCCAGCTGGGGGAAGGGAGTCAGTTTCGAGTCAGGTTTTAAAGGCACAGTGGCTGCCAGTTCCCTGGCGTGCTCCTACTGCTTTCAGGGTTGTACCACCCTGGGCACAGCTTAAAACAAAAAGAGAGGGATTTATTATCTGGTGACAGGCAGCTGGTGACTGAAAGCAGCCTTCCCCAACCTGGTGCCCTCCAGATATGTTGGCCATGCTGGCTGGGGATAATGGGAGCTTTCTGAGTCTGAACATTTTATTGTATTTGACTAATAGCCATTACAAACAACGTAACTTAAAGCATCATGCAATAACAGAACATAAACAGAATCAAGTTAACGAATCACCACTGCCATAGCATTCAGAGTGCTTGCACAAATATGTTTTGCGGTCTTATCAAACAGAGCTGTTTTGTGTGTAACTTAAGGATCGCAGTCTGACAGTAACCAACGAATCTTCCCATAGATACTTTTGCCCTGTAAAGCTGCCAAAATCTGTTGCAGGAATTTCTCCCTGGAGTTTTGATATAAATGATAGTACAGTAAGTAATGTGAGGTATCCTCTGCCTCTCCCATGCCACAGATACAGAACCACAGGTTTCTTCGAACATGCCTGTATCTTCCATCCAAGAATACTGTGGGCATGGTTTGGGAGCGTAGTTCTGTAAATTAGGTTCTCAAAGAAGCAAAAGTGAGCGGTTGCAGGTATTGAGCTCTTTCATGATCTGTTTTAAACAGATAATACCACTGAGAAAAGTTTGAAGATTTAATTAGATCTAGGTCCTGCCTATTATCTTTTCCATAAATCCAATCCCTCAATTTGTTTTTGGCTCCCGGTATAGTACAAATATCTGGTAGAAGGTTTTTAGAGGTTAGCAACTGATGGCACAACTTAGCCCAGCCACCCTTCTTCATTTGTTCTCTTAAACAAAGCTTGGGGAGGCGATCTTCTGGCATGTCCAGGACACTCTTAGAATACAGAAGGGCTGCCTTCTGAGCCCCAGCTCCTGTGATACCATGCCTGTCTCTGCCCTGAGGAAGGGGGCTGGGGTCCCTCGGGGTACTGCCAGTAAGGATCTCAAAAACTGTTTCTGACACACCTCCAACTCCTTCAACTTGTTACGCCTGACCCCCCAAATCTCAATCCCATATTGGATTTGAGCAACAGCTTTTCCAAGGAACACTTTCAGTGCTGGCGCCACCAGCCTGCTGCCTGCCTCCCCTGGAGTAGAAAAATTTCAAGATAGCACAAGTTGTCTTCTGTGCTCTTATTTTAATGTTCTGGAGCTGAATCTTCCAAGAACTCATCTCATCAAAATATACACCCAGGTATTTGAAGGAGGAAACCTGCTCTATCTTATTTCCATCTAGCCTCCAGTTGTACCTGGGGGGACTTTTACCAAAGACCAACACCTTGGATTTAGCATAGTTAATTGTGAGCTGTTCCATTTGGCAGAAATCAAAGACAAAGGGTGTTGGACTCGATGGTCTTGTAGGCCCCTTCCAACCCTACTATTCTATGATTCTATGATTCTTGTAAGCTAACCGACAGGAAGCCAATGCTTCCAAATCTACTTCCAGCTTTAGCTGCCTTATCCTCCAAGTTAATTGAGACAGGCTCTTTTTAGCTTGTCTGCATTCTGTGTCATACCGCCCAACTTTATGAGAGACCAATCCAGGTTGATGGACTGTTCTTGTTAGGAGTGGCCTTAATGCATTGGCTATAATCAAGCTGCCATCTATAGGATCGACATGTCCTTCGACAATGTTTTGGCGTACTCCCAAAAGATAAGGACTGTTCAAATGATCCTGAACAGACTGGCTAACAGAAGAAGACCATCTTAAACGTTTCCCACCTATGATTGTTCCGTCTGCTGTGTCCATGGGGAGGGGGCGCAGTTGGGGAGCTTGTATAAAGATGGACCAAAGTATAGGTAAATGGTCACTTTCTGGTCAGTCTATAATGTTATAGCTTGCCTTATAGGACAATAAATTTGGTGAGCAAAAGATTAATCAATAACATTACCTGGCCTACTATTAAGAAATGTAAAATATCCATTAGACATATCCTGAAAACTGCCATGAAGGCATATCAGCTGGAAGCAGGACATAAGTTCAACTAGCCTTCGACCTTCTTCATTGATTATTTTATCATGTGAAAAGCGATCATATGGAAAGACATCACTACAATCCAGACCGAAAGCATTGCCATTTTTGTTGGGTCCTGGACCAACACAAGCATTAAAGTCACCACAAACCACTATACTAGCTTCAAGAAACTGTGCTTCACAGAGGTTCAGTACCATTGCCAATTCTTCCCATAGAATCGTTAAGGTCAGTGAGGATTTATCAGGTGGAAAATATACATTAAGGCAAATTAAAGCATCCAGCTCACACCTCCACTTACCTTTTACCAATACTGATAAAATAAAGTTACTTTTAGACTGATGAATTACCTCAGCCTCAACATCAAGCTTCACTGAGACAAGTGTAGCCAGGCCTCCCCTGGCTCTTCCTTTCTGATGGAGTTTTGTTGCAGGAAGCAGAAAGGAGCTGAACCCCTGCAGCAAAAGGGTTGAGGTTTCCAATAATCACGTTTCTTGGAAACAAAGAATGTCATAAAGTGAAAGAAATATGCTAAACTCTTGATCTGCTAACTTGCTCTGCCACCCAGCTATGTTCCATGATAAAATAGAAAGGATGTAGAGGAAATGCCGGAAGACCTTTGTATTTCGAGATAGATGTGACATGCTACAACTGCTCTTTACATGACCAAATTTTCTGTGAGGCCTCAAAATTAGGCCTTTTAGGCTCCTTGGCCTGAAAACATGTTTTTTCTAAGGTTTCTCAAGGTTAGAATCGGGATGGTACAACCTTGGAATGCGGGAGGATCTCCCTGGCTGTGGTCCACCTGCCTTGGCTTATCTCATGGGAGGCTGCATAATCATCATGAGACTAAGAATCAGACCACCAAAAGAGGTGTGATTGATTAAGGAGGTTGCGGATAGTGGCACGTAGACACAAGGGATGTGGGGTATATAAGTCCCTTCACAGTGGCAATCAAGCTGAGCTTTGGTGCGGACTGGGACCACGGAGGTGCTACGGGTTGGCCGATTGGAGTCTCTCTGCTGTTGGTATCTGCGGCTCCCAACAGCAGAACAGACGAGTAAGATATTTTGCTTAGAGTGCTTTATAACATCGTATGCTTAACTGTAATACTCTGCCTGTTATAATTAGTAAAGCTTTTTTTTACTCTTACCTACTGGCGTGCTTATTGCTTCTGACTCCAAACAAGAACCTCTCTGCCTTTGGCAAAACAAAGGGGTAATATGAATCCAAACCATCTAGTCAGGGACGTTCCTAGGAGTGGTGCTGGGCTTTAGGGAGAATAAATCGGGATTTTCCCATGTTTTTCCTAAAACAGTGCCCATCTCTCAAGTTTGAAGAATTGTTTGAACTCTTGTTTGTTTATTTGTTTGTTTGTTTTCTTAATTGCCCATCTGGCCAGTCACCCAGCCACTCTGGGTGATGTACAACAGTACAATTTAAAACATTAAAATTATACATTAAAACATTGTTTAAAAATACCCTAACCCACCCCAAATGCCTGCCTAAACTAGGGATGTATGAAAGTCACTTACCTTTAACGAAATTTGATTCGCGGTGGGGGGGAGGCGCTCCGTCCCTCCCCCCGAAATTCTGGCCGGGAGGGGGAGGCGCTCCGTCCCTCCCCCCCCGAAATTCTGGCCGGGGGGGGGAGGCGCTCCATCCCTCCACTCCCGAATCCTGGCCGGCCAGGCCCGCAAATGGCGGCAGCCATAGCCGCCGCCGTTTGCGTCCCTGCAGTCAGCCGTGATAGGCTACGTAAATGTTTACGTAGCCTATCACGGCTGAGTAAAAAAGAAAAAAAAACGCATGTACGCAAATGGCGGCGCCCATGGGTGCCGCCATTTGCGTACGCACGTTTTTGTTTTTACTCAGCCGTGATAGGCTACGTAAACATTTATGTAGCCTATCACGGTATTTTTTTGAAAATCTAGCCGTGATAGGCTACATAAATCTTTACGTAGCCTATCACGTTTGTTTTTTTTTACTGGAAATAGCAGTGGCCGTGGCAGCCGGTCAGAAGACCGGCTGCCGCAGCTGCCGCCGCCAGGACGATTTGCCGAAGGTAAGTCCCGTCCTGGGGGGGAGGCGGGGGGGCAGACCATTTCGCCACCAATTTCGGGGGGCCAAATGCGCTGGCATTCGGCCTCCCCAAGATTCGTGGCAAAATTCTCTGACATCCCTAGCCTAAACAACCACGTTTTCAATGCATGGCAGAAGCTCATTAAAGAGGGGGCATGGCGGAGTTCCCTAGGGAGGGAGTTCCACAGAGTGGGGGCCACCACAGAGAAGGCCCTCTCCCTCGTCCTCACCAGCCTAGCTGTCCTGGCTGATGGGACAGAGAGAAGGCCATCCGAGGCTGATCTTGTTGAGCAGCCTGACTGGTGTTGCTGGAGGTGCTCCTTGAGATAGGCTGGGCCAGAACCATATAGGGTTTTAAAGGTCAAAGCCAACACCTTGCATTTGGCCCCAAAAACAACTGGTAACCAGTGCAACTCCTTCAGCACTGGAGTGATGTGATCACACCAGCGGCTGCCTTTGCTAAGGCGAGCTGCCGCGTTCTGCACCAGCTGCAGCTTCCGAACCGTCTTCAAGGGTAACCCCACGTAGAGCACATTACAGTAGTCTAGACGAGAGGAGACCAGGGCATGTACTACCGATGGGAGCAGGTGGTCGGGAAGGTAGGGGCGCAGGCGCCATACCAGATGGAGTTGGTACAGCGCTGTCAGGTGTCAGGGTGGACACTGAGCCCATAGAATCCCAGAGTAGTTCTGATTCTGAAGGAGAGGAGTCGCTCCTGGGAGAGGAGCGCGCTCCTCTTTCCCAGGGCCAACAGCTGATGGAGATTCCTCCCACTGGCATTCCTAGCTTAGATAGCAGTCCTGGGAGTGACAGAGCGTGGGAAGCAGACTTGATGGACGCGCGTCGCCGACGCAGAGCGCGGCGCCAAATGGAGGGCGTGGAAAGGAGGCGTAGTGCCCGTTTGGTGCGCAAACAACGGTTGCACCCAGAGGATCCAAGGGAAAAGGGGAGGGACTCTCCCTAGCCCTTAAGTTCAGGGTCTGCCAGTGATTCCCATTCAAACGGGGACCTCAGGAAGGAGCCTGGGGAAGGAAGACCAGCCAGCAGCTGCACCGGGTGGATCCTGAGCCTGCTTCTGCCCCCGCCCACAGGTACTTAAGGCGGGGCTGCCAGAGGCAGCGCCTCAGCGTCGCGCAAAGTGCGACGCTAAGTGCACACTTAGCGTCGCACTTGGAGTCGCGTAGGATCTGAAGACCCACCCACCTGCCTCTCCAGAGACACCAGCAGCCACAGTACCAGCAGCAAATAGCAGAGGGCAGCAGCTTTAAAGACAAGGGGAAAGGGGCAAACGTGGACTTTATCTGCTCCTTCTTAGCTGCTGTTCTCTTTTATCTCTTATGTTCTTTTAAACTGTTGTGCATTTTATATTCTAACATTTTATTATGTGCCTGGGAGGACTACTGGGCAACTCAGGGGGTGGGGGAGGTGCCACCGTAACTGTGGTCACGGGCAGGGGGAGGTATGGCGTTGGGGGATTAACAGGCCAGCTGAGGAGAAGAGGGGCTGGACACCTTACAGCTGTCCCCTCTTCTGGTTCTTCCCCCAACCTGATGGCTCCTGGCAGCCTTACCAGTCTGCCCTCGGGTCTGGTGGTGCTGCTGCTGAATGCCAGGTCGGCCCAAACTAAAATCTCCCTCATCCATGATTTGATTGAGGATGAGGGGGCTGACGTGGCATGTATTACTGAGACCTGGGTGGGGGAAGTGGGAGGGGTCACTCTCTCCCAGCTGTGCCCTCCTGGGTACTCGGTGCAGCACCAACACCGACTGGAGGGTCGGGCAGGGGGGGTTGCCGTGGTCTATAGGAATTCAATCTCCCTCTCCAGGCTTCCTGCTCATTCGAGTGCAGATCTTGAGTGTTTGTACCTTGTGTTGGGTACCCGGGACAGATTAGGGATTCTGTTGGTGTACCGCCCACCCCGCTGCCCATCAGACTCCCTGCCTGAGCTGATGGAGGTGGTCTCGGACTTGGTGTTGAGGACCCCCAGGATGATGGTCCTGGGGGATCTCAACTTCCATGCCGAGGCCGCTGTATCTGGGGCGGCTCAGGACTTCATGGCCGCCATGACAACCATGGGGCTGTCCCAGCATGTCATCGGCCCAACGCAAGTAAAAGGACACACGCTTGATCTGGTTTTCTCGACTGGGCAGGAGGATGGTGATCTGAAAGTGGAGGAATTAACATCTGTCCCTTTGTCATGGTCAGATCACTTCCTGCTGAGGTTTAGACTCCTGGCGGCCTTCCCCCTCCGCA
Organism: Heloderma suspectum; assembly: GCF_057233095.1. NCBI lineage: Eukaryota > Metazoa > Chordata > Lepidosauria > Squamata > Helodermatidae > Heloderma > Heloderma suspectum. The sequence goes on along the minus strand of NC_139475.1, from coordinate 35,958,607 downwards.
AGGGTGGGGGACCTATTAAAACGGTCCGCCCCTGGGGGCTGATGGATTCCAATGGATTCCAGAGGGCTCTGGGGGATTTTCCTGCTGGTATGGCTGGTGCTCCTGTCGAAGCCCAGGTCGCTCTGTGGAATGCAGAGATGACTCGGGCGGGTGACACGATGGCGCCCAAGCGCCATCTCCCTCTGCGCAGAGCCCGGCCAGCTCCTTGGTATACACCTGAGCTGAGGGCAATGAAGCAAGAGGGGAGACGGCTAGAACGCAGGTGGAGGAAAATTCATGCTGAGTCTGACCGAACACAGGTAAGAGCCCACTATCGAGCCTGCTCTGTGGCGGTGAGGGTGGCAAAGAGGCAGTTCTTTTCCACCAGCATTGCATCTTCTCAGTGTCGTCCAGCGGAGCTTTTCCGAGTGGCCTGTTACATTCTGGGCCAGGGAGAGAAACGGTGGAACCCTCGGTAGCACGCTGTGACAAGTTTGCGCGGCACTTTGAGGATAAAGTCGCTCAGATTCGTCATGAATTGGACACCACCATTAATGCAGTTCCATTGGTAGAGGCGTTCAGAGCACCGTCTGGTCCAGTTTTATTGGATGAGTTTCAGTTACTGAGGCCTGAGGATGCAGACAAGGTGCTTGGCCAAGTCCAATCGACCACTTGTGTGCTTGACCCTTGCCCTTCATGGCTTATTAAATCAAACAAGGAGGGGATGTCTGGCTGGGTCCAGGAGGTTGTAAATTCCTCCTTGAGAGAGGGAGTGGTGCCTGCCGCTTTAAAAGAGGCGGTAGTCAGGCCACTCCTGAAAAAGCCTAACCTGGACCCAGAGGATGTTAACAATTATAGGCCAGTGGCCAACATCCCCTTCCTGGGCAAGGTGCTTGAGCGGGTGGTTGCGGGACAGCTCCAGGCACTCTTGAATGAAACGGATTATCTAGATCCATTTCAATCGGGCTTCAGGCCTGGTTTTGGAACGGAAACTGCCTTGGTCGCCCTGTGGGATGACCTCTGCCGGGAGAGGGACAGGGGGAGTGCGACCCTGTTGATTCTCCTGGACCTCTCAGCGGCTTTCGATACCATCGACCATGGTATCCTTCTGGATAGGTTGTCTGGGTTGGGAGTAGGAGGCACTGCACTACAGTGGTTCTGCTCCTACTTGGATGGCCGATGGTGCTGGGGGATTATTGCTCTGTGCCATGGCAATTGTGTCATGGGGTCCCACAGGGCTCTATTTTATCCCCCATGCTGTTCAACATCTACATGAAACCGCTGGGGGAGGTTATCCAGAGGTGTGGGCTGAGGTGCCATCAATATGCAGATGACGCCCAGCTCTACCTCTCTTTTACATCAAAACCAGGTGAGGCAGTGGCTGTTCTGAATCAGTGCCTGGGCACGGTAATGGACTGGATGAGGGCCAATAAACTGAAACTCAATCCAGACAAGACGGAGGTACTGTTAGCGGGTGGTTCTTCTGCCCGGCTAGGTGGTATTCAACCTGTTCTGGAGGGGGTTGCACTCCCCTAAAGGATCAGGTTCGTAGTTTGGGGGTGCTCTTGGATCCAGAACTGTCACTTGAGGCACAGGTGAACTCAGTGGCACGGAGCACTTTTTATCAGCTTAGGCTGGTATACCAACTGCGCCCTTATCTGGACAGAGAGAGCCTAGCTACAGTTATCCATGCTTTGATAACTTCTCGTCTGGATTACTGCAATGCGTTATATGTGGGGCTGCCTTTGAAAACGGTCCGGAAACTTCAGTTGGTCCAAAATAGGGCAGCAAGATTGTTAACAGGGACTGGCCTGTGAGCTCATATTACGCCAGTACTTTTCCAGCTGCACTGGCTGCCAGTCCATTTCCACGCCCGATTCAAAGTGCTGGTGTTAACATTCAAAGCCCTGAACGGCTTGGGGCCAGGTTACCTGAAGGATCGCCTCCTCCCATATGTGCCTGCCCGGACCTTAAGATCATCATCAGCGGCCCTCCTCCGTGAGCCCCTGCCAAAGGAAGCAAGGCGGGTGGCTACTAGGAGGAGGGCTTTTTCTGTTGTGGCACCCCGGCTCTGGAATGAGCTCCCTAGTGAGGTTCGCCTGGCGCCTACATTGTATTCCTTTTGGTGCCAGGTGAAGACCTTTTTATTTTCCCAGGCATTTTAGCATTCTAAATTTTTATCTTTGCTGTTTTAAAACTGTATTTTAAACTCCTGCACTGCTGCTAGGTTTTATTGTGGTTGTATTGTTATATTGTGGTTTTAATGTTCTATATATTTTAAATTGTTTTATTGTGTGTTGTTTGGTTTTAATTTTTGTGAACTGCCCAGAGAGCTTCGGCTATTGGGCGGTATAGAAATGAAATGAATGAATGAATGAATGAATGAATAAATAAATAAATAAAGGAGCCCTTGACATCCAGCTCCCAGCTGACAGCCGAGCCTCCATGGCCAGCTGGGAGTCCAAAATGACCCCCTGGTCTTCCAAGGGTAGCCGCACCCCACTCAACCCCAGGTCGACCTCCCCTTGTCTCCCACCAAAAGCACCTCGGTCTTGTCAGGGTTCAGCTTCAGCTTGTTCCTCCCCACCCAGCCGCTCACTGTCTCCAGACATTCGGACAGGGATTCCACAGCCAGCCCTGGTGAGGATTTGAACGAGGAGTAGAGCTGCGTGTCAGCCGCACGTTGATGACACCGCCCACAGCCCAAACCTCCCGATGATCGCCCCCCGCGGCTTCACATAGATGCTAAATGGCATCGGGGAGAGGATGGAGCCCTGTGGCACCCCACACGTGTGCGGCCACGGGTCTGACACCTCCTCTCCCAGTGCTACCCTCTGCTACCTGCCGGAAAGGAAGGGCCGGAACCACCGCAATACGGTGTCTCCGATGCCCAGCCCCTCCAGGCGGTCCAGGAGGACGCCGTGGTCAACGGTACCAAAAGCCGCTGAGAGGTCGAGGAGAACAAGGAAGGCGCATCCGCCCCTATCCAGAGCCCTCCTCCTATCATCCGCCAAAGCGACCAAGGCCGTTTCTGTCCCATGCCCAGGCCTGAAGCCCGACTGAGGTGGGTCTAGATGATCGGCTTCTTCCAAGTGTGCCTTCAGCTGCATCGCCACCACCCGCTCAGTCACCTTGCCCCAAATGGCAGCTTCGAGACCGGGCGAAAGTTGTTCAGAACTTGGGGATCCAGGGAGGGCTTCTTCAAGAGCGGTCTGAGCACTGCCTGCTTGAGGGCTGATGGCGTCAGTCCCCGCTCGAGGGAGGCGTTCGCCACCGCCCGGATCCCCTCACCCAGCCTCTCCCTGCAGCTCATAATGAGCCAAGATGGGCAGGCATCAAGGAAGCCGGCGGTCGGCCTTACAGATGACAGCACCCTGCCCGCTTCATCAGAAGGAAGAAGCTGGAACCGATCCCACACAACCGGTTTGCCACAGGCCGCCTCTCGCTCGCTAACTGTATCCATGGCGCACGGTGGATGCAATAGAGGCAGCATACTATTGTTTAGCTCATATGTATTTCTCTCCCAGTTATAGTTGGCTTGAGTGCCCCGAACACAATTCCTAAGGTAAGTGATAGTATTATGTCCCAACTATGGATAGTAAATCTGATAGCACCTCTGTACCTCTTTTCCATGAGCCATCCATCTGTTTCAGTGGCCAACTGTATATGGAGATACAGAAATCAGACTTACCCAGGGAATCCTTTGTCTGGGATGCCGTAATTAAATCTGATTCATTATCCACCTCTCCCAGTTCCCCATGCTCATCTTCTATTCCATTCTGCCCCATGATGTTATCTGACATACCTGTTTCCATTACTGAGTCCTCTTGTTGCTCATCTAATATAATTAGATAAGGGTCAGAAACAGTAAGGTGGGAAATTTCAGTAATGTTATCCTGAGTTTCTCCCACTTCTACCATATCTGGCCATGGCATGCCCTGTCTTTCCCAGTCCAACAAAAAATTACTCACATAGTCCCTGAGATGCTGTTTAGCAATGAGATAAGTGTCCACCTGCAGCTCTCTCAGATCAGGAATGTTATCAGTTTCCTGACTGAGTGGTACTGTAGCAGGAACAAGAGCTGTTGGCAATATCCCAGTCTCAATTAGGCCCAGTATGACTTGCATGCTGGCCTTAAGACCAGAGAGCTCCTTCTTTAATATGTCCAGACTCTTAAAAATGTTATTAACTTCAGCTGTAAGGAAACATTGGTCCCTAAGGAATTCATACACTTCAGCAAGGACTACCTGATTTTCCTTTTCTATGCACTTCTCCATCAGGTTATCCTGCTGTTCAGAACCAAAATTATCCTGGAATATACCATGTCCAGGGGACAGCAAGTAAGAATTTCCACAAAACAATTTGGGTCAGGGGACCAATTGCCCACCATATCCTGACCTTGTGTATCTACAAACTCCTCCGACTGGAAATCCCTGTTATCCTCACTTCTCACCATGTAAATATGATTCAGTGTGTCTTAGGGATGGACGAAAGGGCCTTACCTTGTCCCACAGCTTGCTTTGCGGTGGGGGGGAGGCGCTTCGGTTCTCCCCCCGAAGTTCAGGCAAGGGGGAGGAGGCGCCCCGCCCGGCCGAAATTCAGGCCAGGGGGGAGGCACCCCATCCCTCACCAGCAAAATTCAGGCCGGGTAGGAGCGCCCCGTCTACCCAGCCGCAAAAAAAAAAGTAAAAAACAAAACAAAACACACACACCCGTAGCCTATCACGGCTGACTTTGGAAAACTAGCTGTGATAGGCTACGTAAATCGTTATGTAGCCTATCACGGGTGTGGCTTGTTTTTTTTTTACTTTACTTTTTTTTTTTGCAATGGCGGCGGCGGCAGCCGGTCGTGAGACCGGCCGCTGCCCCTGCCGACGAACCGCCACCGAACCGCTGCCGGGACCCGCCGCCGAGAGGGACATTTGCCGAAGGTAAGTCCCATCCCGGGGGGGGGGGCGGGGGGCCGGCGGAGAATTTCCCCAACACTTTCGGGGGCCGAATGCGTCGGCACTCAGCCTCCCAAAGATTCGTGGAGAAATTCTCCGCCAACCCTAGTGTGTCTACTGTCATGTTCCTTCATCCTCCCCCTTCGCAATCAACATACTCCAGGGTATCAGGCTTCAACCTCACTATTTTTAGTTAAGGACTCGCTTCCTTACAAATGCAAATTCTAGGAAACTCCAGACTACAAAGGAAACAGCTACTCCACACAATTATGAATATCAATAGAGGAGCTGAAGTGGAAGTTAGAGGAGTTGCCAGCAACCTCGGCAAGAACTTCTCGGCCAGACTATCTTTGAAGGCATGCCCCTCCCTTACAATGGCTCCCTCCTACGTTGGCTTTCACGCATAGCCAACCTGGTGGAGCGTCTGAGCTCCACCTCTATCTTTTCCTGCTTCACTCTAGGACACCCCTCAAGTCATGCCCCTCGCTCTCCTCCTCCCCCAGACCTGGGTTCTCATGGAGGAGGAAAGGGAGGGGCCCTTCAGACTGAGCCATCTGTGAGCCAAGGTCTTGGGAAGAAGGCCTTGCCATATCTGAGCTCACTAGGGAGGGAGCCTCCCCTGGTTCTGGCTATTCCCATTCTGATTCCGAATCTGAGCTGCCAGACAACTCCACACACTCAGATTCATTCCTGACATCTACCACGGCAGGGGTAAATTGGTCCTTAGTTGGGTTATCTTCAATACATATTCCCTCAGATTCTACTGGGAGACAGTATTCCAAAATCAACCTCTGTGCAGATGCAGGGAGAGGTTCTTTTTTCTAGGGATGTACGAAAGGCACTTACCTTTCGCGAATTATGTTGATGGTGGGGGGGGGAGGCGCTCCGTCCCTCCCCCTGGAATCCTGGATGGGGGGGTGCTCCATTCCTCCCCCCGTGGAATCCTGGCCAGCCGGCTGTGCTCCACAGGGATTCTGCGGAGCTGCCGGCCGGCTCCGCCAGCAGCCGGACATCCGGCCGCTGGCTAGCAGGGACGCAAATGGCGGCGGCCATAGCCGCCGCCGTTTGCGTCCCTGAGTCAGCCGTGATAGGCTACGTAAATGTTTACGTAGCCTATCACGGCTGACTTAAAACAACAACAATGCGCGTATGCAAAGCGGCAGCCACAGCCGCCGCCATTTGTGTTCCTTATTTTGGCACGTCTTAGTCTACGTCAAGATTTACGTAGACTAAGACGGCGAAAATAAGGGGAACGCAAATAGCGTAGCCAACTATCTAATAATATAATTAGATCAGGGTCAGAAACAGTAAGGTGGGAAATTTCAGTAATGCGTACGCGCGTTGTTGTTGTTGTTTTTTTAAGTGATAGGCTACGTAAACATTTACGTAGCCTATCACGTTTTTTTTTTAAACTTAGCTGTGATAGGCGAAGCCAGGAAGATCCGCCCCAGGTAAGTCTTGTCCCGGGGGTGGGGGGTGGGGGGGGCAGACCGTTCCACCACCGATTTCGGGGGGCCAAATGCCCAAGATCCGTGGCGGAATTCTCTGACATCCCTACTTTTTTCTCCTCTGAGGGTTCAGAGGAGGGCAACGAAGATGATCAAGGGACTGGAAACAAAGCCTTATGAAGAGAGACGGAAAGAACTGGGCATGCTTAGCCTTGAGAAGAGAAGACTGAGGGGAGACAGGATAGCGCTCTTCAAGTACTTGAGAGGTGGTCACAGAGAGGAAGGCCAGGATCTCTTCTCCATCATCCCAGAGTGCAGGATGCGGAATAATAGGCTCAAGTGACAGAAAGCTGGATTCCGGCTGAACATCAGGAGAAACCCTCTGCCTGTCAGAGCCATATGACAATGGAACCCATTACCTAGGGAGATGGTGGGCAATCCCACACTGGAGGCATTCAAGACGAGGCTGGACAGCCATCTGTCAGGGATGCTCTGACTTGAATTCCTGCATTGAGCAGGGGGTTGGACTCAATGGCCTTGTAGGCCCCTTCCAACCCTACTATTCTATGATTCTATATGATTCTTTTGGCCTTTCTGGGCCCTGGTTAGTACCATGGTAACCTGGTCATTCTGAATTCACTCCAGTATGCATTAAAAGAAAAAGGGGATAAAAAGTAAAGCAACACAAAAATTAAAAACAGGTTTTAAAAAGTTGAAGTTAAAAAGGAATACCCTTTGCTAAGAGAGGGGATAAAAGCAATACAAATTATTGCAAACTTAAAGCACAGTAACAGTGTCGAACCAAGACCGGATAATCGCCCCAGTGGCATATCCAACCAAGTCCAATAGACTCTTCAACTTCCCTCACTAGCCTTGATCTTCTGGCTAAGAAAGGAGCTCTAGCCAAATATATAGTCTGGAGGTGGGTGGGGCATGACAAGCACACACCTGAAGGTGGCCCAGGCAAAGCAGCTTCTCCTTTTAGTCCTCTCCCCAAGAAACCTCTGGCAAGCTCCAGCCAGATATACAGTGTGTAGGTGGGTGGGGCAAGGCAAAAACACACCTGAAGGCAGCCCAGGTAGGTACCTCCTTCTAGTCCTCTCCCCCGGATAATGGGAGTTGCCATCCAACACATCTGGAGGGACCAGGTTGGGGAAGGCTGGTCTAAAGGCAATCTATTTTTATCGTGGGTTGTTGTTATGTGCATTATGGTTTAACTATGGGTTGTGAACTCAGGAAGAGAAGTCATGGTTTGTTGTTGGGTTGTGAACTCTGGGCTGTTTGTGGTTAACAACCCAGAGTTAAACTATAGTGCAACTTTCACATGTAATGACAGCCCACAATTCAACAACGACTCATGAATCAACCTGTACTCAGGGTTGTTGTTACATGCAAACCAGGCCATTGTCTCTCTCAACCCTGGTTAAGAGATTAGGATCGTGCATTCCCTGAACTCTGTGGAGCAAATGCTACCGCCTCCTCTCTCTGATCTGAACAGTGGTTAACAGATATCACCATCACCAACATTAGCTGCTATTAAGGCTAACTGGGTCTCCCACTTAACCGGCCCTATTTCAGAGATACCCTGGTTAGGTTTACCATGGTTAGCCAGCAGCACCAATGCATCAGGACTGGCCACTCTGCACTGCTGGACTGGTGAGAGAAAAGAACTGAGGGGAGAAGATTGTTCCACCATTTACAGCTGGCTGGTTGCTTGCTGCCTGTAAACTCCCCCCATCTCCCAGTATCCTGCCTTGCATCAGCCTGCACTGACTGCAGAGTGAGTGGGAACACCTGCCGAAGTTTTCTCCAGCCAACCGGAGCAGAGTGCTATCTATGAGCCTCGAGATCTCCAGGCATCGTGGAGACTTAAAATCTGCCCTGCTACGAGGTGGGGGGCCGCCACTGGCGGGGGTGACACCAAAGGGGCGCGCCCCTTTGGTTTGCCCCTTCGGTTTGCCACGAGGTCGAGGGTGCCTTCCATCTTCTCTTCCTTTTGGATCACTTACATCCTGGTCATCTATTGATTGCCTGTACTGTGTGAAGTGATGTGTGTGAAGTGAGGTGTCCCTGAGTGAGAGCAGGGACCCTCTGCCAACAGCAGTTCTTCTTATGTTATTGTTGCCCACCCTGGGTGAGAGACAGGGGATAAAGGCTTCATATCCCGCAACTGCTCCTCTGCCCAGGGTGGGAGCCTGTGGGAGCTTGAAGTGGAGCTTACCCTGGGTGAGAGCCAGGGGGTGTGGGGGAGAACTGCTTTGCCACCTTCCAGGTGAGACAGAATGAGCATGAACCAATGGAAGACAGTTACATGGCTAGGAAATAGCACTTTACTTGTTCTCTGCTTTATTGGTTGGGTAACAAGCCTGATGTCCTAACTGTGACCAGCAGCTGGTTACAACCACAATTACAAACTGTGACTGTATTAGTTTGGTTGGGAGTGATCGTTGGATGAGTGGAGTGTATGAGTTGACTGGTTGATTGTATATTTGAATGGTGGGTGGCTGTGGAGAGTGTGTGGGTATTTTACGGCAGTAAGGATGTGCCTAGGAGACTCTAATGTGGGGACCCATGGAGGAGGCACCACTATTCCAGTGACTTGGGGCAGAAGGAGATACGGTAGGAGGAGGGGGTTGGGACATCAAAGTAGAATGGGCCACAGGTGTTTATACACTGTTCCCCTTCTACCCCCCTCCTCTAGCTCTCATGTAGCTGGTGGCTCTTCCACTGTGCCCTCCTGTCTTGCGGTGCTGCTATTTAATGCCAGATCGGTCTGCAATAAGACCGCACTCATTCACAATTTAATCGTGGATGAGAGGGCTGACCTGGCGTGTATCACTGCAACTTGGGTGGGTGAGCTGGGTGGAGTCAACCTGACTCAGCTCTGCCCGCCTGGGTACTCAGTGCAGCACCAACATAGGTTGGAGGGCCGGGGGGAGGGGGGGAGTTGTCATGGTTCATAGAACTTCCATCTCTATCACCAGGAGACCACTCCACCTAGGAGTGGGCCTTGAGGGGTTGCACCTGGTGTTGGGCCATAGAGACAGATTGGGGATGCTGCTGGTGTACCGCCAGCATCCTCCCTGACTGAGCTGGCGGAGGCAGTTGCAAGTGTGGTGTTGGAAGAACCCAGGACGGTGGTTCTGGGTGACTTCAACTTCCATGCTGAGGCTGTCTCCGGAGTTCCAGCTCAGGACTTCATGGCCTCCATGACAACCATGGGGCTGTCTCCGTTTGTCATCGGCCCAACACATGGAGCAGGGCACACCCTTGATTTGGTTTTTGCTCCAAGTTGTGAGATGGGTAGTCTGAAGATTGGGGGGCTCCAAGTAACCCCATTGTCATGGTCAGACCATTTCCTGGTGAGATTTGAACTTACGGCATTACTCTCCTCCCGCGGGGGTGGGCGGCCTATTCGGATGGTCCGCCCTAGGAGACTGATGGAATCCAATGGATTTCTGAATGCTCTTGGGGATTTTCCAGTGGAGAGAGCTGGTGATCCAGCCGAGGCCCTAGCCTCACTATGGAACAGTGAGATGCGGAGGGCCATCGACATGATCACACCTGAGTCCCTCTCTGGCACTGTGGAGCCCGTTCTGCTCCCTGGTATACTGGGGAGCTGCGGTCAATGAAACAGGCTGGACGTCGGCTGGAGCGCAAATGGCGCAAGACTCGAAGTGAAGACAACCGAGCACGCTCTAGAGTGCATAATCGTGCCTATTGCGTGGCAGTGCGGGCAGCAAAGAAGGTTTATTTTGCTGCCTCCATTGCATCCTCAAGTAGCCGCCCACCGGAGCTCTTCCGGGTGGTCCGGCGGTTGTTAACATCTTCCCCAGTAAATGGGGCCCTGGCCCCGTCGAGGACCCGCTGTGACCTTTTTGCATCGCACTTTGAGGACAAAATGGCTTGTCTCCGCAGCAAACCTGACGCTGTTGTTATCACAGTTCCGGTTGAGGTGTCTGATGCCACCACCTGCCCGATTTTGTGGGATCAGTTCCAGTTGCTGTGGCCTGATGATGTGGACAAGATGCTTGCAATAATGCGACCGACCACGTGCCCTCTTGTTCCCTGTCCCTCCTGGCTAATAAAAGCTAGCTGAAGGGGTATGACTGGGTGGGTCCAGGAAGTGGTAAATGCTTCCCTACGGGAAGGGGTGGTCCCTGCTGTCCTTAAGGAGGCAGTAGTGCGGCCACTCCTGAAGAAGCCCACCCTGGACCCAATGGTACTAGACAACTACCGCCCAGTCGCAAATACCCCTTTTCTAGGGAAGGTACTTGAGAGGGTTGTGGCGAACCAATTGAAGGCACTCCTGGAGGATACTGATTATCTAGACCCATTTCAGTCTGGGTTTCGTTCTGGTTATGGGACTGAATCAGCCTTGGTCGCCCTGATGGATGACCTTCATCAAGAGAGGGACAGTGGTAGTGCAACCCTGTTAATTCTGCTCGATCTCTCATCGGCTTTTGATACCAGTGACCATGATATCCTCCTGGATCGACTCCGTGGGATGGGTATTGGAGGCACTGTGCTACAGTGGTTCCGGTCCTACCTACGGGGCTGATTTCAGGGAGTAACATTGGGTGACTATTCCTCGGCCCCTTGGCAATTGAGATATGGGGTGCCGCAGGGTACCATCCTGTCCCCAATGTTGTTTAACATCTAGATGAAGCCGCTGGGAGCGGTCAATAGGGGATTTGGAGCTAAATGCCATCAGTATGCTGATGACACGCAGCTCTATCTCCCTGTGACATCTGAATCAGGAGAGGCTGTGCAAGTCCTGAATCAGTGCCTAGACTCAGTGATGGGCTGGATGAGGGCCAATAAACTGAAACTGAATCCTGGCAAGGTGGAAGCCCTGCGGGTGAGTGGTTCCTGAGTTCGGGAGTCAGGCGCATTGCATGTTCCAGATGGGGCTGCTCTCCCTCTGAAGTTCAGGTCCGTAGTCTGGGGGTACTCCTAGACCCATCATTGTCACTGGAGGCCCAAGTGGTCGCAGCAGCTTGGAGTGCCTTTTACCAGGCTGGTCCAGAAGCTGGAGCTAGTGCAGAATGCAGCAGCTCAGCTGTGGTCGGGAGCTGCCCTTTTCAGCGTGTAACTCCTCTGCTGAGGGAACTGTACTGGCTGCCTATTCGCTACCGGGCCAGGTTTAAGGTATTAGTACTAGTGTACAAAGCCCTAATCAACCCTGAGTGCTCACTGGAAGGACAGATACTGAAGCTGAAGCTCAAATATTTTGGCCACCTAATGCGAAGAGAAAAGTCCCTGGAAAAGATCCTGATGCTGGGGAAAGACTGAAGGCAAAAGGAGAAGGGGACGGCAGAGGATGAGATGGCTGGATAGCATCACGGATGCAATGAATATGGACTTGAGCATGCTCTGGGAGAGAGCAGAGGACAGGAAGGCCTGGCATGCTATGGTCCACGGGGTCACGAAGAGTCGGACACGACTTAACGGCTGAACAACAACAACAAAGCCCTAAACAACTTGGGACCAGGATGTCAAGGGCTCCTTGGAGGTCTCTCTCTCTGTCTAAACCAGTAGCCAAGTCCAGACACAGAAAAAGGAATTCCTTTCAAAGCTTTATTTGAAAATGTAGCCCTGGAGGGGCTACATAAGCTGGCTGGCTGAGGTGGCCTGGGAGAGCCAGGGCCTGCAGGAGAAGCCACCACCACCACCACCGGGGAAGAGGCGTGCTTGCCGCCGCTGGGCCTGCTGCTGCCGTCGCCGCTACCACTGCCACCAGGCCTTCCCTGTGGACTCCTGCCTGGCATTTTTAAGGGGATTTTAATTGTTTTGTTTGTTTTATTTTGTTGGGGGGGATTTTGTTGTGTTTTTAGGGGTGGGTAGCCTGCCTGATAGGCGGGAGCGAGGGGGCATGTGTCCACCTGATGGAGGCAGTGGGGGGAGTGTTGGGGGCCAGAACATACCGAGGCTGGGCGGCAGGCGCTGGCGGAGCGCTAGGGGCAGGCCATGCCAGCTAAGGGGAACAAGGGAGAGATGTGTAGTATCTGTCCCCTGCTCTGGGCCTGTCCAGAGCCAAAGGATGGCTGGGGGAGGCGTGACCCCATCTTCTGGCCTTCGTTTGCTGCTCTGCAATGCCAGGTCTGTTACCCAGAAAACCTCCCTCATCCATGACATGATCCTGGATGAGGGTGCAGACCTGGCATGTATTACGGAGACCTGGCTGGCCGAGGCTGCTGCTCCAACCCTTGCAGCCATGTGTCCAGCCGGATTTTCGTATGCACAGCAGCCGAGGGCTGGGGATCGGGGAGGGGGAGTGGCTGTTATCTACCGAGAGTCCTTGGTCTTCACCAGACCCCCTCTCCGGGAGACCAAGGTTGTTGAGTGCATGTACTGGAGGTTGGGCCCGAAGGGCAGTCTGGGGATTCTGCTCGTGTACCGTCCACCCCGCTGCACGACTGACTCCCTGGCCGAGGTGCTTGAGGTGGTCTCTGATGTGCGTGTACAGTCCCCTAACTTATTGGTGTTGGGGGACTTCAACGTACATTCGGAGGCCATCCTCACAGGAGCACCTTGGGACTTCATGGAGACCATGGCCTCCTGGGAGCTGCACCATATTCTAACTGGGCCCACCCATGTAGCCGGTCATGCACTAGACCTTGTGTTTGTTTCTGGAGAAGCGGGGAGTGATCTGGAAGTCGGGGGTATATCCACCACCCCCTTGTCATGGTCAGATCACTATCTGGTGATGTTGGACTTCTCGGTTCCACAACCCCTCCGCAGGGGTGGAGGACCCATTAAAATGGTCCGCCCCAGGCGTCTTATGGATCCAAATGGATTCCTGAACGCGCTTGGGGATTCTCTGGGGCATGCCAACGGCCACTCGGTCGAGACCCTGGTGGGTGGCTGGAATGTCGCAATTACTGGGGCATTAGATCGGGTGGCTCCGAAACGCCCTCTCCCCCTGAACAGGGCTCGGACTGCACCATGGTTCAATCCGCGGTTACAAGCTCTGAAACAGGAGGTGAGACGGCTAGAGTGCCGGTGGCGGATGTCTCGCTCCAAAGACGATCAGACACGGGCTAGAGCTATATCTTCAGCCTATCACGTGGCGGTGAAGGCAGCAAAAAAGGAATATTATGCTGCCTCCATCACGTCTGCAGAGTGCTGCCCCAGGAGGCTGTTCCAAGTGGTCCGGAGCCTGGTCGGTCCTGTGGCTCCGGAACCACTGGAGCATTCTAAGGCCTCCTGTGAGGCTTTGGCAAGGCACTTTGCAGATAAAATTGATCAGATTAGGTGTGTTACTCTGCACACTGTGGATACAGTTAGTGAGCAAGAGGCGGCCTGTGGCAAACCGGTTTTGTGGGATCGGTTCCAGCTTCTTCCTCCTGATGAAGTGGACAAGGTGCTTTCATCTGTAAGGCCAACCACCTGCTTACTTGATCCTTGCCCATCTTGGCTCATTATGAGCTGCAGAGAGAGACTGGGTGAGAGGATCAAGGCGGTGGTGAACGCCTCCCTTGAGGAGGGAGTGATGCCATCGGCCCTCAAGCAGGCAGTGATAAGACCGCTCTTAAAGAAGCCCTCCTTGGATCCCCAAGTTCTGAACAACTTTCGCCCAGTCTCAAATCTGCCATTTTTGGGCAAGGTGATTGAGCGGGTGGTGGCGGTGCAGTTGAAGGCACACTTGGAAGAAACTGATTATCTAGACCCATTTCAGTCGGGCTTCAGGCCTGGGCATGGGACAGAAACGGCCTTGGTCGCCTTGGTGGATGATATGAGGAGGGCTCTGGATAGGGGTGATTGCTCCTTCCTTGTTCTCCTCGACCTCTCAGCGGCTTTTGATACCGTTGACCACGGTATCCTCCTGGACCGCCTGGAGGGGTTGGGCATTGGAGACACTGTATTGCGGTGGTTCCGGTCCTTCCTCTCTGGCAGGTACCAGAGGGTAGCACTGGGAGAGGAGGTTTCGGACCCGTGGCCACTTACTTGTGGGGTGCCACAGGGTTCCATCCTCTCCCCGATGCTATTTAACATCTATGTGAAGCCACGGGGGGCTATCATCAGGAGGTTTGGGGTGCAGTGTCATCAATATGCGGATGACATATGCGAATGACACATCTCATTCAAATCTTCACCAAGGTTGGCCATAGAATCCCTGTCCAAATGTCTGGAGACGGTGAGTGGCTGGATGGGGAGGAATAAGCTGAAGCTCATCCCTGACAAGACCGAGGTACTTTTGGTGGGAGGCTGGGGGATGTTGACCTGGTGTTGAATGGGGTACGGCTACCCTTGAAAGACCAGGTCCACAGCCTGGGGGTCATTTTGCACTCCCAGCTGTCCATGGAGGCTCAGGTGTCAGCTGTGAGCCGGACAGCGCTGTATCAACTCCATCTGATACGGCGGCTGCACCCCTTCCTTCCCGACCATCTGCTCCCATCGGTAGTACATGCCCTGGTCTCCTCTCGTTTAGACTACTGTAATGCGCTCTACGTGGGGTTACCCTTGAAGACGGTTCGGAAACTGCAGCTGGTACAGAACGCGGCGGCTCGCCTGATTAAAGGCAGCCGCCGGCGAGATCACATCACTCCAGTGCTGAAGGAGTTGCACTGGTTACCAGTTGTTTTCCGGGCCAAATTCAAGGTGTTGGTTTTGACCTTTAAAACCCTATATGGTTCCGGCCCAGCCTATCTTAAGGAGCGCCTCCAGCAACACCAGACAGGCCGCTTAACAAGATCAGCCTTGGATGGCCTTCTCTCTGTCCCATCAGCCAGGACAGCTAGACTGGTGGGGACGAGGGAGAGGGCCTTCTCTGTGGTGGCCCCCACTCTTTGGAACTCCCTCCCTAGGGAACTCCGTCATGCCCCCTCTTTAATGAGCTTCCGTCGTGCATTAAAAATGTGGTTGTTCAGGCAGGCATTTGGGGTGGGTTAGGGTATTTAAAAAAAAAAAAAAATGGTAAAATTTTATTGTTTTAATTTGTTTTATGGTGGGTTGTACATCACCCAGAGTGGCTGGGTGACCAGTCAGATGGGCGATTAATAAATTTAATAAATAAATAAATAAATATTCTTCTTTTACAACTTAACAACTATACCGATTGCAACTAGATCTGAGCAGCACAGTACCTATGCCCTACGTTGGAACAGTTGGTCCCCGTTTGAAAGGGAATTACTGGCAGACCCCTGAACGTAAGGACTAGGGAGAGTCCCTCCCCTTTTCCCTTGGAGCCTCTGGGCACAGCCGTTGTTTGCGTGTGCGCGCCAACCTGGCACTTCGCCTCCTTTCCACGCCCTCCATCTGGTGCCGCTCTCTGCGTCTGCGTCGCGCATCCACCAAGTCTGCTATCTGTGCTTGGTCACTCCCTGGACTGCTAACTAAACTAGGAATGCTGGTGGGAGGAATCTCCGTCAGCTGTTGGTCCTGGGAAAGAGGAGCGCACTCCTCTCCCAGGAGCGACTGCTCTTCCTCAGAATCAGAACTACTCTGGGATTCTATGGGCTCAGTGTCCACCCTGACACAGGATACCTGAGAGAGCACCTCCTTCCCTACGAACCTGCCCGGTCACTGAGGTCATTCAGAGAGCATGGACCTATGGCCCGGTTGGAGTCCACCAGGAGAAGAGCCTTTGGTGTGGTGGCCCCCTTCCTGTGGAATTCCCTGCCTTTAGAGGTCAGGCAGGCACCAACATTGTGTTCTTTCCGGCGCCTCCTGAAGACGTTGTTCTTTCAAGAGGCCTTCCTTGCATGACCAGCCGTGGGTTGTTGAATTCCACTTTGTTGGGATTTGTCTTTTTAAAAATGTTTTTAAAATGTTTTAACTTTTTTTTAACTCTTTTAACCAGTGTTTTATTCTTACGTTGTTCACCACGCCGAAATCTTCTGATGAGGAGCAGTATATAAATAAAATAAAATAAATCCATTCCCTAACCAGAAGCAAGACTGGAGAGTGGGGGGAATATGATCCAGGAAGGGGAGGGTATGCCCGTCCTTGTGGCTGCCTGATCACCTAACCTCAGTGGAAAGAGCCTGGGTATAGGTAAAAGGTAAAGGTGTCCTCAACCAGTCGTGTCCGACTCTAGGGTGCGCTGCTCATCCCCGTTTCTAAGCCGAAGAGCCAGCGCTGTCCAAAGACGCTTCCGTGGTCATGTGGCCGGCATGACTGAACACTGAGGTGCACGGAACGCTGTTACCTTTCCCGCCGAAGCGGTGCCTATTTATCTACTTGCAATTTCTTGCTTTCGAACTGCTAGGTTGGCAGGAGCTGGGACTGAAGATGGGAGCTCACTCCATCATGCAGCACTCGGGTCTCGAACTGCTGACCTGTCGACCTTCCAGTCTGCAGTTCAGCATCTTAACCACTAAGCCACCGCGGCCCTCTGGGTATAGGAGCACTGTACAAATAAAAATGTTATTTACATCAGCCGGGCCATGAACTGAGGGGTGGAGAAAGTGGGCAGGGCGCAGACCTGGAACCTGTCAGCTTCCCACCTCCTTAGTGGGAGGACATGACAACACTTTTCAAATCCCCAAAGGGCCATCATACAGAAGACGACAAAGACGTGTTCTCTGCTGCTGCTCCAGAGGGCAGGACTAGATCTAACAGGCATAAGTTACAGGAGGGGAGATTTCAGCTGAATGTTAGGAGAAACATCTTGGCGGTTGGAGCAGTTCAACAGTGGAACCAATGACCTAGAGTGATGGTGGGCAGAAGGTGGATCTTTAATGTTTTGGACTTCAACTCCCAACATTCCTGGTCACTGGTCATACTGGCCTTTGGGAGTTGACGTCCAAAACATATGGAGATCTACCTTCTACCCAGCCCCGTCCTGGAGGGGTGGTGGGCTCTCCCTTGCTGCAAAGTCTTCAAAGCAGAGGCCGGAGAGCCCTGGATTTCCTGCCTTGAACTGGGGTGGGTGGTTGAACTACATGGCCTACAAGCCCCCCCCCCCCCCCCCGCCAGCTAAGCACGCCCCTCAGCTGGAGGCTTTGGAGCACAAGGAAAGCTCACATCATGTCACCGTCTCATATGAAAAAACATGAGACTTCACTTCCTATATCCTTGAAGCCCCTTCCACCCTTACCTTGCCACTTCTTTGGCGACAAAGGACTTTTTGCCTTCCTTTCTTTTCTTTAAAGCATGAGGGGCTGTTAACCTCCAAAAACATGAGGAGAGGGGCTGGCTTCTGGGACTCCCCAGTCGGGTGCAAGAGGACAAGCCTGGAGCAGGGTTTCAAGTCATGTCAAACAACCCAGTTCAGGAGGTAAAAAAAATAACTTCTCCCCCAAAAAGGAAGAACTGCAGAAGCTGAAGATGGTGGGGGGAAGGAAGGAGAGAGAGAGGAGAATGGTCCATCACAGCTGACTGAACACTTTCCTATGCCTGCAAAAGTAAAAAAAAAAAAGTCACTTACGAAATAGATATCTGAAACCAGCAGATCCTCCTCATCTGAAGCTTGGCTGGTGGGCTCGGATGCCTGGCTGACTGTCTCCACCTCAGCCGCAGCTGCTGACAGCATGGCAGTGGACACCAATGAGGCTACCTCCCTGGAAAGGAAGTGGGGAGGCAAGGGGGGGGATTAATTCCGGGTCAAGCTTGACACACAGCAGCCCTGATGGTTGCGGAAACTGGCATTCCTCCCACTGCGCCCCTACCCAAAGAGGCAATGCACAGTGTCAGTTTTGGGGCTGTGTGCCAATTGAGTCCCCCATTCTGTGTCAGACTGCAAGAGCCTCCAATCTGTGAGCAGGGGCTGGTCTACACCTGTGGCAGGAGGGAGGTTGGAGAATGGACTCTACCATGTTCAAGTTGCATTAAAGGGGGATGCCATTTTTGAGTGCTGCCCTGCATATATTTTCTTAAAAACCAACTCTTTGCAAGTAGAAAGCTAGCACAGCACGGAGAAACGCTAGGGTTTGGGGTTTTGTTTTGTTTTTTTTACATACTTGGAGGATCCCGCCCCCTCCTGAAATGTAGGAGAGTGTTCAGAAATGGGATCCTCCCCACCGGCAATGGAAGAACAGATAATGCTTTAGACCACCCTTCCCTAACCTGGTGCTTTCCAGACGTTTCAGACCACAACTCATAGCATTCCTGCCTGGTGGCCATTGCAGCTGGGGCTGAGGGGAGCTGGAGTCCAAAACATGTGGCGGGTCCCAGGATGGTCTCAAGCATTGCTATCTGTTCTACCATCGCACTCCGAACCAGGCCACAGTCGTCTCAATCTCCATCGATACGTCAGTGATTAAACCCAAGACCTTCACTATGCAAAGCCTGAGCTACAGCCCCTCCATGCTCAGAAAGCTTCCTGAGGAGTGTGTGGAGACAGGCGTGCATGCAGCTATCCCAGCACCGGACTTCAACTGCCATCATCCCCAGGCTGGAGAAGGCTGGGCTATCCTGTAACAGCAACATGCAGACCATGAGGGCCCACAGCCACAGTAGGGACTCACCTGGCAGCTGCCACGTTGGGGACCACGATCTCGACATAGCACTTGGACTGGAGCTCCACCGTGATCTGCTGGAGTTCCTCTTCTGTCCGGACCTGTTCGCGAGACCTGCAGTTTGGGAGGGGCATGGGGGGACAACAACAAAAATCCTTCTCCGCACTCCTCACTAAATCTCTACCATTTTCTCCCACTCACACTAGAATTCAGGATCGAGCACTGCCATAGGCTGGCATCAGCAAAGTTCAAGACAGGTGTGGGCTGAACACTGCTGCAACGAGAAAAGGCAGCACTGGACTGCAATAGGAAGAGCGCTGGATGCTGCCTTATATCAGATCAGAGTCTCAGGAAGAGAAGGGTTTTCCCCATCACCTGCTCCCTGGGGTCCTTTCTGAATTGCAGATGGCAGGGTTAGAACCAGGGACCTTCTACCTTCAAAGCCTTTGCTCTGCCACTGAGCAATAACATCAGGCTCTATTTGGATTGTGCATCTCTTCTCCCCCCCCCCCCCACTACAGGGCCAACTGACATCAATAGCCCTGCAAGAAAAACGATGGGGTGAGGAGGACAGGAGCAGGTAGCGGGAAGAGCAGGTAGCGGGAAAATCAGGGCTTGCTGCAGTTGGACTGGGGGTAAGCAAGACCATCTGACTAGCCCTGCTGAAAGTCTACTTAATTTCTCCCCCCACACCCCTCTCCCTCTCTTTTTCCTTGTGTGTTGTGTCTTTTTTAGATTGTAAGCCTGAAGGCAGGGACCATATAGTTCTACTGATGGATCACAATCCACTCCGGGAGTCTGTTTGGGCTGTGGAGTGGAATAAAAATATTAATTACATAAATAATAGGCATCCTCAATAAAATAGTGGCATATACAGTCAGGGCCAGAAATATTGGAACAAGGATAACTGTTTTGGCAGTTGGTCTCTGTACACCACCACATTGAAGCTGAAAGGAAACACACTCAGATGGGAGCGAAGTCTGGCCTTTCAGCTGTAATTCAAGGGGTTGGACAAAAGTGGGGCACTCACCATTCAGGAAGGACAGCCGGTGGCATGCACACCCCCCCATCGTTGGTGGCTCATAAGTAATGGAACAAACCAACATCATTTCAAATTTAAGGATCGCCTTTAACATCTGGATGAAAATCCTTTGCAGTCAATGACTGCCTGAAGTCTGGAACCCATGGACATGACCCAATGCCGAGTTTCCTCCCTCGAGATGCTTTGTCAGGCCTTCACTGCAGCTGCCTTCAGCTGCTGCTTGTTTGTGGGTCTTTCAGCCTTCAGTCTTGTCTTCAGTAAGTGAAAAGCATGCTTTGTTGGGTTCCGATCAGGTGACTAACCTGGCCATTGAAGATCATCCCACTTCTTTGCCTCGAGAAACTCTTGGGTAGCTTTTGCTGTATGTTTTGGGTCATTATCCATCTGCAATACGAAGCGGCATCCTATCAGTTTGGCAGCATTCAGCTGAATCTGAGCAGAACATATAGCCCCATACACTTCAGAATTCGTCCTGCTGCTTTTATCAGCAGTCAGGTCATCAAGAAACACCAGTGACCCGGCTCCATTGGCAGCCAGACATGCCCATGCCATGACACTGCCTCCACCATGTTTGCCAGATGATGTGGTATGCTTTGGATCATGAGCGGTTCCTTTCCTTCTCCATACTTTTCTCTTCCCATCTTTCTGGTACAAGTTAATCTTGGTTTCATCAGTCCAAAGAATCTTATTCCAGAACTGGGCAGGCTTTTTTAGGTGTTTGCTGGCAAAGGCTAATCTGGCCTTTCAGTTCTTGAGCGTTACCAGTAGGGATGTACAAAAGGTACTTACCTTTTGCGGATTATGTTTATGGTTGGGGGGGAGGCGTTCTGTCCCTCCCCCGGGAATCCTGGCCGGCCGGCTGTGCTCCACAGCGATTCTGCGGAGCCGCTGACCGGCTCCGCCAGCAGCCGGACATCTGGCCGCTGGCTAGCAGGGATGCAAATGGCGGCGGCCATAGCCGCCGCCGTTTCCATCCCTGCAGTCAGCCGTGATAGGCTACGTAAATGTTTACGTAGCCTATCACAGCTGGCTAAAAAAAAAAGAAAAAGCAATTTGCGTATGCGCGTGTTTTTTTTTTAAAACCTAGCCATGATAGGCTACGTAAATGTTTACGTAGCCTATCACGGCTGACTAAAAAAAAAAACAAAAAACGCCATTTGCATATGCGCGTGTTTTTTTTTTTAAACCTAGCCGTGATAGGCTACGTAAATCTTTACGTAGCCTATCACATTTTTTTTGTTTTTGTTTTAAACTGGAAATGGCGGTGGTGGCAGCCGGTTGGAAGACCGGCCGCCGCAGCCGCCAAACTGCCGACGGAGCCGTCACCGCCAGGAAGATCCGCCCAAGGTAAGTCTCGTCCGGGGGGGGGGGGGGGGGCGGGCCGTTCCGCCACCGATTTCGGGAGGCCGAATGTGCTGGCATTCGGCCTCCCCAAGATCCGTGGCGGAATTTCTGTACATCCCTAGTTACCAGTGTTTTGCACCTTGTTGCGAAGCCTCTGTATTTACATTCATAAAGCCGTCTCTCAATTGTAGATGTTGACAATGACATGCCTATCTCCGCAACAGCGTTCTTGACCTGGCTAGGTGTTGTGAAAGGGTTTCTCTTCACCATGAGCAGAATTCTGCGGTCATCCACTTTAGTTGTCTTCCATGGTCTTCCAGGCCTTTTGCCGTTGCTGAGCTTGCAAGTTAATTCCTTCTTTTTCAGGATGTTCCAAACTGTTGTGTTGGCCACTCCCAATGTTTTTGCTGTCTCTCTGATGGGTTTATGTTGTTTCCTCAGCCTAATGATGGCCTCCTTCACTTGCATGGACACCTCTTTGGGCCTCATGTTGGGGGAGTTCCAGTGAACAGCTACCAAATGCAAATGTAACACTCAGAACCACCTCCAGGCCTTTTACTGCTTGGTGGGTCATGGGGCACCCAGGAAACAGGCCACACCTGGCCATGCAGCTGCTTGTCAGCCATTCGTTCCATTACTTACGAGCCACCAACAATGGGGGGGTGTGCATGCCACCGGCTGTCCTCCCTGAAAAGTGCCCCACTTTTGCCAAGCCCTTTGAATTACAGCTGGAAGTCCTGACTTCGCTCCCATCTGGGTGTGTTTCCTTTCAACTTCAATGTGGTGATGTACAGAGGCCAACTGCCAAAACAGTTATCCTTGTTCCAATATTTCTGGCCCTGACTGTAAGAGGAACAGGACACTGGGGCCTGCTGATGGAGGCAAACGGTTCCCAGGAGACACACAGGGGATGCGAAAGTGTCTAACTCACCTTCCATCCTGCCCTGAGGATTGGGTGTGCCACCTGTGAAGGAACAGCAATGAGTGAGGTTTAGTTAAGTATAATTAAGAAGATAAGAACATCATAAAAGCCGTGCTGGATCAGACCCAGGGTCCATCCAGTCCAGCATTCCGTTCACACAGTGGCCAACCAACCGCACATGGGAAACCCACAAGCAGGACATGAGTGCAACAGAACCCTCTCACCCATGTTCCCCAGCAACTGGTGTACCTAGGCATACTGCCTCTGATGCTGGAGGTAGCATAGAGCCATCAGGACTAGTAGCCATGGATAGCCATCTCCTCCAGGAATTTGTCTAATCCCCTTTTAAAGCCATCGAAAGTGGCTACATCCATCACTACATCTTGTGGTAGGGAATTCCATAGTTTAACTATGCACTGTGTGAATTATTATAATCAGGCATAATCCCTCCCAGCACCCCCTTCTTGGATCATAATTATTCCCATCCAAGCAGCATTTGATTACTTGGAGGAGCAAAGTTAAGTAAGGGCCCTCGTTAACATTCCAGGCCCTTAAAAAAAACAAGCCCAGGTGTCTTCCTGGCAAAGAATAGAAAGGAAAAAAGTACAGAAAGATTCCACTGGCTGTGCTTATCTAAGATGTGAAGGCCCTGAAAAACCCCTGGAAAAAAACTTTTTTTTCTGTTTTTTCCCCAAGGACCATTTTTGTTTTTTTCCAAAAAACTGGAAAAACTGAACAGCTTCGGATTATTTATTTATTTATTCACAATATTTATATACCGCTCCACATCAAAGATTTCAGAGCAGTTAACAAGATAAAAGAATAAAACCCCATAGTTCAAACAATTAAAACATTTATAAGGATTGTCTTGGCATTTGCAAATTACATTTCAGTACAATATGGGGGTGGGGCGTTAAAGCTAATGTGCAATGGGGCAAGCAGAGGAGTAAAATCCACTGTATTAGAAGCCTGCTAGATGCTGATGCTGAGAAGAGATTTTGATAACCTTAACTGTGTCTTCCTTATAAGGAAACTGGGTAAAAGGTAAGGGGTCATAGACAAGAACATGTTGTGGTTTGGGATTCCCCTGTCTGGAAATAAAGGAAAGGAAAAAAGGAGCTGTTGACCACATAAAAGGAGAACTTAGACCTGTTACGTAGTAAATAAGAGGTAGGAGGGAATATTTGGGAAATGTGTCATGAGATGGGATATATAGGATGACATGGACCAATAGTTGTAAAGACTTTGGAATATGTATTAGAGGACTTCCGGTCGGAGCCAATGTCGCCCTGGCATCGTTCTGTGGAGGCTCCGTGGGACGCTATCTCAAACAGCTTTTAAAAGGTTGAAAACCCCTTTTTATCTTCCCCTGGAACTAAAAGGGGAAGCAAGAGTACTATCTGGATGAAATCTTTGAAGAGTAGCTCATTTTGCAGAGCAGCAGAAGGGCTGGACTCCAAGGTTAGTTTTCCGGAGCAAAGACATCGACTCAAAGCTGTTTTGAAACTCCTATCTAATTAGGAGAACACAGGTATGACGAGTTCCAAATGTAGTTTTTGGATTAAAGAATACCAACAATATTTGAGGACCTGAAAAATTTGTTTAAGGAGAAGGATGGCAACATCAAGGGGAAGGAAAAAAGGAACGGGATCACAGCTGACCCCCGACCCCCCCCCCCCCCACACACACACACACCTCCCTTGGCAAAGGCTCCTAGAAGTGGTGGAAATATAGAGGAGCTGCTTGCTCTGATAAAAACTTTGTCTTTTCAACTGTCAGAACAGACTAAGAGATTGGATACAATCCAAGATTCCATTACTGCCCTTCAAGGGGCTGTGGACCTAATTAATACTTCTCTGCAAAAGATGGAGGCGAAAGTTAATGACCTGCAAGACTGGGTGTCAGCTCAAGAGATTACAATGCAAGCTTCTTATAATATCCTGTCTACTAGAATTTCTCAACTGGAAGCATGCACTCGAAGAGCAAACCTACGCATTATTGGCATCAAAGAACTACCCACTGATGTAAGCCTATCTAAATTCTTGGATAAATTCCTGCATGAACTACTTGCTTTGCCATCTGATTATTTACTTGACATTGAGCATGCATTCTGTGTTCCAAGTCCGGTGCGTTGTGTAGCGTTAAAGGGACTGCTGTTACTGTTATAGTTCAGTTTGCAAGAGTTTCTACATAAAACTACATTCTGCGCTTCGCAAGAAAGGGGGGAGATCTTCTTTGGGGGCCAAAACGAGATAAAGTTATGCTATTTCCGGATTACACTAAAGAAATCGCTGATAAAAGAAGGCAATTCACTAAGGCAAGAAACCAGGCAAAACAAATGAATTTACAATATCACATAAAATACCCTGCCACATTTTTCATTCTCTTTGAAGGCCAGATGAAAACGTTTTTAAATCATGAAATGGCAGAAGCTTGGCTTGTTGGTAAAGCATGGGAGCCATCTTCTTCAGTCCCATGAGCTGGGAATGTATAAACCATTATCGCTTGTCGGTCTGTTTGGGTTACATGATCTGGGCAGTATGCCAGAGATGATTGCTTACACATATCCATATTTTTTTCCTTCCATTTTCTTTTAACTCCTTTTTCTTATAATAGACATGGTATACTGTATATAAAATTCTGGTTTGTGGGTGTATAGAAATGTACACACTCTCATATATATATATATATATATATATATATTTAGAAATTATACTATCTAAAATATAGATAGTATAAAATATCCTAGTGATTGTTGTTGCTTTTTTTTCTTTTATCCTTAATAATTTCCTTTTTCTTTTAATTATTATGAGTATTATTATTATTTTGAGGCCATGATTAGTAATATTCCTGGTTGGTTGATTTTAGCTTTACCATTATATGTTAGTTGAAAAGTATTTTATGGCTAGGGGAAAAGAATTATATGCCTGTTTCCTTGCTATAAATCTGAGGATACAGTATGTTACTGAAATAAGATGGATTACCTAGGCTGTACTGAATTGTAATATTGGCAATTGTATAATCTTTTAAGTACAGTGATACTTGAAGTTTTATGTGTAAGGGAGTCTAAATGTAACCCTTTTATGTAACCTTAAAAAAAAACTTTTCTTGTTTCCTTTGTTTTCCTGTTCTTTCACCGTTTTCCTTCTCTTTCCTTTTATACTTCCTTTTTTGTTTTTTGTTGTTGTTGCTGTGTCCTCAAGAATACTGTAATGTTGAAAACTGTAGATGGTGATTATGTTGTTGGTATTTTTATTTCATTTATGAAGATAAAAAGTAGAATAAAAAAAAAAGAATATGTATTAGAGGGGAGGACACTAACTTTGAGAGGGTATATAATGGGGTACACAGAAGAGATCTGGGTCTTCCTTCTTTACTCTGGGTCGAACCTGCTACACTGTGGTCTATGTTATGGGCCATGGTTGAAGTCGGGGTTTGGAGTAGGAGAGTCCCTTTACCCTTCTTGGTAAAGTGTGAGTATGGCTTTGCTTGGCTGAAGGTATGTGTGCTTGTTAAACTTTTCTTCATCTTTCTTTAATAAATGCGTTTAGCTTATGTCGTTGTTTAAGTCCTCATTTGTAGAACTTAAGTAAATCTGAAATTTAAAAGAAACAGATTCTGAACTTAAGAAACCACGGCTGGTCACTCAGGGAAGGCCTCCCGAAATTGCAATGTTCTTCAGGAGGCACCAGAAGGAACACAACGTTGGCACCTGTCTGAGCTCCAAAGGCAAGGGAGTTCCACAGGAAGGGGGCCACCATGCTGAAGGCTCTTCTCCTGGTGGACTGCAACAGGGCCATGGGTCCACGTGGAACTGCCAGCAGCAAGCCCTCTGATGACCTCAGTGACCGGGCAGGTTGGTAAGGGAGAAGGCGCTCTCTCAGGTATCCTGGTCCCAAGTTGTTTAGGGCTTTGTACACTAATACTAATTAGGGATGTCAGAGAATTTCTCCATGTATCTCGGGGAGGCCGAATGCCAGCGCATTCGGCCCCCGGAAATTGGTGGAGAAACGGTCTGCCCCCCCGCCGGGATGGGACTTACCTTACGCGAATGTCCCTGGCAGCGGCGGCTCCAGTGGTGGTTCGGCGGTGGCGGCTGCTGGTCTTCCGACTGGCTGCCGCCGCCGCCATTTCCAAGTAAAAAAAAAAACAAAAACGTGATAGGCTACATAAAGATTTACGTAGCCTATCACGGCTAGATTTTTTAAAAAACACCGTGATAGGCTACGTAAATGTTTACATAGCCTATCACGGCTGAGTGAAAAACAAAAACAAAAACGCGTGTACGCAAATGGCGGCGCCCATGGGCGCCGCCATTTGCATTCCTTATTTTGGCACGTGTAGTCTACGTAAACATTTACGTAGACTACGGTGAAAATAAGGGGAACGCAAATAGTGTTCCCCTTATTTTCGCCGTAGTCTACGTAAATGTTTACGTAGACTACACATGCCAAAATAAGGAACGCAAATGGCGGCGCCCATGGGCGCCGCCATTTGCATATGCGCATCTGTTTGTTTTCACTCAGCCGTGATAGGCTACGTAAACATTTACGTAGCCTATCACGACTGACTGCAGGAACGCAAACGGCGGCGGCTATGGCCGCTGCCATTTGCGTCCCGGCAGGACAGGATTCGCGGCGGGAGGGACGGGGCACCTCCCCCCCGGCCAGAATTTCAGGGGGGAGGGACGGGGCACCTCCCCCCCGGCCAGAATTTTGGGGGGAGGGACGGAGCGCCTCCCCCCACCGCGAATCAACTTTCGGGTTCAGGTAAGGGACTTTCGTACATCCCTAGCACTAATACCCTAACCCTGGCCCGGCAGCGAATAGGCAGCCAGTGCAGTTCCCTCAGCAAAAGAGTTGCATGCTGGAAAGGGGCAGCTCCCGACCACAGCCGAGCTGCTGCGTTCTGCGCTAGCTCCAACTTCCGGACCAGCCTCAAGGGCAGCCCCACATAGAGCGTGTTGCAGTAGTCCAGTCCTGAGGTTACTGGCGCCTGTACCACCGTGGCCAAGCTATCCCTGTCCAGGGGAGGCCGTAGCTGGCGAACCTGCCGAAGCTGGTAAAAGGCACTCCGAGCCGCAGCGGCCACTTGGGCCTCCAGCGACAGATCTAGGAGTGCCCCCAGACTACGGACCTGATCTTTCAGAGGGAGAGCAGCCCCCTCCAGAGCAGGCAATGAGCCTGACTCCCGGACCAGGGAACCACTCACCCACAGGGCTTCCGCCTTGCCAGGATTCCGCTTCAGTTTATTGGCCCTCATCCCGCCCATTACTGAGTTCAGGCACTGGTCCAGGACTTGCACAGCCTCTCCTGATTCAGATGCCACAGGGACATAGCGCTGTGTGTCATCAGCATACTGATGGCACTTGGCTCCAAATCCCCTAATGGCCGCTCCCAGCGGCTTCATCTAGATGTTAAACAACATTGGGGACAAGATGGTGCCCTGCGGCACCCCATGGCTCAATTGCCAAGGGGCCGAGGAATGGTCACCCAATGTTACTCTCTGAAATCGGGCCCGCGGGTAGGACAGGGCAGTGTCACACAGTGCCTCCAACACCCATCCCATGCAGTCGATCCAGGAGGATACCGTGGTCGATGGTATCAAAAGCCCATGAGAGGTCGAGCAGAATTAACAGGGTTGCACTCCCCCGTCCCTCTCTCGATGAAGGTCATCCACCAGGGCGACCAAGGCCGATTCAGCCCCATAACCAGGTCGAAACCCGGAGCGGAATGGGTCTAGATAATCAGTATCCTCCAAGAATGCCTGCAGTCGCTCCGCCACGACCCTCTCAAGTACCTTCCCTAGGAAAGGGGCATTTGCGACTGGGCGGTAGTTGTCTAGTACCGTTGGGTCCAGAGTGGGCTTCTTCAGCAGTGGCCGCACTACTGCCTCCTTAAGGACAGCAGGGACCACCCCTTCCCGCAGGGAAGCATTTAGCACTCCCTGACCCCACCCAGTCATACCCCCTCGGCCAGCTTTTATTAGCCAGGAGGGACAGGGATCGAGAGGGCACGTGGTCGGTCGCACTGCTGCAAGCACCTTGTCCACATCTTCAGGCCGCAGCAACTGGAACTGATCCCACAAAATCGGGCAGATGGTGGCATCAGACACCTCAGCCGGAACTGTGATAACAACAGCGTCAGGTTTGCTGCGGAGACAAGCCATTTTGTCCTCAAAGTGCGATGCAAAAAGGTCACAGCGGGTCCTCGACGGGGCCAGGGCCCCATTTGCTGGCGAGGGTGTTAACAGCCCCCAGACCACCCGGAAGAGCTCCGCTGGATGGCTACTCGAGGATGCAATGGAGGCAGCAAGATACCCACCCAGGTCTCAGTGATACACGCCAGGTCGGCCTTCTCGTCCACGATTGGGTCATGGATGAGAGCGATCTTATTGTGGAAAGACCTGGCGTTAAATAGCAGCACCGCAAGACAGGAGGGCTCAGTGGATGAGCTACCAGGCACATGAGAGCTAGAGGAGGGGGGTAGAAGGGGAACAGTGTGTAAACACCTGTGGCCCATTCCACTTTGATGTCCCAACCCCCTCCTCCTGCCATATCTCTGTCTGCACCAAGTAACTGGGATAGTGGTGCCCCCTCCGTGGGTCCCCGTGTCAGTTTCCCAAGCGCACCCTTACCACACCAGAACTGCCCGCAGACTCTCAGCACCCACCCACCGTCCAAACGCACCCTCAACCATTCACCACATACACTCCACTCATCCAACAGTCACTCCCAGCCAAACAAACACAGTCACAGTTTGTAACTTGTGGTTATACCCAGCCACTGGTCACAGCTAAGACATCAGGCTTGCCAACCAACCAACCAAGCAATATAGAGGGCAAGCAAAATGCTCATTTCCTAGCCATTCAACCTACTTCCATTAGTTCATGCTGATTCCCTGGAGTGTGGCAAGCAGTCCTCCCCCAGGGGAGGCCCCACTTCTAACTACCAGAGGCTCCCACCCTGGGCAGAAGAAGCAACTCTGGCACATGAAGCCCCGATCCCCTGTCTCTAACCCAGGGTGGGCAAACAATGAGATGTAGGTACAACTGCTGTCAGGGGGGTCCCTGCTCTCACTCAGAGACACCCCACTCACACAGAACAGGTAGTCAATGGACAAGCAGAGAGTAGACATACCAAGGAAGAAGGAGAAAGTAAGAGGCGCTTGCGCCCTCGCGGCATCCCGAAGGGGCAAACCAAAGGGGCATGCCCCCTTTGGAGGCACCCCTGCTGGGGCGGCCCACCACCTCATAGCAGGGTGGCTTAAATCTCCGTGATGCTGAAGGTCTCAAAAGGGCTAAGAGATAGCGCTCTGTTCTGATTGGCTGGAGATCTTCAACAGATGGCTTCACTCCACAATCAGTGGCAGGCTGACGCAAGGCAAAGTTACTGGGAGGTGGGGTGCGGGGAGAGGAGCTGTTGCAAGGAGCTGGAAAGTGATGGAACAGATCTCTCCCCCCAGTTCTCTTCTCTCGCCAGTCCAAAAGTGCTTCTGCCCCCGCCAACAGGTATTTATGGCGGGGCTGCCAGAGGCTGCTCGGGAAGCAGCCTGGGGGAAGGAGGACCAGCCAGCAGCTGCACCAGGTGGATCCTGAGCCTGCTTCTGCCCCCACCAACAGGTACTTAAGGGGGGGCTGCCAGAGGCAGCGCCTCGGCGTCGCGCCAAGTGCGACGCTAAGTGCACACTTAGCGTCGCACTTGGAGTCACATAGAACAGGACTTGAAGACCCACCCACCTGCCTCTCCAGAGACACCAGCAGCCTCAGATACCAGCAGCAAATAGCAGCAGCAGAGGGCAGCAGCTTTAAAGACAAGGGAGAAAGGGGCAAACGTGGACTTTATCTGCTCCTTCTTAGCTGCTGTTCTCTTTTATCTTTTATATTCTTTTACACTGTTGAACATTTTATACCCTAACATTTTATTATGTGCCTGGGAGGACTATTGGGCAACTCAGGGGGTGGGGGAGGTGCCACTATAACTGTGGTCACGGGCAGGGGGTGGTATGGCATTGGGGGATTAACAGGCCAGCTGAGGAGAAGAGGGGCTGGACACCTTACAGCTGTCCCCTCTTCCGGTTCTTCCCCCAACCTGATGGCTCCTGGCAGCCTTACCAGTCTGCCCTCGGGTCCGGTGGTGCTGCTGCTGAATGCCAGGTCGGCCCAAAATAAGACCTCCCTCATCCATGATTTGATTGTGGATGAGGGGGCTGATGTGGCATGTATTACTGAGACCTGGGTGGGGGAACTGGGAGGGGTCACTCTCTCCCAGCTGTGCCCTCCTGGGTACTCGGTGCAGCACCAACACCGACTGGAGGGTCGGGCAGGGGGGGTTGCTGTGGTCTATAGGAATTCAATCTCCCTCTCCAGGCTTCCTGCTCATTCGAGTGCAGATCTTGAGTGTTTGTACCTTGTGTTGGGTACCCGGGACAGATTAGGGATTCTGTTGGTGTACCGCCCACCCCGCTGCCCATCAGACTCCCTGCCTGAGCCGACGGAGGTGGTCTCGGACTTGGTGTTGAGGACCCCCAGGATGATGGTCCTGGGGGATCTCAACTTCCATGCCGAGGCCGCTGTATCCGGGGCGGCTCAGGACTTCATGGCCGCCATGACAACCATGGGGCTGTCCCAACATGTCATCGGCCCAACGCATACAAAAGGACACACGCTTGATCTGGTTTTCTCGACTGGGCAGGAGGATGGTGATCTGAAAGTGGAGGAATTAACATCTGTCCCTTTGTCATGGTCAGATCACTTCCTGCTGAGGTTTAGACTCCTGGCAGCCTTCCCCCTCTGCAAGGGTGGGGGACCTACTAAAATGGTCCGCCCCCAGAGATTAATGGATTCCGATGGATTCCAGAGGGCTCTGGGGGATTTTCCTGCTGGTATGGCTGGTGCTCCTGTCGAAGCCCAGGTCGCTCTGTGGAATGCAGAGATGACTCGGGAGAGTGACACGATCGCACCCAAGCGCCCTCTCCTTCTGAGCAGAGCCCGGCCAGCTCCTGGGTATACATCTGGCCTGAGGGCAATGAAGCAAGAGGGGAGACGGCTAGAACGCAGGTGGAGGAAAACTTGTGCTGAGTCTGACCGAACACAGGTAAGAGCCCACTATCAAGCCTACTCTGTGGCGGTGAGGGGAGCAAAGAGACAGTTCTTTTCCACCAGCACTGCATCTTCTCAGTGTTGTCCAGCGGAGATTTTCTGAGTGGTTTGCGGCCTGTTACATTCTGGGCCAGGGAGAGAGACGGTGGAACCCTCGGTAGCATGCTGTGACAAGTTTGCACAGCACTTTGAGGATAAAGTCACTCAGATTCGTCATGAATTGGACACCACCATTAATGCAGTTCCATTGGCAGAGGCGTTCAGAGCACCGTCTGGTCCAGTTTTATTGGATGAGTTTCAGTTACTGAGGCCTGAGGATGCGGACAAGGTGCTTGGCCAAGTCCGATCGACCACTTGTGTGCTTGACCCTTGCCCTTCATGGCTTATTAAATCAAACAAGGAGGGGATGTCTGGCTGGGTCCAGGAGGTTGTAAATTCCTCCTTGAGAGAGGGAGTGGTGCCTGCCGCTTTAAAAGAGGCGGTAGTCAGGCCACTCCTGAAAAAGCCTAACCTGGACCCAGAGGATGTTAACAATTATAGGCCAGTGGCCAACATCCCCTTCCTGGGCAAGG
The DNA here is from genome assembly GCF_057233095.1 of Heloderma suspectum. Taxonomy (NCBI): domain Eukaryota; kingdom Metazoa; phylum Chordata; class Lepidosauria; order Squamata; family Helodermatidae; genus Heloderma; species Heloderma suspectum. Next base: position 35,926,851 of record NC_139475.1, on the reverse strand, counting down.
TGCTTGAGCGGGTGGTTGTAGGACAGCTCCAAGCACTGTGGAATGAAACGGATTATCTAGATCCATTTCAATCGGGCTTCAGGCCTGGTTTTGGAACGGAAAGTGCCTTGGTCGCCCTGTGGGATGACCTCTGCCGGGAGAGGGACAGGGGGAGTGCGACCCTGTTGATTCTCCTGGACCTCTCAGCAGCTTTCGATACCATCGACCATGGTATCCTTCTGGATAGGTTGTCTGGGTTGGGAGTTGGAGGCACTGCACTACAGTGGTTCCGCTCCTACTTGGATGGCAGATTCCAGAAGGTGGTGCTGGGGGATTATTGCTCTGTGCCATGGCAATTGTGCCATGGGGTTCCACAGGGCTGTTTTATCCCCCATGTTGTTTAACATCTACATGAAACGGCTGGGGGAGGTTATCCGGAGGTGTGGGCTGAGGTGCCATCAATATGCAGATAACACCCAGCTCTACCTCTCTTTCTCATCAAACCCCGGTGAGGCAGTGGCTGTTCTGAATCAGTGCCTGGACATGGTAATGGACTGGATGAGGGCCAATAATCTGAAACTCAATCCACACAAGACGGAGGTACTGTTAGTGGGTGGTTCGTCTGCCCGGCTAGGTGATATTCAACCTGTTCTGGAGGGGGTTGCACTCCCCCTAAAGGATCAGGTTCGTAGTTTGGGGGTGCTCTTGGATCCAGAACTGTCACTTGAGGCACAGGTGAACTCAGTGGCACGGAGCACTTTTTATCAGCTTAGGCTGGTATACCAATTACGCCCTTATCTGGACAGAGAGAGCCTAGCTACAGTTATCCATGCTCTGATAACTTCTCGTCTGGATTACTGCAATGCGTTATACGTGGGGCTGCGTTTGAAAACGGTCCGGAAACTTCAGCTGGTCCAAAATAGGGCAGCAAGATTGTTAACAGGGACTGGCCTGCGAGCTCATATTACGCCAGTACTTTTCCAGCTGCACTGGCTGCCAGTCCATTTCCGGGCCTGATTCAAAGTGCTGGTGTTAACATTCAAAGCCCTTAATGGCTTGGGGCCAGGTTACCTGAAGGATCACCTCCTCCCATATGTGCCTGCCCGGACCTTAAGGTCATCATCAGCGGCCCTTCTCCGTGAGCCCCTGCCAAAGCAAGTGAGGCGGGTGGCTACTAGGAGGAGGGCTTTTTCTGCTGTGGCACCCCGGCTCTGGAATGAGCTCCCTAGTGAGGTTCGCCTGGCGCCTACATTGTATTCCTTTCGGCGCCAGGTGAAGACCTTTTTATTTTCCCAGGCATTTTAGCATTCTAGCTTTCTAAATTTGTGGCTTTGCTGTTTTAAATCTGTATTTTAAACTCCTGCACTGCTGCTAGGTTTTATTGTGGTTGTATTGTTATATTCCCCTTCATGGATCACTGCCTTGTTGTGGCGAAGGGGCTTGCGTAACTCAGTGAAGCCATAAGCTATGCCGTGCAGGGCCACCCAAGACGGACAGGTCATGGCGGAGAGTTCTGACAAAATGTGGTCCACTGGAGAAGGAAATGGCAACCCACTCCAGGATTCTTGCCAAGAAAACCCCATGGAACGTATCACAAGGCTAAAAGATATGACGCCGGAAGATGAGCCCCTCAGGTCGGAAGGTGTCCAATATGCTACTGGGGAAGAGCAGAGGGTATTTCCAAGTAGCGCCAGAAAGAGTGAAGCGGCTGGGCCAAAGCCGAAAGGACACTCAGCTGTGGATGTGTCTGGCGGTGAAAAGAAAATCCAATGCTGTAAAGAACAATATTGTTTAGGAACCTGGAATGTCAGATCAATGAATCAAGGTAAGCTGGAGGTGGTCAAACATGAGATGGCAAGATTGAACATCGACATCTTGGGAATCAGAGAACTAAAATGGACAGGCATGGGCGAATTTAATTCAGGTGACCATCATATCTACTATTGTGGCCAAGAATCCCTTAGAAGAAATGGAGTAGCACTCATAGTCAACAAAAGGGTGGGAAAAGCAGTACTGGGGTACAATCTTAAAAATGATAGAATGATCTCAGTACGAATCCAAGGCAAACCATTCAACATCACAGTAATTCAAGTCTATGCCCCAACCACTGAGGCCGAAGAAGCTGAGGTTGATCGGTTCTATGAAGACCTACAACACCTTCTAGAACTAACACCAAAAAAAGATGTCCTCTTCATCATAGGGGATTGGAATGCTAAAGGAGGAAGTCAAGAAATCACCGGGATAACAGGCAGGCATGGCCTTGGTGTACAAAATGAAGCAGGACAAAAGATAATAGAGTTTTGCCAAGAGAACATGCTGATCATAGCAAACACTCTTTTCCAACAGCACAAGAGGCGACTCTACACATGGACGTCACCAGATGGTCAATATCGAAATCAGATTGATTATGTCCTTTGCAGCCAAAGATGGAGAAGCTCCATACAGTCAGTCAAAACAAGACCTGGAGCTGACTGTGGCTCAGATCATGAGCTGCTTCTTGCAAAATTTCGGCTTAAATTGAAGAACGTCGGGAAAACCACTAAACCGTTCAGGTATGACCTCAGTCATATCCCTTCTGAATATACAGTGGAGGTGAGGAATAGATTTCAGGGATTAGACCTGATAGACAGAGTGCCTGAGGAACTATGGACGGAGGTCCGTAACATTGTTCAGGAGGCAGCAACAAAATCCGTCCCAAAGAAAAAGAAATGCAAGAAAGCCAAGTGGCTGTCTGATGAGGCTTTACAAGTAGCTGAGGAAAGAAGGGAAGCGAAAAGCAAGGGAGAAAGGGGAAGATATATCCAACTGAATGCAGAGTTCCAGAGAATAGCAAGGAGAGACAAGAAGGCCTTCTTAAATGAACAATGCAAAGAAATCGAGGAAAACAACAGAATGGGAAAGACTAGAGATCTCTTCAAGAAAATTGGAGATCTCAAGGGAACGTTTTGTGCAAAGACGGGCATGATAAAGGACAAAGAAGGCAGGGACCTAACAGAAGCAGATGAGATTAAGAAGAGGTGGCAAGAATACACAGAAGAACTATACAGGAAAGATCTGAATGTCCCTGATAGCCATGATAGTGCGGTCACTGAACTTGAGCCGGACATCCTAGAGAGTGAAGTCAAGTGGGCCTTAGGAAGCATTAGTAACAACAAAGCTAGCGGAGATGACAGTATTCCAGCTGAGCTATTTAAAATCCTAAAAGATGATGCTGTTAAAGTGCTGCATTCAATATGCCAACAAATCTGGAACACTCAACAGTGGCCACAAGACTGGAAAAGGTCAGTTTACATTCCAATTCCAAAGAAGGGCAACGCCAAAGAGTGTTCAAACTACCGCACAATTGCGCTCATTTCACATGCCAGCAAGGTGATGCTCAAAATCCTACAAGCTAGGCTTCAGCAGTATGCGAACCGAGAACTACCGGAAGTACAAGCTGGGTTTCGAAGAGGCAGAGGAACTAGAGATCAAATCGCCAACATTCACTGCATCATGGAGAAAGCAAGAGAATTCCAAAAAAACGTCTATTTCTGCTTCATTGACTACGCTAAAGCCTTTGATTGTGTGGATCACAACAAACTGTGGCAAATTCTGAAAGTGATGGGAGTACCAGACCACCTTACCCGTCTCCTGAGAAACCTGTACGAGGGTCAAGAAGCAACAGTAAGAACCAGAGATGGAACAACCGATTGGTTCAAAATTGGGAAAGGAGTACGACAAGGCTGCATATTGTCACCCTGCTTATTTAACTTATATGCAGAGTACATCATGAGAAATGCCGGGTTGGATGAATCACAGGTCGGAATTAAGATTGCCGGGAGAATTATCAACAACCTCAGACACGCAGACGATACCACCCTAATGGCAGAAAGCGAAGAGGATCTCAAGAGCCTCTTGTTGAGGGTGAAAGAGGAGAGTGCAAAAGCTGGTTTGAAACTCAACATTAAAAAAACTAAGATCATGTCATCTGGCCCTATCACTTCCTGGCATATAGAAGGGGAAGAAATGGAAGCAGTGACAGATTTTACTTTCTTGGGCTCCAAAATCACCGCAGACGGTGACTGTAGCCATGAAATTAAAAGACGCTTGCTCCTTGGGAGGAAAGCTATGGCCAACCTAGACAGCATAGTAAGAAGCAGAGACATCACCTTGCCGACAAAGGTCCGTCTAATCAAAGCTATGGTTTTCCCAGTAGTAATGTATGGCTGTGAGAGCTGGACTATAAGGAAGGCTGAGCGCCGAAGAATTGATGCTTTCCAACTGTGGTGCTGGAGAAGACTCTTACGAGTCCCCTGGACTGCAAGGAGGTCAAATCAGTCCATCCTAAAGGAAATCAACCCTGAGTGCTCATTGGAAGGACAGATAATGAAGCTGAATCTCCAAAATTTTGGCCACCTAATGCGAAGAGAAAACTCCCTGGAAAAGACCCTGATGCTGGGAAAGACTGAAGGCAAAAGGAGAAGGGGACGGCAGAGGATGAGATGGCTAGATAGCATCACGGATGCAATGAATATGAACTTGAGCACGCTCCGGGAGAGAGCGCAGGACAGGAAGGCCTGGCGTGCTATGGTCCATGGGGTCACGAAGAGTCGGACACGACTGAACGACTGAACAACAACAACAACAAATTGTTATATTGTGGTTTTAATGTTTTATATATTTTAAATTGTTTTATTGTGTGTTGTTTGGTTTTAATTTTTGTGAACCGCCCAGAGAGCTTCGGCTATTGGGCGGTATAGAAAGAAAGAAAGAAAGAAAGAAAGAAAGAAAGAAAGAAAGAAAGAAAGAAAGAAAGAAAGAAAGAAAGAAGTGCAGGGTGCCCGGTCCTGTGTCTTTCCCAGCGTTGTATGAAATATTTTCATTTAGAGTTTAGGACAAAGTAGTTATACATTGTTACCAGGCCTTTACCCCACCCCCACCAATGATTTCTAAAAACAATGTAATAAGAATACTTCTATAGAAAGACTAGAGATGTAAAATGTCTGGAAATAAGAAACCCGGGGGGAAATATTTTTTTAATCCTCTCTGTAAGATTCTCAGCATAGTTATTTTTTTTATTCCTTATTAAAATTATTGATCTAAAGTGTATTTTACTGATAGACTTTTATGCTCAGTTTCCCAACATGTGAGTACACTCATGATTGTGCAAGATTGACAGTTTGGGTTTTGTTCTATGGAGTCTTGTGTTACTGATGCTGTAGCAGTCATTTAATGTAGGCCTAAACTATTTAGACAATAATTACAAATTTACTGAGTTTACTTTTTAAAGTTTTAAAATATGATAATTTTATGAACAGACTAAGTCGCACATAAAATGACTTTGGGAACAGAAAAGCTGCTTTATGTTCTTAAAGCAGCCTCCCCAATCTGGTGCCCTTTGGATGTTCTGGACTACAGTGCCCAGCATTCCTGACCAAGCTGCTTGAGGCTGATGGGAGCTAAAGTCCAAAATATCTGGAGGGCACCAGGTTGGGGAAGGCTATCTTCAAGCAACAAAGTGACTTTAGATCTGTAAAGAGTGCTAAAAAAAGTAAGTATTACTTATTTTTCCATTTTCCCCAGAATTTCCAGGTCCCCCCGCCCCCCCCAATCCCAAACGATTTTTCTCCCATGGCCCCAAAATTTCCGGAAATGTTACATCTCTACGCTTACCTATACCGGGGCTGTTCCGAGGACTCGGAGGGAGACCTCTCAGGGACAGAAAGAGACGTGGATGAGAGCGTCGTAGCTATAGAGGCGGTAGTTGCTTCTTCAAATGATGGTGGAGTGCAAGGAAGCAGGTCTGGCCGCCCTGCCATGTCCGTGAGGAGAAAGGAGAGAAGAGAACATTGAGTAACAATGCAAAAGAGTGCTAAGCCCTCCCCCTATCGAGGGCGGGATGCAACAGAGTGAGGTTCACACAACCATTCTATGCATGGGAGTACATTTGTTGCCCGTTTCCACGCAAGGAAGAAGATTGGGTTCAGCCAAAGGCACAGCAAACATCCCAGAATGCTTTCTATGCTTTCTAGAGAGCAAGTAGTTTTCATTGGGGGAAAGAAGTCGTGCCTTATGGTGGACAGAAGCACTCACAGGGGAAGGAGTTGGGCAGCCCCCGCTGTGGTAAGGTTCACACGGACAAAAACGTTCAGGAGTTGGGGGTGGGTTAGGCATCAAAATCACCTCTCGCAAAAATCTGTTATGGCGAAGCATGGTTCTCCGCTGATTTGCTAGCATTGTGGAGAGGTCTGGTTTAATGCCCATTACATGTGCACACACCCATGTGCCCAAAAGAAACCAGCCACGCTGGAGGAACAGAGAACTGGACAACTTCTCTCTCCTGGTTGTGACAAACTTGGGCCAAGATATTTGTGTGGCACCACTCTCGTTTCAGAACAGAGAATGTTAAGCTGTTTCAAATTTCATTTAAAGAAAGTGAAGCAATCTCCTAGCCCTCATGGTTGCAAAGAAAATGTGGAGGATATGAAGAAGTCTATTTCTGCGCGCGCTTGCTCTCTCTCTCTCTCTCTCTCTCTCACACACACACACACACACACACACGTACGTGGAAAGCCTTGGAGAGTCTGCATCCCATACCTTTTTCTCTTGACCCCTCCCTCAGGTCAAATACTTTCAGGGGTGGAAGACGTTTCTTAACACACGGGCTACGGTTGGGAAATGTTCTACCCCTACATCTTCCCTCCCTCCTGTCAATCTCTCCAACATAAAACGTATAAATTTCTGCAGTTTGTAATGCACACACAAAACGCACCACCCAACTGGCACACCTAGAACCAAGGCACATCAAGCACAAGTCAACTGAAGGCTGCAAATGAAATTTCATAGCGTGGATTGTGGGCACAATCTCACTGAAGCAGCCCCTCCGTGTTCCACCCACCCTGCCAGAAGGTGTTCTTTCCTGTGTGCTCCCTCTCTCCAGGGAACTCACCCCTCTTCAGATGCCTAAGAACTGACTCTAACCAAATCCTGCCTTAAAAAGGGTTTTAAAAAACCTCTGGGTGCTTTGAGAAGGATCATGCACCCCTGTAATTCAAACGTTGATCCAAACCAACTCCAAAGGGCTGTCTGGTAAGATAAAAAAGAACTCTTTTGCTGCATATAGCAATGAAGTTCTTAAAGGCAGGAAGTTTAAAAGCCACCACCACCACACAGCCATCATCTTTGTTCACCAAAGCAAAGGAGGGACCCCCAAACCCCTTCCAGTACAACTTCCAACTGACTAACAGAGGGAGAAATCAGTGTTCTTACCTTCCCCCCTGTTGTGGTTAATTTCAGCACCTGCAAAAGCCCAGCAAGAGATCGAGGGAAAACAATGTGTGGGATGGTGCCAGGATACTGGGAAGCATTACTTGCACTAAGGGGGCAGTAGGGGACTGAATGTGTCCAGGATGGTCACTAAGGCAGCTTTCCTCAACCTGGTGCCCTGAAGATGTGTTGGACAGCAACTCCCATCATTCCCCAGCCAGCATGGCCACTGGAATGGTGGCCATTGTTGTCCAACTTATCTTGAGCCCACTGGGTTGGGATGGCTGAGCTACAGGCAGTGTGGAAATCAGGAAAGATGAGGGTTAGTGGGTGACACACATTACCTTTGTCATCTAGAGTGGGGTAACTCCTGGCTTCCCGGAGGTCATACTGGGTCTCATCTTTCTCTGAGGGGATCTGGCTCACCGAAAATGCAGCCATTGAGCCAGGCGGCTTGATGGCTAACAAGGCACTCCGCCCTTTCTTCGAGGGAGAAGCTTTCAGAGCTGCAAAGGGGAGGGGTGATGGAGAGCAACAACATATGTCAAACGGGAGAAGGTAGGTGAGGGGACTCTCATGTGTGCAGGATCCAGCTCTTGACCCAGAGAAAGCCCCCACCCCAAATGGCAGAAGATCACCTCCCCCGCTTGAGCAAAGGTTCATAGAGCTGCCCTATGTATTTATTATTGATTTATTAATATTCATATACTGCCTTTCCACAAGTGTCACCAAGGCAGTGTAAAAGTCTAACAAGAATGCATAAAAACATAAAAGCCATACAACCATATTAGAACAATGTGACTACTGTTCAAAACAATTGTACTGACAATGTTTCGGGATGTGAGGGAAATAAACAAATGTCTATGGCAGGGGTGCTGAACCAATTTGCGGGGCCAAACTGCCCCTCCCCAGGCCTTCCATGGGCCAGATGATGTCAGGGGGCACGGGCACGCTCACTGATGTCATTGTCCCATTTTGCCTCTCTCTGTGCTGAGGGTGGCATGAAATTCCATGCTACTCTCAGCACAGAAAAAGGGTCTCAGACGACAAATCCCAACTTTGCACAGGGCTCATCGTCCGCATAGGGATGGTGCACATTGCATAAAAGGACTCGGCCACTGCTAGGAAGAGCCCACCTGCATCCTGCTGTCTCTGATCTCAGATAGGGAAGGCTGGTCTACGGTGTCATGTAGTGGTTAGGGTGTCAGGCGACGACTGGGAACCCCAGGTTCTTTGCTCAGCCATGAAGCTCACCAGATGGCCTTGGGCTGTCTCAACCTAACCCACCTCAAAGGATAGTTGTAAGGATAAAATGGGGTAGGGGAAAGGGAGATCTACATACAGCACCTTGAGCTCCTTGGAGAAAAGCAGTGATGTAAATGTAAATAGTAACATAATGTACTCCAAAGTGAGGAGTTTTTTTTCAATTTTTTAATTGTAAATTTTAACAAAACAAAACTGACCAAGAACATGTGTATTCCGATGTGTATGAGAAAGGGGGGAATTAGCCTCATCCCAGACTTCCCAATCTGGCACCCCCCCGATATGTTGGACTACAGCTTCCATCATCCCCAACCAGGCCATGTTAGAGTTGTAGTTCAACACATCCAGAGGGCACCAGGTTGGGAAAAGTGGCTGTGAAGGTAGGCCTGACTAGGCCTCTTGAGTAGTTTGGTTCAAGCAACCAACCAAGGTGCCTGATGGGATTGGAAAAACGTATGCGCGTCTGACCATGAGATGGTAATTGTAACTTGCTCATTATAGGCAGGAAATTCCTTTTTAAGGAGTGGCTTAAGACCTTAGAAGAAAGAGATAATAATGTAGCTGTACTGATAAGACTGTTACTGAGTACTAAATGGTTTCTGAGCATGCGTAGTGTGTTTTCTTTCCTTCTCCAAGTTTCAGTATGTATAAAGATTGTTGTTGTTTATTCGGTCAGTCGCTTCTGACTCTTCGTGACTTCATGGACCAGCCCACGCCAGAGCTTCCTGTCAGCTGTCGCCACCCCCAGCTCCCCCAAGGTTGAGTCCATCACCTCCAGAATATCATCCGTCCATCTTGCCCTTGGTCAGCCCTTCTTTCTTTCTTTCTTTCTTTCTTTCTTTCTTTCTTTCTTTCTTTCTTTCTTTCTTTCATTTCTATACCGCCCAATAGCCGAAGCTCTCTGGGTGGTTCACAAAAATTAAAACCAAACAACACACAATAAAACAATTTAAAATATATAGAACATTAAAACCACAATATAACAATACAACCACAATAAAACCTAGCAGCAGTGCAGGAGTTTAAAATACAGATTTAAAATAGCAAAGCTAAAAATTTAGAAAGCTAAAATGCTAAAATGCCTGGGAAAATAAAAAGGTCTTCACCTGGCGCCGAAAGGAGTACAATGTAGGTGCCAGGCGAACCTCACTAGGGAGCTCATTCCAGAGCCGGGGTGCCACAGCAGAAAAAGCCCTCCTCCTAGTAGCCACCCGCCTCACTTGCTTTGGCAGGGGCTCACGGAGGAGAGCCGCTGACGATGATCTTAAGGTCCGGGCAGGCACATATGGGAGAAGGCGATCCTTCAGGTAACCTGGAACCAAGCCGTTCAGGGCTTTGAATGTTAACACCAGCACTTTGAATCAGGCCCGGAAATAGACTGGTAGCCAGTGCAGCTGGAAAAGTACTGGCGTAATATGAGCTCGCAGGCCAGTCCCTGTTAACAATCCTGCTGCCCTATTTTGGACCAGCTGAAGTTTCCGGACCGTTTTCAAACGCAGCCCCACGTATAACGCATTGCAGTAATCCAGACGAGAAGTTATCAGAGCATGGATAACTGTAACTAGGCTATCTCTGTCCAGATAAGGGCGTAGCTGGTATACCAGCCTAAGCTGATAAAAAGTGCTCCGTGCCACTGAGTTCACCTGTGCCTCAAGTGACAGTTCTGGATCCAAGAGTACCCCCAAACTACGAACCTGATCCTTTAGGGGGAGTGCAACCCCCTCCAGAACAGGTTGAATATCACCTAGCCGGGCAGACGAACCACCCACTAACAGTACCTCCGTCTTGTGTGGATTGAGTTTCAGTTTATTGGCCCTCATCCAGTCTATTACCGTGCCCAGGCACTGATTCAGAACAGCCACTGCCTCACCGGGGTTTGATGAGAAAGAGAGGTAGAGCTGGGTGTCATCTGCATATTGATGGCACCTCAGCCCACACCTCCGGATAACCTCCCCCAGCAGTTTCATGTAGATGTTAAACAACATGGGGGATAAAACAGAGCCCTGTGGAACCCCATGGCACAACTGCCAAGGCACAGAGCAATAATCCCCCAGTGCCACCTTCTGGAATCGGCCATCCAAGTAGCAGCAGATCCACTGTAGTGCAGTGCCTCCAACTCCCAACCCAGACAACCTATCCAGAAGGATACCATGGGCGATGGTATCGAAAACCGCTGAGAGGTCCAGAAGAATCAACAGGGTTCCTCTCCCGGCAGAGGTCATCCCACAGGGCAACCAAGGAAGTTTCCGTTCCAAAACCAGGCTTGAAAGCCGATTGAAATGGATCTAGATAATCCGTTTCATTCCACAGTGCTTGGAGCTGTCCTACAACAACCACCCACTCAAGCACCTTGCCCAGGAAGGGGATGTTGGCCACTGGCCTATAATTGTTAACATCCTCTGGGTCCAGGTTAGGCTTTTTCAGGAGTGGTCTAATTACTGCCTCTTTTAAAGAGGCCGGCACCACTCCCTCTCTCAAGGAGGAATTTACAACCTCCTGGACCCAGCCAGACATCCCCTCCTTGTTTGATTTAATAAGCCATGAAGGGCAAGGGTCAAGCACACAAGTGGTCGATCGGACTTGGCCAAGCATCTTGTCCGCATCCTCAAGCCTCAGTAACTGAAACTCATCCAATAAAACTGGACCAGATGGTGCTCTGAACGCCTCTACCAATGGAACTGCATTAATGGTGGTGTCCAATTCATGGCGAATCTGAGCGACTTTATCTTCAAAGTGCTGTGCAAACTCATCACAGCATGCCACCAAGGGTTCCACCATCTCTCTCCCTGGCCCAGAATGTAACAGGCCGCGAACCACTCAGAAAATCTCCGCTGGATGACACTGAGAAAATGCAATGCTGATGGAAAAGAACTGTCTCTTTGCCACCCTCACCGCCACAGAGTAGGCTCGATAGTGGGCTCTTACCTGTGTTCGGTCAGACTCAGCACAAGTTTTCCTCCACCTGCGTTCTAGCCGTCTCCCCTCTTGCTTCATTGCCCTCAGCTCAGGTGTATACCAAGGAGCTGGCTGGGTTCTGCTCAGAAGGAGAGGGCGCTTGGGCGCCATCGTGTCACCCGCCCAAGTCATCTCTGCATTCCACAGAGCGACCTGGGCTTCGACAGGAGCACCAGCCATACCAGCAGGAAAATCCCCCAGAACCCTCTGGAATCCATCGGAATCTATTAATCTCTGGGGGCAGACCATTTTAATAGGTCCCCCACCCTTGCAGAGGGGGAAGGCCGCCGGGAATCTAAACCTCAGCAGGAAGTGATCTGACCATGACAAAGGGACAGATGTTAATTCCTCCACTTTCAGATCACCATCCTCCTGCCCAGTCGAGAAAACCAGATCAAGCGTGTGTCCTTTTATATGCGTTGGGCTGATAACATGTTGGGACAGCCCCATGGTTGTCATGGCGGCCATGAAGTCCTGAGCCGCCCCGGATACAGCGGCCTCGGCATGGAAGTTGAGATCCCCCAGGACCATCATCCCGGGGGTCCTCAACACCAAGTCCGAGACCACCTCCATCAGCTCAGGCAGGGAGTCTGATGGGCAGCGGGGTGGGCGGTACACCAACAGAATCCCTAATCTGTCCCGGGTACCCAACACAAGGTACAAACACTCAAGATCTGCACTCGAATGAGCAGGAAGCCTGGAGAGGGAGATTGAATTCCTATAGACCACAGCAACCCCCCCTGCCCGACCCTCCAGTCGGTGTTGGTGCTGCACCGAGTACCCGGGAGGGCACAGCTGGGAGAGAGTGACCCCTCCCAGTTCCCCCACCCAGGTCTCAGTAATACATGCCACGTCAGCCCCCTCATCCTCAATCAAATCATGGATGAGGGAGATTTTAGTTTGGGCCGACCTGGCATTCAGCAGCAGCACCACCAGACCCGAGGGCAAACTGGTAAGGCTGCCAGGAGCCATCAGGTTGGGGGAAGAACCGGAAGATTTCCTGGCTGCACTCAGCGTCTGCAGTAATCTTTGCGCCTAGAAAGACAAAGTCTGTCACTGCCTCCATGTTTTCTCCCTCTATTTGCCAGTTATCAATCAAGCTGGTTGCCATAATCTTGGTTTTTTTGAGGTTTAATTGCAACCCAGCTTTTGCACTTTCTTCTTTCACCTTCGTCATGAGGTTCCTCAGCTCCTCCTCACTTTCAGCCATCAAAGTGGTATCATCTGCATAGCTGAGATTGTTAATGTTTCTCCCAGCGATTTTAACTCCAGCCTTGGATTCATCAAGCCCAGCACGTCGCATGATGTGTTCTGTGTACAGGTTGAATAGGTAGGGTGAGAGTATACAGCCCTACCGTACTCCTTTTCCAATCTTAAACCAGTCCGTTGTTCCGTGGTCTGTTCTTACCGTTGCTACTTGGTCGTTATACAGATTCCTCAGGAAGCAGACAAGATGACTTGGTATCCCCATACCACCAAGAACTGGCCACAATTTGTTATGATCCACACAGTCAAAGGCTTTAGAGTAGTCAATAAAACAGAAATAGATGCTTTCCTGAAACTCCCTGGCTTTCTCCATTATCCAGTGGATATTGGCAATTTGTAGTCTACCTTGCAAGATCTTGAGCATTACCTTACTGGCATGTGAAATAAGTGCCACTGTTGGATAGTTTGAACATTCTTTGGTGCTTCCCTTTTTTGTATGGGGATATAGGTTGATTTTTTCCAATCTGTTGGCCATTCTTGTGTTTTCCAAATTTGCTGGCATATGGCATGCATCACCTTGACAGCCTCATCTTGCAAGGTTTTAAACAGTTCAGCTGGGATACCGTCATCTCCTGCTACCTTGTTAGTAGCAATGTTTCTTAAGGCCCATTCAACCTCACCCTTCAGGATGTCTGGCTCTAGCTCACTGACCACACTGATGTATAAAGATACCCTGTTTCTTTTTTGAGCAGACTCAGCTCTTGGCTGACTCCCACAGCTGTGTGGTGCTTTAATAAATTTCTGACTGTTTAACCTAACCTGCCTTGAATATTTTCTTAACATTGCCTTATCCCATTCCATCACTATACAGCAAGCTTTCCCCCTCTTTATAGCCTCAAAGGGAAACTAATTAAAAAAAAAGAACCGCAAGCAAACACATACTTACAGGAACTCTTCCTGAACACTGTATTGGTCATGAACTTGAAGAACCTCTCTGCATAGAAGCTGGGCCTGTGGACTGACACCGTGTCCTAGAAAAACAGGGAAGGAGAAGGGAATCATAGTAAGAATAACTAAGGTGGGAGAGGCCTTCTCAACGTAGCCAGGTCTCCAAGGCAAAGTGTTGTGAAGCTGTGGCTGTGAAGAAATCAGATTGCCATGTGTTGGCTTCGCCCTTGCGAAAGCTACAAATAAAGCTTGGAGTTCTGCTGTCTGCCTGATTGCACTTGTGATTAGCTGCTTGTTCTGGTTTTGCAAGGAGCTTTATTATTATAGAATTACTCATGTAGATCACACTACCAAGAGCAATGAGGTGTTATGGAGTGACAATGAAGACAGGTTCCTGCCCCAAGAAGCTTACAATCTAAAATCAATACAGGGAGGTGAGAGGAGGAGGAAGGAAGGAAAGAAGGAAACGTAGATGTGCTGGGAGGGAGTTCCAGTCATAAGGAAGACCAAGGGAGAATAGATTTATACATCGTAAGTCCCTTAGGGCAGGGGGCTGTCATTCATGGACAGTGCAATATGGAGAAGGAGAAAGAAGTCATCACACCAATTGATTGGGCAACACATTTTTTAAAAGTTAATTATACAAGTACTTATAACAGCAGCAGGTGGCAGAACAGGCATTCCCGCCTGTGTGAGGGAAGGGGGAATGCCTCTTTGAGCTTGGTGCCTGCTGTGACATACACATGCATTGTTATACAGAACCAGAAGCGTTGGTGCCATCTTGGAAGCAGCACTCCCTCCTGTGTGAGAGCAAAGAGGGAAAGCCTCTTCCAAGATGGTGCCTGCCTCTAGCAGTTCTTAATGAGCACTTGTATTAAAAATTGTTGCACATTTTTAGATGCCATGCGTATATTCTGCAGAAGGCACCAACATTGAAGAGGCATTCCCTTGTATGTGAGAGGAAAGGGGGAATGCCTGTTCCAAAATGGTGCCTGCCATTGGCAGCTTTTGACTATTTTTAATACAAGCACTTGTAACCATTCCCCCTTCACTCTCACATAGGAAAGAATGCCTCTTCCAAGATGGCACCATTTCCTACTGGTGCTGCATAACAATGCATGCATATGTCTTTGGCATCACAATATCAGTCTATCTGTCCATTCCAAGACCTTGATCAGCTATTCTTTAATTGCAGGAATAGAAGCTGGTTGCAACAAATACATTCTGCAGTAATAAAATAGCTAACCTGGGCCGGATGCCATCAAAAAGGTCAATAGAAATGCAGGAAGCTGCCTTCTATCAGATCAGACTATTTGTCCATGTACCCCGGTACTGCCTATTCTGACTGGCAGCAGCATTCCTGGGTCTCAGACAGAGAACAGACTTTTTCATCATCTGCTAGCTAATCCTTTTTTTAATGAGATGTCAGGGATTGAACCTGGGACCTTCTGCAGGGTGCAGAAGCAGGTGCTCTCCCGTTGAGGTATGGCCTCTCCCCAACAGTCCATAAGGCAGGGGTCCCCACCCTTTTTGGACTCATGGGCACATTTGGGAATTTGAGAAACTACTGTGGGTACCACCACAAAATGCCTAATCAGTGGATTGTCATTTTGGTATCTACCTGTCGTGTCTATGAATCTTAGGCTGCGTCTTATTCAGCAAAACCTTTTGTTTCATATCTATTTCACACTGCAACATCTGTTTAATAAGGAATTGTCTAATTTGGCTAATTGCTGGTAGCGCGATACTGCTAATTATTCTTTTAAATCTATGTTTTGGCAATGTCCAGTAGTTGCTTCTTTTGGGGAGGAGGTTATAGCACAGATACATTGCCTTTGGCATATAAGCTGGTTGGCAACTGAAGGGTGTGTTTTTTAAAATTAGCTGGGGTTGCTCATCTGTTTGGTTGTGTTTTTAATGACTCAATCAAGATTTTGTTTTAATTTGGTTTTTCATTGTTAGCTGCCTTAAGTGCCATTTTTGGGTAGAAAGATGGGATATTAAATAAATAAATAAAACGGGGCTGGGTGGACATAACAATCCCAACTTTATAAATGACTGCTGGGCCAGTGCGCTCCCCCACATCCCTTCCACCTGCTGTGTGCCAGCTTCTATGCTTTGTTGCCGATCTCTTTAAACCAAAGTGCCCCCTTACCACACAGGCAGCAGTTGTTAGAATCGGCTTATTAAGCAGGATCAAATGGTGAGTTAAGATCCTGGTTAGTAAACTGGCATTCAGCCTACACAGTTCCCTGTTGCGGACATAACAAAGAACTGTGGTTTGATTTAACTGGGAATGCAGCCAGCACCAGAGCCAGTGCACAAGGAGAACACCAGGTTTAGGAAGCTGGGATCACTGTGTCCAAACTGGGAATCACAGCACCCTATTCTCTCTGCCCTATACATCTACTTTGTTAGGGAGTGTAGAAAACTTACAACTGCTTTCCCCAACTTGGCACCCTCCAGATGTGTTGGACTACAACTCCCAAAATCCTCAGCTAGCATGGCCCTTGGTGCCAGTCTGGGGAAAGCTGACCTATGACATCTGTTTCTGTGGCAACACACACTTCAGAGAGCATAGAGGGTGGCTACCAGGAAGAGGGCCTTTTCTGCTGTGGCACCCCCGCTGTGGAATGAGCTCCCTAGAGAGGTTCGCCTGGCGCCTACGTTGTACTCCTTCCAGTGCCAGGTGAAGACCTTTTTATTCTCCCAGTATTTTAGCCTTTTAGAGTTGGTGTTTTAAATCTGTAGTTTAAACTCCTGCACTGCTGCTAGGTTTTATTCTGGTTGTATTGTTATATTGTGGTTTTAATGCTTTCATATTTTATATTCTGTGCTTTGTGGTGTTAATTTCTGTGAACTGCCCAGAGAGCTTCAGCTATTAATGAAGTAAGTAAGTAAGTAAGTAAATAGAGGAGCCCCAAGAATGCAGTTGGGCCTCCATTACAGAAGCCCCATTCGCTCGGCAGCCTGTCAGGCTCAAACTCACCCCATCGTGGACAAGAGCCTTCCATGTATGTTCAAGCTTCTTGATGAACCTGGATTGTAAGGGAAAAAATGGAAGGGTGCATGAAGAGAGAGGTGCATAAACAAGGCATTATCCCCAAACCCAAAGGCCCATATTCCTTGCCTCTTTGCAATCAAAAGAAAGGGTGAGAGATGGGTGGGGTACAATGTTAAGGGCTGGTAGAACTATGGCCAAATCACACCCTAGATTAGTGGGAGCCCTAACCCCCCCACACACACACACACAATTTCCCCACTGCCTGTACTTTCCACTCCCTTCCCCAGAGAGTGTCATAGAGATATCTCTTTCCTCACTGCTAGCCAGAAAAGAGCCATCGCTATTGGGGATTGCTGGTGTGCTCCTGCATGCGTGCATATGGGTGTGCATGCAGCTCCTGATACCCCCACCCTGAACCAGCATAACATGTGGCCCCCAGGGCCAAAAAAGTCATGCGCCCCTGCCCTAGGAGAACTCAAGGGGGCAGATTTGTGCACCTTCTTCCATCGAAGAGCAAAAGAGAGTTCTAAAACATGCCTACCGGTAGGACTGGAGAATGTCTATGATGCCCACGTGAAGGAGCAGACGCTCTCCATTGCCAGTCACAGCCGGAATGCCACCCATCCTGAAGAGGAAAGACCAGGCCAGGCTCATTAACTGCCCCTCGCTCAGTTAAGGGTGCAATCCTAAAGTAAACTTAGGAGGGTGCAAATCCTACAGCACCCAATGGGGCTCATCTCCAAAGCCAACGTGCCTGTGCTATGGCTGTGTTCATCGCCTCAAGGCAGAACCACATACACAAAGGGTCATTTCCCCTAACCGAGAGTCAAACATATATATAAGTCAGGGTGAAGAGAAAAAAGAATTTACTACAAACTTAGAAAGATTGATCAGTCCCTATATATGCACATATATACACACATGTACGTATATGTGTGTGTATACATAGGACTTTTATATATTTGTATCAGTCACCTCAAGGCAACCAGTTGGGAATGGTTTTATAGCTTTTATCACTTTCCTCTTTATTCAGCCTGTCAAAATGATGAACAAACATTAAGAGCAGCTCTGTTGGTGGTTCAGAAAGTATCCCGTTCCTCACAGTGGCCAAACAGATGCCTTCAGGAAGCCCACAAAGCATGGTGCAAAGGAAATGGCTCCTCTGCCTTGATTTCCTGCCCCCCTAGCAACTGGCATTTGGAGGTGGACTGCCTCTGAACATGGAGGTCCCATTTATGCTCCATAGCGACTGATAAGACATCTTGCCCTCCACAAATTTGCCTAATCCCATTTTAAAGCCATCCAAGTTGGCTTCCTCCAACTGGGTGGACTACTATTCCTATCAGCCCCAGTCAACACAGCCAATGATCAGGAGTGATGGGAGCCGTAGTCCAACACATCTGGAAGGCTGACTTAAGTGAACAGCCATCACCACATCGAAACTTCTCAAGGCAGCGTACAAGACATTGTAGTGTAGTCATCAATCTCTCTTTTAAATTATGAAAATAAGAGACTGGTGTGTTCATGTAAACACACACAAACCTATTGTTATCTATATCTGCCGCCCCAAATGTGCTGATGTGCTGGACTGCAACTCCCATCATTCCCAGCCATTGGCCAAGGCAACCCAACAAATCTGGAGGGCACCAGGTTGGGGAAGGCTCATCTACATAACACCAATGGGATGCATGGCTCTTTACAGAGTATTTCTGCCCCGAAGGAGCTCACAATCTAAAATTCAACCACAGAGGGAAGGAGGGCGTAAACAGGGAAGGAATCTGCAACTGTTTCAGCTGCACAACTAAAAGCAAAGGAAAATCCACTGGATTTACTAAAACATGGAAAACAGTTCTATAAAACTGATAGGCGGTTAATGCATTTTTTGTCCATCTAACTCCTTCCGTTTTGGATCATCAACAAACAGGCATCAATTGTTCAAAAATTTATCTGTTTTCTGTCTCCATCTCTTAAGCCAAGGGTTCGGGGGAGCCTACAGCCTTCTAGATGCTGCTGGACTCCAATTCCCATCAGCCACAACCAGCATGGCCAATGGTCAAGGATGATGGGAGTTGGAGTCCAGCCATCTCTAGAGGGCCACTGGTTTCCCACCCCCACCTTTACCTCAACCACTTCACTACACCCCAGGCTTCAGGAACCCAGCTGTTTATCGAGGGTGTGACAGGGTTAACGGCAGTCCTTTGTGGTGACAATTTTAGCTGCCGTTTGCAATTAAACAAATAGCAGCTAAAATGGTCCCTGCAAAGAAAGGAACTGTGATACGTTCATTTTCTGCAGTGGATGGAGGGTATCCTTATATGGGTTGCTCCTCCCACTTGCTCAGATAGGCAGGAACATGTAAATTAACTGAATTGCCCTCTTACATGGGAGAGCAATCTACTCCCAGTTCGGAAGATAGCTCAGCCTCAAATTTCCAGTAACTTTATTAGTCAATCGATCAATAAAGCTTTTATTGTTTCAACCAATGGTTACAGCAAGCATACAAAAAACACAGATGAGTAAAATCAGATAAAACATACATTACATGTTTTTAATCAGTTTGCAAAGTCAAAAAAATTACTCTATAGCTTTGGGCTGCAAAGACAAATTTGGCCAGTGCCAGAATTGTCTTATTTTTTGTAAACAAAAAAATTATTCTGTCTGAGTCGGACCAGATGGACTTTTTCTCAAAAAATGTATCTAAATACTTGGAACGAATTTGGGAAGAGATAGAACAGATAATGAGGCAGGTCCTCCATTTTGCCACTCCGACAAGGGCAAAGTCTGGAGGCATAAAGCATTTTATTAAAACGCCCTTCCAAAACTGCCATTTTCATCTGCTACATCCGTAGCCGTGTTACAGCTGATCTCAGACGAGGATTAGAAATAAAAATCAAATATCTTTCACATTCAAAATTATTCTTGATCTTAGCAAACCATGTTGTTACTGGAAACTGCACAAAGGTCCACTTGGATAGAAACACTATAAACCCTCTCCTTAAAAACCACTTTACTGTGGGCTGTATTTAAGATAGTAAAATACTGGGTAGAGAAGCTATAATAATTAATTTGGGAACTTAATCTCTGAAACCAGGATACTGTATTTGATGGATTAGCTCTCATTTGCTCTAAAAGACACAATTTGGGTAATCTGGTTGGAGGTGAGAAAAAATCTTGAGCCAATAATTAAAGGCCCTAATAATGATATTAGTTTTAACTGGCATTACACCGGTTTCCGAGTGCAGAAATGAAGGAGTACTCCTTGATACACCAATAGTCCTTAACAGTTTGTTTTGAAACAATTCCATGTTGTGTGGGATTTTAAACCCCACAGCTTTCCTCCATATGCATATTGAGAGACTAGTTTTGATTTCAGCAAGGTTAGAGTTGGATTGATTTGATAACCACCTCTTGTGTGTCAAAACTTCAGTAGTCTAGGTACACTCATGTGAAAAAGGAAGTACACCCTCTTTGAATTCTATGGTTTTACGTATCAGGACATAATAAAAATCATCTGGTCCTTAGCAGGTCTTAAAATGAGGTAAATACAACCTCAGATGAACAGCAGCACATGACATATTACACCGTGTCATTATTTATTGTACAGAAATAAAGCCAAAATGGAGATGCCATCTGTGAAAAACTAAGTACACCCTTACTGCTTCCATAGGTATGAAGAGGCCGAGTAGCAGCCAGGCGCTGCTAATCAAATGCCCTTGATTAACTGATCATCGGCAAGTGTGACCACCTCTACAAAAGCCGAAGTCTCAGGGGTTTGCTGGTCTCGAGCTTTCAGGTGCATGCTAACACAATGCCAAAGAGTAAAGACATCAGCAATGATCTCGGAGAAGCAACTGTTGCCGCCCATCAATCCGGGAAGGGTTATAAGACCATTTCCAAACAATTTGAAGTCCATCATTCTACAGTGAGGAAGATTATGCACAAGTGGAAAACATTCAAGACAGTTGCCAATCTTCCCAGGAGTGGACGTCCCAGCAAATTCACCCCAAGGGCAGACCGTGCAATGCTCAGAGAAATTGCAAAACATCCAAGAGTTACATCTCAGACTCTACATGAATGTTAAAGTTCATGACAGTACAATTGGAGAAAGACTGAACAAGTATGGTTTGTTTGGAAGGGTCGCCAGGAGAAAGCCTCCTCTCTCTAAAACGAACATGGCAGCACGGCTTAGGTTTGCAAAGTTGCATCTGAACAAATCACAAGACTTCTGGAACAATGTCCTTCAGACAGACGAGATCAAAGTGGAGATGTCTGGCCATAATGCGCGGTGGCACGTTTGGCGAAAACCAAACACAGCATATCAGCACAAGCATCTCATACCAACTGTCAAGCACGGTGGTGGAGGGATGATGATTTGGGCTTGTTTTGCAGCCACAGGGCCTGGGCGCCTTGCAGTCATTGAGTGCAGTCATTGCATGACCTCCTCTGTATACCAAAGTGTTCTAGAGTCAAATGTGAGGCCATCTGTCTGACAGCTAAAGCTTGGCCAGAATTGGGTCATGCAACAGGACAATGATCCCAAGCACACCAGCAAATCCACAACAGAATGGCTGAAAAAGAGAAGAATCAAGGTGTTGCAATGGCCCAGTCAAAGTCCAGACCTCAACCCAATTGAAATGCTGTGGCGGGACCTTAAGAGAGCTGTGCATAAACAAATGCCCACAAACCTCGATGCACTGAAGCAATGTTGTAAAGAAGAGTGGGCCAAAATTCCTCCACAACGATGTGGGAGACTGATAAAGTCATACAGAAAACAATTACTTCAAGTTATTGCTGCTAAAGGTGGTTCTACGAGCTACTGAATCATAAGGTGTACTTAGTTTTTCACAGATGGCTTCTCCATTTTGGCTTTATTTCTGTACACATGGTGTAATATGTCATGTGTTGTTGTTCATCTGAGGTTGTATTTAAGACCTGCTAAGGACCAGATGATTTTTATTATGTCCTGATACGTAAAACAATAGAACTCAAAGAGGGTGTACTTTCTTTTTCACATGACTGTAATTGCTGGTTTATCTTTAATTCCAGAGACTTAAAATGGGCGCTCCAGCCTCCTGAGGATGAAAAAAGAACACCCAAATAGCAATAGGAGGATACTTGCTCAATGGGGTGGGAATTTATTTTCCACTTATGTATTGGGGATCTATGTCCAAAGACCATCATTTTAGTTTTCCCATAATTAATGGATAATATCTTTTTGGGAATATTCAGCCATTGATGATAGTAATCTACACAGACCAATCCGAGTATGCGAGATGAGGATCAGGTCTTCAGTACAGAGGAGAAAAGACAGTTTCCTTTCTTCTACTTTTACCGGAAAAAAATGGATCGCAACTCAAATCAGAAGCTGTAACATTTACAGATATTAAATAAAAGGGGAGCCAGGACACATCCCTGTTTAACACCTCGAGATACTGCAATGCTGTCTGACACATGTCCAGCAGGGGAAAACCTCACCTGAATATTTGAGTTTTTACATAACAATTGTAGTAACATCAAAAGGTGTCGATCCATGTTTAACTCTGCCAGTTTAGCCTATTACCTGTTCCTATTCATAGAGTCAAAGGCTGCTTGGAAATCAAATGCCACATACAAATTTAACTTTCGTTGGGTTATGTTTTGTACTAGACGATTAACCAAATGGTCTAATACAAAACAATGATCCATTGTTGAATAACGAGCTCGGAACCCAGCTTGTTCTTCTATAAGAATATTATTCATAGTAACCCAATCTTCCAGTTTGTTCAGCAGATGTCTCACATATAATTTGGCTGCAACATCTATAAGACTAATTGGCCTATAGTTTGAGGGGAGCTTATGATACCCTTTTTTAAAGATTGGAATTACTACAAAAGTCTTCCAGCCCTTTGGGAGGTCGCCAATTAGATTAATATGGTCAAACAATTTGGCCCAAATAGGCAGCCACCATTTGATGTTATATTTGAATGCCTCTGCTAGAACGTAGTCTTCTGCTGGTGTTTTTGACTGGCAATGCATTAATTAATGACTATATCTTTATGATACAGGGGGCCATGGATCTGTCGTGCCAAGAGTGGAAATCAAAGGTAGACGTATCTGCAGGGTATGGGCATTAAATAGGTCACTAAAATGTTCACTGCCTTGTTGTGGCGAAGGGGCTTGCATAACTCAGTGAAGCCATAAGCTATGCCGTGCAGGGCCACCCAAGACGGACAGGTCATGGCGGAGAGTTCTGACAAAATGTGGTCCACTGGAAAAGGAAATGGCAACCCACTCCAGGATTCCAGCCAAGAAAACCCCATGGAACGTATCCCAAGGCTAAAAGAGATGACGCCGGAAGATGAGCCCCTCAGGTCGGAAGGTGTCCAGTATACTCCTGGGGAAGAGCAGAGGGAATTTCCAAGTAGCGCCAGAAAGAGTGAAGCGGCTGGGCCAAAGCCGAAAGGACACTCAGCTGTGGATGTGTCTGGTGGTGAAAAGAAAATCCGATGCTGTAAAGAACAATATTGTTTAGGAACCTGGAATGTCAGATCAATGAATCAAGGTAAGCTGGAGGTGCTCAAACATGAGATGGCAAGATTGAACATCGATGTCTTGGGAATCAGCAAACGAAAATGGACAAGCATGGGCAAATTTAATTCAGGTGACCATCATATCTACTACTGTGGACAAGAATCCCTTGGAAGAAATGGAGTAGCACTCACAGTCAACAAAAGGGTGGGAAAAGCAGTACTGAGGTACAATCTAAAAAATGATAGAATGATCTCAGTACGAATCCAAGGCAAACCATTCAACATCATAGTAATTCAAGTCTATGCCCCAACCACTGAGGCTGAAGAAGCTGAGGTTGATTGGTTCTATGAAGACCTAAAACACCTTCTAGAACTAACACCAAAAAAAGATGTCCTCTTCATCATAGGGCATTGGAATGCTAAAGGAGGAAGTCAAGAAATAACCGGGATAACAGGCAAGCATGGCCTTGGGGTACAAAATGAAGCAGGACAAAGGCTAATAGAGTTCTGCCAAGAGAACATGCTGATCATAGCAAACACTCTTTTCCAACAGCACAAGAGGCGACTCTACACATGGACATCACCAGATGGTCAATATCGAAATCAGATTGATTATGTCCTTTGCAGCCAAAGATGGAGAAGCTCCATACAGTCAGTAAAAACAAGACCTGGAGCTGACTGTGGCTCAGATCATGAGCTGCGTCTTGCAAAATTTCAGCTTAAATTGAAGAACGGAGGGAAAACCACTAAACCATTCAGGTATGACCTCAATCATATCCCTTATGAATATACAGTGGAGGTGAGGAATAGATTTCAGGGATTAGACCTGATAGACAGAGTGCCTGAGGAACTATGGACGGAGGTTCGTAACATTGTTCAGGAGGCAGCAACTCAATCCATCCCAAAGAAAAAGAAATGCAAGAAAGCAAAGTGGCTGTCTGATGAGGCTTTACAAGTAGCTGAGGAAAGAAGGGAAGCGAAAAGCAAGGGAGAAAGGGGAAGATATACCCAACTGAATGCAGAGTTCCAGAGAATAGCAAGGAGAGACAAGAAGGCCTTCTTAAATGAACAATACAAAGAAATCGAGGAAAACAACAGAATGGGAAAGACTAGGGATCTCTTCAAGAAAATCAGAGATCTCAAGGGAACATTTTGTGCAAAGACGGGCACGATAAAGGACAAAGAAGGCAGGGACCTCACAGAAGCAGATGAGATTAAGAAGAGGTGGAAAGAATACACAGAAGAACTATACAGGAAAGATCTG
Source organism: Heloderma suspectum (assembly GCF_057233095.1). NCBI lineage: Eukaryota > Metazoa > Chordata > Lepidosauria > Squamata > Helodermatidae > Heloderma > Heloderma suspectum. The sequence continues at coordinate 35,902,478 of NC_139475.1, read as the reverse complement.
AATGTCCCTCATAGCCATGATAGTGCACTCACTGAACTTGAGCAGGACATCCTCGAGAGTGAAGTCAAGTGGGCCTTAGGAAGCATTACTAACAACAGAGCTAGCGGAGATTACAGTATTCCAGCTGAGCTATTTAAAATCCTAAAAGATGATGCTGTTAAAGTGCTGCACTCAATATGCCAACAAATTTGGAACACTCAACAAAGGCCACAAGACTGGAAAAGGTCAGTTCACATTCCAATTCCAAAGAAGGGCAATGCCAAAGAGTGTTCAAACTAACACACAATTGTGCTCATTTCACATGCCAGCAAGGTTATGCTCAAAATCCTACAAGCTAGGCTTCAGCAGTATACGAACCAAGAACTACCGGAAGTACAAGCTGGGTTTCGAAGAGGCAGAGGAACTAGAGATCAAATCGCCAACTTTCACTGGATCATGGAGAAAGCAAGAGAATTCCAGAAAAACGTCTATTTCTGCTTCATTGACTACGCTAAAGCCTTTGATTGTGTGGATCACAACAAACTGTGGAAAACGGGAGTACCAGACCACCTTACCTGTCTCCTGAGAAACCTGTATGAGGGTCAAGAAGCAACAGTAAGAACCAGACATGGAACAACCGATTGGTTCAAAACTGGGAAAGGAGTACGACAAGGCTGCATATTGTCACCCTGCTTATTTAACTTATATGCAGAGTACATCATGAGAAACGCTGGGTTGGATGAATCACAGGTCGGAATTCAGATTGCCGGGAGAATGATCAACAACCTCAGATATGCAGACGATACCACCCTAATGGCAGAAAGCGAAGAGGATCTCAAGAGCCTCTTATTGAGGGTAAAAGAGAAGAGTGCAAAAGCTGGTTTGAAACTTGACATTAAAAACACTAAGATCATGGCATCTGGCCTCCTCACTTCCTGGCATATGGAAGGGGAAGGAATGGAAGCAGTGACAGATTTTACTTTCTTGGGCTCCAAGATCACTGCAGACAGTGACTGGAGCCATGAAATTAGAAGACGCTTGCTCCTTGGGAGGAAAGCTATGGCCAACCTAGACAGCATAGTAAGAAGCAGAGACATCACCTTGCCGACAAAGGTCCGTCTAATCAAAGCTATGGTTTTCCCAGTAGCAACGTATGGCTGTGAGAGCTGGACTATAAGGAAGGCTGAGCGCCAAAGAATAGATGCTTTCGAACTGTGGTGCTGGAGAAGACTCTTACGAGTCCCCTGGACTGCAAGGAGGTCAAATCAGTCCATCCTAAAGGAAATCAACGCTGAGTGCTCATTGGAAGGACAGAGACTGAAGCTGAAGCTCAAATATTTTGGCCACCTAATGCGAAGAGAAAACTCTCTGGAAAAGTCCCTGATGCTGGGAAAGACTGAAGGGAAAAAGAGAAGGGGACGGCAGAGGATGAGATGGCTGGATAGCATCACCGATGCAATGAATATGGACTTGAGCACGCTCCGGGAGAGAGTGGAGGTCAGGAAGGCCTGGCGTGCTATGGTCCATGGGGTCACGAAGAGTCGGACACGACTGAACAACAACAACAACGAGATTATCACGATTTAAGCCACTGTTCACAATCTTCCAAAAGGCTGCCATGTCTTTCATCTTTATGGCTGTGTCCAAACTATGCCAAACTGTGTCCAAAGACACCTCGTCTTTGGAATATCATTTTCTTATTTCTAATTAGCCCCCTGTATTCTTTTTTCTTATTTATAAATATCTTAATTATTTCAGGGGAGTAGTCAGACTTCAATTCCCTAGCATACGTTCTTACTATCGATCAAACCTTTCTACAGTCCAGGCCAAACCAACCTTTTTGACATTGAGTGGGGAGTGCTCCATTGCTCCTGGTCAAATACAGCTTTAGATTTCTCATTATGTGCTGACACAGATGTAATATATTTGCTGAATTAACATCTAGTTGCAATATGTTATCACGACTGGATAACATCTGCTCCAATAAAAGCGTACTGTTAATTGTATCCATTATAAGAATATTTCATCTAACCCTCCTTTGGCCAACTAATTCAACTCTGACCTAATACTCCTCATGAGCAAAAATCTGAGAACTTTCATCCTCTCTAAAAAAAACCTCAGAGGCTGGTGATCACAATGGCCCGTAGAGATAACCTCAAAATTGATAAAGTTCCTAATCTTGTTCATGGGAAAACACACATAATCAATTATACTTTGTCCTCTTATTGATAAATAGGTAAAGTTTCGTGGGGTGTCTTTAGGATAGGACCTGTTCAATATTAAATAATTCCTTGTGAACAGGAACTCCAAAAATTTATAACCTGTTACGTTTACTGTGTTATCTCTCAGAATCTGTGGGAAGACAGTCAATAATTACTCTTCAGTATTTAGATGACCTGCTAACTTATTTTTGTTTCCACTGATTTGGCACTGAAATCTCCCACCACTACTATAATAATAGAAAATGGGAACTCATTTTCTAAGTAATCAAGGGCTAACTCCAATTCAATCCATAACGTGCTGGGAGAGGTTCTCATGCTGGGGGGGGGGGGGGATATAGATGTTAATTATGATTAAGGAGAAACTATTTCCTGACCACAATCTTACTGTTAATTGAGATGGAGCAACTTCCACCTTAATCTGTTCGGCATCAAGCCTCCATTTTTGGTTTAATAGAATAGTAACGCCTCCAGCTGGGCGGCCCCTAGAGGAGAGATTTTTTTGCAGGGAGGATCGAAGTTGTATAACCTTCTAGACAGACCTTATCTATTTCTGTGTTGGTTATCCATGTTTCCTGTATACAGATAATGTCACGCTCCTGAAGTAATTTTACAAATTCTCTATCATATTTGTGGGTATTCCAGCTTCCACACTTAAAAAGAAAAGCCCTTCCGTTGCATCAGATACAGTCAGGGCCAGAAATATTGGAGCAAGGATAACTGTTTTGGCAGTTGGCCTCTGTACACCACCACACTGAAGTTGAAAGGAAACGCACCCAGATGGGAGCGAAGTCAGGACTTCCAGCTGTAATTCAAGGGGTTGGACAAAAGTGGGGCACTAACCATTCAGGAAGAACAGCCAGTGGCACACACACACCCCCATCGTTGGTAAGTAATGAAACGAATGGCTGACAAGCAGCTGCATGGCCAGGTGTGGCCTGTTTCCTGGGTGCCCCATGACCCACCAAGCAGTAAAAGGCCTGGAGATGGTTCTGAGCGTCACATTAGCATTTGGTAGCTGTCCACTGGAACTCCCAACATGAGGTCCAAAGAGGTGTCCATGCAAGTGAAGGAGGCCATCATGAGGCTGAGGAAACAACATAACCCCATCAGAGAGATCGCAAAAACAGTGGGAGTGGCCAGCACAACAGTTTGGGACATCCTGAAAAAGAAGGAATTAACTGGCAAGCTCAGCAACGGCAAAAGGCCTGGAAGACCACGGAAGACAACTAAAGTGGATGACCGCAGAATTCTGCTCATGACGAAGAGGAACCCTTTCACAACATCTAGCCAGGCCAAGAACGCTCTTGCGGATGTAGGCATGTCATTGTCAGCATCTACAGTCAAGAGACGGCTTTATGAATGTAAATACAGAGGCTTCACAACAAGGTGCAAACCACTGGTAACGCTCAAGAACAGACAGGCCAGATTAGCCTTTGCCAGCAAACACCTAAAAAAGCCTGCCTAGTTCTGGAATAAGATTCTTTGGACTGATGAAACCAAGATTAACCTGTACCAGAACGATGGGAAGAGAAAAGTATGGAGAAGGAAAGGAACAGCTCATGATCCAAAGCATACCACATCATCTGGCAAACATGGTGGAGGCAGTGTTATGGCATGGGCATGTCTGGCTGCCAATGGAGCCGGGTCACTGGTGTTCTTGATGACCTGACTACTGATAAAAGCAGCAGGATGAATTCTGAAGTGCATAGGGCTATACTTTCTGCTCAGATTCAGCCGAATGCTGCCAAACTGATATGACGTCGCTTCATAATGCAGATGGAGAATGACCCAAAACATACAGCAAAAGCTACCCGAGAGTTTCTCCAGGCAAAGAAGTGGGATGTTCTTCAATGGCCCAGTCAGTCACCTGATCGGAACCCAATAGTGCATGCTTTTCACTTACTGAAGACAAGACTGAAGGCAGAAGGACCCACAAACAAGCAGCAGCTGAAGGCAGCTGCAGTGAAGGCCTGGCAAAGCATCTCGAGGGAGGAAACTCAGCATTTGGTCATGTCCATGGGTTCCAGACTTCAGGCAGTCATTGACTGCAAAGGATTTTCATCCAGGTGTTAAAGGCGATCCTTAAGTTTGAAATGATGTTGGTTTGTTCCATTACTAATGAGCCCCCAACGATGGGGGTGTGTGTATGCCACTGGCTGTCCTTCCTGAATGGTTAGTGCCCCACTTTTGTCCAACCCCTTGAATTACAGCTGGAAGTCCTGACTTCGCTCCCATCTGGGTGTGTTTCCTTTCACCTTCAATGTGGTGGTGTACAGAGGCCAACTGCCAAAACAGTTATCCTTGCTCCAGTATTTCTGGCCCTGACTGTATTTCAGCCACTACATTTCTTTGTGCAAAGGTTATAACTGCTTGGGCTGAGATGTAATTGTAAAAGAGGTATTTGACCTTTATGATATCCTCTGCTGTTAAAGGAATAGATGTAAAGGATACATTTCATGAGATGTAATTTGCAGTTTACTTGGGGCAGCTGGCCTATTGGTTCTGGATAATTTATAAATACCAGATTATATTGCATTAGCTGGAACTGCCAAGGTTTTTTAGTAGGGGGAGGATCTTGTACAATGCCCTGTCTGGTACCTTCAAGTAGGAACTGAGGTTACCTTTACTGGGAAGTCACCTATAGTCCATGGGTCCTGGATGTCATTTATCCCTGCACTTGTATTTTCTTGGGATATATTTTACCGTAGGATTTGGTGATTTACTTCCTTTTGTCTCTAGCGTCTTGTTCTGGACCCGACACTTAGATACTTCCTCCCGTTTTTCCTTCTCATCTAATAATTTGAAGAATCTCTTAAAGTTAAATGATGGTATTTTCTTTAGATGAGCTGAACTTTGGATATTTTTAGTTTTCTTTTTAGATCTTTTTACAATCTTTTTAGATTTTATATCTCTTTTGCCATTTATACCTTTCCTTTCTTAGTTTTAGGTAATGCCTGAAGTGGAGCATCTTCAGTGGCTTTGTCTGGCAAGTCAGGTTGGGTCTTTGGCCTGATCTCATTTATGAAAGAGATGTTGGGAGCTGTTTATCCCTTGGCCTTTATATTACCTAGCACAACATTTGTTAACGTTGTTAATAACTCCTTACACTCTGCCAGAAAATTCCTTCTCATGGCTATATCTTCTATCCAAATAGTATACAGTTGTCTTATCAGCAATAAGAAGTTTTGTTAAAAGGGAGAGGAGTATACATCCTTGATTTCTTTGGTTGGAGATAACTTATGATGTGAAGGAGAAAATGGGGGTAAATTATTACTCATGAGCTTCTCTGAAATTTTTAGAGGGGAGCTAGGTGGTTCATTGTCTTTACTATGCAGAGAGTCAAGCAAAGCACTAAGGAAATGTGCTTGGCCTTCTGCTCCTATAGAACCCTCCACAAAGGCTATTTCCTGGGCCAGACTATCGCTGGCCTCCCCCATAACAATATTCTTCGTTAAACAGTAAGGACCCATGGACCAATCGAGAGCTTCCTTATCCGGTGCCCCTTGCTGGTCAGCTTCATTTTTAACAACAACAAAATCAGTAATCCTAGATTGATTTTGTGCCTTGACATAAGTCACCACATCTTCCGTCACCGGAGTTAACCCTAGCTGCCTGTACCCCCCCACTCTAGTAAGAACCATCTCACCACACCCAAACTTTTTTTTTTTTTTTTGGCCAAAAACAGTGATAAAATAAAATAAGATGTAAAAAGAAGATATAGCATATAAAATAAAATAAGATAAGCCCCCTGAGCTCAGTTAATATAAATCTTAAAAGTATCTATTAATACTCTATTAAGGAATAATAGTATGTTATAAAATTGACAAAAACAGTGATAAAATAAGGTATGAAACATAAAATACAACGTATTATATAAAATAAGCCCCCAAGGGCAAAGATTAATATAAATCTTAAAATAAACTCACTGAAATTCTAAATTAGATTGTAATATTAAAATGAATTTCAATTAATAAAATTACTAAAACAACCAAGGAAACAAAACAAAACCCATATACCCACCTTCCCTGGCAGGCACACCCATCCACCAAGTATGGAGACTGCTTTATGACTCTGTAGGAAATGGTATTTAGTTAAGTAACTATCTCTAATGAGCAAACAGGCAGGTGGAGTAGGAGGGTCAGTAACAAACACTAGGACCACAGATGGGCGTACTCCTTTCCCTCAGACAGTCAGGCAGGCAGACTTCATCTTCTCTCCCACTCCCTTCTGCCAGGGTACAGTCTTTTATAGTGTTCCCTTCCTCTAATAATTGGATGCTAACTAAAAAAAAGTCCAACAAGCATGGGCCTCGCAAAGCAGTGAGTAGACGCACTTCCCCTCTATCCTTAAGTCATGTATATATGCTTGCCCTCATTAGCACCAAATGGGCACCAAAAAGGCAATGCTCTTCAGCCACTGCCCAAGGCCACTGCCTTGGGCTTCTGCAACTAAGTATCCTCTTGCTGGTCCACACCGCTTGGAGCTGCAGGTGGGAACAACTCGGCTTGCAAGCAGGCTGAGAAGCAGCAGGCAGACAGACGGGCCAGGTAGGTGCTCACCAGATGCAGCTGGTGGTTGCCAGAGCCCCTCTAAACTTTATTAGTAAAAACATTGATCAACACCTTCAGAAGAACTACTAATTGAGGAACCCCCTGATCAGCGACAGATTGCTGCCAGGTAGGCAGGACATCCTCCATCCAGCGGAAAATGAACGTATCACGGTACGTACCAACATTCCTTTTTCCTGCAGTGGCGGAGGATATCCTTATATGGGACGTCTAACAGCGGTGCCCCAAACTGGGCGGGTAAGTTGCTGCTAACCCTGTTAACTAAACTGTAACCATATGCTGAAGCACCCTCTGGCCAAAAGATGCCTTGGCCAAAGCGAGGATGTTTTGACTTGTAACATCTCACAAAGGAAGACACTGAAGCCCAAGTTGCAATGTCCACAAGGGGGGCATTGGTCCCAAAGGTAGTAGAGGTGGCTGTGCTCTGTACAAAGTGAGCAGAGATCCCCCCCAAGCCAAGCAGAACCAGAGTGCAACACAGAGGAAAATGCAGGCCTTACTCCACCGTGCCCACATTGACTTGGAGATCTTCTTGCCTATGGTGGAAGGCTGAAATGAAGCAGAAAGAGAGTCAAAGACACAAAAGTTTTTAGCCCTTTTAAGATAGATCTTAACTGCACATCTTATGTCCAAAACATGCCATTCTCTTTCTAGGAGCCGACTCAGCCCAGGACAAACGGATGGCGGAATGAGCTCCTCTGCCCTGGGGAAGATGGAGTTATTTTATAATTATTCTTTGGAATGAAAGTCAGATCCAAGTGAAGTATGACTGCATCTTGCTGGACAAAGCATAATTCCTTTCTAGTCAATACCTGGCAGGCCGACATGATGGCTACGAGAGAAAAGAACCTTCCAGAAAAAGTCAACAAGACCCTTCATAGAGGCTAGAAAGGGGGCTTGGTAAGATCTTTGAGGACTTCATGCAGATCCCAAGGAGGGTACCTGTGGATAAGTGTTGGCTTTAGTAAGGAAACACCCCTTAGAAAACATTTTATATGAGGGTGCACTGCCAGGGATCTATGGGAAGACTCAGATAACACAGAGGACAATGTCATGAACCACCCTGATCCAGCCCTTTTTGTAGGAATGTCAGGGCCAGTCCCATGTCAGCCTTAATCAGAGCCTCCACCACCTGCAAAAAGCTCCCTGCAAGATCCCAGTATCATGTTTGTGGATTCTCTGTGGGAAAACAAGACTATCTTGTCTTTTGTGTTGTAACTGGTGCATGCTAGTACTAACCTTTCACATGCCAAGTGTGGAGTTGTAAACCAGCATGGCTTTATTTTATTTGTATTTATTTATTTTTGACAGAGAAGGTCTGGAACTGTTGGTAGTGGCCCATGCTACCAACAGCTGTAAAAGGACCAACTACCAGGCCCTTCTCATCCAGTTTAGCGCTACCAGAATCACACAGCATGTGCTTTGGCTGGATTCTGCACAGGGGTTGAGCTTTCATGGAGGTTGCACTAAGAAGTGTACAGGATGCCTGTAGGACACAGCAGCAGACATGGCATCTATGTCTTCCACACCCTCTGCTGCATACCTGGAAAGGACTTTGGCCTTCGTGGTTCATGGGGGATGCAAACAAGTCCACAACTGGTGTACTGAAATGTTGAACTATGGCATGAAAGACCACCGAGTCGAGACTCCAGTCTGTCTAGATGACATCCAGTCAGCTCAGCCAGTCTGCAAAGGAGTTTAAAAATCCCCTTGAACGTACTTGACTGATAGCGATATGAGGTTTGACTCTGCCCACTGCAGGAGGAGGTCTGCCTCAGCCATGAGGGAGCACAACCTGGTCCCTCCCTGGCACTTCACATGTTGTCTGTTCATACAAGCACCACCTTGGGCTGTATCAGGTGGCTGAAGGTAAGGAGAGCCAGATGGATTGATACTGTGCAATGCTTCCTCAGGGTGCCATCTGCACCGGGCCACGGTGGATCTGCAGTGGGGAGCCCCAACCCGGAAGGATGGCATCTGTTGTAATTTGGACTGAGGGACTCTCTCTAAGGGACTGCCCCCTAAGGATTGAGGGAGGAGAACAACCAAGTCAAGGACTTCCAGAGATAATTGGCTTGGTTTGTGTCTCTGACAGCTATATCCTCCTGGAAAAAAGGAGGACATGCCACTGAAGAGACCTAGAGCATTTTCTGGCCCATGGGACACATCTATGGTAGCGATCACAACCCCTGCAGTTGTGCTAGGGCCATCAGGTCTGGGATGGGATTCTGAAGTATCACTCTTACCATGGCCTGGAGCTTTTCTGATCTCTCCAGCAGAAGGCAGAACTATACCTGATTGAGTATTCACTACCACTTCAAGGTGCTGCAGTTCCGTAGAAGGGCAAAACTGACTTTTTTCTGACATTCACCAGGAAAACATGTGACTGAAGGTATGCTAATGTCCTGTGGACATCCAGAATTTCCTGTTGGAGTGAGGGAGACTTCATTAGAATGCTGCTGAGGTGAGGGCAAGGGTAAATTGCCCAAAGTCACCCACTGAGAGCCAGTGTGGTGTAGTGGCAAGAGTGTTGGACTAGGAGCTGGGAGAACCGGGTTCTAGTCTCCACTCGGCCATGGAAGCTCACTGGGTGACTTTGGGCCAGGTCACAGACTCTCAGCCCAACCCACCTTACAGGGTTATTGTTGTGAGGATAAAATAGAGAGGAGGAGGATAATGTAAGCCGCCTTGAGTTCCTTGCAAGAGGGAGAAAGGCGGGGTATAAATGCAATAAATAAAATAAAATAAATAATAATAAATTTGCTGCCTTCTCAGGGGTACTACCAATTCTACCCTGGGGGCTGAGGAGAGACTGAATGAGAGAACTCTGCATTGATAATATTTCCCTGATAGGTAAACCACAATACTGTCTGTGAACCGGGTGAGTCAGGACATGCAAGTACGCTTCTGTGAGATCCAGAGATGCCAGAAAATCTCCTGTCTGGAGAGATTCAACAATGGTACAAGTGTCTCTACCCAAAACATTCTGGATTTTTTTTAACCCACCCATTTCAGGTACAATATTATCCTCCAGTCCCTGATCTTTTTTTGGGGGGGCAATTAAAAATATTGAGTAGCAGCCTTTCAGTCTTTCCAATGATGGCGCTGGCTTGATCCCTCCAACATCAATGAGGTGAGATATGGCCTGCAGGACTAAGTGGTTCTTCTCCAATTTCCTGGACCTTAGGAAGGAGATGAAAAAGTTGTGAGGAAGTTGAAGAAAATCAAATGTATATGGCCCTCCCTAATTGTGCATAGCACCCATTAACCTGAGCTGGAGAATTTCCATTGATGATAAGAAGTCTGAAACCTCCCTCCCACTGGGGGAACTGGACAGTTATGCTTATTGCTGTCTCTCCTGCCCCTTAAGGGCTGTATTGGGGGGGCGGGTCAAAATCCCTGGCTCTGCTGGTGCCTGGGTATGGATCCCCATCTGCCCCAGGTGGACCTGGACCCTCTGCTGTCCCAGGATCTATAGCTTGGGCAAAAGGAATAAAAAGACCCTGCCCCCCATCAAAAGGGCTTACACTCCTCTTTCTTGGAGGTAGAAGGCAGGGCTTCTTTTTTGCCCTTTGTTTCTTCTTCTTCTTCCAAGGGGACCCAAGATCAAATTGGATTTGAACACACAGAAACATTCCAATTTTAAAGCCATATTTGGTATCTGACTGACAAGGCTGCAGCTTGGGCTCTGGCAGTGAATTGGACAGCATCCAAACTGGCATTGGCCATGAAGGCTACTGACTTCAGCGGCTTATAAACTCCCTGGTGGAGCTTGATATTATTCCCTGTAAAAACTTTTAGAATGTCCTTCACCCAGAGCTAGGAGGCCCTAGCCATAACCAGTTCTGTGAATGAAACCCTCAGGGCAGCCTCATTAGCCCTACGGAGGTCCAGTCCCCCCTTTCAGTCCTCTGGGTTCCTGGGGGAATTGTCCCCATTCTTTGAATATACTGCACCAAAAAGTGGGGCAGCCGCAGGGGCATCCACCGGGGCACCTGTCATTTGTTCACTACCCTTTTTTGGCAAATCATAAAGCTTTTTTTTGGTAAAGGAGCTAGTTGGTCTGGATGAGCCTGGTTTAACCCATTCTCCCTTTATCATTCCATAAAAGTGCCGGGGAAGGGAACAACGGGGGGGGGGGGGAGGGATGTGGTTAGGAAAAAACGTCTGCCACCCCTTCTGGAAGATCAGGGTTCTGCTTCTTTTCCTGTCCTCACCCCTCAGAATTCATGTCCAGTTACATAGAGTTCCAGGTGTCCTCCCATCCAAACACTATCCCGGCCCAGACCAACTTAGCTTCAACAAGTTGCCTGCATCATGGGCCTTCAGACCAGCCCCAGTGCACAGTATTAGCATAGAATCATAGAATAGTATCATAGAATAGTAGGGTTGGAAGGGGCCTACAAGGCCATTGAGTCCAACCCCCTGCTCAATGCAGGAATCCAAAGCAGCATTATTTAATAAGACTAGGGAATCCTCAGTCTGACAAGGCCTTTGTGTGGCTGGGCTTCCTCTGCTGAAAAGGCCTCCCTGTTCTCCCTCAGACAGGAATGTAGAAATAGCTGCCTCTGAATCCAGTGATGCGGAGGCAGGACGTATGGTAAGGGAGAAGGATCCCCTCCCTCTGTGGGCTTGCGTTTGCTGCCCTTTGCAGAATAGGCTGGCCTTGGAGATGTGCGGAGGGAGGGGATCGGCCTGTTCATTCTGTGTGGTCTGCCCATAATGGCAGCTGCACTGAAAATGATGGGAATACAAATGGTGGCGGAGAGCTGGCAGAGGGACAACCTCAATGCCTGACTGGGGGAAGAGGGAGGGGAAAAGATAATTCCCTCCCCTAGCCCCTGTTATCTCTCTAATGCTTGCACCCAGTTGGCTCTGAGGGAAGGCCAGAGGCCTTATCCCAACTGCTGAGTTGCTAGGGGGGATAGCCAGGCGGACTCCCCCCTTGGATCCATCGGAAGAACTTCGGGTGAAGGGCTTGGCTATTGGTGACTGGCAGCAGGGGCGAATTGGAGGCAGTTTGCTGAGATGCAGGCCCCTTGGGACTTACCTATTCTGAGCCCTCTTTGGATCGTTCCCAGTCCCCGGGCGGGGTCGGGACGCAATACCGTGCCAGGCCCGCCTTGCTCCTACTAGGCCCGCCTGTGCTGAGGGGGACAGGCCCTGCTTAGGCCTGTATCTGGATGGTGCTGGGAGGCATCTTATCTGGGCAGACAGACCTGCCCCTGTGGCCCTTTCCTGAGGTTCCAGAAAGGACTCCCCCAGCATTCCAGGCCTCTCTATCTCCAAGGTGAAATCAGGCATTGCAGGTGCAAGCCTGGTGACCACTGTAATTAGGAAAGCTCCTAACTCTAAAGAGGGGGAAAGTTTTTGTTTTGGAAACTGCAGGAGAAGGTAAAGAAGGATAGAGAGGAAGAAATAAGAAAAAAGTGAGGCAAATTGTAGCTATAAAGGGCTGGAGTGCTAGAGGAGCTACTCCAGCAACCTGCTCAGAGCTGAGGCAGGAAACGAAAACTGGGAGTAGGTTGCTCTCCCACGTGCGAGGGCAATTCAGTTAATTTGCATATTCCTGCCTATCGGAGCAAGCGGGAGGGGCAACATCCTCCTCCACTGCAGGAAAACTGGGTGATTCACTGAAAGTAATTAAAGGCTGATTAACATTCCGCAGCCCTGGCCTTCCCCTTTTCATTTAGGCTGATAATACCTCCCTCCTGTGACTTCAGCAAACGTTCCCCATGTTCTGAAATCTCTCTCCAGCCTTTGGGATGAGACATTCATCCTCCCTAACTCCCCACACCCTAACCCACCGACCCCCCTGTGCACAGAAAACTCGCAGGTTAGTGAGGAGACTGGTTTCGAGCAATGCTTCTCAGACATCCTGGTTTTCCATGGGGCTGGCTCAACATCCTTGACAGCTCATTTGGAAGCCTCCTCAACCCCAGCCCATCCACACTGGATTGATGAGTCAAGTCCACAGGCCTTGATTAACATAGGCCACAGCACCCTTAAGACGGGTGGCTCTACCTGTACAGTTCTTTTGCTTGCCCCTGCAGGGAAGGGGGCAAAGGTTCAGGCTGCCAGCCTGCACATACATGTCATCTGTGTCGATGGCCTCTCCCCGGGCAGCCCCACCCTGGATTGACTCCATGGCTGTGGAGTACAGGGCTTTCTGGCCCACGGGGCGCTTCTCATCAGACATGCTCTGGGTGCCGTCCACCTGCTGCTCCCGTTCCTGCTGGTCTATACTGTGGACTCCCAGGAGGAGGCTGTAGTCCATGATTTTGAAGCTTTCGAGCACCTGGAAATGAGGGGGGGGGGGGAGATCAAGTGGGAAAAAATGGGGGATTAACCAGGGGAACTACTCCAGTTGTGTTCCACCAGCTAACTCTGTAGTACAGGTAAAAGAGACAAAGGACACAGAGGCTAAGAGGTAAATGGGCTGCAGGAAGCCCAGGGGGCTGCCCTTTATCCTTCTGAGCGGCTGTGAGCTCACTAGGTGCTCCTGAGAGCTCCAACTGAATTGGGGGGGGTGCGGCCTGAGTACTCCCAGCAGCTGTGTGGGCAGGAAGCGTCAGTCTGTTTCCCGCCTCCCAGCTGAGCAGAGCAGAGGAAGCTGCTCCAGCTGGTCCAGGGACTACAGAAGCCGGCAAGCTCCCAGAGAGCGAGCGACCAGAGCGAGTGGACAGGGGGAGCAAACAGGAGTTGGCCAGGGGAGTGCGGCAGGGGAGGGCAAGGGGGAGGCCCCTAACACTTTTTTTTCTTTTTAACAAACCTTTTTTTCATTTATTTGTCTTGTAACACACACTTCCACACCAGTGGGACTCTGCTTTTAACCTCTACTGAGTAGAGGAGCAGGCACAGGCTAGTCTAGAACAATCACAATGCTAGACACAAAAAGGGAAAAGAGGCAATGGAAGGACAAGACTCTCCAGTGGCGGTGACCTGCGAGGTGTGTGCAGTGTTTGTTTTCTTGCCTGAGACCAACATGGCGCACATGTGCAACAGGTGCAGTTGATCACGCTGCTGGAAGGAAAAGTAAGTGGACTGGAGAGGCGACTGTCGACCCGCCGGGGAGTAAGAGAACACGAAGAGTTCTTGGACAGAATGGGGGAACTACAGCAGCAAAGGGAAGACCAGAAGCTTGAAGAGCAACAGCAAGATGAGGCAGAAGTGGGAAATGCTGAGGCGAGGAAAAATGGAGTAGAGGATACTCCATGGAAAAGGGTGACAGTTAGGAGCAGAAGAACTAGACGCCACTCTGCACCAGTGGAAGCAGTGCAGCTGTGGAACCGATTCCAGGTACTTGCGCATGAGACTGGAGGACAGCCTGCAGAGGAAGAATCACAGGAGAACCTGCATGAGAGTGAGCAAGTGTCAGGAGCGCTCTGGCGGCTTCTCCCAGTAGATTTCCAATAACCAACTCAAGACACAGACGAAAGAATTTCTTTTCAAAGCTTTAATCCTTTTACAACTTAATGACTCCTTCAGATGCTAATCACCAGCGACTAAAGCAAGGAACAGGGTAGCCTAAGTTTCAAGTAGTCAGCTGATCCCCGTTTGAAAGAGAGTCACTTGAAAACCCAGAACTTGTGGGCTAGGGAGAGATCCTCCCTCTTTCCCTTGGGTCCATGGGAGGCGGCCGTTGCTTGCGCACCAAACGGGTGCTACGCCTCCTTTCTGCGCCCTCCATTGCTCGTCGCTCTTTGTGTCTGCGTCGGGCATCTAAGAAGCCCCCCTCCCGCATTCCCTCACTACCCGGGTCGCTCTCTATCTCTGGAATGCTGGCAGGAAGAACCTCTCCCAGGTGCTGAGCCTGTGAGGGATGAGCTGGCCCCTCTCCCATGGATAGCTGTTCCTCCTCAGAATCCGAACTGCTCTGAGACTCTCTGGGCTCAGTTTCCACCCTGACATCAAGAGGCTGAAGGTCAGTCAAGCAGAGGCGACGAAACTCAGGGCTACAACAACAAGAAGAGTGGTAATACTGGGAGACTCCTTGGTGCGTGGGATCGAGACCCAAGTATATCGCGAAGACCTGTGGACTCGCCAGGTATGTTGTCTCCCAGGAGGAAGGATTAGAGACATGACTGAAAGGTTGCCTGTACTCATAAAGCCCACTGACAGGTAGCCCTTTCTTCTCATCCATGTGGGAACAAATGATACCGCCAAGCGGAGCTACGAAGAAATCATGTCAGACTTTGAAGCTTTGGGAAGGAAACTCAAGAACTTTGGGGCCCAGATAGTTTTCTCAACCATCCTTCCAGTAGTTAGAAAAGGGATAGAAAGGGAAAGGAAAATACTCCAGGTGAATGACTGGCTATGAAGGTGCCAGGTGGTGCTGGTGCGAGAGATGTGGATTCTGGGACCACGGGCTACACTTCCTGGAAGATGGGCTGTTGGTTAGGGACGGGTTGCACCTCACAAAGGATGGGAAGAATGTGTTTGGCCACAGCATGAAGAACTTCATCAAGAGAGCTTTAAACTGAATCCTACGGGGAAGGGAGACGTAAAGTTGGGGGTAACAATGGATGAAGGCTCATGCACTGCAACAGAGAGAACAGCTCTAAGAGCGCCCAATAATAGTCTTCAGACACATGTAGGAAGTAAGCCAGACTATGAAGCACATGGTCTTCAATGTCTATATACTAATGCCCAGAGTGTGGGAAACTGTCAGGGTGGAAACTGAGCCCAGAGAGCCCCAGAGCAGTTCTGATTCTGAGGAGGAACAACAATCCATGGGAGAGGAGCCAGCTCATCCCTCACAGGCTCAGCACCTGGCAGAGATTCCGCCTGCCGGCATTCCTGAGATAGATAGTGACCCTGGTAGTGAGGAAGTGCGGGAGGGGGGCTTCTTAGATGCTCGACGCAGACACAAAGAGCGATGAGCGATGGAGGGCGTGGAAAGGAGGCGTAGCGCCCGTTTGGTGTGCAAGCAACGGCCACCTCCCATGGACCAAAGGGAAAGAGGGAGGATCTCTCCCTAGCCCATAAGTTCAGGGTCTTCAAGTGACTCTCTTTCAAACAGGAATCAACTGCCTACTTGAAGCTTAGGCCACTTGGCTGTTCCTTGCTTTAGTCGCTGGTGATTAGCATCTGAAAGAGTCATTAAGTTGTAAAAGGATTAAAACTTTGAAAAGAAATCCTTCCATCTGTGTCTTGAGTTGGCTATTGGAATCTGAGAGAGGCCGCCAAGGCGCTCCTGACAGAAACAAACAGAACGAACTTGAACTCTTAATACAAGAGGGAAATTATGACTTGATAGGTATAACTGAGACTTGGTGGGATGACTCTCATGACTGGAATACAGCAGTTGAAGGATATAACTTGTTCAAAAAGAACAGGAGGAACAGAAAGGGAGGTGGGGTTGCACTGTATGTGAAAAATACGTAAATATCTCTGCACAGAAATACAGGAGGAGGAGCTTGGTAGCCCCATCGAGAGCGTCTGGATCAAAATAAATGGAGCAAAGAATAAAAGGAACCTGGTGGTCGGAGTCTACTACCGGCCACCCAGTCAAGGAGAAGACGAGGATGAAACTTTTGAAAAGCAAATTGCCAAGGTTTCAAGGAAGCATGATGTAGTAGTAATGGGGGACTTCAATTTCCCTGATTATTTGCTGGGAGACAAATTCTGCAAAACATGGCCCCTCCAGGAAATTCCTGACTTGTGTGGCGGTCTGGCGGATAACTTCCTTCTACAGAAAGTGGAGGAAGGAACTAGAGGATCAGCTATCCTTGACTTGATGCTAACCAACAGAGATGACTTGGTGGATAAAGTAGCAATTACAGGAACTCTGGGGGAAAGTGACCATGTTGTACTTCAGTTCTTGGTTCTAAGGGAAGCAAAAGCCGAGTGTAGTCAAACGCGTACCCTGGATTTTAGGAAGGCTGATTTTAATAAACTCAGAACAATGATCAGTAAGGTCCCATGACAAGCGACTCTAACAAGAAAAGGAGTCCAAGATGGGTGGGAGCTTTTAAAAAAGGAAATTCTCCAGGCACAATTACAAACAATTCCAACAAGAAGAAAAGGTGGAAGACAACAGAAAAAGCCGATGTGGCCTCACAAAAAGCTTAGAGATGACCTGAAAACAAAAAAGGACACATATAGGAAGTGGAAAGAAGGCCAAGTAACTAAGGAAGAGTCCAGGCAGGTAGCACAGAATTGCAGGGATGGCGTCAGGAAGGCTAAAGCTGAGAACGAGCTGAGGCTAGCGAGGGAGGCTGAAAGCAACGAAAGGGCTTTCTTCAGCTACGTCCATAGTAAAAGACAGAGGAAATAAATGGTTGTTCAGCTATTAAATAAGGATGGCAAAATGATAACAGATGACAAAGAAAAGGCAGAGGTGCTCAAGTCCTACTTTAACTCAGTCTTCTCCCAAAAGAGGGTCTACGACCCCCTGGCAAAGGCGAAGTACAGGCTGAAGGGGCAGGATTGCAGCTTGAGATCGATAGGCATATGGTCAAGGAACACCTCATTACCTGGAATGAGTTCAAATCTCCAGGGCCAGATGAACTGGTGGGGATGAGGGAGAGGGCCTTTTCTGTGGTGGCCCCCACTCTGTGGAACACCCTCCCTAGGGAACTCCGTCGTGCCCCCTCTTTAATGAGCTTCTGTCGTGCATTAAAAACGTGGTTGTTCAGGCAGGCATTTGGGGTGGGTTAGGGTATTTTAGAAAAGGTTTTTATTGTAGAATTTTATTGTTTTAAACTGTTTTAGTGTATGTTGTACATCACCCAGAGTGGCTGGGTGACCAGCCAGATGGGTGATTAATAAATTTAAATAAATAAATAAACAAACTGCATCCTACAGTAATACAGGAACTGGCAGAAGAACTCTCAGAACCGCTGTCTATTCTCTTTGAGAAATAATGGAGTACGGGTGAAGTGCCAGATGACTGGAGGAGGGCTAATGTTGTCCCTATCTTCAAAAAGGGCTAAAAGGAGGAACCTGGGAACTACAGACCAGTCAGTCTGGCATCAATCCCTGGGAAAATTCTGGAGCAGAAGTTAAAGCAATCCATCTGTAAGCACCTTGAAAACAATGCCGTGATTCCTCGAGGCCAACATGGATTTGTCAAGAACAAATCCTGCCAGACGACTCTGATCTCATTTTTTGATCAAGTCACCTCTCTTGTGGGAATGCTGTACACATAATATACCTCGACTTCAGCAAAGCTTTCGACAAAGTGCCCCATGATACCCTGATGAGCAAACTAGCTCAAAGTGGGCTAGATGAAACAATGATCCGGTGGATCCACAGTTGGCTACAGAATCGGACTCAAAGAGTGCTTATCAATGGGACCTTCTCAAACTGGGGAGAGGTAACGAGTGGGGTAATGCAGGGCTCAGTCCTGGGCCCAGTGCTCTTCAACAGTTTTATTAATGACTTGGAGGAGGAGGTGCAGGGAATGCTGATCAAATTTGCACATGACACCAAATTGGGCGGGATAGCTAATACTTTGGAAGACAGAAACAAAATTCAAAGTGATCTTGATAGGCTGGAGCCCTGGACAGAAAACAACAGAATGACATTTAATAGGGACAGAAGCAGGTGAGATTAAGAAAAGGTGGAAAGAATACACAGAAGAACTATACAGGAAAGATCTTAATGTCCCTGATAGCCATGATAGTGCGCTCACTGAACTTGAGCCGGACATCCTAGAGAGTGAAGTCAAGTGGGCCTTAGGAAGCATTAGTAACAACAAAGCTAGCGGAGATGACAGTATTCCAGCTGAGCTATTTAAAATCCTAAAAGATGATGCTGTTAAAGTGCTGCGCTCAATATGCCAACAAATTTGGAACACTCAACAGTGGCCGCAAGACTGGAAAAGGTCAGTTTACATTCCAATTCCAAAGAACGGCAACGCCAAAGAGTGTTCAAATTACCGCACAATTGTGTGCATTTCACATGCCAGCAAGGTGATACTCAAAATCCTACAAGCTCGGCTTCAGCAGTATGCGAACCGAGAACTACCGGAAGTACAAGCTGGGTTTCGAAGAGGCAGAGGAACTAGAGATCAAATCGCCAGCTTTTGCTGGATCATGGAGAAAGCAAGAGAATTCCAGAAAAACTTCTATTTCTGCTTCATTGACTACGCTAAAGCCTTTGATTGTGTGGATAACAACAAACTATGGCAAAGTCTTAAAGTGATGGGAGTACCAGACCACCTTACCTGTCTCCTGAGAAACCTGTACGAGGGTCAAGAAGCAACAGTAAGAACCAGACATGGAACAACCGATTGGTTCAAAATTGGGAAAGGAGTACGACAAGGCTGCATATTGTCACCCTGCTTATTTAACTTATATGCAGAGTACATCATGAGAAACGCCGGGTTGGATGAAACACAGGTCAGAATTAAGATTGCCGGGAGAATTATCAACAACCTCCGATATGCAGACGATACCACCCTAATGGCAGAAAGCAAAGAGGATCTAAAGAGCCTCTTGTTGAGGGTGAAATTAAAACACGCTTGCTCCTTGGGAGGAAAGCTATGGCGAACCTAGACAGCATAGTAAGAAGCAGAGATATCACCTTGCCAACAAAGGTCCATCTAATCAAAGCTATGGTTTTCCCAGTAGTAATGTATGGCTGTGAGAGCTGGACTATAAGGAAGGCTGAGCGCCGAAGAATTGATGCTTTTTAACTGTGGTGCTGGAGAAGACTCTTACGCGTCCCCTGGACTGCAAGGAGGTCAAATCAGTCCATCCTAAAGGAAGTCAACCCTGAGTGCTCCTTGGAAGGACAGAGACTGAAGCTGAAGCTCAAATATTTTGGCCACCTAATGCGAAGAGAAAACTCTCTGGAAAAGACCCTGATGCTGGGAAAGACTGAAGGCAAAAGGAGAAGGGGACGGCAGAGGATGAGATGGCTAGATAGCATCACCGATGCAATGAATATGAACTTGAGCACGCTCCGGGAGAGAGCGCAGGACAGGAAGGCCTGGCATGCTATGGTCCATGGGGTCACAAAGAGTCAGACATGACTGAACGACTGAACAACAACAACCACGCCAAGTTCTGCACCTAGGAAAAAGAAACCAAATGCATAGTTACAAGATGGGCGATACTTGGCTCGACAACACTACAAGCGAGAAGGATCTTGGAATTGTGGTAGATCACAAGCTGAATATGAGATAACAATGTGATGTGGCTGCAAAAAAGGCAAATGCTATTTTGAGCTGCATTAATCAAAGCATAGCTTCCAAATCCCGGGAAGTACTAGTTCCCCTCTACTCAGCACTGCTTAGGCCTCATCTGGAGTACTATGTCCAGTTCTGGGCGCCACCCTTTAAGAAGGATGCAGAGAAGCTGGAGAGGGTTCAGAGGAGGGCAACAAAGATGATCAGAGGACTGGAAACAAAGCCCTATGAGGAGAGACTGAAAGAACAAGGCACGTTTAGCCTTGAGAAGAGAAGACTGAGGGGAGATAGAATAGTGCTCTTCAAGTACTTGAAAGGTTGTCACAGAGAAGAAGGCCAGCATCTCTTCTCGATCATCCCAGAGTGCAGGACACGGAATAATGGGCTCAAGTGACAGGAAGCCAGATTCTGGCTGAACATCAGGAAAAATGTCCTGACTGTCAGAGCAATACGACAATGGAGCCAATTACCTAGGGAGGTGGTGGGCTCTCCCACACTGGAGGCGTTCAAGACGAAGCTGGACAGCCACCTGTCGGGGATGCTCTGACTTGGATTCCTGCATTGAGCAGGCAATCCCCAGTGTCGCTGATTAAAAGGACCAGGTATCCGGTGAGGGGGAACCCAGGTGCCTGAGATCCTGGCGAGCTGCTGCCTGTCAAAATGGGCAATACCGGGCTAGATGGATAATAAACAGTCCAGCCTGGTTGAAGGCAGATTCTTATATTCCAGAGCAGATCACTGCTCCATGACAGAACCCCTGCTCTCCCGCGCTCTCGCTCTCTCTAGCTCTCTCTCTTGCACTCGCTCTCTCTCGCTCTCTGTCTCTCACTTGCTCTCGCTCGCTTTCTCTCTTGCTCTCTCTCTCTCGCTCTCCCCCCCCTCACACGCTCTCGCTCTCTCGTGCGCTTTCTCTCTCGCTCTTTCTCTCGATCTCTCCTGCTCTCGCTCGCTCTCTCCCGCTCTCTCTCTCGCTCTCTCCCGCTTTCTCGTGTGCTCTCGCTCGCTCTGTCTCCCGCTCGCTCGCTCTCTAGTGCTCTCGCTCTCTCTCTCACTGTCTAGCGCTCTCTCGCGCGCGTGCTCACGCTCTCTAGCACTCTCGCTCCCGCTCGCTCTCGCTCGCGTGCTCCCTCTCTCGCTTGACTAGACTTGCTTGACCAATGGCCAGACTCCATATCATCAGGGAGCTCTGCATGAAGTTCCCCATTCATATCCCATCTTGACCACGAGCTCTTCCACAAGTCACACAGACACACACCCAGTGATTGGGTTCCCATGATGATCACAGCAGATATCAGCCACTCTTTTGAATATTTCAGCTGTGGGGGCAATTGCCCTCCATGGCTTGTTGTGTCATGTGAACCTTGCAAGAGTGGCTTACGTGAGGGTTAAACAACCCTCACATAACCCACGGACTGAATATTCAAAAGGGCGGCCGGGCACATACCATAAGCCACCAAGACTGGCTTAGTCTCTCTGCCAACTTCTCCCCTTCTTCCCTACTGGCCTATCTTGCAGGGCTGTTGTTAAACACGCCTCATGGTGGTTCCAGTAGGGTGGGCTTCATCCCCCTGGACCTACCAAGCAGTCCCTCTGCAGCGTCTTGACCAGGGCGCTGAAGGTGTCCGTGTCTAGCATGATGCCATCAGGCATGTCCTGCATGAAGTCCAAGTCCTTGTAGGTGGGGCTCGACTTTTCCTTCTCCTTTTTAGATGCCCGGCGCTTGTAAGTTGAGCCCTTGAGGTCGTATTTAAGGTGCATATTCACCACCCGGGGCAGGATGTTGTTCATCACCACCACCCGAATGTTTTTTCCCCCAGACTGGACACAGTAGAGGCCGTAGAACTTGGGCAGCAGCGTCCGGGGATTCTGGTTCAAGTTCTAGAAGAGTTTAAAAAATAAAAACAAACATTAGGACAGGCACCTTGACAAATCACACAGCACATAAGTGTGAGATTCAGGTTCCAACACGAATTTTCAGCATCCTGACCATCTCAACTTTCACTATTCAAAAGTGAAGTTTCTAGTCCTCATGTATTTGTTATTTATTTTGTTATATATTTACGTTTATTTTCAATATTCATTTAAAGCATTTTTAACCCCACTCTTGAACTGAAAGAGGAACAAAACAAAAGACAGTCCCTTAGAATTGAAAAGTTGCAACACAAAAGGAAAAAAAGGGATGGGGAGGGAGGAGGAGGAGGGAAAAAAGCAAATGGAACGTTATGACATTTTTGTCCCACCCTTCCCCTTCAAGGAACTAAGGCAGCATACATGGCTCCCCACACCCCCATTTTATCCTCACAACCAAGGCCACCTAGTGGATCTTCCCAGTCCTAGTCCAACACTCTAACCATGGCACCAGAATGGTTCCTTGAAACCATATGACAGCTTTAAAAAAAAGAAACGGAGGCACAGACTTATCAATTGAAGATTAGTTCACAGCTACAAAGATAAGCTTGAAGACATGCAAACAGGGCCTGATGAAACCCCTGAAGCCAAAGGAGAGCACAGAAAAATAGGAAACTGACTTATATGGGGCTGGACCATTACTCCATCTAGACCGGTATTGTCTTCTCTGACTTTCAGTGGCTCTCCAGGCTCTCAGGCAAAGAAGGGTCTTTTCCCATCACCTACTAACCTGATCCATTTAATCGGTGATGCCAGGAATTACAACATGTTAAAGTGCTACAGCCCCTTCATGGATCACTGCCTTGTTGCGGCGAAGGGGCTTGCATGACTCAGTGAAGCCATAAGCTATGCCGTGCAGGGCCACCCAAGACGGACAGGTCATGGCGGAGAGTTCTGACAAAATGTGGTCCACTGGAGATGGAAATGGCAACCCACTCCAGGATTCCTGCCAAGAAAACCCCATGGAACGTATCACAAGGTGATAAGAGATGACGCCAGAAGATGAGACCCTCAGGTCGGAAGGTGTCCAATATACTAATGGGGAAGAGCAGAGGGAATTTCCAAGTAGCGCCAGAAAGAGTGAAGCAGCTGGGCCAAAGCCGAAAGGACACTCAGCTGTGGATGTGTCTGGTGGTGAACAGAAAGTCCGATGCTGTAAAGAACAATATTGTTTAGGAACCTGGAATGTCAGATCAATGAATCAAGTTAAGCTGGAGGTGGTCAAACATGAGATGGCAAGATTGAACATTGACATCTTGGGAATCAGCGAACAAAAATGGACAAGCATGGGCGAATTTAATTCAGGTGACCATCATATCTACTACTGTGGGCAAGAAACCCTTAGAAGAAATGGAGTGGCACTCATAGTCAACAAAAGGGTGGGAAAAGCAGTACTGCGGTACAATCTCAAAAACAATACAATGATCTCAGTACGAATCCAAGGCAAACCATTCAACATCACAGTGATTCAAGTCTATGCCCCAACCACTGAGGCCGAAGAAGCTGAGGTTGGTCGGTTCTATGAAGACCTACAACACCTTCTAGAACTAACACCAAAAAAAGATGTCCTCTTCATCATAGGGCATTGGAATGCTAAAGGAGGAAGTCAAGAAATGACTGGGATAACAGGCAGGCATGGCCTTGGTGTACAAAATGAAGCAGGACAAAGGCTAATAGAGTTTCGCCAAGAGAACACACTGATCATAGCAAACACTGCTTTCCAACAGCACAAGAGGCGACTCTACACATGGACATCACCAGATGGTCAATATCGAAATCAGATTGATTATGTACTTCGCAGCCAAAGATGGAGAAGCTCCATACAGTCAGTAAAAACAAGACCTGGAGCTGACTGTGGCTCAGATCATGAGCTGCTTCTTGCAAAATTTCAGCTTAAATTGAAGAACGGAGGGAAAACCACTACACCATTCAGGTATGACTTCAATCATATCCCTTATGAATATACAGTGGAGGTGAGGAATAGATTTCAGGGATTAGACCTGATAGACAGAGTGCCTGAGGAACTATGGACGGAGGTCCGTAACATTGTTCAGGAGGCAGCAACGAAATCCATCCCAAAGAAAAAGAAATGCAAGAAAGCAAAGTGGCTGTCTGATGAGGCTTTACAAGTAGCTGAAGAAAGAAGGGAAGCGAAAAGCAAGGGAGAAAGTGGAAGATATATCCAACTGAATGCAGAGTTCCAGAGAATAGCAAGGAGAGACAAGAAGGCCTTCTTAAATGAACAATGCAAAGAAATCGAGGAAAACAACAGAATGGGAAAGACTAAAGATCTTTTCAAGAAAATCGGAGATCTCAAGGGAACGTTTTGTGCAAAGACGGGCATGATAACGGACAAAGAAGGTAGGGACCTAACAGAAGCAGATGAGATTAAGAAGAGGTGGAAAGAATACACAGAAGAACTATACAGGAAAGATCTGAATGTCTCTGATAGCCATGATAGTGCGGTCGCTGAACTTGAGCCGCACATCCTAGAGAGTGAAGTCAAGTGGGCCTTAGGAAGCATTACTAACAACAAAGCTAGTGGAGATGACAGTATTCTAGCTGAGCTATTTAAAATCCTAAAAGATTATGCTGTTAAAGTGCTGCATGGTGAATCACAGGTCGGAATTAAGATTGCCGGGAGAATGATCAACAACCTCAGATACGCAGACGATACCACTCTAATGGCAGAAAGCGAAGAGGATCTAAAGAGCCTCTTGTTGAGGGTGAAAGAGGAGAGTGCAAAAGCTGGTCTGAAACTCAACATTAAAAAAACTAAGATCATGGCATCTGGCCCCATCACTTCCTGGCATATAGAAGGGGAAGAAATGGAAGCAGTGACAGATTTTACTTTCTTGGGCTCCAAGATCACCGCAGACGGTGAGTGTAGCCATGAAATTAAAAGACGCTTGCTCCTTGGGAGGAAAGCTATGGCACACCTAGACAGCATAGTAAGAAGCAGAGACATCACCTTGCCGACAAAGGTCCGTCTAATCAAAGCTATGGTTTCCCCAGTAGCAACGTATGGCTGTGAGAGCTGGACTATAAGGAAGGCTGAGCGCCGAAGAATCGATGCTTTTGAACTGTGGTGCTGGAGAAGACTCTTACGAGTCCCCTGGACTGCAAGGAGGTCAAATCAGTCCATCCTAAAGGAAATCAACCCTGAGTGCTCATTGGAAGGACAGATACTGAAGCTGAAGCTCCAATATTTTGGCCACCTAACGCAAAGAGAAAACTCCCTGGAAAAGACCCTGATGCTGGGAAAGACTGAAGGCAAAAGGAGAAGGGGACGGCAGAGGATGAGATGGCTGGATATCATCACCGATGCAATGAATATGGACTTGATCATGCTCCGGGAGAGAGCGCAGGACAGGAAGGCCTGGCGTGCTATGGTCCATGGGGTCACGAAGAGTCGGATACTACTGAACGACTGAACAACAACAATGAAGTGCTACAGAAAGGGGGAAATGACCTCAGTAGCCATTTTATTCCAGCTCTTTGTTGGGTTAGTTTTATTGCCCTTCAGCCTTATAGATCAATGGTCTCCACAGTGGGGTGCATGCACCGCAGGGGTTGTGCATCACGATCCACTGGGGTGCGCGAGCCGCCTGATAATTGCGCAGCCTCCCGCTGCTCCGACGAGCTGCCAGCGTGTGCAGTGATGGTGGTGGTGGCGGCAGGATGGGACGGGAGCCGGGAGGGAAGCTCCATGGCATTTCTCTCTCGGCTCCAGTCCTATCCTGCCTCTGCCACGGCCACGGGAGCAACTGCACCAATCTCTGCCAGGCACAGCAGAGGATGCCATGGCGCCGGAGCAGCTGCCATCCTGCCAGAGGAGAACGAATTTGTTCCAAATTTGCTGACTTTTTTCTGTGATGACAAGTGGCTGTCAGCAGTATGCTCCCTAGCAGATATTTTTGAAAAAATAAACACAATCTGTCCCTTCAAGGTAAAGGTGACATTTTAACAATGAGTGAGAAAGTAACTGCTTTTCGAAAGAAACTCGTGCTATGGAGACAGCATTTTGAAAATGGATGTTTGGAAATGTTTCCATCGGTATGTGATTTTGTTGCCGAAAACGATGAAGTGTGACACCTGTAAAAACTCTCATATCTGCACACTTTAAAAACCTGGAAATGGAATTTCTAACCTATTTGAAGCGTTTCAGTGGGTTTTGAACCCATTGGTTAAAAATATAAAAATGCAACACCTTCCAATTAGTTTGCAAGAACAACTGATTGACATCAGGGAAGATGGAAGTTTACTAGCTGAATTTCAGCAAAAACCTTTGCATAAGTGGTGGATGAGACTGAAAAATGAGTATCATTATTCAGTAAGCGCAGCCAACGATGCACTTCTTCCATTTGGATCTACATATCTTTGTGAGGCGTCTTTTTCAGCTATGACAGCCATTAAAACCAAGTATCAAAATGAAGCAGGACAAAAGCTAATAGAGTTTTGCCAAGAGAACATGCTGATCATAGCAAACACTCTTTTCCAACAGCACAAGAGGCGACCTCTACACATGGACGTCACCATATGGTCAATATCGAAATCAGATTGATTATGTCCTTTGCAGCCAAAGATGGAGAAGCTCCATACAGTCAGTAAAAACAAGACCTGGAGCTGACTGTGGCTCAGATCATGAGCTGCTTCTTGCAAAATTTCGGCTTAAATTGAAGAACGTAGGGAAAGCCACTAAACCGTTCAGGTATGACCTAAATCATATCCCTGATGAATATACAGTGGAGGTGAGGAATAGATTTCAGGGATTAGACCTGATAGACAGAGTGCCTGAGGAACTATGGACGGAGGTCCGTAACACTGTTCAGGAGGCAGCAACGAAATCCGTCCCAAAGAAAAAGAAATGCAAGAAAGCCAAGTGGCTGTCTGATGAGGCTTTACAAGTAGCTGAGGAAAGAAGGGAAGCGAAAAGCAAGGGAGAAAGGGGAAGATATACCCAACTGAATGCAGAGTTCCAGAGAATAGCAAGGAGAGACAAGAAGGCCTTCTTAAATGAACAATGCAAAGAAATCGAGGAAAACAACAGAATGGGAAAGACTAGAGATCTCTTCAAGAAAATTGGAGATCTCAAGGGAACGTTTTGTGCAAAGACAGGCATGATAAAGGACAAAGAAGGCAGGGACCTAACAGAAGCAGATGAGATTAAGAAGAGGTGGCAAGAATACACAGAAGAACTATACAGGAAAGATCTGAATGTCCCTGATAGCCATGATAATGCGGTCACTGAACTTGAGCCGGACATCCTAGAGAGTGAAGTCAAGTGGGCCTTAGGAAGCATTAGTAACAATAAAGCTAGCGGAGATGACAGTATTCCAGCCGAGCTATTTAAAATCCTAAAAGATGATGCTGTTAAAGTGCTGCACTCAATATGCCAGCAAATCTGGAACACTCAACAGTGGCCACAAGACTGGAAAAGGTCAGTTTACATTCCAATTCCAAAGAAGGGCAACGCCAAAGAGTGTTCAAACTACCGCACAATTGCGCTCATTTCACATGCCAGCAAGGTGATGCTCAAAATCCTACAAGCTAGGCTTCAGCAGTATGCAAACCGAGAACTACCGGAAGTACAAGCTGGGTTTCGAAGAGGCAGAGGAACTAGAGATCAAATCGCCAACATTCGCTGCATCATGGAGAAAGCAAGAGAATTCCAGAAAAACGTCTATTTCTGCTTCATTGACTACGCTAAAGCCTTTGATTGTGTGGATCACAACAAACTGTGGCAAATTCTTAAAGTGATGGGAGTACCAGACCACCTTACCTGTCTCCTGAGAAACCTGTACGAGGGTCAAGAAGCAAAAGTAAGAACCAGAGATGGAACAACCGATTGGTTCAAAATTGGGAAAGGAGTACGACAAGGCTGCATATTGTCACCATGCTTATTTAACTTATATGCAGAGTACATCATGAGAAATGCCGGGTTGGATGAATCAGAGGTCGGAATTAAGATTGCCGGGAGAATTATCAACAACCTCCGATATGCAGACGATACCACCCTAATGGCAGAAAGCGAAGAGGATCTCAAGAGCCTCTTGTTGAGGGTGAAAGAGGAGAGTGCAAAAGCTGGTTTGAAACTCAACATTAAAAAAACTAAGATCATGTCATCTGGCCCTATCACTTCCTGGCATATAGAAGGGGAAGAAATGGAAGCAGTGACAGATTTTACTTTCTTGGGCTCCAAGATCACCGCAGACGGTGACTGTAGCCATGAAATTAAAAGACGCTTGCTCCTTGGGAGGAAAGCTATGGCCAACCTAGACAGCATAGTAAGAAGCAGAGACATCACCTTGCCAACAAAGGTCCGTCTAATCAAAGCTATGGTTTTCCCAGTAGTAATGTATGGCTGTGAGAGCTGGACTATAAGGAAGGCTGAGCGCCGAAGAATTGATGCTTTCGAACTGTGGTGCTGGAGAAGACTCTTACGAGTCCCCTGGACTGCAAGGAGGTCAAATCAGTCCATCCTAAAGGAAATCAGCCCTGAGTGCTCATTGGAAGGACAGATAATGAAGCTGAAGCTCCAATATTTTGGCCACCTAATGCGAAGAGAAAACTCCCTGGAAAAGACCCTGATGCTGGGAAAGACTGAAGGCAAAAGGAGAAGGGGACGGCAGAGGATGAGATGGCTAGATAGCATCACGGATGCAATGAATATGAACTTGAGCACGCTCCGGGAGAGAGCGCAGGACAGGAAGGCCTGGCGTGCTATGGTCCATGGGGTCACGAAGAGTCGGACACGACTGAACGACTGAACAACAACAACAATCAAAATAAAGTGAACTTAGAACCAGACCTTTGAATCGCTGTATCACAAAGTGTTAAACCAAGATTTTCCAAAATACCGAAGCATATTTTGCTTCGGTTATCACATTGCTCTCACTAAAAATACTGTTGTTAATAATAATTTTTAGTGAAAGCAAAAAGGTTTTTTATACCGTAAAAAAATAAAGTATTTTAAAAATACTGTTTATTTCATCTTTACCTCATCCTTCTTTAATTTCTATTTTTGTGTATGTACATAATATATTAGTGCAGTAGTACATGTATGTCAATTATAAATAAATATACATATATTAGGGGTGTGTGCTCAAAAATATTTTAGTGATAGGGGTGCGCAATCAAAAGAGTTTGCAGACCACTGTTACAGATGATACTGCTTATGGTTGTTTTTTTATAGCAGCATTTTTAAAATTATCATTCCTTCTAGTAGCTAATGCAGGTGGCTGAATGCCCATCATTTTGGAAGCAAAACAGGGCTACCACCCCAAAGAAGGTAATGCATTCTACACACCTTAGGAACAGAGAAGTTTGAAAATGAAAAGAAAAAGGTCAAGGGGAGGGGAAAGCAACCTAAAGCAGCCCAACAAGGACACCTCTCAGTTTCAAATTATATATATGTAAAGAGTTCAAGTGGGGTTCCTGCTACAAACCCACAATGGCCAGAAAGCAGATTCTAGCACACACCATATAATAGCCCGGGAGAAGCTTCTGGAGGAATTCGGCCTCTTTGTGCATCACTGTTTTGATAATGAACTCATCATCGCTGGTGACGTAGAAGAGGGAGCCACTGGCTCCAGGGTTGGACAGTTCAATCAGGGGCTCATTGCACAAGGAATACTGAGGGAGGAAGGAGAGAAGGCAAGAAAGAGGCAGTCAAGAGTGTACAGGGAGGTCACATTAATAGGCAGGCAGGTGGGCCCTCCATCCACCCCAACCCAAGCCCCACCCTGCTGACCCATGCAATCCAGATATTACATGGATATACACACATGAAGCCCCACCTTTTATTTGGCCAGGGGCAAAGAGAAGCCGCTCTTACCAAATAATCGTCTGGACGAATGCCGAAAAGCTCCCGGAAATACCGAAAAGCCACTGGTGCATACGTTTTGAACCTGAAGTCTGGGTAGTGGTGTGCGGGGGTGAGGTTACTGCCTTCACTGCATGTAAGGGGGGAGGGGGAGCACACACACAAACAGAACAGGTCAAACGCTCTCCTCTCAGTCAGCAATAGTTATCTGCAGGATTTCTGCTGTTAATACCAGAGCTAGCTGCAACACCACCCACCCCACTGGCCCTCTCGGAAAGGGGCTCGTCATGTGTGCACACCTCCCAGCATGACCAAAAGATACTAGCTGAACTGCCATTCATGTGACATCTAAAAATCTCCCTTTTTGCTTGATGCAATCTCCCCTCCCTCCACTGCCAGTGGCGTCCTACCCGGGAAAGAAAATGCTCTCCACCACGTAGAAATCCTGCATCAAGACGTCCCTCTCAGGCTTGGAACTCAGGTTGCCCACCGTATAGCCAATACTGAGTTGGATGGCCCCCTTGAGCGTGGATGATGTGGTCTGTGGTGGACAAGAGGGGACATCGTGAGCATGATCTCCCCCAAGCTGAGTCATTGGGAGAAGGAGGGGAGCGCACAGGGTTTGGATGGAGGCAGGAAGAGGGGGCTCCACCTGTATTCAAAGCTCACCCCTACCTGGACCCCAGATGTTCTTGCCCCCTTCACCTACCCCACACCCTTTCCGTGCTTTTGCACATTTTTTTCCCATTCTAAACGGCTGAAATGGCTCTCCTAAAGCGTAAAGTTTTAAGCTAAAATATGCTCCTATTCTTGGTATTCTGGCCCCGTGTGTTTTGCATTTGGCCCCGCCCAATACTGTAATGCATCCTTGGAGAATGTCTCTAAAATTGAATCCGGCCCATGAGCTGAAAGAGATTCGACTCCCCTGCACCAGGAGATCACACCTTCTTGTATGTCGTTTCCCCTGAGGCATTGACCCCTCGGTGGCCGATCTTCTTCCCCTGGCTGGCCCCTGGTTGCCCTGTCAACGATGGTGCCTGAGAAGGGAAGGAGTTCAAGGTGAGCATAAGCAAGCAAGGGAAACCCACCCTAGATGCAGAAAAAAGAAGCGAGACAGGGGGCACAGGGAAGGTGGGAGTCCCATGGAGCTAAGCCATAGTAAAGTCAGTTATTGCTCCTCTGCGACCCGTAAGCTCAAGGGACGCTGCTCATGTTCCTCAGGAGAGGGAGTGCTGGACAAATTTTCTTACTGTATTTATTTCAAACCTTTGCATTCTGTAGTCTTAGCCTGTGGGGCTCTCAAAGCAGCCAACTATCTTTAAAAGCTATCCTATCAATATTGCCATAAACCACACTATTTCAATCACAGCTAAAACCCAAAAGACCCAGAGAGCACCCAAAGAGGCAAGAAAAGGCAGCCTCAAATCTCCCTCTGGTGATCAACACCTAAGAGGGGTTCTTTTAGGCAACCTGCTAAAGATCCAGGAGTGAGGTAGCCAGGGAGCTCTAGATGAAGGCCTGACGGATCTAAGACAGTTGCTCTCCACCCACCCCGGGAGCAGTGTGCCTAAGCATCGTAAGGGAACCCAGGGGAGGAGGCATTCCTTCAAGAATCCAAAACTATGCAAGTAGCTGGAACTCTCTGCATCCTGCTCCCCCAACTCTGTGGAACCTGAGCTTACAAGGAGGAGGAAGGACAGGGTTGGAACAAACTGTTAAGGAAGGAGATGTGGATGTGATGGAGCTTGCTGATGGGTGGGTGGTAAGTTCTTTTTAGGCTTCTGGCAAATATAAATTGAGGAAAAAGGCAATTCTGCAGGGGGAACAACAGCTGCCAAACAGGTGATAGTTCATTCAATCATAGTATTTTTACCCTGCTTTTCAGCCAAAATGTTTTCCGGAGCGGCTTCAATGCAATCAGTAAAAGAAGAGAGTCCCTGCCCGCAGGCTTACAATCTAAAAAGACACGACACACAAGGAAAAAGGGACGGGGAGGGAAGAGGAAAAAGTAAGTCCCCTCTCATCACTCACTCACTCTCACACACACAGAGCACCACCCATCAGAACTGCCAGTTACTCTCTGGGTGTCTGGGGAAATGATTGGGCCAAGCTGTGGAACTGTTAGCTGTGCCATAGAGCAAAAGAGGCTGGACATATGAATCAATGGTTTAAATGCAGCTTCTCTAACCTGGTGCCTTCTAGATGTGCTGGACTGCAACTCCCATCATTCCCAGCCAGGATAGGAGTTGCAGTTCAACATATCTGGAGGGCATCAGGTTGGGGAAGGCTGCTGTACACTTAATCCTGGTAGTAAGTCACACTAAACTTAGTAAAACTTACATCTCAGT
Organism: Heloderma suspectum; assembly: GCF_057233095.1. Lineage (NCBI taxonomy): Eukaryota > Metazoa > Chordata > Lepidosauria > Squamata > Helodermatidae > Heloderma > Heloderma suspectum. The sequence goes on along the minus strand of NC_139475.1, from coordinate 35,870,490 downwards.
ATACATACCTAAGATTGCACTGCAAGAGGACTAGAGCCCCCAGTTCTGTTGACTTCTATTTTATTTAATAGATTTTTATCCTGGTTTTCCAAATAAAAAACTATATATTCAGAAGATGCTAATCACATATTTGTTGTTGTTCAGTCGTTCAGTCGTGTCCGACTCTTCGTGACCCCATGGACCAGAGCACGCCAGGCCTTCCTGTCCTGCGCTCTCTCCCGGAGCGTGCTCAAGTTCATATTCATTGCATTGGTGATGCTATCCAGCCATCTCATCCTCTGCCGTCCCCTTCTCCTTTTGCCTTCAGTCTTTCCCAGCATCAGGGTCTTTTCCAGAGAGTTTTCTCTTCGCATTAGGTGGCCAAAATATTTGAACTTCAGCTTCAGTCTCTGTCCTTCCAAGGAGCACTCAGCATTGATTTCCTTTAGGATTAACTGATTTGACCTCCTTGCATTCCAGGGGACTCGTAAGAGTCTTCTCCAGCACCACAGTTCGAAGGCATCGATTCTTCGGCACTCAGCCTTCCTTATAGTCCAGCTCTCACAGCCATACGTTACTACTGGGAAAACCATAGCTTTGATTAGACGGACCTTTGTCGGCAAGGTGATGTCTCTGCTTCTTACTATGCTGTCTAGGTTGGCCATAGCTTTCCTCCCAAGGAGCAAGCGTCTTTTAATTTCATGGCTCCAATCACCATCTGCGGTGATCTTGGAGCCCAAGAAAATAAAATCTGTCACTGCTTCCATTTCTTCCCCTTCCATATGCCAGGAAGTGATGGGGCCAGATGCCATGATCTTAGTTTTTTTAATGTTGAGTTTCAAACCAGCTTTTGCACTCTCCTCTTTCACCCTCAACAAGAGACTCTTGAGATCCTCTTCACTTTCTGCCATTAGGGTGGTATCGTCTGCGTATCTGAGGTTGTTGATAATTCTCCCGGCAATCTTAATTCCAACCTGTGATTCATCCAACCCGGCGTTTCTCATGATGTATTCTGCATATAAGTTAAATAAGCAGGGCGACAATATGCAGCCTTGTCGTACTCCTTTCCCAATTTGGAACCAATCGGTTGTTCCATGTCCGGTTCTTACTGTTGCTCTTTGGCCCTCGTACAGGTTTCTCAGGAGACAGGTAAGGTGGTCTTGTACCCCCATCTCTTTCAGAATTTGCCAGAGTTTGTTGTGATCCACACAGGCAAAGGCTTTAGGGTAGTCAATGAAGCAGAAATAGACGTTTTTCTGGAATTCTCTCGCTTTCTCCATGATCCAGCAAAAGTTGGCGATTTGATCTCTAGTTCCTCTGCCTCTTTGGAACCCAGCTTGTACTTCCGGTAGTTCTCGGTTTGCATACTGCTGAAGCCTAGCTTGTAGGATTTTAAGCATAACCTTGCTGGCATGTGAAATGAGCGCAATTGTGCGGTAGTTTGAACACTCTTTGGCGTTGCCCTTCTTTGGAATTTGAATGTAAACTGACCTTTTCCAGTCTGGTGGCCTTTGTTGAGTGTTCCAAATTTGTTGGCGTATTGAGTGCAGCACTTTAACAGCATCATCTTTTAGGATCTTAAATAGCTCAGCTGGAATACTGTCATCTCCACTAGCTTTGTTGTTAGTAATGCTTCCTAAGGCCCACTTGACTTCACTCTCTAGGATGTCCGGCTCAAGTTCAGTGACCGCACTATCATGGCTATGAGGGACATTCAGATCTTTCCTGGATAGTTCTTCTGTGTATTCTTGCCACCTCTTCTTAATCTCATCTGCTTCTCTTAGGTCCCTGCCTTCTTTGTCCTTTATCATGCCCGTCTTTGCACAAAACGTTCCCTTGAGATCTCCAATTTTCTTGAAAAGATCTTTAGTCTTTCCCATTCTGTTGTTTTCTTCTATTTCTTTGCACCGTTCATTTAAGAAGGCCTTCTTGTCTCTCCTTGCTATTCTCTGGAACTCTGCATTCAGTTGGGTATATCTTCCCCTTTCTCCCTTGCTTTTCGCTTCCCTTCTTTCCTCAGCTACTTGTAAAGCCTCATCAGACAGCCACTTTGCTTTCTTGCATTTCTTTTTCTTTGGGATGGATTGAGTTGCTGCCTCCTGAACAATGTTACGAACCTCCGTCCATAGTTCCTCAGGCACTCTGTCTATCAGGTCTAATCCCTTAAATCTATTCCTCACCTCCACTGTATATTCATCAGGGATATGATTTAGGTCATACCTGAACGGTTTAGTGGTTTTCCCTACGTTCTTCAATTAAAGCTGAAATTTTGCAACAAGAAGCTCATGATCTGAGCCACAGTCAGCTCCAGGTCTTGTTTTTACTGACTGTATAGAGCTTCTCCATCTTTGGCTGCAAAGGACATAATCAATCTGATTTCGATATTGACCATCTGGTGATGTCCATGTGTAGAGTCGCCTCTTGTGCTGTTGGAAAAGAGTGTTTGCTATGATCAGCGTGTTCTCTTGGCGAAACTCTATTAGCCTTTGTCCTGCTTCATTTTGTACACCAAGGCCATGCCTGCCTGTTATCCCGGTGATTTCTTGACTGCCTACTTTAGCATTCCAATCCCCTGTGATGAAAAGGACATCTTTTGTTGGTGTTAGTTCTAGAAGGTGTTGTAGGTCTTCATAGAACCGATCAACCTCAGCTTCTTCGGCATCAGTGGTTGGGGCATAGACTTGAATTACTGTGATGTTGAATGGTTTGCCTTGGATTCGTACTGAGATCATTGTATTGTTTTTGAGATTGTACCACAGTACTGCTTTTCCCACCCTTTTGTTGACTATGAGTGCTACTCCATTTCTTCTAAGGGATTCTTGCCCACAGTAGTAGATATGATGGTCACCTGAATTAAATTTGCCCATGCTTGTCCATTTTCGTTCGCTGATTCCCAAGACGTCGATGTCCAATCTTTCCATCTCATGTTTGACCACCTCCAGCTTACCTTGATTCATTGATCTGACATTCCAGGTTCCTAAACAATATTGTTCTTCACAGCATCGGATTTTCTTTTCACCACCAGACACATCCACAGCTGAGTGACCTTTCGGCTTTGGCCCAGCCGCTTCACGCTTTTTGGCGCTACTTGGAAATTCCCTCTGCTCTTCCCCAGGAGTATATTGGACACCTTCCGACCTGAGGGTCTCATCTTCCGGCGTCATCTCTTTTAGCCTTGTGATACGTTCCACGGGGTTTTCTTGGCAAGAATACTGGAGTGGGTTGCCATTTCCTTCTCCAGTGGACCACATTTTGTCAGAACTCTCCGCCATGACCTGTCCGTCTTGGGTGGCCCTGCACGGTACAGCTTATGGCTTCACTGAGTTACGCAAGCCCCTTCACCACAACAAGGCAGTGATCCATGAAGGGGAATCACATATTTAAATCACACCAAAAAGTCAGGATCCACAAAAGCACAACTTAAAATATAAGCCACATACAAAAACAACACACTGGAGAGCCAGTGTGGTGTAGTGGCAAGAGTGTTGGACTGGGAGCTGGGAGAGCCTGGTTCTAGTCCCCATTCGGTCATGGAAGCTCACTGGGTGACTTTGGGCCAGTCGTAGACTCTCAGCCCAACCTACCTCACAGGGTTGTTGTTGTGAGGATAAAATGGAGAGGAAGAGGATAATGTAAGCCGCCTTGGGTTCCTTGCAAGAGGAAAAAAGGCAGGATATAAATGCAATAAATAAATAATAACAAACTCGGCAGCGTTAAAATAAACTAGTCAAACCACCCAGAAGCAACAACTGGCTTACTGAAACAGCTACAATGGTAAGTATCTGCTTTAGTGTGGAAAGAAAAGGTGCCCCAGAGAGATCTACAGTTTTGGGTGCCACCATGGAAAAGGCCCCATGTTTCTTGCCCACTCATCCTCACTCTTCTGGCAAGAGGACAAACAGCAGGGCACCCTGAGGCTCAACTTAAAGCTTGGGCAGATTTGTAGCATTTCCTGACAGAAGGAAAGCAGCAGAACTCACCTCGGTTAGAACAGCCTTCTTCCGAGCTAGTCCTGAGAAGAGGAGAACAACATGGTAATATCAAAGCACGTTGTCTGGCAAACCGAACCAGGTGTGGGGAGATCACTGTCACCCCCCTCTGTTCCTCCCAGAAAGCTGTGCTCCTTGCTTAAATCCCCATGTTAAAAATTCAAGTCTCCCAACTTATACTTACATACCCTTCTCCCTTCCCCTCATCTTTCTAAGGCTGCCTATATGCATTTACCTGGGAGTAAGCCCTTTTAAATACAATGGGATTTACTAGTGAGTAAACAGAGTTTCTTGAGCACTAGGGGCAGGCAAGAATACAAACTGGGATCTACTGATAGGTCTCTCAGCGATTTGCAGTAGATCAGCAATGGTTTAAACCCCAACAGGCCCCCATGGCCCTGCTAAATTAGGCTGCTAAAATCAAGAAAGTTTTGGGGAAAGTAGGAGTACATTTGTGTATGAAAAAAAAAATGTGTGAGAGTGCTCAGATCCAATACTGAAACCTAATTCCTGGGCTGAGCAAGTGTGCAGAGCCACCTTGTTCCTGAATTCTATGTCTACCTTTTTGATCCATTCTTTTGCACCTAATTCTAATTGCTGGACCTTGGGGTTCTAGTGAAAAAGAAATGTAGATGTTCCTCAAGCCTGAAGTCTGCCCACCCCTGCTTTACACATTGGTCAGGAGGCTAGTTCACAGTGAGGTGGTCAGTTGGTGTCTAGAACAGCCTTCCTCAACGTGGTGCTCACAAGATGCTGCTGGGAGTTGTAGTCCAACACATCTGGAGGGCACCAGGTTGGGCTGGTCTAAACTGTACCATGTAAGACTTCAGATGGGGACTTGACAGGGCCAAATCCACCTCCAAAGGCGGCGGGGGGAGATAACTCTCCACATATAAATCCCAAGGAGGAGATTTCCTAAGTGGAGGAATACTCCCACCCCATAACAGAGGAACTTTTGGCCATGCATGTGGCATATGCTAAGAGCAGCAATTTAACAGATAAATTGAGTTCCAGCATCTCTCTGATGTACTTGGCCCCTTGCCCCAAGACACCCCACAGCCCAAATAAATTAGGCATGGCAAGCAAATTTGCACAATTTCTCTGGTTTTACATAACCTCAGTCAGAGTAGCTGATCCCTGCCCACAGCCAATGAAATGCTTATTTTCAACAATCCCACAGGCTCTTTAAGACTGGGAGTGTATCTTCTCAGCCATGTGAGCTAGGAATTTGATTTTTATTTCTAAAAGAGGCAGATTTTCAACAAGCTGGATTTGGCACACACTCTGCTTTTTCTGGTATACACAGAGCCTCACACAATGACAAAGCCACAAGGTCTCCAAGATCTCAGTTATGTGATTCCCCACAACTATCCACTATAATGATGATTTTTTAAAAAAACGCCATGCCTTCCCACACTGCTAGGGAGATTCCAGGAGAAACTGTGCCAGCTAATCTCTTTTCCTGCACTCTGTCAAAATTCCAGAGCAGGAGATTAACTTCAATTTTGCATTACCACAAGCAGATTTGCCTTGCAGCTCCTAAGCACCTAATCAGGTTCCCTGGTCGAGTGTTGCCCACATTGGAGGGGAGGGAGCACAAGAAGGGCCAAATGCTCAAGATTTGCATTTACAGAGTAGGATTACTCTTCTCAATGCACAAGTGAGGCTCCTAGGAATCTAAAAGATGTCTCCAGCCTTGTGTCAGCCCGTCGCACCACACAACGTCCTTCTGAAGCGAAACCGTCACTATCAGAAAAGCCTCCTCTCACCCTCCAAGGAGTATCCAGGCAAGAGAGAACAGAGCCAGGGAAGAGGGAAAGCTTTCTTGGTGGAATGACAACCAGGCCACGCTGAGCCAACATTGGGGTATTTCCTTCAGGTTGTACTATTATAACCTGGGAACGTGGGAACTTAGTTAGGTAAGCCTAACACCAGGGTGGCCTTATTATTCCATCCAGGACTGTCTACCGTTGACTGACTGCAGCTCTCTAGGGGTCTCAGGCAGGCAAGGGTCTTTCCCATCACCTGCCCTGGGGGGGCAGGGGGGGGAGACATAACAGCCTCCTTTTCTCTCCAGCGCAGAGTGAAAGGATAACGCTTCTACAAGGCACCTTCTTCGTCCCATCCATAGCCAGCAGCAGGGAAGTCAGTGTGCCCTGCTGGACACCCCAAGACCAACCTCCTCACCCAGGGAGGGACCTGATACACCCTGACTAGGCAACACCCCCCCCTTCAGACTGTTCACAATCACCCATCCCCCCCCCCCAACAGAAACCAGAAGGCACAAACGTATTTGGCAGTCTAAGACCTCCTGTGTCAGAGCCCTACATGAAAGAGGGACTCATGAACCCAACTACCTTTGAATTGGGGACCCACTGATTCTCCAAGTAGTGGTGGAGCAGCAGGGGCAACTATACAATTTCTCACACACTACCTGGATGCTGTTGGTGCAACACCTCATTCCTTCTGGCTTCTAGTCTTGTGTGATAATTCCAATACCTTGGCTGGACAGCTCCCCCATTGCGGCAGAAGCCTTGCCACAGACCTGCCCCATATCCTGCTGGACAGCTCCCTAACACGTCCCTTCGAGCTTAATCTGCTCTGCTTTTTATGCCTTCAGTTTTATTATTACACACACACTCACTATTATATTTGTGTCCTACTTTGGTTCTTACAGGGTTTTTTGCTTACCACCCTAGTACTTTGCAATGAAGAACGGATTCAAAACACTTTTAATAAATAAAATAAATACACAGGACACAGCTCTGGGTTGGTGAGAACAGGACACTGCCAGACCACACCAAAGGGTGGTAAACTGCTATTGGGCAGTATAGAAATGTCAAAAAACAATAAATAAAATATAAAATCAAGAAGTGCATGCATTTGTCTCGAGCAGATTGAGAGCAAGCATTTCTCAACAAGCTCTATCTGTTTTATTTATTTCTATACCACCCAATAGCCGAAGCTCTCTGGGCAGTTCACAAAAACTAACACCAAAGAGCACACAATACAAAATATATAAAACATTAAAACCACAGTATAACAATACAACCCGAATAAAGCCAGAATAAAACCTAGCAGCAATGCAGAGATTTAAAATACAGATTTAACACAGCAAAGCTAGAAGTCTAGAAAGCTAAAATGTCTGGGAAAATAAAAAGGTTTTCACTTGGCCCCGGAAGGAATACAACGTAGGTGCCAGGCAAACCTCTCTAAGGAGCTCATTCCTCAGCCAGGGTGCCACAGCAGAAAAGGCTCTCTTCCTTTGGCAGGGGTTCCCGGAAGAGGACTGCTGAGGATGATCTTAGGGTCCGGGCAGGCACATATGGGAGGAGGTGATCCTTCAGATAAACTGGCCCCAAGCCATTAAGGGCTTTGAATGTTAATACCAGCACTTTGAATCAGGCCCAGAAACGGACTGGCAGCCAGTGCTGCTGGAAAAGGACTGGCGTAATGTGATCTCGTTGGCCAGTCCCTGTTAACAATCTTGCTGCCCTAGTTCAGACCAGCTGAAGTTTCCGGACCGTTTTCAAAGGCATTAAAAGGCCACGTATAATGCATTGCAGTAATCCAGACAAGAGGTTATCGGAGCATGGATAACTGTAGCTAGGCTATCTCTGCCCAGGTAAGGGCACAGTTGGTATACCAGCCTAAGCTGATAAGAGGTGCTCTGTGCCACTGAGTTCACCTGTGCCTCAAGTGACAGTTTTAGGTCCAAGAGCGCCTGTTTTTAAAGCTGCTTGGCTAAAGCTTCTAAGATTTCATTCTGCGACAACCGTTGTTGCGTGACCTGGAGATTTTCCTGGAGCACGCAAACCCGCTGAACCTAAAACCAAATCAAACCAAAGGAAGAAGGCGGGGGGGAGGTTTCTGAATGTTGCTATGTTAGCCTTTCAACCTAGATGAGTATCTCCATCCACTCCTTTTCTTATGTCATGGGGGCTATTAACATAGAGATGTGTGTTTGTGTGACTGTACACATCTAGCAATACACACACAGACATATCTATATACACACACACCACTGCCTTTTAAAAAGGATACAGCCAATCTAGAAACTCTGGAAAAGATGCTTTTTCAAGCCACCAGTTTCTAACCCTCCATCCTGTGTCCTGCATTCTTGGGGTGGGGAGAAGGTTATTTCCCAATTTGCAAATAAAGCAGCACCAAAAAAAAGAAAGCCTAATACTACATTGTATTATCATAAGGCTATGCTGCATCAGAACATAGGCAGGAAGACTGCCTGCTTAAATACTTCCTCCCAGTGTCAAAACTCCCTCTTAAATCACAATTTGTTGACAAACCTTTGGAGGTTGTCTCTTTATGCAACAAAATTCTAGATTTGGTGGTGGCGAAAGACCGAGGAGGCCAGAGGGTGTGACAGGCTGAGCTGCCCTCATGTCAGAGAAAGATTGGTCAGGCAGAAAGCCTGTCATACAATCAGAGAATTGGAAGGAACATCAGTGTCAAGGAGAAGGCCTCACTGGGCCAAAGATATGGTGGGAAAGGGTTAACTTTGTATTGCGTGATTTTACGTTGTACTTTTAGTGTTGTATGGTAGGAGGTCCTGCAGGAAGATTTGCAATTCAGCCAGGCCACCTGGAGGGAGAAGGAGATGTGGGCGATCCTAGGACCAAAGGCCCCAGGCCAGAGTTCTTATCAGAACTCAAGGTTGTAAACCAGCTCGGCCTGCCAAAGGGCTAGCACAGCTGGAGAGGTGTGGAAAACCCATCTCATCCTCCTTGAGAGAAGGGAGGGGGGACAAAAGGACTAGAAGCTGGGCAGAGACTAGATACAAGAGACAAGCAGCCATCTTTTTTTGTCCTTTGGTTTTCATTCGGTCCAGGTGGAAGGTGCTGGAATGTGGGCTATGACAAAGGACCCTACTACCACGAGCTGTGAGTAGCTAGGCCAGGTAGTCTTTTATTGTTTTGTCCTACGTTGGGTTTCCAAACAGGGAATTGGTACTTGTGGGAATTCTAAATTGTACTTTGTCTTGTTTCTCTTCCCATTCCCTTACCCCTTAACTTGTAAATAAATGTCTATCTCAAACTATTGCTATTTCTTTCCTGGGTCAGTGCTGAATTCAGTGGCTACTGTTTCTTTCCCAAGGTTGAGAGGAAGTTGGGGGTTCCTCTTGGGTCTGGCTGAGCTGGCTTGGAGAGGTGGTGACAGCAGATGAAGGAGGCTAGTAGAGCCCGGGGGTCCTGCCTTCCTTTACAATCAGGAACAGAGGAAACTGCTATCTATTGAGTCAGATCCTTGATCCATCTAGCCCACTATTGCCAACACTAACTGGCAGCAGCTCTCTAGGGTTTGGGGTAGGAATTTTTCCTGCCCTACCTGGGGATAGAACCCTGCAGAAGGTCCCACGTTCAATCACTGAGCTACGAAGCCTCCCTTAAAAGCTCTTCTAGCCCAACCCCCGCTGATGCAGGTGTGGCACCTGGGGCCACAGGTTCATTTAAATAAAGACCTGAATGGGGAATTAAAGGATTCATCAAACACCTGGGCATATTAACAAACTTTCTTTGGATTTCAAATAAGGATGAATTGCCCCTCCCTCACTTTTGGAATCACCCCTTTGTCCTCTCTTGCTGTGTGTGTATACAGTTCTGTCAACTCCAACAGTGTGCTGCTCAGATGTCTGTAATGGAGATGGCCTCCTGCTCCTGCGTGCCCCTCACAGCCATTCAGTCCCCTGATGATCAGGTCAGCGATGCAGCTCCAAGTCTGGGCTTCCTGCTCACATGCTGGCTAAAAACATCCACTTCCCAAAGCTACCTTCTTCCTTCCTCTTCTCTCTACCCACAACTGATTTTTAACTGCTCTCCTCCCCTCCTTCCATTTCCTCCAGGAACTGTTGCCATGACTCTCCCCTAGTCCCTCGTCTGGCTTAGTCACCCCATGCCATGCAGGAAACCCACTACAACAACAGCCCTGACAGGTGGACATCCAGTCTCTGCTTAAAAACCTCTAAAAAGGAGAACCCACCAACTTCCAAGATAGTGTGTGAGTGGTATTTGTGCCTGCATACGTATTGTATATATTTACTTTATCGGCCACTTCCCCATAATTTCAGTCCATTGTTTTCTAGGGGTCCTATTCTCTGGAGCAGAGAAAAATCTGTTCCATTGCCGATGCATCAGCCCTTTGGATATTTGAAGAAGGTACTGTATTGCCCCTTCATTGAATGCACTCCAGTCTAAACAAGCCCAACTCCCTTAACCTTTCCTCATAGGACTTTGGCAGAGTTGCTTGGATCAGAAGGGAGGGAGGATGCAGAAGGGCTCAATGAAGGAGGAAAATCAGAGGACTAGGAGAGCGGCAGATGAGGGAGAATTCAGGAGGGGATGGCTGGAACTTAAATAAACAAATAAACTTGGGAGTGGGAGGGGAACAGGGGGATGACAAGGGCAGCTGGGAGAGAGCAGGAGGAAACTAAGCTGTGCAAGTAAGGAACTGCATATTGATTTGAAATAGGCAGCTAAAGCTTTGGCTTGCAGGCTTCAAGTCAGAGTGACCCAGCCTCAGGTCAGCTAAACCAACCATCCCCAGGACCCAGTGCCTCCCAAGTGTGTTGGACTACAACTTCGAGTGCCCCCCTCCCCCCAGCCACCCTGGTTGGAGAAGGTGGAGCTAAGCTATCAGTACAAGCAAAGACCCACTACCCAATTCTTCAGAGCTCCCCAGAATGAAGCAGAAGAAAAGGAGTAACTGCTGAACATTTTGCCACCTATGCTTTTGCGGTCTGCCTACCAGGCAGTGGGCCGCAGTTATGCTCTCTGCAGCTGGCATGGGGGGATGGGGGGGATGGTAAAATAGCAGTGAATGTTCAAAACAAAAATGTCTGGCGCCCCCACCCAAGTAATAAGCCGGATTCCATTTTCCTCTTCTTCCTACAACCCTAATCCTGCTGTAGAGTGTAGGGAGAAGTTGGTCCCTCCATTTGCTTACCCTACGCTCTGATTTTTCTAGCTTCTCCCCATCTCCAAATTGCTATCTTTGTCAGACCAACAGAAAGGTGAGCACAGAGCAAGCTTGGAAAACTGCAATGTAAGTGCCTGGATCCCTTAACAGATGGAGGCAACTGGAACAAAGCACAGAACAATCCAGCAAAGGGGGCGGGGGGGGTGCACATATTTCAATTTACCCTACATCCTGTTCTCAAGGGCCAGCAGTCCATGGGCCAGCATGGACTCCCCCTCCTTGCCTGTGGCCCTCTGTGACCTCAACAATGAGCCCTGCCTCCTCCCCTCCCCCCTCTCTTACTGCCAAGAATCCTACCTGAGATCACAGCGGTGCCAGCTTAGGACTCTGTCTCCCATGATGTGAAGACTCAAAATTATTATTCTTTACATAAGAGGGGCCATCGCTGCTTTGCACACAGAAGGTGCTCTAGGTTCAATCCCTGGAATTTCTGGTGAAAAGGATCAGGTAGCAGAGAGGAAAGGTGATTCTTTGCCTGAGATGCTGGGGAGACACTACAGTAGACAATACAGGGCTAGACAGACACACAGGTTATGGATAAGGAAGCTTCCGATGTATCACACCCCTCCTCGAGCTCAGGGTGGTGGACGTGTGGCTAAAGTGGAGTAACCCACAACCACCCTGTGAGGTTAGTTTGGATAAGAGACTACCTCAAGATCACTCACTGAGCTTCACAGCTCTGCAAAGATTAAAATCCTGATTTCCCCAGTCAAAATCCACCCTCTAGCCCAACCTGGCACCCTCAGTGCCTTCCCAGCCCCAGCATGGGAGTTGCAGTCCAACAAATCTGGAAGGCACCAGGTTGGGGAAGGCTGCTCTAGCCACCATACCACACTGGCTTTCGACACAAACCAGATAAGGACTGCAGCTCATTGTGGAGCTGTTGTTGTTTTTAATGCCACAAGGAGATGGAGACTGGAGGCAAGGAAATGCTACGTGACACCCCACGAGAACCTGCTTCCCCAATTGACTCTTTCCCCTCCATCAGTATAGAGCAAGCCCTTTATCATGTTGCGTCACTCATCCTGGCAGCTTCTTCTGTTCCTTATACCGCCACTAAAAAGGATCAGAAACCCTCCCCCATTCTGCTGCCTGAAGCAGAGCCTAAAACCTTGCTCCCTCCTCATGCAAAGGCCCAATGGGATAGCAATTTCCTGCCTTAGACTACCTCCTTAAGTTTTGCTGCCCGAAGCAGCCTGGTAAACTGCTGGGTTTGGCAAGGGCTGGAGCCTCCTGTGCCATCTGCCATAGCACCCTGTTCTTGCTCACTCGAAGGAGAACAGGAGCAAGCAAAGGGAACATCAGGGCCTGCTCCAGTTGGACTGCTCCACCTTCCTGGGAGATGAGGGTATGCACCACCAGCCACGCTAAAAGACTACTTAAGTTTTTCCTCTTTCCTCCTCATCCATGTTTCCTCACGTGTTGTGGCTTCTTTAAAATTGTAAGCCAGCAGGCAGGGACTGTCTACTGACTGATTGTAAGCCACTCAGAGAGCCTTCTTCTGGCTAAGGTGTGGGTTTAAAATACTTTATATAAAATAAAATAAGGGAGGTGAGCAAGGAGAAGGAACAGCGGCTTCCACTTGCCTCAAACCCTAGGCCAGCCTTCCCTCACCTGGTGCCCTCCAGATGGGTTGGACTAAAACTCCCATGATCCCCAGCCAGCATGGCCACTGGCAGCAATGAAAATTGGGCCTGCAGGAAGAGAGTGACAGAATGGGCAGAAGCGACAAGGGCGAGGAGGTGGCCCCATGGAAGGCATTGTTGCCCAAGAGTCTCTCATACCCGGAGCTGGCATTGTTCCACCCACAGATATGCATGGGGGGTGGGGATGAAGAGCCTTTCTATAATCTCAACTGTGCTCATACAATTCCAGCAGGCTGCACAGAGGGAGAAGAGGGGCAAGTAAGACAATCTGACCAGGCCAGCTGAAAAACTATTTCATTTTTTCCTCTTCCATTCCCATCCTTTCTTCCTTGTGTATCATGTCTTTTTAAACAGTAAGCCTATGGGCAGGTGCTGTCTTGCTTGACTGATTGGATGTAAGCTGCTCCAGAAGCCTGTTTGGCTGAGAAGTGGGGAAAAAAGCCTTTAATTAAATTCCGCTGCCCCTTCAGCCTGGAACTTCCTCCCAGAACACTTACACAGTGCCAATTTATGCTCTCTCTTCTGCTTTCCAATGAGACATTTTCGGCTATGCCCTGTGCGAAAAGAATCCCCATTACTCCTCCTGTCCCTTTGTTGCATCTCCACCCTGGCTGTAAGATTTAGAATTGAAGTTGCTTGGGAGATATAAATCAGGAGGACAGATTGCTGTCACACTGTAAAGTGCCATGTACATGGATAGCATGGTATAAAAACAGTGCAGTGAAAGCCGACGGAGTGTAACTAATCTGCCTTAACGTACCTTGGTACATGTTCCCCAAATTGTACACCTTTCCTTTGTTCTAGTCTCTATGTGACACTTGCCTCCACACAATGACCTAATTTGCACATAAAGATAACCCGTGCTTTGGGTTTTTGCATTCTGGATTGTTGTGATGTGTGACTGTGGCAGCGCTAACAAACCATTGTTTGTTAACCATAAGCAACCCAGAAAGTGAACCATGGGCCCCGTTCACATGTAACAGTGGCAAAACCTGGGTTAATTTACCCATGATTTGCCATGGCGCATGCTGCCAACATTTTGAATATGCAACCTCCAATTAACCCATCGGAGGTTATTCCATGACATGAGAACCAACCCAGTTAACCTATGTTTAGTTCTTAAGTTAACTGTTGCATTGCTTAACCCACGATTAACCCATAGTCTCTGGGTTCGCACGTCAAAGAATAACCTCCAATTAGAGCTTGCATATTCAAAATGACAGCGGCACCCCTCCCCCCAGCAAAACTTGGGTTAATTAACCCACAATCTGCTGCCGTTACATTCAAACCAAGTCATGGTTTGTTGTTGGGTTGTGAATTCTGGGTTGTTTAAATCATGGGTAGAATCATAGAATAGTAGGGTTGGAAGGGGCCTACAAGGCCATCAAGGCCAACCCCCTGCTCAATGCAGGAATCCAAGTCAGAGCATCCCGGACAGATGACTGTCCAGCCTCGTCTTGAAGGCCTCCAGTGTGGGAGAGCCCACTACCTCCCTAGGTAACTGGTTCCATTGTCGTATTGCTCTAACAGTCAGGAAGTTTTTCCTGATGTTCAGCCGGAATCTGGCTTCCTGCAGCTTGAGCCCATGATTCCGTCTCCTGCACTCTGGGATGATCAAGAAGAGATCCTGGCCTTCCTCTCTGGGACAGCCTTTCAAGGACTTGAAGAGCGCGATCCTGTCTCCCCTCCTTCTTCTCAAGGCTAAACAGGCCCAGTTCTTTCAGTCTCTCTTCATAGGGCTTTGTTTCCAGTCCCCTCATCATCTTTGTTGCCCTCCTCTGAACCCTCTCCAGTGTGTCTGCATCCTTCTTAAAGTGCGGTGCCCAGAACTTGACATAGTACTCCAGATGAGGCCTAAGCAGTGCTGAGTAGAGGGGAACTAGGACTTCCCGGGATTTGGAAGCTACGCTTTGATTAATGCAGCTCAAAAGAGCATTTGCCTTTTTTGCAGCCACATCATATTGTTGGCTCATATTCAGCTTGTGATCGCCAACAATTCCAAGATCCTTCTCCCTTGTAGTGCTGTTGAACCACATATCCCCCATCCTGTAACTGTGCATTTGGTTTCTTTTTCCTAGGTGCAGAACTTGGCATTTGTCCCTATTAAATGTCATTCTGTTGTTTTCTGCCCAGCGCTCCAGTCTATCCAGAGCACTTGGAATTTTGTTTCTGTTTTCCAAAGTATTAGCTATCCCACCCAATTTGGTGTCATCTGCATATTGGATCAGCATTCCCTGCACCTCCTCCTCCAAGTCATTAATAAAAATGTGGAAGAGCACCGGGCCCAGGACTGAGCCCTGCGGTACCCCACTCGTGACCTCTCCCCAGTTTGAGAAGGTCCCATTGAGAAGCACTCTTTGAGTCCGATCCTGTAGCCAACTGTGGATCCACTGGATCGTTGTTTCCTCTAGCCCACTTTGAGCTAGTTTGCTCATCAGGATATCATGGGGCACTTTGTCGAAAGCTTTGCTGAAGTCAAGGTATATTATGTCTACAGCATTCCCACAGGTTGTCATTACATGTTAACCCAGAAACTTCAGTTGTTTTGCTAGGCTATAGCGGCAGCAGGCAAGATCTGTAAATAAACAAGGCAGCTGCTCTAAATGCCAGGACTACAGCACTACAAATACGTTTGGGATACAGGGAAGGAGTGGATGAAGTGGAAGGGAAGCACACAACTCAGAGACTGAAAATACAAACCACTTTGTTCGATTGCCTGCCACACAAATCATGGGTAGGGTAACAAACAATTGGTTAATGTTACGTGCAAACCTGGACCAGATCTACACCTCGGGTCATATCGCTACAATCCCATCACAATGGCGCTATATTCCTCTTGCACATTTATGCCTTGTAGCCCACACAATGACATCTGTTGTAGTACTTTGGATAATATGGAATAAAGAGTGGGAAATAACACTAGAAACGCGGTATATGGAACTCATAATGTGCCCCAGCAGTTATCAGTGCACTTCAATACCGATAAAAAGCACTAGTGTAGATCTAGCCATGGTCAATGTCCCAATGGAGACATCACACCAAACCACGGCTTCTGCACTAACCACAGTTTAGAACCACCAAACCATGTTCAGAGCATCTCATCCACTTTCAACCTGCTCATTTCAACCACCTCTTGGTGCAGAGGCCTCCAGACCTAAATCAGAGCAATGGTTTATCAATTCGGACATCACACAGAAGCATTGTTAGTGCAAATTATGGCTCTCAAACTCTCGCCAAACCACAGCCTACAAGTCACAGCTTGTGCCAGCTTCACTTCAAAACCATGATTACCGCAAACCATGGTTTGTTGATTTAGAGAATGACACCAAACCACAGTTAAAATTAACCACCATGGTTTAGCATGTCTACTCTGAACCACAGTTAACTGCTCAGTGCAACATTACAAACACAGTGCCTTTCTCAGACGTGCAGCAGCAACAGTCAAGAGCAGGCTGCAGCTGGGTTTTTTGCCATGGCCGTTATTTAGTCAAGCCACCCTGCTGCTTCCCTCACCCTCGCTCCACATTCCTACTGCGTTTCAGCATAATCTGCTCAAGATAAAGAGCAGCCTTTCTGCATGTCTTATTTATGTTATATTTTATTTTTTTATTTTCTATACTGCCCAATAGCTGAAGCTCTGCGGGCGGTTCACAAAAATTAAAGCCACAAAAGACAGCATAAAACATAAAATATGAATGCTTAAAACCACAATATAAAAGTACAACCAGAAAAAAACCTAGCACCAATGCAGAGATTTAAAATACAGATTTAAAACACCAAAGCTAAAAGACTAGGAAGCTAAAATGTTGTTGTTCAGTCGTTCAGTCGTGTCCGACTCTTCGTGACCCCATGGACCAGAGCACGCCAGGCCTTCCTGTCCTGCACTCTCTCCCGGAGCGTGCTCAAGTCCATATTCATTGCATCGGTGATGCTATCTAGCCATCTCATCCTCTGCCGCCCCCTTCTCCTTTTGCCTTCAGTCTTTCCCAGCATCAGGGTCTTTTCCAGAGAGTTTTCTCTTCGCATTAGGTGGCCAAAATATTTCAGCTTCAGTCTCTGTCCTTCCAATGAGCACTCAGGGCTGATTGCCTTTAGGACTGACCGATTTGAACACCTTGCATTCCAGGGGACTCGCAAGAGTCTTCTCCAGCACCACAGTTTGAAAGCATCAATTCTTCAGCGCTCAGCCTTCCTTATAGTCCAACTCTCACAGCCATACATTACTACTGGGAAAACCGTAGCTTTGATTAGATGGACCTCTGTCGGCAAGGTGACGTCTCTGCTTCTTACTATGTTGTCTAGGTTTGCCATAGCTTTCCTCCCAAGGAGCAAGCGTCTTTTAATTTCATGGCTGGGAGAATAAAAAGGTCTTCACCTGGCGCCAGAAAGAATACAACGTAGGTGCCAGGTGAACCTCTCTAAGGCGCTCATTCTACAGCCAAGGTGCCACAGCAGAAAAAGGCTCTCTTCCTTTGGCAGGGGCTCCTGGAGAAGGACTGCTGAGGATGATCTTAGGGTCCAGGCAGGCACATAGGGGAGGCAGCGATCCTTCAGAGAACCTGGCCCCAAGCCGTTCAGGGCTTTAAATGTGAATACCAGCACTTTGAATCGGGCCCGGAAATGGTGCCAGTGCAGCTGGAAAAGGACTGGCGTAATGTGATCTCGTTGGCCAGTCCCTGTTAACAATCTTGCTGCCATAATTTGGACTAACTAAAGTTTCCGGACCGTTTTCAAAGGCCGCCCCACATATAACGCTTTGCAGTAATCCAGATGAGAGGTTATCAGAGCATGGATAACTGTAGCTAGGCTCTCTCTGTCCAGAGAAGGGCACAGTTGGTATACCAGCCTAAGCTGATAAGAGGTGCTCCATGCCACTGAGTTCACCTGTGCCTCAAGTGACAGTTCTGGGTCCAAGAGCACCCCCAAGCTATAAACCTGATCCTTTAGGGGGAGTGCAACCCCTTCCAGAAGAGGCTGCACATCACTTAGCCGGGCAGACAACCCACCAACTAACTTTACCTTCGTCTTAGCAGGATTGAGTTTCAGTTTATTGGCCCTCATCCAGTCCATTACCGTGCCCAGGCACGGATTCAGAACAGCCACTGCCTCACCTGGGTTTGATGAGAAAGAGAGGTAGAGCTGGGTGTTATCTGCATATTGATGGCACCTCAGCCCACACCTCCGGATAACCTCCCCCAGTGGTTTCATGTAGATGTTGAACAGCATAGGGGATAAAATAGAGCCCTGTGGAACCCCACGGCATAACTGCCGAGGCACAGAGCAATGATCCCCCAGCACCACCTTCTGGAATCGGCCATCCAAGTAGGAGCGGAACCACTGTAGTGCCTCCAACTCCCAAGGAGGGAGAATCAACAGGGCTGCACTCCCCCTGACCCTCTCCTGGCACAGGTCATCCCACAGGGTGACCAAGGCACTTTCTGTTCCAAAACCAGGCCTGAAGCCTGATTGAAATGGATCTAGATAATTAGTTTCATTCGAGAGTGCCTGGAGTTGTCCTGCAACCACCCGCTCAAGCACCTTGCCCAGGAAGGGGATGTTGGCCACTGGCCTATAGTTATTAACGTCCTCCGGATCCAGGTTAGGCTTTTTCCAGAGTGGGCTGATTACCATCTCCCTAAGCTACTTAGCACCCTTGAGCCATGCTGCGAATAAAGCAAGCCAGCAGTGCTCCAGAACAAAAGATGGCTACGCCATCTCTTCCTATGTATCTCTCCCTCTCTCCCCACAATGTATGGCTCAAGCACCTTCCTGCAGAAAAAAAAAATGACATGTGGCAGCCATTCCAGAAGGCACTTTATGAGGAGTCTGCTGAAACTCACTGACAGCCAGACTTGGGGAATTCATGGCCACAAAGCTGTGCTGATGGCTATTAGGCTCTGTGTACTCTACTTAGTTGTGCTTTAAAAAAAAATCTGCTATACCCAGGAACTTCAAATCATGCACCAAACCCCCAACCCAAACAGGTAAACACACACACACACACACCCCATACAGAATTCTGGAACCAATTGACATAATGGAAGTGAGCAAATTGTTACCAACTCTCATTGTGCATTAGTTATTACTGCAGTGTTACCTAATGTGCAACATTATTCTGGTTTTGTTCATCTTGGGGAGGAACAGATGTTCCTGCCCACCCCCTCCTGACTGCTAGGCAAGGAGGAGAAATCCCTGCAACCACAACCCAATTCAGCACATAATTTCACCTGGCATTGCTCACCCACTTTCAAGCTTACCTTTGCAATGAACGTAAGAACATATGAAGAGCCATGCCGGATCAGACCAAGGGTCCATCTAGTCCAGCATTCTGTTCACACAGCGGCTAACCAGCTGTTGACTGGGAACCCACAAGCAGGACATGAGCGCAACAGCACCCTCCCATCCATGTTCCCCAGCAGCTGGTGTACATAGGCTCGCTGCCTCGGGTACTGGAGATAGCACAGAGCCATCAAGACTAGTAGCCATTGATGGCCTTTTCCTCCAGGAATTTGTCTAACCCCCTTTTAAAGCCATCCAAACTGGTGGCCATCACTACATCCTGTGGTAGCGAATTCCACAGTTTAACTCTGTGCTGTGTGAAGAAGTCCTTCCTTTGCTCTGTCCTGAATCTCCCACCAAGCAGCTTCATGGGATGACCCCAGGTTCTAGCACTTTGAGAGGGAGAAAAATGTCTCCCTCCCCACACCACGCATAATTTTGTAGACCTCTATTGTGTGTCCCCTTACCCTCCTTTTGTCCCAAGCTAAACAATTCCAACTGCTGTAACCTTCTCATATATGGGAGATGCTCCAACCCCTTGATCATTTTCGCTGCCCTTTTCTGCACTAAAGGCTAGAATCCTGATTTAAAAAAAAAAAGAAAGAAAGCCAAGATTCTCAGGAAATGGAATTGTTTGCCCACTACTACGCATGCTGCTTTTGCTGTTCTCCCACAGACCTAGTCTTGGCCATCAGCTTTGGTAAGCTTTTGCAAGGATCAGGCTCCTCCTCCTTTGCAAGGATTCCTGGACCAAGGAGAAGCTGGTCATCAGTTGAAGCAGGGCCCAAACAGGTGCATAGTCATAGCCAGGAAGGGGTCAGGATACAAACGAGAAAGCACTTTGGCAGTACCACACACAAGTCAAGCTGGCTCAGAACAAGGAGCAAGTGTTGAGGCTACAGCTCTTTTAGGACAGCCTTGTTACTAAGCCCACCAAATTTAATCAACAGGCAAAAAAATTACTCCCACTTATGAGTAAAAACCAGGCTAACTTTTTTTTGCAGGCTAGAAGTGCAGTGGGGTGGCACAAGAGAAACAATTAACTGTTTCTCCTTTGCCAAGTCCACTGTGTTTCCATTCTGACTGCAGAGAAAGGATCTTAATTTCCTCTGCAGCTGGCACAGTAGCCAAGTGGGCTGACAAAGAAGGAATGGAGCGCTCTGTTCCTCCTTCACCAGCCTGCTCACTTGCCTGGAGATAACACCACTCATTCGCCTGCATGAAATTCCTGGTCACCTATGATGACCAGGTGGCTAATTAAATACAAGACCGCTTTTAGTTCCTGCTGGGTAGGGACTGATGCTTGCTTGCGTGTGAGAGTGTGCGCGCGTGTGGTCAGCCAACAAGAAGCTCAGACCCATTAATACTGCAGACTAGATGACACTCTCAAATTGCTGCACTCAGACTGCCAGGCTTGTGGAGGTAACAGTGCTGGAAGCCCTGTATTTATCCCCTCCACATCCTGTATCTCAGAAGATTAAAATACTTTGACAACTGCATGAAAGATAGTGGATCTCTCAATATCCATTAGCAGAATAACTTAAGAACTGAGACACGTATGTTGAGAGGCAGGATATGACCAACTCTCAATTCCAGGGGTAATGTGACGGCCATTACCACCACGCCCCATTAGCTAAGCTTTCCAAGGGGCACCTGGCCAGCCAGACTGCTCAAGACATGATTTAGATGGGTCTTTGCAGAGGAGGGTTGGGGGATATATTTATGTGCAAGTGGGAGGAGGAGAGCACTAGGTAGTGTGTAGCCTCTGCTTGCACCAAAACATCTAAAACAGCCTTCCCCATCCAGGTGCCTGGTCCCAGCATGCTGGCTGGGAATGATGGGAGCTGCACTCCAACACACCTGGAGAGCACCAGGTTGGGGAAGGCCCTTCTAAAAGGAGGGGGAGGGACACAGCTCAGTCATCGAGGGCATGTTCTTGCATGGAGAAAGGCCCAGGTTCAACCCCTGCCATCTCCAGATAAATGGTTAGGGAGCTGACAGAGAAGACCACTGCTGGAGACCCTGCCAGTGAGAGATAACAAGCCTGGTTTAGAAAAGGCAGAGGAACTAGAGACCAAATTGCCAATTGTTGTTGTTCAGTCGTTCAGTCGTGTCCAACTCTTCGTGACCCCATGGACCATAGCACGCCAGGCCTTCCTGTCCTGCGCTCTCCCCCGGAGCATGCTCAAGTTCATATTCATTGCATCGGTGATGCTATCCAGCCATCTCATCCTCTGCCGTCCCCTTCTCCTTTTGCCTTCAGTCTTTCCCAGCATCAGGGTCTTTTCCAGGGAGTTTTCTCTTCGCATTAGGTGGCCAAAATATTTCAGCTTCAGCTTCAGTCTCTGTCCTTCCAAGGAGCACTCAGGGTTGATTGCCTTTAGGATTGACTGATTTGACCTCCTTGCATTCCAGGGGACTTGTAAGAGTCTTCTCCAGCACCACATTTCGAAAGCATCTATTCTTCGGCGCTCAGCCTTCCTTATAGTCCAGCTCTCACAGCCATACGTTGCTACTGGGAAAACCATAGCTTTGATTAGACGGACCTTTGTTGGCAAGGTGATGTCTCTGCTTCTTACTATGCTGTCTAGGTTTGCCATAGCTTTCCTCCCAAGGAGCAAGCGTCTTTTAATTTCATGGCTACAGTCACCGTCTGCAGTGATCTTGGAACCCAAGAAAGTAAAATCTGTCACTGCTTCCATTTCTTCCCCTTCTATATGCCAGGAAGTGATGGGGCCAGATGCCATGATCTTCGTTTTTTTAATGTTGA
Source organism: Heloderma suspectum (assembly GCF_057233095.1). NCBI lineage: Eukaryota > Metazoa > Chordata > Lepidosauria > Squamata > Helodermatidae > Heloderma > Heloderma suspectum. The sequence goes on along the minus strand of NC_139475.1, from coordinate 35,848,837 downwards.
GTTTCAAACCAGCACTCTCCTCTTTCACCCTCAACAAGAGGCTCTTGAGATCCTCTTCGCTTTCTGCCATTAGGGTGGTATCGTCTGCATATCGGAGGTTGTTGATAATTCTCCCAGCAATCTTAATTCCGACCTCTGATTCATCCAACCCAGCGTTTCTCATGATGTACTCTGCATATAAGTTAAATAAGCAGGGTGACAATATACAGCCTTGTCGTACTCCTTTCCCAAATTTGAACCAATCGGTTGTTCCATGTCCGGTTCTTACTGTTGCTTCTTGACCCTCGTACAGGTTTCTCAGGAGACAGGGAAGGTGGTCTGGTACTCCCATCACTTTAAGAATTTGCCACAGTTTGTTGTGATCCACACAATCAAAGGCTTTAGCGTAGTCAATGAAGCAGAAATAGACGTTTTTCTGGAATTCTCTTGCTTTCTCCATGATCCAACGAATGTTGGCGATTTGATCTCTAGTCCCTCTGCCTCTTCAAAACCCAGCTTATACTTCCGGTAGTTCTCGGTTCGCATACTGCTGAAGCCTAGCTTGTAGGATTTTGAGCATCATCTTGCTGGCATGTGAAATGAGCGCAATTGTGCAGTAGTTTGAACACTCTTTGGTGTTGCCCTTCTTTGGAATTGTAATGTAAACTGACCTTTTCCAGTCTTGTGGCCACTGTTGAGTGTTCCAGATTAGTTGGCATATTGAGTGCAGCACTTTAACAGCATCATCTTTTAGGATTTTAAAAAGCTCAGCTGGAATACTGTCATCTCCGCCAGCTTTGTTGTTAGTAATGCTTCCTAAAGCCCACTTGACTTCACTCTCTAGGATGTCCGGCTCAAGTTCAGTGAGCGCATTATCATGGCTATGAGGGACATTCAGATCTTTCCTGGATAGTTCTTCTGTGTATTCTTGCCACCTCTTCTTAATCTCATCTGCTTCTGTTAGGTCCCTGCCTTCTTTGTCCTTTATCATGCCCGTCTTTGCACAAAACGTTCCCTTGAGATCTCCGATTTTCTTGAAAAGATCTCTAGTCTTTCCCATTCTGTTGTTTTCCTCGATTTCCTTACATTGTTCATTTAAGAAGGCCTTCTTGTCTCTCCTTGCTATTCTCTGGAAATCTGCATTCAGTTGGATATATCTTCCCCTTTCTCCCTTGCTTTTCGCTTCCCTTCTTTCCTCAGCTACTTGTAAAGCCTCATCAGACAGCCACTTGGCTTTCTTGCATTTCTTTTTCTTTGGGATGGATTGAGTTGCTGCCTCCTGAACAGTGTTACGGACCTCCGTCCATAGTTCCTCAGGCACTCTGTCTATCAGGTCTAATCTCTGAAATCTATTCCTCTCCTCCACTGTATATTCATCAGGGATATGATTGAGGTCATACCTGAATGGTTTAGTGGTTTTCCCTCCGTTCTTCAATTTAAGCTGAAATTTTGCAACAAGAAGCTCATGATCTGAGCCACAGTCAGCTCCAGGTCTTGTTTTTACTGACTGTATAGAGCTTCTCCATCTTTGGCTGCAAAGGACATAATCAATCTGATTTCGATATTGACCATCTGGTGATGTCCATGTGTAGAGTCGCCTCTTGTGCTGCTGGAAAAGAGTGTTTGCTATGATCAGCATGTTCTCTTGGCAAAACTCTATTAGCTTTTGTCCTGCTTCATTTTGTACACCTAGGCCATGCCTGCCTGTTATCCCGGTGATTTCTTGACTTCCTACTTTAGCATTCCAATGCCCTATGATGAAGAGGACATCTTTTTTTGGTGTTAGTTCTAGAAGGTGTTGTAGGTCTTCACAGAACCGATGAACCTCAGCTTCTTTGGCATCAGTGGTTGGGGCATAGACTTGAATTACTGTGATGTTGAATGGTTTGCCTTGGATTCGTACTGAGATCATTCTATCATTTTTGAGATTGTACCCCAGTACTGCTTTTCCCACCCTTTTGTTGACTCTGAGTGCTACTCCATTTCTTCTAAGGGATTCTTGCCCACAGTAGTAGATATGATGGTCACCTGAATTAAATTCACCCATGCCTGTCCATTTTAGTTCCCTGATTCCCAAGATGTCGATGTTCAATCTTGCCGTCTCATGTTTGACCACCTCCAGCTTACCTTGATTCATTGATCTGACATTCCAGGTTCCTAAACAATATTGTTCTTTACAGCATCGGACTTTCTGTTCACCACCAGACACATTCACAGCTGAGTGTCCTTTCGGCTTTGGCCCAGCCGCTTCAGTCTTTCTGGCGCTACTTGGAAATACCCTCTGCTCTTCCCCAGTAATATATTGGACACCTTCTATTTCTGTTTTACTGACTATTCTAAAGCCTTTGACTGTGTGGATCATAACAAATTGTGGCCAGTTCTTGGTGGTATGGGGATTCCAAGTCATCTTGTCTGCCTCCTGAGGAATCTGTATAATGACCAAGTAGCAACGGTAAGAACAGACCACGGAACAAGGGACTGGTTTAAGATTTGGAAAGGAGCACGGCAGGGTTGTATACTCTCACCCTACCTATTCAACCTGTACGCAGAACACATCATGCGACGTGCTGGGCTCGATGAAGCCAAGGCTGGAGTTCAAATCGCTGGGAGAAACATTAACAATCTCAGCTATGCAGATGATACCACTTTGATGGCTGAAAGTGAGGAGGAGCTGAGGAACCTCATGACGAAGGTGAAAGAGGAAAGTGCAAAAGCTGGGTTGCAGTTAAACCTCAAAAAAACCAAGATTATGGCAACCAGCTTGATTGATAACTGGCAAATAGAGGGAGAAAATGTGGAGGCAGTGACAGACTTTGTCTTTCTAGGTGCAAAGATGACTGCAGACGCTGACTGCAGCCAGGAAATCAGAAGACGTTTACTTCTTGGGAGGAGAGCAACGACAAATCTTGATAAAATAGTTAAGAGCAGAGACATCACACTGACAACAAAGGTCCACATAGTGAAAGCAATGCTATTCCCCGTAGTAACCTATGGCTGCGAGAGCTGGACCATAAGCAAGGCTGAGCAAAGGAAGATAGATGCGTTTGAACTGTGGTGCTGGACGAAAATTCTGAGAGTGCCTTGGACTGCCAGGACATCAAACCAGTCCATCCTCCAGGAAAGAAAGCCAGACTGCTCACTGGAGGGAATGATATTAAAGGCAAAACTGAAGTACTTTGGCCACATAATGAGAAGACAGGACACCCTGGAGAGGATGCTGATGCTGGGGAAAGTGGAAGGCAAAGGAAGAGGGGCAGACCAAGGGCAAGATGGATGGATGATATTCTGGAGGAGACGGACTCGACCTCGGGGAAGCTGGGAGTGGCGACGGCCGACAGGAAGCTCTGACGTGGGCTGGTCCATGAAGTCATGAACAGTAGAAAGAGACTGAACGAATAAACAACAACAACGCGGACAAATGCTGTATACCAAGCGAGATTATATTACTTTGGGGAGGGATCACAGCTCAGTGGTAAAGCACTTGCTTTGCAGGTATGAGCTCCCAGATTCAGCATCTCCGGGTAGAGTTGGGAAAGGCCCCTGTCTGAAGCCCCAGAGAGCAGCTGCCCATCAGAATAGAGCCACTGGTGGGCAAGATGTAACAAGGACTGATTTAGCATAAGGCAGCTTCATCTGAGAGCTCGGCAGGGACTGCCAAGTAATATTTGGGGACCCAAATTGAGCAAAGCAAGGGACTGAAAACATAGCAGTTAACACACCTACTTTCTTCCCCTCCCCCTGTAACTATCAGGACGCACACAAGCTCTGCTGTGTCCTCATTTCCCCCATATATTGCTGAGGTTTTAAAAACTCCTATTTACAAACACACCACTACAGGTTTAAGAGGCACAAGGCCAGCATCCCATGGCTCACCAAGTTCCCTGCCCGTTGTGATGCTACCAAGCCAGCGGGGTGCGTGTGTGTGCATACACATCTTCCTCCTGCCTTGCCACACCAAGAGCGAAGGCTGTCTGTGCTAACTCTTTGAGCTCAGCTCCTGGCTGTGTTAAGTATTTATCAAACAAATATACACAGAGCACAACAAGATTCAATGACTCCTCCCCACAAGACATTTGAGCCAACTAAACACCAGGAAGCAATGTTTATTAACTTACACTGGTGTTATCAGCAAAAAGCTTACCTTAATAACCTGCCTGATTTAAAATATTAGTAAACTCAATACTCAGCCACCAGTACACACATGTATATCTACTCTTTGACTGCAGCAGTGTCTGAGGAGTGACTTGCAGGTATGCATTGGGCCGTAATGGACAGAAGATTTGTCCTGCCTCACAACACGCAAGAGGCAATACTTCCTTTGGGAGCACTAGTTCAGCCTTCCCCCACCTGGTGCCCTCCAGCTGTTGGACTACAACTCCCAGCATTCCCCAACCAGCTGGGAGTTGTGGCCTAAACACATCTGGAGGGCACCAGGCTGAACTAGTCCACATCTTTGACTGTGGATCCTCAAGTGTGAAATAATTAAGCGACTCCTGCATTTCAGGCAGGGGGTCTAGTAAGTATACATTAAGATTGCAAAGGTTGTATGTACACACACAGATTTTTTAGAACATCTGAAATAGATACCTTCCTTGGTACCGTTATCAGCATGATCACAATTTGAAGCCCAGCTTTGCCCACACACATGCACTGACAGGGGGAATTGGGGGGGGGGGGGACACAACCTTGATTTATCCTGCCTCATTATTACATGCTGGTTAAAGGGTGTTACCAAGGTCTCATGCTAAAGGGGAGGGGGTCAATTTTAAACCATGTATGCTATTTTTAGCTAGGGTGTGTGTGAGAGAGTTTTTATGGTTTGAGGTTATTCTGGATCAGGTGTATTACTGTGAGAGAGAAAGTAACTGAGATATTAAAGATGGATTTTCCTTCAAACTATTTTTTGGGGGGTGGGGAGGAGATGCTTTAAAAAAATGGCTAGGTCTCTTATACTTCCTGCAGATGCTCACAAAAAGAAGGTAAACTCCATTGAGATTTTGGTAGCACTAAAGTTTATTTAAATTTAACAAGATGAAATTGGTTAAAAGGCAGGTAAGAGGCTTTTATCTCTGCCTTGTTCACAGAATTGTCGGGGGGGGGGGAGTTGAGTGTACAAGCAACAGTGTCTCCTATTTGTAACCCTCCGGTATTTTCCCAATGTTTCTTCCATCTTTTTTTCTTTCTGCAAAAAATCCATGAAAGAGGAAAAGATGGAAGGACCACATAATACCTTTTACATGGTAGCACTAGGGGCCCACCTCCATCTGGAAGCAATCCTAGAAGTCTTTTTGAAACTTGACAGGCCTGATTTTAACACTCCAAGAAGCCTGCATGGTGTAATAAGCACAGCTCCCAAACTACTCCTGGACGTGTCATTTTGGACAGATGGGAACATCTCCTGGGGGAGGGTAGAGAGAGAACGAGCCCGATTGCTCAGTGTTAAAAATAAATGCCAAAGAGAGGGGTGGGGTGGGGAGAGAAGCATCCTTTGGAGCATAGGGAACAAAGTCATGTTTACGCCCCCTGAAGAAGTGGGAGGCAGGGAAGAAAGAAGGGTTTCTATCATGGGAGAGAGAGAGAAGGTCCAAGTTAGTTAATACAGGAAAGAAGGGTAAAGTTCCCACAGATTGGGGGGGAGGGGGTGTTTCCATATTGTCACCTTCTCCTCATGCTATCGTGCTGTTTCCCCCCAAAGAATGCTGCCTGTGGCTGAGCAATTTTCTCTCCTCCCACCTCCACTCTGGTGACATGGCTGTCCTTTTTTCAACTCAGATGATCTCACAGCTCAAGCCCCCTCTCCACTGCCCCACATACACACACACTGCCCTCCTCCCACTACAACTCCATCACCTGTCTCTTCCTTTATCCTCCTACCCCAGCACTATATTCTCTCCCCCCACCACACACCCCTGTAGACTTCTCCCACCAGGAAGAATTTCAGCATTTCCTCCCTTCTGCTAGCCCCCCAGTAGTGTTTCTACTAGTTCTTCCCAGATCCCTCCACTTCAGCATTTCACCACTGCCCCCTTATATCCTGCCTCCCATCTTCTATTGCTCCCATAGCACCATCTCCCCCAATCCACAGCTTCTCCCTACACCCCTGCCCTTCAATTTCCCTCTAACACTCCCCAAACCAGGATTTCCCCCAACCTTTCAGCCCCTCCTTATTTATTAATGTATTAACAATATTTATACACCACCTCATTTGAAACAAACCCTTAAATTCCTGAATTTCTGCCCCCTCCCAGGTTTCCTCTTGCAGATCTGCCTGCTCCATCCCATCCCAAATTTCTTCTCTCCACCTTCTACACCTAATTATGAAAGCATCACCAGCATCACACTATGATTCGTTCACCAGTCCCTATCCAGGATTCTTCCCCACTCCACAATCCAACATCTCCATTACTACAACAGATACATCATGATTAATACTCCCAGATGCTCCCCTTTGGCAATTATACTACTACCGTTCCCTTAAACTAATCCTAATACTAGTGACACTGATATTTAAAATTGGTGTTACTGCTATCATTACTAATAACAACTCAAAAATTCCTTCTATTTTCCCCAATATAACAATTATTACTACTTCTAACATCTCTATTTTGTCCCCCATTCCAGATTTTCTCCCTCCCTCCCTCTCTCACACATACACACACTCCATAATAAAATTGTAATAGATAACACACTGGCTTTCCCACTGGCTGCCATACCAACACACTCCCAAATATTATAGTTGTTAATATTAACACCAATGCTCTCACTAGTAACTCCACAATTCAATCTCACTCCCTCAGCGCACACTTGCCAACATACCCTCACAAGCACATACTATTACTGGTGCTAATATTACTTCTAATTACATTACTAATAGCAGCCCCACAACACCTATCATATGCCCCATCCCCCAAAGAACCCCACAGTATTACAGACTAATATCCAAGAGTCCACTCCCCCAGTCACTACACCACCGTTCTCCCAACAAATATTACTATTAATTCTAGTAGCAACAGTCCCAGAACTACCATTAGCATCCCAATGCACATCATTTATTATTATGTATTTATTTTGATTAATAATAATCCACTCTTTGCCCCCTTGGGCACCATACCCTCAGGAATTATTATTACCAATTAGCATTAACATTAATACTGATAAGAGTCCTGGGTGCTCTCTCTCATTCCCCCAACAAACATAATAATAGCCAGGATTCAGTCCCTTGCTCACCCTCAATCACCATCATTTAAGAACTATTAAGAAGCCCATGATTCCTCCTACCATCCTGCCCAAAGCACAACATAGTATTGGTAATATCACTGATGATTATTATTGATGCTATTAGTAACATCCCTGTGATTCCCCCTACCCACAACACACCATATCATCATTAATATTAGTAGTATTACTAATACTTTTAGTAACAGGCCTACAATACCCACAACTATCCCCCAGAGTATGGCATCTTATTATCAGCACTATTGATCACACTTAAGAACATTAATGGCAGCCCCATGCACCCCCTCCCATCCCCCAGAGTACACCATAGGATCATCTGTAAAATGAATAAATGGTATTACTAATACCGTTACTAACAGTGCCACAATCTCTCCTCCCCCAGAGCACACCATGCTATTAGCATCAGTAATATGGTTAATTAGTAGCATTACTAAGATAGATATTAATAATCAATGTTATTAATTCCTAGTATTCTTAATAATGTTACTCACTGCTGCCTCACAATCCCCCTCCCATCCTCCAAATTATCAGTAGTATTAATTCCTAATATTGCCAATGACGCTATCAATGCCAAGCCCACAATCCCCCCTCCCACCCCATGTTATCAGTACCATTAACTACTAATATTCTAATGTAATTCCCTGCAGCCCCATAATTCCCCCTCCCAGCCCCCACATTATCATCAGTATTATTAATTCCTACCATTGCCAATAATGCCATTAATGGCAGCCCCACAATCATATTATTATGAGTATAATTAATTCCTATTACTAAATGTCATTACCTGCAGGCCCACAATGCCCCTTCCCACCGGCTACCACACATTATTAATGACTAATATTGCCAATAATGCCATTAATGGCAACCCCACAACCCCTCCCCTCTCCTCCTGGCTGCTGCTGAATAACAGCTGGCATGACTGAGGAAGGAAAGGCTGGCGAGGAGCCCCAACCGACCGGCCTGCCTGCCTGCGCCCTCGGCGAAGGGGACCAGCGGAGCCCCCCATCCTCCTCCGGCTGCCGCCTCGGGGGTGACGAACCCCGCGCCGTCCTCGGCCCCGCCAGCGCTCCCCGCCTCGTCGGAAGCCTCCAGCTCCATGGCGGACGAAGGCGAGGGCCCGGCCCGGCCCGGCCCGGCCCTGGGCTCGGTTCACCTGAGCCCCGACGACCGGCCGCCGCTTCTCCTGAAGAGAACGACAGAGGCAGGCGCCCAGCTCGGAGGCAGCGCCACGGAGCACAGCAACTAGAGCAACGCCTTTTCCTCGAGGAGCGGAAAACGCTCTCAGGGTTCTTTCACCATGGAGTTAAGGCGCCGGCTGCGTGGCTAGCTGGCTGGCTTCCGGTTTGGCTTTGGATCGTTCGCCGCAGGCGACGCTCTGAGGCCGTTTCTCGGTGGTCTGCGAGGCTTACGGGCGTCAGCAAGGAGCTGGACCTTCGCTGCAAACTGAGCATTGATTGATTGATAGATATAATTTAAGCCTTAAATCAATCAATCTATATTTGTAGCCCGTTCCTCAGCCAAAAAAAGGGCTCCCGGAGCAGCTTATGTACGCAATCAATAAAACAAGACCCTCCATGCCCTGGGAGGCTTACAATCTTAAAAACAAAAACAGGACACAAAAGGAAAAAATAGGGATGAAGAGGAAAAAGAATAAAGAAAATCAAGTGGTATTTCAGCAGGGCTTCCCACACTCATCTCCTTCTGCTGCAGCCTGGTGACAGTTGGCAGCTGGTTTACTCAGAAGTAAGGCTTTCCCAGCTCTGCCTGGAAAATCCTGGGCCTTTTACATGCAAAGCAGGTACTCCACTGCTAAGCCTCGGGCCTTCTCCATGAGCTACTTTCTCCTCCTTTCTCTCCACTCCCCCCATTCCCATTCAAAATGCAAAGATGGTGCCATGTGGCAAGACCCAAATCCTTTATGTCAGTCTGCTTACTATGCCAGCAATGCTCAATAATGCAAAGGACCTTTCATGGGGAGCAGAAAGACGGTGTAGGCAACTCTAGATGTCATAGAATTCTACACACAGATGCACATCTTAGACTTTGTAGCAAGCAGGAGCTTGCACCAACAATCCTGCAGAGTAGGACAGGCCGCCACACAATATTTGTCTCTATTCCAGAGATAGATAACCACCACTCACATTTTGGAATAGCTCTTTATGTCCAAGCTTATAGACTTATGGAGAAGGGAAGCTCCCCCCTTTTTAGGGCTTCCTCTTCTTTAACACCCCTTCATGGATCACTGCCTTGTTGTGGCGAAGGGGCTTGCATAACTCAGTGAAGCCATAAGCTATGCCGTGCAGGGCCACCCAGGACGGACAGGTCATGGCAGAGAGTTCTGGCAAAACATGGTCCACTGGAGAAGGAAATGGCAACCCACTCCAGGATTCCTGCCAAGAAAACCCCATGGAACGTATCCCAAGGCTAAAAGAGATGACGCCGGAAGATGAGACCCTCGGGTCGGAAAGTGTCCAGTATACTACTGGGGAAGAGCAGAGGGTATTTCCAAGTCAGTAAAAACAAGACCTGGAGCTGACTGTGGCTCAGACAGTGCAGCTTCTTGTTGCAAAATTTCGGCTTAAATTGAAGAACGTAGGGAAAACCAACCTCAATCATATCCCTTATGAATATACAGTGGAGGTGAGGAATAGATTTCAGAGATTAGACCTGATAGACAGAGTGCCTGAGGAACTATGGACGGAGGTCCGTAACACTGTTCAGGAGGCAGCAACGAAATCCATCCCAAAGAGAAAGAAATGCAAGAAAGCCAAGTGGCTGCCTGATGAGGCTTTACAAGGAGCTGAGGAAAGAAGGGAAGTGAAAGGAAGGGAGAAAGGGGAAGATATATCCAGCTGAATGCAGAGTTCCAGAGAATAGCAAGGAGAGACAAGAAGGCCTTCTTAAATGAACAACGCAAAGAAATCGAGGAAAACAATAGAATGGGAAAGACTAGAGATCTTTTCAAGAAAATCGGAGATCTCAAGGGAACGTTTTGTGCAAAGACGGGCATGATAAAGGACAAAGAAGGCAGGGACCTAACAGAAGCAGATGAGATGAAGAAGAGGTGGAAAGAATACACAGAAGAACTATACAGGAAAGATCTGAATGTCCCTGATAGCCATGATAGTTCGCTCACTGAACTTGAGCCGGACATCTTAGAGAGTGAAGTCAAGTGGGCCTTAGGAAGCATTACTGACAACAAAGCTGGCAGAGATGGCAGTATTTCAGCTGAGCTATTTAAAATCCTAAAAGATGATGCTGTTAAAGTGCTGCATTCAATATGCCAACAAATTTGGAACACTCAACAGTGGCCACAAGACTGGAAAAGCTCAGTTTACATTCAAATTCCAAAGAAGGGCAGTGCCAACGAGTGTTCAAACTACCGCACAATTGCACTCATTTCACATGCCAGCAAGGTTATGCTCAAAATCCTACAAGCTAGGCTTCAGCAGTATGCGAACCGAGAACTACTGGAAGTACAAGCGGGGTTTCGAAGAGGCAGAGGAACTAGAGATCAAATCGCCAACATTTGCTGCATCATGGAGAAAGCAAGAGAATTCCAGAAAAACATCTATTTCTGCTTCATTGACTATGTTTAAGCCTTTGATTGTGTGGATCACAACAAACTGTGGCAAAGTCTTAAAGAGATGGGAGTACCAGACCACCTTACCTGTCGCCTAAGAAACCTGTACGAGGGTCAAGAAGCAACAGTAAGAACCAGACATGGAACAACCGATTGGTTCCAAATTGGGAAAGGAGTACAACAAGGCTGTATATTGTTGCCCTGCTTATTTAATTTTATATGCAGAGTACATCATGAGAAACGCCGGGTTGGATGAATCACAGGTCGGAATTAAGATTGCCGGGAGAATGATCAACAACCTCCGATACGCAGACGATACCACCCTAATGGCAGAAAGCGAAGAGGATCTCAAGAGCCTCTTGCTGAGGGTGAAAGTGGAGAGTGCAAAAGCTGGTTTGAAACTCAACATTAACAAAACTAAGATCATGGCATCTGGCCCCATCACCTCCTGGCATACAGGAGGCTCTTACACTTTGCTGAATCCTAAAATCCTAAGAAGAACTCACCAAAGCAGCTTGCAGGTGGGGATTGGGGCTTAGTCTTGTCGGGATTCTTTGCCAACTGCTTCAAGACAAAGAAAGATTTCCAAACAAAGGTATTTCTATGGGAGTTGAGCAGCTTCCACAGAGGGAAGTTCAAACTGACCAATCAAGCCCTGGGATGACTTGCTCTTGCATCCTCCAGGTCAGGGATGGGGAACCTGTCAGGGTGGAAACTGAGCCCATAGAACTCCAGAGCAGTTCTGATTCTGAGGAGGAACAGCAATCCGTGGGAGAGGAGCCCACTCATCCCTCACAGGCACAGCAGCTAGCAGAGACTCCTCCTGCCAGCAAGCCTGGGATAGATAGTGACCCTGGCAGTGAAAGAGCACTGGAGGGGGGCTTGCTGGACACTGGGCGCCGACGCCAGGAGCAACGACAGCTGGAGGGTGCGGAAAGGAGGCGTCGCGCCCGTTTGGCGCACAAGCAACGGTCGTGTCCCGTGGACCCAAGGGAAAGAGGGAGGAACTCTCCCTAGCCCATACGTTCAGGGTCTGCAAGTGATTCTCCTTCAAACGGGGACCAACTGCCTAACCCGGAGCATAGGCTACTCTGCTGTTCCTTGCTTAGTCGCTGGTGATTAGCATCTGAAAGAGTCATTAAGTTGTAAAAGCATTAAAGCCTTGAAAAGAATCCTTTTGTCTGTGTCTTGAGTTGGCTATTGGAGTAGACTGAAAGAGGCCGCTAGGGCGCTCCTGACAGCTTGGTCCCCATTCCTCTTTTTTTTCTCTCTCTCTCTCCTCCTCCTGCCGAATGGAGGGTGCCAGGGACCTGGCAGTGCAAGCTCTGGTGCAAGAGAACCAGGTTCTCCGTGATCAAGTGGCTCAACTGACGACTGCCATACAGGCTCTGCAAGCTGCGGTTCAACCCCCACCACCTCCAATTCCCCCCTGCTGCAAGTGCTCGGTGGCTTTGCCAGAGAAGTTTTCTGGTGAGAAAGGACTTTTTCAGATTTTCCGGGCCCAATCGGAGCTGAACATGCGCCTTCGACCTGAGGATTTCCTAACAGAACAGCTTTGTGTGGGCTTCATCATTAACCTACTTTCAGGCGTGGCAGCTAAATGGGCTTTGGGACTTCTCGCTAATGACCCCCTGCTTGGGGACTATCACGGTTTCATGACAGCGATGGCCATATTTTTCGGTGACCCCCTGCGCACGCAGACGGCTTTTCGGGAGATTCGCCACCTCAGGCAGGGCAAGGACTCAGTTTCCAGCTACGCGACAACTTTTCGCTTGCTGATGCAGGATTTACAGTGGAATGATGCTGCGCTGGTGGCTCAGTTTTTGGATGGTTTGAACAACGAGATCTTGGATGAGTTGGCGCGCACGCCCAGCCCGCCTACTTTGGAGGACCTCATCCAGACCTGCCTCCAGATAGATAGTTGGCTGGAGGGGCGACAGCAGACCCGGAGGGGTGCCAGGGGCTGAGATTTCCCTCCTCCCATTCCCCCACGTTTCCTGCCCCCTCCCCCACCCCTGCGGTAGGGGTGGAGGAGACCCCGATGCAGCTGGGAGCTACCCGAGCCCCGTTGCTGCCGGAGGAACTAGAGCGATGCTTTCGGTGTGGAAAGCTGGGACATTTCGCCAAAACCTGCCGCGCTAGACTTGCAGCCCCACTGCCTCCCCCTCCTCTCTTTTCCTCCTCCTCCTCATCCCCAGGCCTGACTAGGCTGTCCCCAAGCCTGTTGGGGGTCTCCAGTGTGGGAGTCGGTTCCACACCCGGTGGGTGCCTTCAGCAACCCCCCCACCCTCCTATCTGCTATTGCATGTTCACCTCCGCTCCTTCCAGTGGGGTGGGGTGGAGGCCCTAGCTTTAGTGGACTCTGGGGCTACGACCAGTTTCATGGATGAAACGTTCGCCCTCTTCCACAAGGTTCCTACCCTGCTTCTTCCTGCCCCCTTGGCAGTGGAGACCATCGATGGGCATCCTCTTTCTTCGGGCGCGGTGACCCGGATTACAGCTCCGCTCACTCTGCGCACCCAGTCCCACGTTGAGCAGATTCAGTTTCATTAGGCCAGGGTTCCCCAATACCCAATCATGCTGGGTGTTTCCTGGCTCTCGAAGCATAATCCTCAGATTTCCTGGGGGCTTCAGCAAGTGGAGTTTGCGTCCCCCTACTGCCGGGAGCATTGCCTCCCGAACGAGGCGCCGGTCCCAGCCCAGGCCTTAACCCTTTCCTCCCCATCCTCGTCCGCTTCTGGCAGTTCTTCAGCTACCGTGATCCTCCCAGAGAAGTATGTAGCTTTTCAGGATGTTTTTGACAAGAAGGAGGCCGGCCAGCTTCCCCCCCACCGCCCTTTTGACTGTGCCATTAACCTCATTCCTGGGGTGACCATCCCCGCTGGCCGGCTCTATTTGATGTTGGAGCTGGAAATTCAAGCTCTGCGGGAGTTTTTGGACACAAACATCAGACGTGGCTTCATTCGCCCCTCCTCCTCCCCCGCCTGCACCCCTGCTATGTTTGTGCACAAAAAATTGGGAGAACTCTGCCCGGTACATGACTTACGAGCGTTGAATTCGGTCTCGATCCCCGACAAGAACCCCCTCCCCCTCATACCCAAGATGCTGGAGCGCCTGGGGCGAGCCAAGATTTTCACCAAGTTGGACCTGTGTGGCGCCGACAATCTGATTTGCATCCGGGAAGGGGATGAGTGGAAGACCTGTTTCGGCGCCCGGTACGGAGCGTATGAATACCTAGTATGAATACCTTTGGGTTCGCCTGCACCCCCCCCCCCATGTTTTCGCGTTTTATGAATGCCATCTTCCGGGACTATTTAAACACTTTCCTCATTGTGTATCTTGATGACTTATATTTTCTGAGGACCCGCACACCCATCAGCACCATGTCTCCGCCATCCTCCAGCGCCTCCGCGAGCGCCATCTTTATGCCAAGCTGGAGAAATGTGCATTTGACCTAACCTCTTTGGACTATCTTGGCTACATTATCTCAGCTGATGGTATCAGGATGGATCCTGCAAAGGTCCAGGCTGTCCTCTCCTGGCAGGCTCCAACCACCAAGAAGGACTTGCAACGTGTTCTGGGGTTTGCTAATTTTTACAGAAAGTTCCTGCCCAGCTTTGCTTGGCTGACATCTCCTCTCACAGACCTCCTTAAGGGCAGGAAATCTCCTTTTCGTTGGACAGCATCTGCCCAACAGGCTTTCGAGGAACTTATGAAGCTTTTTAGTTCTGAGCCGATCCTGTTACATCCCGACCCGAGGAAGCCTTTTGTAGTGCAAACTGATGCCTCTGACTTTGCGGTGGGGGCTGTGCTTTTTCAGCCAGATCAGGCGGGCGGCGGGTTGCAACCCTGCGCCTACCACTCCAGGAAGCTGAACATGTCTGAGAGGAATTATACCATCTGGGAGAAGGAACTGTTGGCCATCAAGTCCGCTTTGGAGACTTGGCGTCAACTGCTGGAGGGGGCACAGCACCCAGTTGAAGTTAGAACCAACCATCACAACCTGGAACATCTTCAGACAGCCTGTGCCTTAAACCAGCGGCAGATTAGGTGGTTGGTTTTTTCCCCCCGGTTCCACCTTAAGATTTGCCATGTGAAGGCCTCGGACAACCTACAAGCAGATGCTCTTTCTCGTAAGCCGGACCTCCAGCTAGGGGGTGAGGGAAATCCCCCCCCCTCTGATTCTTCCCCCCCAGAGCCTGGCAGCAGCTGTGATACCTCACTCTTGGGAGGAACTTATTCACTCTGAACAGGCTCAGGATGCTTTTGTCCGCACAAAAGTGGAGGAATTGGGGCTAGCCTCTGCCCCGCCCCCACTCTACCCCCTTCTCTTTGTGAGGTGGCCTGCTTTACCATTCCGGCCAGGTCTATGTGCCTTCTAGACCCCTCCATGAGAAGGTCCTCCATCAGTGCCACGACTCCCCCACAGCTGGGCATTTTGGCGTCGCCAAGACCCTGCATGGAGTGACGAGGGACTTTTGGTGGCCTCGTGTGTGTCAGGACGTCAAATCCTATGTCGCCTCCTGCCCAACCTGCCAGTGGGCGAAGGCTCCCTCAGGCAAGCCCACAGGCTTGCTTCACCCCCTGCCTACCCCCTCAGGACCTTGGAAACTGCTCTCCCTTGACTTCATCACTGACTTGCCTCCCTCACACGGTAAGACCACCATTCTGGTGGTGGTGGATTTGTTTTCTAAGATAGCCCATTTCATCTCCTGCTCTGGGTTGCCCACAGCCAGGGAGATGACAGAGCTGTTTTTGGCACACCTTTTCTGGCTCCACGGATGGCCCGAGGGTCCCATTTCGGATAGGGGGGCACAATTCACTGCACATTTCTGGAGAGAGCTACTTGGGCTTCTCCATGTGATGCTCCGTCTTTCCTCCACCCACCATCCCCAGACGGACGGTCAGACCGAGCGCACCAATGTGCCTCCGGAGCAATATTTGTGCTGTTATGTCAATTACCAGCAGGATGACTGGTTTTCCTTGCTGCCTCTCGCGGAATTTGCTTATAACAATGCCTGCCATGCTTCCACCTGCCAGACTCCATTTTTTGCCAGTTTTGGTTACCATCCCAAGGCTTTCCCACCCACCTTAGCTCCCTCTTCAGTGCCGGCGGCCCATGACTTTTTAGAGGAGTTGCGAGCGGTACACCACCTCTTACGGGACTCCCTCGAGCAAGCCAAGACAGCCTACAAGGCCTCTGCGGATCGGCAGCGCCAGCCGGGTCCATCTCTGCAACTGGGGGACTGGGTTTGGTTGCCCACCCAATATCTCCCCTCTCACTCGCCCGCAAGGAAGCTCGCGCCTCGCCGCACGGGGCCTCTCCAGATTACAGCCCAGATTGACCCTGTTGCTTTTCGCCTGGCTCTCCCCCCCTCCATGAAGATCCATCCTGTTTTTCATCGGTCCTTGCTGTCCCCCCTGGTTTCTGGCGACCCTCATCACTTGGCCGGCTCCCCCTCCCCCGCCGCCAGTGCTGGTGGAGGGGGGGGAGGAGTTTGAGGTCGCGGAGATTCTGGACTCCTGCCTTTCTCGTGGCCGCCTGCAATATCTGGTGGACTGGAAGGGGTACGGGCCAGATGAGCGATCCTGGGAACCCACGGGAAATGTGCATGCTCCACTGCTGCTGAGGCGCTTCCACCAGGTGTACCCCCACAAACCCGGGGTCCCAGGGGAGGGGCATGAGGGGGGGCCTCATGGGAGTGGGGATGATGTCAGGGTGGAAACTGGGCCCATTCAGCCCCACAGCAGTTCTGATTCTGAGGAGGAACAGCAATCCATGGGAGAGGAGCCAGCTCATCCCTCACAGGCACAGCAGCTGGCAGAGACTCCTTCTGTTGGCATTCCTGAGATAGTGACCCTGGCAGTGAGCAAGTGCGGGAACGGGGCTTGCTAGACGCTCGACGCAGACGCAAAGAGCGACGAGCAATGGAGGGCGCGGAAAGGAGGCGTAGCGCCCATTTGGCGCGCAAGCAACGGCTGCCTCCCATGGACCCAAGGGAAAGAGGGAGGATCTCTCCCTAGCCCATAAGTTCTGGGTCTTCAAGGGACTCCCTTTCAAATGGGAATCAACTGCATTCTTGAAGCTTAGGCCACTCTGCTGTTCCTTGCTTAGTCGCTGGTGCTTAGCATCTGAAAGAGTCATTAAGTTGTAAAAGGATTAAAGCCTTGAAAAGAATCGTTTCGTCTGTGTCCTGAGTAGGCTATTGGAGTCTACTGAAAGAAGCCACTAGGGCGCGCCTGACAGAACCTATGGCCCGTGGGTTGAATCCAGCCTGCCAGGCTGCCCAACCTGGCCCATGAGGCCTCAGGCAAGCCCCCCACACACATCCCTGAAGCTCCACACCCTTCAAGAAGAGAGAGAGAGGAAGGAGTGCCTGTAGTTGAGGAGCACTTCTCAAGGCTGTGGCTCACTCTGCCTCTCTCTTCCCTCACAGCTGGAAGCCAGCTGAGTTCACATTGCTCCTCACTGATCGAGCTAAATGAGGGAGGATGTTTTTTCTGTCTAAACATGCCTAGGGTTGTGCCTTTAAGCACTTACCAACCCTGGTATTTAAGTTCTCTCATAATATGAGCCAGGCCTTCGAGAATTTTTCTTCAAGTTCTGGCAGAGCATTCAAAAGTTCTGTCACAACATTTTTCTCCCTCTCTCAAAATACTAGAACCCAGTGGGGTCGTCCCATGAAGCTTATTGGTGGGAGATTCAGGACAGAGAAAAGGGGGGACTCCTTCACACAGCACAGAGTTAGACTGTGGAATTTGCTGCCACAGGATGTAGTGATGGCCACCCGTTTGGATGACTTTAAAAGGGAGTCAGACAAATTCATGGAGGAGGCTATCCATGGCTACTAGTCCTGATGGCTATATGCCACCTCCAGTATCAGGGGTGGTGTGCCTATGTACACCAGTGGCTGGTGAACATGGGCAGGAGGGTACTGTTGCGCTCATGTCCTGCTTGTGGGTTTCCCATGAGCCACTGTGTGAACAGAATGCTGGATTGGATGGACCCTGGGTCCAACAGGGCTCTTCTTATATTCTTAAAAGACAGTCCCAGATGTTACCAGGACCCATACCTTTATAAACAGGTGTGTGTGTGAAAGTGAAATAAATGTTTACACATATAGATTTACCCAGTTGCTTACCCTTAATAAAAAGGATCTGAAAAAAACAGCTGAGTTATACTGTCCAAAATTTGGACATTGACTTGTAGGTGGATGGATATCAAAATGGGCAAGCCCTGATTGGTTCAGCTGTTTTGCATTATTTGTTGATGCTGGAACTAAACTGATAACAACCCAGTAGGTAGGAAGAATTCAAAGGTAATGAACTCTGAACCACAAATTTTGTTGCCTCGATCTGTGAGATTCCAAGAGAACAACTGCAGTTGCCCATCTAATGGGCTTACCCTGTCAGTATCCAAATGCAATTGTATACAGTTACAACTGCTAGTTGCATATTGCTTCTCACATCTAGTTTGACCCTTATAGGGATGTCGGAGAATTTCTCCACGAATCTCCGGAAGGCCAAATGCCAATGCGTTCGGCCCCCTGAAATTGGTGGGGAAATTCTCTGACACCCCCCCGCCCCCCCCGGGATGGGACTTACCTCGTGCAAATGTCCCTCACGGCGGCAGTCCCGGCGGCAGTGCAGTGGCGGCCGGTCTTCCGACTGGCTGCCGCCGCCGCCATTTCCAAATAAAGTGTAAAAAAAAAAAAAAAACGTGATAGGCTACATAAAGATTTACGTAGCCTATCACGGCTAGATTTTCAAAGTCAGCCGTGATAGGCTACATAAATCTTTACGTAGCCTATCACGGCTGACTTTGAGGAAAAAAAAAAAGCGCATACATAAATGGCGGCGCCCATGGGTGCCGCCATTTGTATTCCTTATTTGGGCACGGGTAGTCTACGTAAAGATTTACATAGACTATGGCGAAAATAAGGGCAACACTATTTGCGTTGCCCTTATTTTCGCCGTAGTCTACGTAAATCTTTACGTAGACTACCCGTGCCCAAATAAGGAACGCATTTGCGTACATGCTTCTTTTTTTTTTTTCAAAGTCAGCCATGATAGGCTATGTAAATCTTTACGTAGCCCATCATGGTTTTTTTTTTAATTTTTCTTTTTTCTTTCGCGGCCGGAGAGGCGGGGTGCTCCCCCCGGCCAGAATTTCAGCGGGGAGGGATGGGGCGCCTCCCCCCCGGCCAGAATTTCGGCAGGGGGGGGCGGGGCGCCTCCCCATCCGCCAAGAATTTCGGGGGGAGAAACGGAGCGCCTCCCCCCCCCCCGAAAAAAGCTGCGGGACCAGGTAAGGGACTTTCATCCATCCCTACCCTTAAACCAAAGCTTGTTTGATCCTAGAATTCCCCATAAGCTGAGAGGTGACTGTAAGAGCAACAGATATTCAGCAAAGTCCGGGTCCCTTGACACAATGGGAAGTATCCAAGTATCCAACCACTAGTGCAATGGGAACCAGCAGATCCTGAAGCAACTGGAAACAAGCCCAAATACTTGTTTCTAGAATGGGGCAAGTCAGTGGATCTCACATAAGGGAGTTCTGCCGACCTGCCCCTTTCAGGCAACAAGCATTTCTGCTTGTTTCCAGGGTTGCTTTAGAGCCTTTCTATATGAGGCATTTATTGTATGATCATGATTCCTCACTCATGGTAGTTTGCGGGTGCTTTATACCACATCACCATCCCCCAGGGCCTCTCCCATTGTTTGCAACCATTTTAGCATTTTTTTCTCCACCAAGGAAAGTCTGGTGTATCTGTGAATGGCAGCATGAAACCCTAGCATATTTGCACAATTCCTCCATACCATAGCACCACCTAGTAGTTGTGTAATACAACGTATAGAAAGGCAGAGAAAGAAAAACCTGGGGGAAAAAACACGTGTAAAGGAGCCAAACTTAATTCCACAAAGAATGCGGAAACTTCAGTAAAGTGGCGGGTTAAAAGCCTGATGTAAAAAAGCATTTAGAAAGTGCTAATGGTTGGTCCTGTGGGCACAACAGAAGGAGCAGAGGTACAGTGGCAGTGTGCTGGTTCGCACAATGTAACAGACCACCATGGTTTAATTTAGCTGTGGGGGCTCTTGCATTGTGCTGGGCACCATTTTTGCATGGGATCCAGCTTACCGTGGCTTGCCATGTTGTGTGAACCCATGCAGCACGGCTTGTTGGGAGTGGGCAGCAACCCATCAATAGCCCATGGCTTATTTGGGGGTTGCATCCAACTCTAACAAGCCATGCTGCTCAGGTTCGCATGACACAGTAAGCTGGGCACTCATAGACACCTGGCACAATACCCCATGGTTGGCTGTTGTGTTGCGCGAACTAGCCCAGTGCTGGATACTGCCCATTATTTATTACTTCAGTGTAGCTAGACTTAAAATAAATGTTATCCAGTTACACAATTTATCTAATATCAATACTGATTCATTCATCTAAAATCTGTAATGATTCATTACCTCCCAATGCCCTTCAATATACACATGAGAGCAGTTAACTAGATGTCTGTTCCTGGATTTTTAGAATGGCTTAACATAAAGGAAACACATCCAGTAGAAAATAAACACAGAGCAATAATAGATTTGATTGGCTAGTTTTATTTTAAAATACAACAGACAGGATCACTTTAAATCCTGTACTGATAAATACGAAGGGGAATTGATTTTGACTGGCTACCAAATTAATTAGCATGGAATTCTCCAAAGCATAAGATTCACACATGCTTTTTCCTTATGAGGTGATCTCTTCAATTGAGACTGGGTCTCAGCACAATAATGTAGCATTTGAGGAGGAAGATGCAACCCAGGAGACCAGCACCACAGGCCAAGATGGAGAAGACCTCCACGGCCACCATGGACTTCCCCTTGGTGCTCAGGTAGGTTGGCACACAGGAGACCCAAACACTGCGAAGCACCAGCATGCTGAAGGTGATAAACTTGGCTTCGTTGAAGCTGTTGGGCAATTTCCTTGCTAGGAAAGCCACCGCGAAGCTGACGAGAGCCAGGAAAACCATGTAACCCAGGACAGTGTAAAACATGGTGGCTGAGCCTTCGTTACATTCCACTACCATCTTGCCACCCAGGGCATGGAAGTCCAAGTTTGGGAATGGGGGAGAGGTTACCAGCCAGATGGCACAGATAAGAGCTTGGATGAGGGGACAGGCCAGGACAATGGAGTTTGTCAGTTGTCTCTCCAACAATTTCTTCTCATGTTTCCTGGCTTGGTGGCCATGAAGACCAGAACCACCATGACAGTTTTTGCAAAAATGGAAGAAACAGCAATAGCGAAGGTGATGCTGAAAGCAGTTTGTTGGAGAAGACAGGTGAGCTTTCTGGGATGACTGATAAACAGGAAGGAGCAGAGGAAGCAGAGCATGAGGGCATGGAGGAGGAAGTAGGTGAGGTCTCAATTGTTGGCTTTGACAATTGGGGTGTCACAGTGCTTAATGAAGGCTGCCAGCACTAGAGATGTGATCATAGAGAGGAAAAGAGCCAGAAAAGCTAAAATGAACCCCAGTGTCTCTTGATATGAAAGGAAGTTGTCGGCTCCTGCCAGCTGACCGCAGCTGGCAGCGATAAATCACTGGCTGATAACAGGGCCGTAAACCTGTCCAAGGCTGCGAGAGGGAAATGGCGGCTGGGGCAGGGAACTTTACCAGGGCAGTTGAACCAAGGCGATGTGGCAGAGAGAAGTCTGGTGTCCAGTCCCAAGTCCAAACCACACGGGGAACACAAGCAAGACAGTGGGTCAGGGCCGAAGCTGAGGTCCGGAGTGAGGTATGATCCGGGCCTTGGCTGAGATCCAGCTCCTGCCTGCTTCTGCTTTTAAGGGCCGTGTCCTGAAGCAGCTGCATCCAATCGGTCCTCCTGCCTCTGAGAGCCTCTGTGTCTTAAACGGACAGAGGCTCGCCTACGCTGCTCCCTTACATGCAGCTGCCTTCGCTCTGTGGGGGTTGGGGGGGTTCCGCCCTCCGACTCCTCTGGGGGGGCTGCAGCCAGGCCTGGAGCATCCACAGGGGGCTCAGGGGCTTGGGCTCCTTCTGCACTGGTCCCTTCCCCTGGGTCCGGAGCCTGCCATTCCTCTTCGTCCTCGGAGGAGTCCGAGGGAAGTATGACAGACGTGGATAATTTTGGGGATACACTGGTCTTGGTTCTTATTTGGGTGTTGATCTTCTGGATATGGGACACAGTGAACTGCATCTGAAAAGAACAGCAACTATTGAAGTATCTCAAACATGACTCAGATGTTCAATTTGTGGGGGCCAGTTTAGCCCACAAAAGAGTGGTTGGAAAAATCAATTCTGCAGCTACTGTACACCAAAGTGCACAAACTCCCTTTCATTGCTCTCTCTTTAAGCTTTGGCAATATATTTCATGAGTCAGAAAAGGTACAAAACACTTTTTTCCCCGCAACAGCCACCTATACCAGACTCATGGTCAATATTCTGCAAGGAAGAAAATCCCAAATTCTGCAACTAGAAATGAGAACTGTTTAACTGTAAGAACTGAACCACAATCTGTCACCTGCAGTGACTTCTTAATGAGCAACCAAGCAAATAAATAAATACCTGTCATTTTCTTGAGACTATGAACTGTCCCCACAGGAGATTTTTTTTGCAGAGGCTACAGAACAGGTTGTGGAAGACACTATATGGAAAAAGGCAATCTATTTGAGACCGGGGTATCATACTCCAATTGTTACAAGAATGAGCAGCCACCCACCCTGATCAGTCCAAACAGCAGGTCTGATGTCAAAACAACCTAAGTTGGAAACATGGCTTTCAAAAACCTATGCATGAAAAGCTGAACTAATGTGAATATGAAAGCAAACCCAACCAATACTGTACTTGCGAGTATTACTGCTTTGCTAAGAGTTATTATTTTATTATTTAAATAGAAGATTTCTTCAGGAAAACATAAGTACTTTGCAAACAAAATGGAATTTACAGGGGGGAAAATTCCTAAGGCAAATGGTAGACTCTTCTCCTTGTGTGTGAGCTTGTCTGAACTTCACTCTTCTACCAATATGTTCTACACTTTAATATGGTTCTCAAGATTTCAACTACCTGTCTGGTTAGAAAAGGTCCCTTCCAGACAACCATCACATCTGTAGCAGCAAACTGGCTTCCCATCCAGAACTTTCTTCCTGTGTCCTGGAGAGCACCTCTCCACACACCTCACAGAGGGCATCTTCTGAAAGGGAAAAGAGGATATCCAGGTGAGAGAAATTGTATTAAACAGGACTCAGAACTACTTGGTGGAATTTCCTATTACATGATGGATAGGCTCAGCAATTTAGGAAGGCCAAATCTCTTCTGGATGTCTGCAGGTTATTTTGGACCATCATAATAGAGGCTCAGATAAAATATATTCTGAGACAGAAACAGGAACATTGGAAGTTGCCTTCTACTGGTCCAGCTATTGTCTCCACTGACTGACAACGGCTTTTGCGAGTTTCAGATAGGGGCCTTTTTCTAGCCCTGCCCGGAGATGCTGGAAATCAAACCTGGGACTTCCTGCATGCCACAATTGTGCTTTCCCACTGGGCAACAGCCCCTCCCTGGATTCAAGAGGCCTTTGGTCTCATCTAGAAAGACATCTCCTATTCTCAAGGGACAGAACTGCAACATTCTTTAGTTTTCATATGAATCTAGACCATTCACTTCAACCCCACCTCTGCAGGCCACACGATCGTATCAGAGTGAATGGTGAAGTCTTGGCCTGGGGGAGCTCCTGGATCTACCTGTCCTACTTTCACAGGGGCAAAAGACTCATTTGGGAAGAGGATCCAGTTCAAGATGTCATATCTCTCACCATTTTCCATGAAAGATACTTCATCTCCAGCACTGTTGTTAAACCAGATGTGCCTCAATGCACCAAGAATCTGAAATGAAAGAGAAGCTGAGAAAATAGGGGTAATTGTGAGTGTGGTCTTGTCTATACTGTAAATGCCATCAAATTAAGAGACTGTCTTTTTCTGTACTCCATTATTTAGTTTAACACCTAAAGTTGCTTCTTCATTGGGCAGTGTTAGAAGGTGCTTATGGTTTGGGGGCTTTTGGGCTGGTGTCCGCTTGTGTCAACACACCTTCAGATCTTTGGGTGGGACCTGCCTGGTGTTTGCTTCTGCAGATTTCAATGGGGACTAATACTGCTTTACAGACTAGCACTGTGGGGTTCATCACACGAGGCTGAAATCCTACATCCTTACCAGGGCTTTCTGCTTCTGGATTCTTTACAGGATTAAGATTGGCACCTTTACATAAGTGAATGCATGCTTTGAATCAAGGACTTCCTTTCTCAGGAAGTTCTGTATGTTTCTAGATGTTTCATTTTATAGCCACTAGATGGTGCTGTGATTATAGCGCAATGCCATCATTACGCACAGTCAGTAGATCAGATTAATGTCCCTTATCACGTTATCTTTGATCTTTTAAAAAGCGGGATAAAGGTCATAAACCATGGGAAGGGCCCTGGAGGTTGACAATGTTTTGTAAAGGACCCTCAAACTTCCATGAGCAACCAATCTTGATCTCACAATATAAGCCCCATGTAGAGAAGCTGTGTGTGTTGTGGGGGTTGCTTGATTCTCCCCTCCTCAATACCCACATTTCTACGTATGTAATTATTATTACAGAAACACAATATCTTTTAAAATACATCATTGTTGTTGTTGTTGTTGTTATTATCATCGAAACACTATAAGCCTCAGCTACTCTTTACTCACTTCCTATTGTCCCAGTCATGGTCTGAAGGCACATAAGATAAGACAGCTACCTTGCTCAAGCTAAGCAGGTCTGGGTATTGTCAGTGTTTGGAGGGGAAACCACCTGGGAACTTCCACGATGGAAGAGAGGTGGGATATAAATGGGGAAAAAAAATAGAAATTGCTTTTTAAGGGAACCGATGGCCACCAAAGAATATCCATGGGGAATGTCTCTCCTAGAATCTTTAGAATGGACTAATAGCCCTTCTCCCAGGCTCACCCTTTGCTTCCAGGATGGCCTTTAAAAAATCGCCAAGGTACTTTCTTGTTTGAAGGAGGACATTACCTGCCACAGCTGGACATTCAGAAGCCTGTTTCCGTCCCCCATCATTGCATGTTTGGATCCCGATATGTGCACAGAATGTAATGCATGTGCCACGGCATAGACAGCATTGTAGATTCTGTAGCCATGACTGGCCATGCTCATTTTGAACACAGAGGCTGGCAGGCCCTCTAGTTTCTCTTTCCCAGTACAGACACTCTCTTCCCATTCAGAGGTTTTGCCTGATTTCAGAAACTGACAGCCAAATGCTGTTTCCCACCTGTCATGGAGAAAGATGCCTCCTTGCAGTTGAAATGGGTCTAAAACACTGAGAAAATGCTTGAATGCTGGCACATCCCTTCTGTGGACTCTGAAGTGCAAAGCACCATGGAAAGGTTGTAGCTATCGCCTGTCCAACTGGGATCCTGTCGCAGAAATGTCCCAATCGGATGTTAGAATCCAGACCTTCCGAAATGGGGTCTTGGTCTTTTCTTCATGAACAGCCAATAACTTTGTGAATGGTTGTATAACACTCGAATCTCCAAAGAGAATCATGACTTGGGGCTCAAACCAATAACTAGTTATAAGAACAAATTCTGCTAGAAACAGAAGGGCCATTTTACTGAGCATTATGATGAAGGCCACACAGATGCCATTCTGTGTGAGCATTGGTCTCAGTGTCTGGATGAAATTTTCACCTCTCTCATCACTGGAAGCAAACAGCCCAATCCAGTTCCAGTGGAAATGCAGGAGCAGCCAGACCAAGCCCACATACTGAGCAATTTCCTTGGGATCAATCTGGAAGAAGGAAGGAAATACCGTTTCCGCTCTCTGAAAAGGTTTGCAGAAGCCATAACCAAGCTGAAGGAAGGAATTTCCAGAGGAGTAGCTGTGTATTCCGTTGCAGCAAAAACAACAAAACAGTTTTGTAGCACTTTAAATATTAACATATTTTTATGGTGTAAGGATTCGTGGACTCCTACAACCCACTTCAACAGATGCATGAAGTGTTATCCTGAAGGAAGATGTTCATTTAAAAAATTGATTTCTAAATGTAAGCTGAAGCTCTCTGATGACTTTAAGACTTCCACCAGTGTGGTTATTGTCCCAAAATTCAGGGCTGCCCTTGGGCTAACCCTGACAAAATTTCTAACCATTGGAATGAATAAGCCTTCATATTTATATTCAAATAATGTGACTCTTTCTAAGCAACTTGGAGGCTTTTAGATTTTAGGTCATCCTCCCAAATACCTCTAAATTACCTCATAAGGTACATGGCTCAAACCAATCAAGTTTCATGTAGAAATGTGTCCAGACACAAAAATAGAAAATGTGACACAATAGGTGAGTTTGCACATCACAATAAGCCATCCTGAAAACAAACCATGGGGGTTTGTTTAATCCATCTTTAACCCACACTGCTGTCAGATGATCAGGCATTCGCTGGCATGCCATGTTTTGTTTCTCCCTTCGTTGTCCCACCCAGGGCCTTTTTTGCATCCCCTCCCCCCCCCCCCGATTTTGGGGGAGATTTGCACACATTCACATTAACTAAGGTGTACAATTCTGGAAAGTAAAAAAAAGGTCTGCAAATTAGGAAAAATGTGTGCAAATTTCACGGTTGATCACTGCTTGATTTGCAGAATTTGTGCAGAGTGACTAATGATCGCAAGTGTGAATGGAAATCGGGCAAGCAGGTGTTTCCAGCCTGACATACAGCTAGCGAAATCACAAGGCAGCAAGCGAGATGGTCAGGTTTTTGCTGCTTTTGCCAAGTGATCCTGTAGTCTTTTGGCATAAGCCATCGTGCCAGGTTGTAATGGCCCCAGGCCTGTAACCAAGTGACCAGTCGTTTTAGAGGGGCCTAGAGATCCATACCCCTTCATGGATCACTGCCTTGTTGTGGCGAAGGGGCTTGCGTAACTCAGTGAAGCCATAAGCTATGCCGTGCAGGGCCACCCAAGACGGACAGGTCATGGCAGAGAGTTCTGACAAAATGTGGTCCACTGGAGAAGGAAATGGCAACCCACTCCAGGATTCTTGCCAAGAAAACCCCATGAAAAGTATCACAAGGCTAAAAGAGATGACGCCGGAAGATGAGCCCCTCAGGTCGGAAGGTGTCCAATATGCTACTGGGGATGAGCAGAGGGTATTTCCAAGTAGCGCCAGAAAGAGTGAAGCGGCTGGGCCAAACCCGAAAGGTCACTCAGCTGTGGATGTGTCTGGTGGTGAAAAGAAAATCCGATGCTGTAAAGAACAATATTGTTTAGGAACCTGGAATGTCAGATCAATGAATCAAGGTAAGCTGGAGGTGGTCAAACATGAGATGGCAAGATTGAACATCGACATCTTGGGAATCAGAGAACTAAAATGGACAGGCATGGGCGAATTTAATTCAGGTGACCATCATATCTACTATTGTGGCCAAGAATCCCTTAGAAGAAATGGAGTAGCACTCATAGTCAACAAAAGGGTGGGAAAAGCAGTACTGGGGTACAATCTTAAAAATGATAGAATGATCTCAGTACGAATCCAAGGCAAACCATTCAACATCACAGTAATTCAAGTCTATGCCCCAACCACTGAGGCCGAAGAAGCTGAGGTTGATCGGTTCTATGAAGACCTACAACACCTTCTAGAACTAACACCAAAAAAAGATGTCCTCTTCATCATAGGGGATTGGAATGCTAAAGTAGGAAGTCAAGAAATCACCGGGATAACAGGCAGACATGGCCTTGGTGTACAAAATGAAGCAGGACAAAAGCTAATAGAGTTTTGCCAAGAGAACATGCTGATCATAGCAAACACTCTTTTCCAGCAGCACAAGAGGCGACTCTACACATGGACGTCACCAGATGGTCAATATCGAAATCAGATTGATTATGTCCTTTGCAGCCAAAGATGGAGAAGCTCCATACAGTCAGTCAAAACAAGACCTGGAGCTGACTGTGGCTCAGATCATGAGCTGCTTCTTGCAAAATTTCGGCTTAAATTGAAGAACATAGGGAAAACCACTAAACCGTTCAGGTATGACCTAAATCATATCCCTTATGAATACACAGTGGAGGTGAGGAATAGATTTCAGGGATTAGATCTGATAGACAGAGTGCCTGAGGAACTATGGACGGAGGTCCGTAACATTGTTCAGGAGGCAGCAACTCAATCCATCCCAAAGAAAAAGAAATGCAAGAAAGCCAAGTGGCTGTCTGATGAGGCTTTACAAGTAGCTCACGAAAGAAGGGAAGCGAAAAGCAAGGGAGAAAGGGGAAGATATATCCAACTGAATGCAGAGTTCCAGAGAATAGCAAGGAGAGACAAGAAGGCCTTCTTAAATGAACAATGCAAAGAAATTGAGGAAAACAACAGAATGGGAAAGACTAGAGATTTCTTCAAGAAAATTGGAGATCTCAAGGGAACGTTTTGTGCAAAGACGGGCATGATAAAGGACAAAGAAGGCAGGGACCTAACAGAAGCAGATGAGATTAAGAAGAGGTGGCAAGAATACACAGAAGAACTATACAGGAAAGATCTGAATGTCCCTGATAGCCATGATAGTGCGGTCACTGAACTTGAGCCAGACATCCTAGAGAGTGAAGTCAAGTGGGCCTTAGGAAGCATTAGTAACAACAAAGCTAGCGGAGATGACAGTATTCCAGCCGAGCTATTTAAAATCCTAACAGATGATGCTGTTAAAGTGCTGCATTCAATATGCCAACAAATCTGGAACACTCAACAGTGGCCACAAGACTGGAAAAGGTCAGTTTACATTCCAATTCCAAAGAAGGGCAACGCCAAAGAGTGTTCAAACTACCGCACAATTGCGCTCATTTCACATGCCAGCAAGGTGATGCTCAA
Source organism: Heloderma suspectum (assembly GCF_057233095.1). Classification (NCBI taxonomy): domain Eukaryota; kingdom Metazoa; phylum Chordata; class Lepidosauria; order Squamata; family Helodermatidae; genus Heloderma; species Heloderma suspectum. The sequence goes on along the minus strand of NC_139475.1, from coordinate 35,820,145 downwards.
AATCCTACAAGCTAGGCTTCAGCAGTATGCGAACCGAGAACTACCGGAAGTACAAGCTGGGTTTCGAAGAGGCAGAGGAACTAGAGATGAAATCGCCAACATTCGCTGCATCATGGAGAAAGCAAGAGAATTCCAGAAAAACGTCTATTTCTGCTTCACTGACTACGCTAAAGCCTTTGATTGTGTGGATCACAACAAACTGTGGCAAATTCTTAAAGGGATGGGAGTACCAGACCACCTTACCTGTCTCCTGAGAAACCTGTACCAGGGTCAAGAAGCAACAGTAAGAACCAGACATGGAACAACCGATTGGTTCAAAATTGGGAAAGGAGTACGACAAGGCTGCAAAATTTCACCCTGGTTATTTAACTTATATGCAGAGTACATCATGAGAAATGCCGGGTTGGATGAATCAGAGGTCGGAATTAAGATTGCCGGGAGAATTATCAACAACCTCCGATACGCAGACGATACCACCCTAATGGCAGAAAGCGAAGAGGATCTCAAGAGCCTCTTGTTGAGGGTGAAAGAGGAGAGTGCAAAAGCTGGTTTGAAACTCAACATTAAAAAAACTAAGATCGTGGCATCTGGCCCCATCACTTCCTGGCATATAGAAGGGGAAGAAATGGAAGCAGTGACAGATTTTACTTTCTTAGGCTCCAAGATCACCACAGACGGTGACTGTAGCCATGAAATTAAAAGACGCTTGCTCCTTGGGAGGAAAGCTATGGCCAACCTAGACAGCATAGTAAGAAGCAGAGACATCACCTTGCCGACAAAGGTCCGTCTAATCAAAGCTATGGTTTTCCCAGTAGTAATGTATGGCTGTGAGAGCTGGACTATAAGGAAGGCTGAGCGCCGAAGAATTGACGCTTTCTAACTGTGGTGCTGGAGAAGACTCTTACGAGTCCCCTGGACTGCAAGGAGGTCAAATCAGTCAATCCTAAAGGAACTCAACCCTGAGTGCTCATTGGAAGGACAGATAATGAAGCTGAAGCTCCAATATTTTGGCCACCTAATGCGAAGAGAAAACTCCCTGGAAAAGACCCTGATGCTGGGAAAGACTGAAGGCAAAAGGAGAAGGGGACGGCAGAGGATGAGATGGCTAGATAGCATCACGAATGCAATGAATATGAACTTGAGCATGCTCCGGGAGAGAGCGCAGGACAGGAAGGCCTGGCGTGCTATGGTCCATGGGGTCACGAAGAGTCGGACACGACTGAACGACTGAACAACAACAGAGATCCATAATCCTGTTTGCATTTGCTTCGTTATGAGGTGCAGTTCTCTTGCTAGTGGGCCTCTTCGCTGGTAAGATGAGTCAAAGGTCGATATCGCCGCCTCAGCACATTCCATGCTAACAAGCTCTGAACCTTATCAGGGCTGGGGAAGCGCCTGAGAAGTGAGGCTCTGTTTACAGGTGGCCGTGTTGGGAAAGTTCCGATTGTCTCCCCTCTGACGTGGGGCTGTTAGCCTCTGCTGGGAAAGTTGCAGATGAACGCTAATTAACGCTTGCTGCTGTCATGCTGCCTCACTGCTGACGTGTATGGTATAAGACCCACTGTACCCCTTGGCTCGGGGTTCAGAGAAGCTGTCTGATCCAACCACTGGGTACGCCTGTGCGCTGTGAGTACTCAATAAAGGCTCCTTGCGAGCAAACCTTTGAGTTTGATTTATCACTTTCTCGGCACCTCTAAATTCTGGAAACCCACTGCAGGGGCATACACAGGTTCACATGTCATGACAAGCTACTCTGAAAACAAGCCACCACAACATACCATGGGTTCTCAGGGTGGCTTGCATGTGGTTAACAAACCATGCTGAAGCCACCAGGTTAAGACATCATGACAAACCACTGTGAAACAAACAAGGCTGACAACCCACTGTGGGTTGTCGTGTCATGCAAACCAGGTCAGTGTTAGTGGGGCATATTCAGACACCCCTGAAGTGCCCCCAGTTTGAACACTTTGTGTTTACATCTTAAGGCCCATGGCTAAAACAAAAGCTATTTTGTATGGAAATTTGACCCAATATGTAAAACACTGACAGTTTTTACACTGTGTGTGTCTGGAGGGCTTCTCCCAATCTCCAGAGGGGTAGCTGTGTTGGCCAGTTGCAGCAAGAAGAACAAGAAGTTTTATAATACTTTATTCATTTGAGAGTCTTTGAAATGTCACAAGACTCATTGCTGTTTCCCCCAATCCAAAACTTTACTCACTAATTCCAGCCAGCAAACCATGGCTGGCTGGGATTAGTCACACAATAGCCATCTGAGATTCCTGGCTACCACCAAGGTTATGCATGGCAGGTTAGCCAAAGTCAGAAGGTCAGTTACTCCTGACATCCAGAATTGTAGCACATGTCCCCTTCTAAGATTGTACAACCTTGTAAGATATACAGCCTTCAACCGGGACCCAAAAACAGTGCAGCTGAGAGGAAGGCAGGGGTATTTCCATTGGACGTCCGAGAAAAAATGTGGGGCTGTTGAAATCTTTTCCACCCACTCACTCACAAACATTTTAGGTTTCAGGATATGATACTCTAGGGCAGCTTCACCCTCTCAACTCAGCCCTCACGGACAGATCCCTTCTCACTGAAACAGCCCCCTTGCACACTCCCTTAGCGCCCCGGCATTACCCATCAGCCTTCCCTAAGCTCCTTCATTATATCTCCCCCCTCCCCCTCCAACAGAAACGTCCACACACCCAGCTGGATTGAATTTTACACACACACACACACACTGGTGTAGTGGTAAATTTGGAAGTGCAGGAGCTCATTCTGACAGTCTCCAAGGGCAATGCAAAAATCTCAGGCAGCTGTGTCAATCCATATCAACAAACCAGTTCTAGGAGTTTTCATCTCCACCAGGAGCACACCTTTGGTAAAGCGAAGAGGTCTTAACTGCCCATTCCAGACCAAGTCGTCCCAAATACTTTGCATTCCAACATGGAAGAATATATTGTTGCTTGGAAATTCATTCCCCCACAGCTACAGTGAGGATCACAGCTGAGCTCAGAGGGAACAGGGAATTCTGAGGGGGTGGCAGATGACATCAGAGTCCCTGCTCATGAAAAAGTGCCAGGGCTGCGTCTCTGCACGCCCTGTCTCCATTACACCACTGCTACACACCCACTGCATGGGTAAGAGCTGTTTTCAGGGATGGGATTTTGAACCTCTGTATTCCTGAGTTCTATAGAACCTTCTTACCTGTGGGATCTTGAGGATGCCCATTAGAGATGCTATCTGCCTTGAGGATGTGGAATCAAGACTCCCAATAACAGAGAGCAGTTTATCCCACCTCTCACATTTATAATTAGGAAACATTTGGCCCTGTGTGTAGAGCAGAGACAGGGTGTTCACATAGGTCCTTCTTCCAACATTGCCATGGTCGCAGATGCAGAAGCTGAGGGTGGCATTGGGTAGGAGAGTTGTATCCTCATTGAGCTCATTGATGACAAATACCAAGGCCAGGATGTGCTGGTAGTTCCTGGTTATCAACCTGCAATGAAATTGAGATTGAGAGGTGAGTGGGGATCCCAACAGATCTGCTGAGAAGTGGAGGATAATTAAGTCCATTTGGCTCAACCCTCTTTGAACAAAGTCATAACCTTCTAGACCAAAGACATCTTCAGTCTATGAACCAGGGATGCTGAACTTCTTTCAGCCTGAGGGCCAAATTGATGGGATTTTTTAGTAATGATGTCTCCTGTTAGAAAGACAGTGAGCAGAGAAAAACAAAACAAAAAAGCAAAACAAAAAGAGCATTTATCAGTCCCACACGCACACAGGGCTATCTTAGAATAAAAGGAGACCACACCTTTCTTTAATGAAGAAAAGGTAAAATGGTAAAATATTCTTGCATATAAAGGTAAAAATAAAAAGGTAAAAGGTAAATTATTCTTGCATATAAAATGCAGGTACACAGTAGAGTTTCAAAAAGAGTTTGTTCAGTCCAGTTTGTATTCCATTACACAGGCAGGTGCGAGAGAGCAAACACATGTGCTCCCAGAGATGGGGGACGTTCGGGGGGGGGGGAGCAAAAGGAAGAAATCACAGGAAACCACATTGTAGGCTAGAGATCCTAAGGCTAGCTGTGGTCTAAATTCCCATGCATAAACTAACTGAAACACTGTCCCCTTCCAGTAACTTGCAGATGAGGCTGCAATATTCCCAACATGAATTCCATTTCGGAGACAGTCTTTGGGACTGCCTTCCAGTAGTGGGCAGGGCTGAAGGCAAAAGCTGCAGGGCCCAAACCCACAAAATACCAGCATATGTTAGCTTCAAGCTCTTCCTGCCAGTTACTCAGTTTTAGGGGAGGCATTTCAACCTTTAAGAAAAGGGAGAAAGCACAAAAGCTGAGAAACCACTAAATGACCGGTGGTTGAGGAAAGGGGGTACGTTTCTTCACCCCTGTCATTAACCAAGGATTCACGAAGAAATTCAGATTGTGTCAGGGTGGACACTGAGCCCATGGAATCCCAGAGTAGTTCTGATTCTGAGGAAGAGCAGTCGCTCCTGGGAGGGGAGCGCGCTCCTCTTTCCCAGGGCCCACAGCTGGCGGAGATTCCGCCCACCGGCATTCCTAGCTTAGATAGCAGTCCTGGGAGTGACAGAGCGCGGGAAGCAGACGTGATGGAAGCTCACGCCTCACTGCACGGGGCCTTTCCAGATTATGGCCCAGATTAACCCTGTTGCTTTTCGCCTCCTTTCCGCGCCCTCCATCTGGCGCCGCTCTCTGCGTCTGCATCGCGCATCCACCAAGTCTGCTATCCGTGCTCGGTCACTCCCTGGACTGCTAACTAAACTAGGAATGCCGGTGGGAGGAATCTCCGTCAGCTGTTGGCCCTGGGAAAGAGGAGCGCGCTCCTCTCCCAAGAGCGACTGCTCTTCCTCAGAATCAGAACTACTCTGGGATTCCATGGGCTCAGTGTCCACCCTGACAGATTGTTTGATTGACACTCTCACACACAGAAACTCAAAGAGGTGCACTGGCACACAGGGCCGGTTCGCACAACACAACAGCCCATGGGTTAAACAACCCATGGGCTGTCAGAGGCGAGCAGGAGAGAGCAGACACACTGCTTTTGGTGCAACTGCCACTTCTGCTTTTAATCAGCCACCCAACAACAAGGTTAACTGTTGGGTTGTTTGGGGGCTAAACATCCCAGGGGTCTGGGTTTGGACAACATGCACAGCAACCTGCAAGTAAGCCCCTTGTGGGTTGCTGATTAAAAGCATAAGTGGCAGGGGTGCACCCACTCGTGAACAACAGCGCATGATGGGTTGTTTAACCCATAGGCTGTCATGTTGTGCAGACCAGGTCACAGTATTGCTAGCTGTAGATTCTAAGGACATCAGAAGATCCCTGCTGAATCAGAGGTCCACATAAGGCACATGTGTATTTATTTATTTATTTCATTTATATCCTGCCTTTTTTTCTCTTGCAAGGAACCTAAGGTGGCTTGCATGATCCTCCTCCTCTCTGTTTTATCCTCACAACAACAACCCTGTGAGGTAGGTTGGCCTGAGAGTCTGTGACTGGCCCAAAGTCACCCAGGGAGCTTCCATGGCCGAGTGGGGACTAGAACCCGGATCTCCCGGCTCCCAGTCCAACACTGTAGCCACTACACTACACTGGCTTTATTATCTATTTTTGTTATTTATATCCTGCCTTTCAGGTTGCCATGCAGAAGATGGAGAAGACTTGCTCTCTGTTGCTCCAGAGGGAAGGACAGGTCTAGAACCAACAGATGGAAATTGCAGGGAAGCAAATTTCAGCTCAATATTAGGACATGCTTCCTAACAGTGAGAGGTGGGGGGTTCTCTGGCACTGGAGGTATTCAAGCAAAGGCTGGGCTGCCATCTGTCAGGATGACTGTAGATGCACCCTGCAGTGCAGAGCCTGCATTGAAAAGGGGGTTGGATTAGATGATCTTTGAGGTCCCTCCCAACTCTATGATTCTATAGTAAATAATAAGGCAGTTTACAAATAAAACCAAAATACAATCACAATAAGACAAGAACAACCCATAATTCACCAGGATTCTTCTAACAAGGGAGCTTCATCAGGCTTAACCATGGGTAAGAGTTCTTTTTTGACCCTGCCTCCTCCATGAATTTGTTGAAAAAGAATATCATGAGAATATCATCAGATGAGCCCTGCTGGATCAGACTGAAGCTCAGCACCTAGCTCAGCATCCTGTTTTGACTGTGGTCAGCCAAGATGCTTCCTGGGAGCCCCACAAGAAGGATATGAAGGCATCACCTCTCCTTTCTTCTTTCCTCTCTCTCAGCAACTTCTGTTCAGTGGTAGACTGCCTCTAAATATGGAATCTCTGTTTAGCTAACATGGTTAATAACTGTTGATAGACCTGTCCTCCAGGACTTTGTCAACACCGTATCTCCAACATTTCTCCATAGTGAAGCAAAATCTTGCCCTAATGCAGGGCAGAACTGCAGCTCCCCTGCTTTGCTTGCAAAAGGTCCCAGGTTCAATTCCTCAGCATCTCCAGGTAGGGCTGGGAAAAGACCCCTGTCTGAAAGCCCAGAGAGCTGCAGCCAGTCAGTGTTGACAGCAGTGGAGGCTGGTGGCTCTGATGTCAGTGGGATGGTGAATCCACTCCGGGTTTCAGTCAGAACCCATCAGAACTCTAAAGGAGCACCTTGGACAGCTCCTTTAGAGTTCTGACTGAAACCCGGAGTGGATTCACCATCCCACTGACATCAGAGCCACCAGCCTCCAGTGGTTGACAATACTGACCAAATGGCACCAAAGCTCTGACATTGTAGAAAGCAGTTTCCTACTGAAATCAGCCCTTTATTCAGAACCGTGAGGACTGGAAGCTTGTCTTATTCTTAGAGGAAGGATCACAATTCAATGTTGAACATCCTTCAAATTCAAACAGTCCCTATCCCTGGCATATACAAGCAACCCTGGGAGAGACGCCCTGTCTAACACCCTGGAGAGCCACTCCCAGTCACTGTAGACAAGACTGAGCTAGAGAGGATCGATGTTCTGACCCAGTATGAGGCAGCTTCCTGTGTTCCTTCATAAATCAATCCTTTATTCAGAACCATAAGGACTAGAATTTTTATTTTTAGGGGAGGGGGCATCACTCAGGGGCAGAGAACCTGCATTGCATGCAAAAGGTCCCAGACTCAATCCCTGAAAGCATTTCTAGGTACGACAAAAAGGAGCCTTGACTGAAACCCTGCGGAGATGCTGCCAGTCAGTGCTGGCAATACCAACCTAGATGGACCGATGGCCTGACTCAGGGGAAGGCAGCTTCCAAGGTTGCCTATTAGGGTTTCGTTTGGCTCCCATTACCAAGCACCTAGAGAGGAATGGCTGGCTCTTTTCTGGTCCAGAATATATGTTAACACATATGTTAAATGATATGGGTAGATACATAATTTTAAAAGTGGCCCAGTTGGCTGTTTCACGGCACAATCCTATGCATGTTTAGACAGAAAGAAGTCCTACAACTCTGGGGAATTGTAGGCCTCCCTAGAAATGCAATTCCTTTTGCAAATTCCTCTTTGGCCCAGCCCCTTTTGCCTTTGACTCCACCCACTTTGCCTCTGGCCCCACCCACCACTGGAGTGTGGCCTCCCTGAGAGTTTCTCTGAAATGGAATTCAGCCCTCAAGCTGCAAGAGGTTCCCCACTCCTGCTCTAGAGGCAGATAGATTGTTCTCCCAGTTAGCAAGGAGGTGGATATATGATGGCAAACTCTCCCCAGGTCATTGCCCCTTTCCCCAGCTTAATTCAGAACAGGACTCTCGAAAGCAAACTTGTGGCCCTCAAAATCCAGAAATACATTATTCTAAGGAGATTACTCTGCAGTGACATCTTTACAGGTGCAAGAAGATCAGAAATCTTCTCCCAACCTGTCTGTTGAATCCCCCAACCTCTGCCTCCAAGTGTCCATACTCTGCCTTACACACATGCACATGCAGAGGTACATGCGCGCGCACACACACACACACACACACACACACACCTTTCTATCTATCTCACCTTGCAGCAATAGATGCAACAGCAGTGCTTGGCTCCAGCACTCTCTGGAAGTCATAGATGCTGGAGGTCCTACCACAGCAGTGCTGATGGAGCCAAAGAAGGAAATGTAAAGACAGGCCTGACTAGGCCTTGTAAGTAGTTTGGTTCAGGCTGTGCAAGAAAACCTCATGACTGACATGAACTTAAGATAGCCAAAATCTTGTCATGAGACTTAAGCCTGTGATCACGAGCACCAGTGAGTCTAAAACAAGCAGATCACATACACAAAGTCTCAAGGAAATGAGCCACAGAAAACAAAGGAAGACATTTAGCAGACTCAAGGTTTGACTATGTGCTCAAGAGACATTGCGTACGTGACAAAACAAGATTAGCTAGTTCCTGGAAGGACACAGCCACGTCTGGAAAAGTATAAAGGAGATGAAATGCTGTGAGTTTGTTGTCACAGCTTGCTTGTATTGCTGTTTAACCCTGTTGCAACAGATCCTTGAATAAAGATCACCTGTTGTTGTTGTTCAGTCATTCAGTCGTGTCCGACTCTTCGTGACCCCATGGACCATAGCACGCCAGGCCTTCCTGTCCTGCGCTCTCTCCCGGAGCGTGCTCAAGTCCATATTCATTGCATCCGTGATGCTATCCAGCCATCTCATCCTCTGCCGTCCCCTTCTCCTTTTGCCTTCAGTCTTTCCCAGCATCAGGGTCTTTTCCAGGGAGTTTTCTCTTCGCATTAGGTGGCCAAAATATTGGAGCTTCAGCTTCAGTATCTGTCCTTCCAATGAGCAGTCAGGGTTGATTTCCTTTAGGATGGACTGATCTGACCTCCTTGCAGTCCAGGGGACTCGTAAGAGTCTTCTCCAGCACCACAGTTCGAAAAAGATCACCTACTGGAAGCCTCTGTCTGTTTTGTGATGGGTCCATCCTTTACTCCCACCTGGGAACGAGCAATGTAGGAAAATTCCCACTACAAGGCAAGGTGCCTGATGGGATTGAGAGAGGGAGAGAGAGAGAGAGAGAGAGAGAGAGAGAGAGAGAGAGAGAGAGCTTACCCTTGGGTTGGTAACGTGGGGTTACCCTTGAAGTTGGTTTGGAAGCTGCAGCTGGTGCAGAACGCAGCAGCTCGCCTGAGTAAAGGCAGCTGCTGGTGAGATCACACCACTCCAGTGCTGAAAGAGTTGAACTGGTTACCAGTTGTTTTCCGGGCCAAATTCAAGTGTAGTAAAAATGTAACCTAAAAGCCATTGTATGTGTCTTAAGCAGCACATAGTACTGTAAGAGCTGCGCATGCCTGGAATGAGCAGGCAGTAACCCTAAGATAAGGTTGCTAAGCAAACCGCTGGCAACCAATCAAAAGTAACACGCTGGCTGAGGAATGCAAGCTAAGTGATAAAACTGCAGCGCGGAGGTTGCCCAGGGTCGACTCTGCTTTGAGCGTGAGCTCCTTTGTCGAACTGTTTGCAAACAATAAAATCGAGTTGGACCCGGCCTGAAGTTGACTCTCCTCTTTGGGGCAAATTGGACTCGCCTCCAGGGGGCGACACCAGCATTTTGTGCAACAAACTGGCGAGCAGTCAGGAGTCCCTTGGACCACCCTGGGGTCAAACGACAGAACCGGCGAAGGTGCCTGTGGGGGGTGCCGGACCGCCTTTGAGGTCTGCCACGGCACCAGAGAACGGGGGTCGGGACACACAGGAGGTTAAAGGCATGGACTCCATTGATTGAGTCAACCAGGCTGAACGGGTCTGAAGTGACGGCATTAGGGTGTTGGGCAGAGTAAGTACTTGATTTCCCTTCTGTCTTTCTGTTTGAGTTGCCTTCGGAGCGTCTGAGGTTTGTCAGACTCTGTGTAAACGTCGGAGGTTTGTCAGGCTCCGTGTATGGTTTCAAATAGAGGTAGGCACAATGGGGGCGGGTAGCTCCCGTTCAGAAAGCTCTGCCACTCCCTTGGGATGCATGCTAAAGAACTTGAGCAAAGTCAAGCGCCTGAGGTTTGTCAGACTCCGTGTACTAAGATGTCGAAAGGCAAGCTGGTTACACTCTGTCAATTGGACTGGCCAGCATTTGGAATTAGTTGGCCAGACATAGGATCCTTTGGTGTAAATCTTGTAAATGCTGTATATAAAAATGTGGTGAATAATGGGCAATGGGATCAATTCGCCTATATTGATGGGTGGTTGAATTGGTGCGGAAAGAATCCCCCTTAGTTACGGAAGTGTAAATGTGTAAATGTGTTACTGGCAAAGGACCACAGGGGCAAGAGACCCCGGGTGGTGTCTGAATAAAGTAGTAAGAGATACATTTGCCTCAGGGAAGGTGAGGTTATCAGCATTTGGATGAGTGCCAACCAAAATCCACTGAAGGCGAGAAAAGGTTGAATATAAAGTTCAATATTGTAAAGTCATGATGGTATGCTCCGAGGTGGAGCCCAAAGCCCCTGTTCCCCCCGATTCAAGCCCCACGGAAGGAGCTTGAAGACTGGGAGACCCTGCCCAAGGTGCCCTGAGCTCCCCCCGGTCTGATTCGGCCTGTTAGGTTGGGAGGAGAGGTTGTCGGGGGAGGGAGGGGGCCCTCCAGAGACAGTTTGTCTGCCACCGTATCCAAGTCTGATAGAAGAAGCAAAAGCAGTTGAAAACGTTGCAACTTCTGAAGAAAGAGATTTGTTTGACGACTTAAAGACTGTGGCAAAATCAAGAAACAAAGACAGAGCAAGTTCTTAAAATATCAGGGTCTGTGTGAGCTTCTCTCTGTCAGCCTGCTCAGAGCAGAGCCAAGGGGGACTTGCCTAACCCCCCTTCGCCGTGGCTGGTTTAGCCTTAGCAAGCAGAGAAGCTGGAAGGTGTCTGTCAGGACCTGACAAAAGAGTGAGATTTGCAAAAAAAAACCACAAGAAAAGCATCACAGCTGGAAAGCTGAGCAGCACTGCTCTGTTCTTATCTGTGGAGGAATCTAGAAGAGGTGTAAGGTTACACCTTCCCCATTCGAACTGATGAAGAGACACAGAGCTTTTGTTAAAAGCATCCCTTCTTTATGGCCCAAAGCCTTCTTTGTTAGAGGCACTCTGCACATGGACTGGAACTTTGGACAGTTAAAGACTTGCCATAAAAAGTACTGTGAGGCTTGTCATAGCCTTAAACTCCCGTTGTTGTAGATTGTGTGTTTGTTTGTGATCAGCTCAGTGTACAGTTTGATTTGTGATTTCAACACTCAGATAAAAAGCTGCATTTGACTGAAAGAACTGGGTATATTTAGCCTTGAGAAGAGAAGACTGAGGGGAGATACGATAGCACTCTTCAAGTACTTAAAAGGTTGTCCCAGAGAGGAAGGCCAGGATCTCTTCTCAATAATCCCAGACTGCAGGACACGGAATCATGGGCTCAAGTGACAGGAAGCTGGATTCCAGCTGAACATCAGGAGAAACGTCCTAACTGTTAGAGCAATACGACAATGGAACCAATGACCTGGGGAGGCGGTGGGCTCTCCCACCCTGGAGGCATTCAAGACGAGGCTAGACAGCCATCTGTCAGGGATGCTCTGATTTAGATTCCTGCACTGGGCAAGGGGTTGGACTCGATGGCCTTGTAAGCCCCTTCCAACCCTACTATTCTATGATTCTATGATTTCCAAGGCTTTGATTTCATTTACCCTAATGAAGCATACAGATACAAATTTCTAGAGATTCATAGACTACAAAGGAAACAGCCTTCAAAAAGTTCAAAGAGAAACTACGAAAGTTAGTTTCCCTTTAAAAAGGGGGCAGCAAATTCTCTTAACTTAAGAGGTGAGAGAGAGAGAGTCCCCCACTCTCCCGTGATACTTCTAAGCCCAGCTGTGTTTCTGAAGCCTAAGAAAGTTCCTGCCCCATGTGTTCCAGCTCTTTCTCAAAATCTGAACTGTTCTGACGTTCCATTTGCTCAGAGGCAAACCTGACACTCTGCCAAAACTCATGCAGTGTGGAGTTGCCGATGCAAAAATGGTGGCTTGGAATTCTTTCCACATATGAGAACGCCCTTCCCTTGATTTTGATGGGCCCTGACCATGCAGTCAGAGGAGCAGTATAATGGTTAGATCTGCTCCACCATGCCCTACTATACAAAACAAATGTTTTCCAGTCATGGTGTTAGATTTTAATGATATGAAAAAGGTATAAAAGAAGGCAGAAGAAAGTAGCAGACAAAAAGGCTTAAAAAATAAAGAAAGCTTATCCCAAATGTGTGTCGTTGAAGATCTAAGCAAGCGAGTCTCTGTCGAAGCAATGGCAAACAGCCTAACTTGCAGAGAAAACAAAGAGTTAAAACTGGTGCATGGCATAGAGAATTTGAAACATGATTTGCAGAACAGGCAAGCCAAAAGATAAGTGTGCCTGTTACAAGAGGGAGGCTATAGTAGCCATAAAAAGGGGTGAAGCCCCCGTATGAAGCTTTAACAAAAATATTACGCACTAGAAGTGGACAATTAAAATAAAAAAGGCTTTTCTTAAATTGAAGCAAGCCTTAATATCACCGCCTGCTTTAGCCTTATCAGACCCCAGATCATGAAGTTTTTAGAGCTATGGTGCACATGAGAGCACATAAAAAAGTGCCATTCCTGGAAAAAGGAAAAGGCAATGCTGGCAGCCACCATGGGCGGAGATATAAACAGCAGCTTGAGAGCACAGAAGTGACCAGAGGGGGGGGGCAGAAAAGGAAAGGGCCAACCGGGGCTCAATAAATGTGCATATTGCCGAGAGAAGAGACATTGGAAGAAAGATTGTCCAGAGCTGAAAGAAAAGAGAAAAGAGACTCACCCTGAAGGCTGCCAAATGCTGGCAGGGTCCTCCAGTGGGGGGAGTCTAGCTGAAGGGCCACCACCCTACGAACAAACGCTCGGGAGAATCCCAAGGTAAAAGTAAGGGTTGGTGGCGAGGACTGTAAAGCCCTAGTAGATACTGGAGCCACATTTTCTATGATCCCTGTGAAGCCCCCCGGCAAGAGAAAGTGGAAAGCATGTAACTATAGAAGAAATTAAAGGGGAAAAAAAAAAAACTAAATTGCCCGTGTGTAAGCCCCTCCTCACGAAGACTGGAAATAACATACTGGAACATGCCTTTGTAGTTTCATCCGCATACCTGGTTGCCCTCTTGGGGCGGGACTTGTTAACAAAACTGCAAGCTAAAATCTTCTTCCGTGATAATCAGATTGTAGTACAGCTGCCAGCAATGCAGGGCTCAAATTATCGAATGGCCCTTCAAGCAATCCAGATTGTGTCAGAGGCCAAAGGGACTGAGATTTTAGAGAATGTTGATCCATGTGTGTGGGCAGACAGAACCCCTGCCCGACCAAATGCATAAGACAAATTAAAATCTTCTTTAAAAAGGGAGAGCCCTGTGTGCGTGAGGCAGTATCCTCTGAAAAAAGCCACCTGTGCAGGCTTGAAGCCGCTCATTGAGAAGTTCAAAAATTATGGTTAGCTAATAAAGGGATCATCCCCCTTTAACACCCCGATTTTGGGTGCGCCCGAGGCAGATAGCACCTCCTTCAGGTTAGACCAAGACCTGAGAACAGTGGCTGACTGCCCTTTGTGCCTCAAAAATGATGCAAAGATGTTTGAGCCCCCAGCTCAAATGAGAAGTCGCCCATGCGCTTACTATCCTTTTCAGAGATTTCAAATTGACTTTTCAGAGTTGCCCCAGACTCATGGCTATCGGTACCTGCTAGTAATGATAAAAGCAATTGACTGCACCGCTCAGACAGTAGCCAAGATCCTGTTAAAAAGTAATCCCTAAGCTCTTGTTACCTAAAGAGAGTGAATCAAATCGGGGGCCCCATTTTGTTGGACAAGTGACGCAAGTAGTGGCCCAGGCATAACAAACTAACTAGAAGCTACACCCCCCTTGGAAACCTCAATCTACAAGTCCAGTTGAGAAGATGAACCGCACCTTAAAGACAATGCTCATTAAAATTTGTTTAAAGATTAAGTTGAAAGGCCACAGGCCTTGCCAATCACCTTGACTCGAGTACGGTGCACCCCCAAGGGAAGTATTAAATTGACACCTTTTAAACGTTCCACAAGTGCCCACCTTGGATATTACCTATGGCTGATAGCTTAAATGTGAATTTAAAAGTAAAAGTTTTAAGATTCAGGGCTATGTTACTGCTTTGCAGTCTGTTTTGTTTTCACAGGTTTGCGACACCGCACCAATCCTGGCCTTTAGATGCTCCAGTGCATAATCTCAATCCCAGCGATTGGGTGCTAATCCAGTCCTAGAAAGATGAACCACCTACCAAGAAGCAGAAGGGTCTGTTTCAGATCCTACTTACCACTCCCATTGCTATGAAAGTCGCCAAAGAAAAGAAGTGGATTCATCACACTGAATAAAGGCATCACCTGCACCAGAGAGGGTCACACCAGAAGCTGACCCACCTGAAGGTCACCGTTGGAATAATGAACCCCTGAAAGGACTCAAGTAGCTCTACAGAAAGAGGGTGCTCTCGTCTCAAGGGTTCCTGATGAACGGAACAATACTGAGTTCCAAAAGTTCAAAAAAAAAGTGTTTTTGTTGTCAACATTCTAGTAGCTAGAACAAAGGCGTCCCAGGCCTCACTTGCTGTTTAGAGAAAACCATCAATGCCACAGCAATAATAGTTTGCGCCTTTAAGTGCGTAGTCCACCGCGGGACCAAAGAGAGTATAAATTTGAGAAAAGCCTTTTGAGGGGGGAATTGTAGTAAAAATGTAACCTAAAAGCCATTGTATGTGTCTTAAGCAGCACATAGTATTGTAAGAGCTGCGCATGCCTGGAATGAGCAGGCAGTAACCCTAAGATAAGGTTGCCAAGCAAACCGCTGGCAACCAATCAAAAGTGACAGGCTGGCTGAGGAATGCAAGCTAAGTGATAAAACTGTAGCGCGGAGGTCGCCCAGGGTCGACTCTGCTTTGAGCGTGAGCTCCTTTGTCGAACTGTTTGCAAACAATAAAATCGAGTTGGACCCGGCCTGAGGTGGACTCTCCTCTTTGGGGCAAATTGGACTAGCCTCCAGGGGGCGAAACTAGCATTTTGTGCAACACAAGGTGTTGGCTTTGACCTTTAAATCCCTACACGGTCCCGGCCCAGCCTACCTCAAGGAGCACCTCCAGCAACACCAGACAGGCCGCTCAACGAGATCAGCCTCGGCTGGTCTTCTCTCTGTCCCATCAGCCAGGACAGCTAGGCTGGTGAGGACAAGGGAGAGGGCCTTCTCTGTGGTGGCCCCCACTCTGTGGAGCTCCCTCCCTAGGGAACTCCGCCATGCCCCCTCTTTAATGAGCTTCTGCCATGCATTGAAAACTTGGTTGTTCAGGCAGACATTTAGGGTGGGTTAGGGTATTTTTCGAACATAGTGTTTTAATGCTTAATTTTACTGTTTTTGATTGTTGTATGGTTGTACATCGCCCAGAGTGGCTGGGTGACCAGCCAGATGGGCGATTAAGAAAACAAACAAACAATTTGTTCTCCAACTTTCAGTCTGAATAAATGCATCCTGATTCTTTTATTTGGGGGAGACACAGTTTTGCCTGTCTCTCCCACGGCCATGATGTGCTTTAATACATTTCTGACTGTTCAACCTAAGCTGCCTTGGATATTTCCTTAACAATTTGGTGCCATGACTCGGATCCCAAATGCTGAGGAGAATCGAACCAATTTGGACCGCCACTCACTGAACATCCCAGAAGCACGCACCAAGGAAAGAGACCTTTTAAAACCTATACGTCTGGGACTCAGTGTGGGGCTGCCCGTGGGACGATTGTGCCTTGGCTGACGGGATACCGCCTTTAAAGAGGCAGTCAGTAATTTAAGCACTTGGGAAGTTTTTGTTTTGGGGGGCAGTTACAGAGGTCCGTGGGATATGGCGTCAGGTGAAGGAGGAAAAGAACTGAACGAGAGTTGCCCGGTATGAACGGAGGTAAAAAAGGGCCAGGGCAAATTATCATCACTGGAGCCTTGTGTGAGTGGGTTTTCCTCCTTCCCTCTGTGGCATGAGCCGGCCGGCAAGGCACAGACCTCCTGAATAAACCATTCCTGAATGAACGGAGATGGCAGCGAGCAACCCGACCGTCCCTTCACTCCCCGCCATGGTATGAGCTCCCTCGACCGCGGGTGACTGACGGTGCCTCCTGTTCGGTGAGAGTCGGTCTCTGACTGCACCTCGGAATTTGGCGGTGCCTTTCGTTTCTCGCAGCCTGTGGAGGCCTCCTGATGGTTTCCCTGTGTGCTCCTGCGTGGATGGAGGGAGGGGTCGGATTCTTCCAAAGAAATTCCGCAGCCCCAAAGGGACACCTTCAGGGTGCATGTACAGGAATTACGGACCTAAGACTTGCACGTTTGGGGCAAATGGGACTTGACCCGGCCAAACCATTTCCCTTGGTTGGGACCTTTGACTGGACAGAATTGTGCCTTTAAAGGGAGCCTTGGAATCTCGGGGTCCAAGGTGGCACAGGGTCAATGGGGATGCATTCTTGGATTGGTATGTCGAGACGTCAAAAGGGTCACCTAAGTCCCGGGGAGCAGAGTCCTAAGGACTCCCAGGAAAACCTGAGAGACCCAGTCAAATTTTGAAACACCAGAGAAAAGCCACAGAAATTTAGAGAATTGCAAACAGTGATCCCTTGTTAAAATCCTAATTGGGCTAGCATGAACCAACTCATGCGAGTTCTTTTGCCCCAAGAAGTGCGCACTAGATTAAAGGAACAAGCAAATCGGCCAAATTAAGAACCAGCTGATCTTAATACTTTAGGCCAAGCGCGCATCAGATGCTGCAGAAAACTGATTAGGCTAAAACATTTTTTTTAAATCATCAGTTGTAAGCAAAGCAAAAGTGAGACTACAGCAGACGACATGGATTGTCTAAAGACGTTTTTGAAAAAAACATTCAAGCACTGCTGCCACTTTTCTGTAGCCAAGCTGAGCATTAGAAAAATAAGTGTCCCACCAGCCTGGCCAGCCGATGGGAACACTTCACATCTCCGAGCCGCTTCCCCCTCCTCCCCCTCCTCCCCCAAACTTAGAATCATAGAACAGTAGGGTTGGAAGGGGCCTACAAGGCCATCGAGTCCAACCCCCTGCTCAAGGCAGGAGTCCAAGTCAACTTCTAAGACAGCCGAGAGGTTTGTAACTTTTTCTTTCTATTGACCAGAAGAGACCTTTTGTGTAAACGTGGCTGCACGATCTTTGCTCCCTGACAGAGTATTTTCAGATAGTCCCGAGCCACTTCCCTGGCCTTCCGAAGCTGGATCTGCTTCCACTGCTCCAAAACAAGCACTGTTCTAAAACAACTTGGGCTTCCCGATTATTCCGTCCGCTCTCTCCTGTTATGAAAAAGTTCTTGTGCTCTTAGTGTGCTTACCTAAAAGCATGGAAATAAGAACGGACCAGTGACATGTTACCGTACTTTCCTGGATTCTGCCGCCGCTGCCCTCCCTGTTCGAGCCTCCGAAAATACTGCGTTAGGGTCTCCTTTAACCCTTTGTGTACCTCACTCAGCGGCAGCTCTTCCACTTAAAGCAAAGACTCAGCACCTATCTCACCCACGCCTCTCCAGCTATGACATTCTGCTCCTCTCTAGCAGTCATATTGCAGTGCAACGTCGTTCCGCTCTAAATGCTGCTTCTTTGCGGCCTGATCCCGCTGCTGAGGGTATCCCTTAGGATTGTCTGGAAGTGGCCGAGCACCTAGCAAAGCCACGTCCAGACTTGTGGGATGAGCCACTGACTAATGTAGCTCGTGTGCGTTTTGTGGATGGGTCTTGTCAAAGAAATGCTGAAGAGAGATGCTGTCTGCGCTTCCCATACTGTAATAGAACAAATTCTTTTGCCCGACGATACTTCTGCTCAAGAGGCAGAACGTCTTGCCCTCGCGAGGGCTACTGCCTCAGTCCTTCCGGCAATGAGCCAGTCTCCCATGGCAACCTTTGAAGGTGTTGCACAGCTCCAAAATCAGGCCCAAATGTTGAAAAAGAAACGTGGGGACTGGCTGGTTGTCCTCAGGACGCTGACCATTTGGGGCGCTCCCCGGACGGCCGCCGGGTAGCGCCCACGGTCCTCCTTCCCCACCTTAAGAAGGGTAGAGGCGATTGAGTCAATTCCCTAAGGGGTGAAGGTGCCACAATGATTTAGATCAAGCAAGTGGCGTAAACGTGGATAACGTGCTTCATGTGCTCAGTAACTTCGTTTTTGCTTTTGCAATTAGAGAAAATGTCTCTATAGCTGTACTGGGGCCTATCGGGGAGGAACAAGCTGAAGCTGAACCCTGACAAGATCGAGGTGCCTTTGGTGGGAGACAAGAGGAGGCTGGGGGATGTTGACCTGGTGTTGAATGGGGTACGGCTACCCTTGAAAGACCAGGTCCGCAGCCTGGGGGTCATTTTGGACTCCCAGCTGGCCATGGAGGCTTGCTGATACGGCACCTGCGCCCCCACCTTCCCGACCACCTGCTCCCATCGGTAGTACATGCCCTGGTCTCCTCTCGTCTAGACTACTGTAGCGCGCTCTACGTGGGGTTACCCTTGAAGAGGGTTCGGAAGCTGCAGCTGGTGCAGAACGCGGCGGCTCGCCTGAGTAAAGGCAGCCGCTGGCGAGATCACATCACTCCGGTGCTGAAGGGGCTGCACTGCTGACCAGTTGTTTTCCGGGCCAAATTCAAGGAGTAGGTTTTGACCTTTAAAACCCAACACGGTCCCGGGCCAGCCTATCTCAAGGAGCGCCTCCAGGAACCTTCTCTCTGTCCCATCAACCAGGACAGCTAGGCTGGTGAGGACAAGGGAGAGGGCCTTCTCTGTGGTGGCCCCCACTCTGTGGAACTCCCTCCCTAGGGAACTCCGCCATGCCCCCTCTTTAATGAGCTTCCGCCACGCATTAAAAACGTGGTTGCCCAGGCAGGCATTTGGGGTGGGTTAGGGTATTTTTAGAAAGCTGACGTTTTGAAGTAGAATGTTATTGTTTTAAAACTGTATTGCTGTACATCGCCCAGAGTGGCCGGGAGACCGGCCAGATGGGCGATTAAGAAAACAAACAAACAAACAAACAAACAAACATTTTTCTTGCTGTGTGAGCTTTTTATTCCTCTTAGTCATCAAATGCCTGTCCTCCGAGTCTGCTGGACAGATTGTCCTCTATGCCACCTAAACCTACAATAGCATCAGCTTCTCCCGTGGAAAAATCAAGATGCAGTGGCTGCGTGTGACTGGCAGTAGGGAGTGAGTGTTGGCTGAGGATCGTCTCTAGGGCCGTGTATTGGCTAATGTGTTTGAACATGTATTGCAGCTCAAGCCCAACCTTCTGTGTGGCCCAGCCAGAGTTACTTCACGAAGGAAAAGCAAGCTAGACTGAATGTTTGTTGAGGGACGTTGCATGTGCTAGAATGATGCTGTCGAGATGAGAATGAGACTTAAAGTGGTCTGAGCAAGTGTAAACCTCTATTGAAAGTCACTGCATATTTGTACACTGAAGTAACACTGGATTTGAAATCCTATGTGTTGTGTCTTATCCCATTGTTATATTGGTTATTGCTATTTTCTTGCTTTGTCTTTTTGCTTTGTATGTAGCCTAGCAAGCTTAATGATTTTAAATTTGTATTAATTAATAAACAACCGCATATGGAATCTGTGAGACTTCAGAGGGGGGAGTGTGTTAGATCTGGGCCCCATCTACATGGCGCCGACTTGGTCCTTCATATCGTTGGGGCTGCACATCTCCATCACTGCGAACATTCAAGCATACATATACACGGAGGTGAGAAACTGCGCAGTTTTACTTTGATTAACTCCGCGCGGATCCAACAGATCATGGTTGCAGCAGTGCGAAGTCTCACATCTCTGGTAGGAAGTGGTTAGTGATCTTGCTGGTTGTCATAGCAACTGTTTGTACAGAACCAGAAACCAAGTTTCCAGAATGCAGGTACTCTCGTGATGCTTCACATCTGCGAAGTCTCACCCACGTGAGCACTAGGTGCATCCTCCTCAATTCAAAAAGGATCCCTCTCAGCTTCAGGTGTACCTTTCCCTGATCTCAGCTGTCCTTGGTAACATTGTAAGTCTTTGCAAAGTGTATCTGGACCTTGAGGCAGGCAATGCTAGGTGGAGGAGGGCAAAGGCATTTCTGTGTCGACTGAGACAGAGTTCCTCTTCTCTTGGGACCATAAAGTACAAGCAGGTACTGTTCCTTACTGTCCCCCATGCCACAGCATTCCGTCCATGGGAAGTGTGGAGGTGGTGATGCTTTCCCAAGAGTCAAGAGTGATGGGAGAACTTTGTCCGTAAAGAGTTGGGTGACGAGCAGTGGACCTCACATTTCCGGATGTCATGTGGGACTCTGACCCAGATTGCGGATGGCCAATATTGTGGCCAATATTGGAGCGAGAAAAAACCAACATGTGGGAACCCATCCCAGTCGTCAAAAGGGTGGCGCTCTGCATTCAGCGCCTGGCCAACATGTCTGTCTACCACACAGTGGCAGAGCAGTTCAGGGTCAGCAGAACAACCGATGCTGCGTTGGACAGTGAAACTCGGTGACATGCCCACCATAAGTGCCAATTTCTCTTTGTCTTGTGCCGTCCAAATGCCCTCTGTGTTCATTGCAGTTCTGGTTTCCTTAGATCAGCTGTCTCTGCTACCCAGTTTTAGTAAGTGTGGACCTGTATAACCATATTCACCAGCATCATCTCTTTCAGGTGATAGCGGGTTTCGGGAGACTTGTCCTGGGAAACCGCAAGCAGTTTCACGAGTTGTTACTTCTGAAAGTTACAGTGTGTCTGAGCGCAGAGAGAATTAACATTTATCTTGGACTTCTGAACATGAAATGCCAGCATGCCTAATTTGGCACCAACCCTGATAAACAACAGCTCCAAGCACAGAGTCCAACATGTTGGGCAACAACTCCAAGCTTCCACCAGCAAGTGTGCTGGGAGTTGTAGTCTAACACACCGGGAGAGTACCAGGTTGTGGAAAGGTGATATAGGGGATTTGCAGGGGTGATGGCAATAGAGGGAGTTTCCTGAGGGCAACCTCATTCGGTGAGAGCACAACCCCCACCCCCACCCCCAAATCCCAAGTTAAGAGATAGAGGAAAAGCATGCATGCAAGCACTTACTGGTAGCTATGCTAATGGACACTATATTGTTGCAGTGGCTTCATAGTACCAGCATTATACCCATAGTGGAAACATTTGTTGTTGTTGTTGTTGTTGTTGTTCATTCGTTCACTCGTGTCCGACTCTTCGTGACCCCATGGACCATAGCACGCCAGGCCTTCCTGTCCTGCGCTCTCTCCCGGAGCGTGCTCAAGTCCATATTCATTGCATCCGTGATGCTATCCAGCCATCTCATCCTCTGCCGTCCCCTTCTCCTTTTGCCTTCAGTCTTTCCCAGCATCAGGGTCTTTTCCAGGGACTTTTCTCTTCGCATTAGGTGGCCAAAATGTTTGAGCTTCAGCTTCAGTCTCTGTCCTTCCAATGAGCAGTCAGGGTTGATTTCCTTTAGGATGGACTGATTTGACCTCCTTGCAGTCCAGGGGACTCGTAAGAGTCTTCTCCAGCATCACATTTCGAAAGCATCCATTCTTCGGCGCTCAGCCTTCCTTATAGTCCAGCTCTCACAGCCATACCTTACTACTGGAAAAACCATAGCTTTGATTAGACGGACCTTTGTCGGCAAGGTGATGTCTCTGCTTCTTCCTACGCTGTCTAGGTTTGCCCTAGCTTTCCTCCCAAGGAGCAGGCGTCTTCTAATTTCATGGCTACAGTCACCGTCTGCGGTGATCTTGGAGCCCAAGAAAGTAACATCTGTCACTGCTTCCATTTCTTGCCCTTCTATATGCCAGGAAGTGATGGGGCCAGATGCCATGATCTTCGTTTTTTTAATGTTGAGTTTCAAACCAGCTTTTGCACTCTCCACTTTCACCCTCAACAAGAGGCTCTTTAGATCCTCTTCGCTTTCTGCCATTAGGGTGGTATCGTCTGCGTATCTGAGGTTGTTGATAATTCTCCCGGCAATCTTAATTCCGACCTGTGATCCATCCAACCTGGCATTTCTCATGATGTACTCTGCATATAAGTTAAATAAGCAGGGCGACAATATGCAGCCTTGTCGTACTCCTTTCCCAATTTGGAACCAATCGGTTCTTCCCTGTCTGGTTCTTACTGTTGCTTCTTGACCCTCATACAGGTTTCTCAGGAGACAGGTAAGGTGTTCTGGTAAGAATTTGCCACAGTTTGTTGTGATCCACACAATCAAAGGCTTTAGCGTAGTCAATGAAGCAGAAATAGACGTTTTTCTGGAATTCTCTTGCTTTCTCCATGATCCAGCAAATGTTGGCGATTTCATCTCTAGTTCCTCTGCCTCTTCAAAACCCAGCTTGTACTTCCGGTAGTTCCCGGTTCACATACTGCTGAAGCCTAGCTTGTAGGATTTTGAGCATAACCTTGCTGGCATGTGAAATTAGTGCAATTGTGTGCTGGTCTGAACAATCTTTGGAGTTGCCCTTCTTTGGAATTGGAATGTAAACTGACCTTTTCCAGTCTTGTGGCCGCTGTTGAGTGTTCCAAATTTGTTGGCATATTGAGTGCAGCACTTTAACAGCATCATCTTTTAGGATCTTAAATAGCTCAGCTGGAATACTGTCATCTCCGCTAGCTTTGTTGTTAGTAATGCTTCCTAAGGCCCACTTGACTTCACTCTCGAGGATGTCCTGCTCAAGTTCAGTGAGTGCACTATCATGGCTATCAGGGACATTAAGATCTTTCCTGTATAGTTCTTCTGTGTATTCTTTCCACCTCTTCTTAATCTCATCTGCTTCTGTGAGGTCCCTGCCTTCTTTGTCCTTTATCATGCCCGTCTTTGCACAAAATGTTCCCTTGAGATCTCTGATTTTCTTGAAGAGATCTCTAGTCTTTCCCATTCTGTTGTTTTCCTCGATTTCTTTGCGTTGTTCATTTAAGAAGTCCTTCTTGTCTCTCCTTGCTATTCTCTGGAACTCTGCATTCAGTTGGGTATATCTTCCCCTTTCTCCCTTGCTTTTCGCTTCCCTTCTTTCGTGAGCTACTTGTAAAGCCTCATCAGACAGCCACTTTGCTTTCTTGCATTTCTTTTTCTTTGGGATGGATTGAGTTGCTGCCTCCTGAACAATGTTACGGACCTCCGTCCATAGTTCCTCAGGCACTCTGTCTATCAGGTCTAATCCCTGAAATCTATTCCTCACCTCCACTGTATATTCATAGGGGATATGATTGAGGTCATACCTGAAGGGTTTAGTGGTTTTCCCTCCGTTCTTCAATTTAAGCTGAAATTTTGCAACAAGAAGCTCATGATCTGAGCCACAGTCAGCTCCAGGTCTTGTTTTTACTGACTGTATAGAGCTTCCCTGTCTTTGGCTGCAAAGTACATAATCAATCTGATTTCGATATTGACCATCTGGTGATGTCCATGTGTAGAGTCACCTCTTGTGCTGTTGGAAAAGAGTGTTTGCTATGATCCGCGTGTTCTCTTGGGAAAACTCTATTACATGAGATGGCAAGACTGAACATTGACATCTTGGGAATCAGCAAACTAAAATGGACAAGCATGGGCGAATTTAATTCAGGTGACCATCATATCTACTATCTTAACAGCCTATCTTAAGGAGCACCTCCAGCAGCACCAGACAGGCTGCTTAACAAGATCAGCCTCGGATGGCCTTCTCTCTGTCCCATCAGCCAGGATAGCTAGACTGGTGGGGACGAGGGAGAGGACCTTTTCTGTGGTGGCCCCCACTCTGTGGAGCTCCCTCCCTAGGGAACTCCGTCATGCCCCCTCTTTAATGAGCTTCCGTCATGCATTAAAAACGTGGCTGTTCAGGCAGGCATTTGGGGTGGGTTAGGGTATTTTAGAAAATGTTTTTATTGTAGAATTTTATTGTTTTATTGTATGTTGTACATCGCCCAGAGTGGCTGGGTCACCAGCCAGATGGGCGATTAATAAATTAAATAATAAAATAAATAATTAGCCTTTGTCCTGCTTCATTTTGTACACCAAGGCCATGCTTGCCTGTTGTCCCGGTGATTTCTTGACTTCCTCCTTTGGCATTCCAATCCCCTATGATGAAGAGGACATCTGTTTTTGGCATTAGTTCTAGAAGGTGTTGTAGGTCTTCATAGAACCGATCAACCTCAGCTTCTTCGGCCTCAGTGGTTGGGGCATAGACTTGAATTACTGTGATGTTGAATGGTTTGCCTTGGATTCGTACTGAGATCATTCTATCATTTTTGAGATTGTACCCCAGTACTGCTTTTCCCACCCTTTTGTTGACTATGAGTGCTGCTCCATTTCTTCTAAGGGATTCTTGGCCACAATAGTAGATATGATGGTCACCTGAATTAAATTCGCCCATGCCTGTCCATTTTAGTTTCCTGATTCCCAAGATGTCGATGTTCAATCTTGCCATCTCATGTTTGAGCACCTCCAGCTTACCTTGATTCATTGATCTGACATTCCAGGTTCCTAAACAATATTGTTCTTTACAGCATCGGACTTTCTTTTCACCACCAGACACATCCTTTCAGCTTTGGCCCAGCCGCTTCAGTCTTTCTGGCGCTACTTGGAAATACCCTCTGCTCTTCCCCAGTAGTATATTGGACACCTTCCGACCCGAGGGTCTCATCTTCCGGCGTCATCTCTTTTAGCCTTGGGATACGTTCCATGGGGTTTTCTTGGCAGGAATCCTGGAGTGGGTTGCCATTTCCTTCTCCAGTGGACCACATTTTGTCAGAACTCTCCACCATGACCTGTCCGTCTTGGGTGGCCCTGCACGGCATGGCTTATGGCTTCACTGAGTTACGCAAGCCCCTTCGCCACAACAAGGCAGTGATCCATGAATGGGTAGTGGAAATATAGCAGCTAATACATTAGCTCAGATCTCCAGGATCCGGTTGTATTACAAGCAGAGACCAAGGTCCAATTGGCCAGAGGAGGAAGATGGTTAGACAAAGGTAAAGGTTAAGGTGACCAATGGCTTTTTGTCATGTTGGCAAAATATTATCCCACATATATGAGGCAGTCTGCCTCTGAACAGCATCTTCTGGGGAACATGGGTGGGAGGCCACTGTTGCACTCTGTGGTAAAAGTCCAAAACTTATTTAGTCCATAAATAAGTGGGTCATAAATCCTGGGAAAGTTACAGGGCTCTAAGAGAGGAAGCCAGGGGTGGTGGTTCAGTAAAAGTTCAGTTGACAATGAGCAGACATGCACGCTGGGCTTGGCTGATGTCACTTATTTAGCCACACTATGATTATAAATGTAACCCAGGGAGTGTTGATCTTCGCTGCCTCTGGGTTGACAGAGCTGCCTTCGTTGTACACGAAGGAACTCAAGTTGGATCTTACCTGCGTGTCCAGAGCTTAATTGGAGGGCAGCTGGGCACGGACCTCTAAGTCCACTTTTGGACTTTTACCACAACACTCGGAAGGAGCACCAACTAAAAAAAAAATCACCAAGCAGTGAGCAAAGGTCAGCATTTCAGCCAAATTCTCCTCCTCGCTGGAGGGGGGCTGGAGCAACTCTGATAGAAGGAGGTTCTGATGTTTGGAGCGTTTTAGCTTAAGGGGGGAAAGACAAGGAAGAGGCGAGGGACAAAATAGGCCTCGTGTGGAGGAAGGGGAAAGGGAGGGTGTCAAGGATAACAGCCTGCTTCCTGCCATAAGTTCAGGTCAGGCTGTCACATCGGATGTAACCACCTGGGATTTGTGGTAAGAGAGCAGAACGGCACCCCCAGGTTGTGTCTAGTGCTGGTCCAATGAAGCCACAGACACCGGGAAAGGTCCAATGCATTTTATTGCTACAGCAAGGCTGAGTACAAGAAAATATACTCCAGCCCCAAGGAAGCCTCAGGCTGGTCTTTTATAGCTAGCCTGAGTTACATAGGCGAAAGCATGCATGCGTCAGTAATTTTCCATATTGCTGCACAGACTATAGTTGATGTTGTTGTTGTTGTTCAGTCGTTCAGTCGTGTCCGACTCTTCGTGACCCCATGGACCATAGCACGCCAGGCCTTCCTGTCCTGCGCTCTCTCCCGGAGCGTGCTCAAGTTCATATTCATTGCATCCGTGATGCTATCTAGCCATCTCATCCTCTGCCGTCCCCTTCTCCTTTTGCCTTCAGTCTTTCCCAGCATCAGGGTCTTTTCCAGGGAGTTTTCTCTTCGCATTAGGTGGCCAAAATATTGGAGCTTCAGCTTCATTATCTGTCCTTCCAATGAGCAGTCAGGGTTGATTTCCTTTAGGATGGACTGATTTGACCTCCTTGCAGTCCAGGGGACTCGTAAGAGTCTTCTCCAGCACCACAGTTTGAAAGCATCAATTCTTTGGCGCTCAGCCTTCCTTATAGTCCAGCTCTCACAGCCATACATTACTACTGGGAAAACCATAGCTTTGATTAGACGGACCTTTGTCGGCAAGGTGATGTCTCTGCTTCTTACTATGCTGTCTAGGTTTGCCATAGCTTTCCTCCCAAGGAGCAAGCGTCTTTTAATTTCATGGCTACAGTCACCGTCTGCGGTGATCTTGGAGCCCAAGAAAGTAAAATCTGTCACTGCTTCCATTTCTTCCCCTTCTATATGTCAGGAAGTGATAGGGCCAGATGCCATGATCTTAGTTTTTTTAATGTTGAGTTTCAAACCAGCTTTTGCACTCTCCTCTTTCACCCTCAACAAGAGGCTCTTGAGATCCTCTTCGCTTTCTGCCATTAGGGTGGTATCGTCTGCATATCGGAGGTTGTTGATAATTCTCCCGGCAATCTTAATTCCGACCTGATTCATCCAACCCGGCATTTCTCATGATGTACTCTGCATATAAGTTAAATAAGCAGGGCGACAATATGCAGCCTTGTCGTACTCCTTTCCCAATTTTGAACCAATCGGTCGTTCCATGTCTGGTTCTTCCTGTTGCTTCTTGACCCTCGTACAGGTTTCTCAGGAGACAGGTAAGGTGGTCTGGTACTCCCATCACTTTAAGAATTTGCCACAGTTTGTTGTGATCCACACAATCAAAGGCTTTAGCGTAGTCAATAGTTGATGTACTGTGCAGTAAATGAAACCGTTACTTTAGCACTTAGCAGGCATTACAAACTGTTAGCCAGACTTTTCTCAACTTGGCCATAAACTCAAGACATGTGGTTATCTGATGCATACTCGGGGGGGGGGGGGGGTAGTGGTGGTTACAAGTTCTCACCCAAACAGTTCATTTCTTGGAACATTTCTTGCTACTGTGACCGCTAAAAGTGCATAAACAGCATAACAATCCCATCAGCCTTAGCTAAGGTTATATAACTAACAAAGATGGAGTCATTTTGGTCAAGCTAATAACAGTTCTAACCTTATATGGTCAAGCCTCTGAACCCTAACTGTCAAGATTATACAAGGAAATGGGGAAGGAGCTTCTTTGCGCATCTTAGATTGGGTGTTACCTAGAGGCTCCTCGGCCCTTTGCCCAAGGTTCACCCATAAAGATGGACCATTTTTGGATAAGTCCAGCTGTCTTTGGACTCAAACCTGGGTTAATGAGTATTCCCACCTAAATTGTACCGAATATAGTAACACATGGATCAAAACGCACATACCCAAATACTGACAGCAGTGCATTATCCTCACCCAAGTGGGTGCCATGTAAAACACCCCCAGGAAAAATTCACACGCACAAAGTCCAGCCCTATTGCAGTGTATCCAGGGCCACATACGGAACCAGGGAATGAAGACAGTTTAATCTGGTTACCAGGGTGCACATCACTATCTACAAAAGTCAGGGTTGGATGCACCTAAATGGTACCTTCGTGGTAGGGTTTCCCAACGTCTATGTGCCATGGAACAGGAGGATTGAGTCACGATACATTTCTTGTGAGGATACTGATTCTGTAATACTGACTAAAAAATGTTCCTGTGGGTCAAAAACTTTAAAATGCATATTTCCACCACTGGAAGGATACTACACTGATGGTGGCCCAGTACCCTCTGCTCACGAAGCATTGTGGCTAGGTCCCTTTAAGTACGGAAAAGATGCCAAGGCTGGCCGTTATTTTATATGTGGGGGCTGAGCTTATCCAGCTCTACCCGCTAAGTGGTCTGGGATCTGTTACGTTGGAATCATATATCCACCATTTCGACTTTTACCTGGGAACAGCCATATCTATCATCCCACTTACACAGAATTGGAAAAAAGGAAGAGAGATGCCGGTAAAGGCATGCTCAATGCAACTCAGAAGTGGGGAAATGACTTATGGCCAGCCAAAAGAATTATTGCTTGTTATGGTCCTGCTACCTGGGAACCCAATATAGTAGCACGAGATTTGACATATCTCACCAGTAGATTCATCAGGCTGCAGGCAGCAGTTGAAGTATTTGCCAGTCATGCTGCAGATGCCTTGGGCCTGGTTGCTACTCAGATGACTCAAATGCGGGAAGCCATCATCCAGAACAGAATGGGTTTAGACTATCTGCTGGCAGCTGAAGGCAGCCTGTGTGGAAAATGTAATTGGTCTGACTGTTGTCTAAAGATGGATGATAATGGGAAAACTGTAAAACAATTGGCAGCAGACATTAGAGAAGTAGCACATGTACCTGTACAAGCCTGGAAAGGATGGAATCCTGTAGACTGGCTACCCGGATGGCTCCCAAACCTCGCCTGGTTGAGGTAAGGTTTTCTCATTGTGTTGGGTATTCTATTTGTGGTATCGTTCTTACCCTGCATCTTTGCATGCTTCACGTCTTGTATAAGAAGACAAGTTAGCCAGCACTTTCTTGCTATGTATCAAGGCTTGCCACAGGAAGAGGTAGAAAATTGGAAAGAACCGCTGAAGCAGTGAGCTGTTGGCACTGTCTAGGTGATCCAGTATGAAGAATTCAGCTCCTATTGGATCAAATGAGGGAATGTGCAGAATAACCAAGGCAAAGCCACGTTGTCTCGGCTCCTTTGTGCCTATGTGGCAGACTCCTCAAAGGCCTAAAGCTGCTGTCTCAGTTTCTTCCAGACTGAAGGAGAAACTGCTAGGACAGCAGAGATAGGTGATCTTGTTGGCACAGCAACTCACCCCGCACCTATGAATCATCGTGCTTCCAAAATAATTGGGTCATAAATCCTGGGAAAGTTGCAGGACTCTCAGGGAGGAAGCCAGGGGTGGTGGTTCAGTAAAAGTTCAGTTGATAATGAGCAGACAGCGCAGTGGGCTTGGCTGATGTCACTTATTTAGCCACACTATGATTATAAATGTAACTGGTGAGTGTTGATCTGCGCTGCCTCTGTGTTGACAGAGCTTCCTTTTATTGTACATGAAGAAACTTGAGTTGGATCTTACCCGTGTGTCAAGAGCTTAATTGGGGGGCAGCTGGGCACGGACCTCTAAGTCCAGTTTTGGACTTTTACCACACACCCTTGGCCTGCTTAGCTCAGTGTTGTCAACACTGACTCGGGCAGCAGGTTTTCCAGCCCTACATGGAGTTGCTACCAGGGTTCAAACCTGGGACTTTCTGCATGCCAAGCAGGGGCTCTGCCATGGAGTGATGGCCCCTTCCCAATCCAAGGTCTGTTTTCCCCTTCACTTGATTGGGGCATTTCTCTCCTCTAACAAGATCAGCTAAGCAGGAGACCTTAGTATATGTCATATCCAAATCAAAACTAATGAAGCTATTATTTTCATTAAGCTAACAATATTTCCTTTCATTGTTGTTGGTATGATGGAAGATGCAAAGTCCATCATTGATTTATCAACCTTTCCATCTGCTTTTGACATTTCCGACATGTTGGACTCTGTGATTTAAAACAACCCCCCTCCCTAACCTTTATTAAAACTCTGTGTGTGTGTGTGTGTGTGTGTGTGTGTGCGCGGGCACACGCACGCACACATATATACACACACACAAATATATACTGCTTTGGGAGTGGTTCTGCCCTGAAAGGCAGCCAAGAAATATTTTAAATAAATATTATCTATCTCCTAATATCTTAATAAGTTGTACCGTTTGCTATTGTTTTAATAAGTTCTTGACAAATATACAAAAACAACAGTATAAGTATAAAAAACAAAAGTAGGTCCTATTGAGCTCAACAGTATTTACTTCCAGGTAAATGGATGTAGGATTATAGCCTTCTTGTTATGAAGGGCAGCCGTATACTTCTATGCAAAACAGGAAGTGAAGGGGGTCAGTTGAATGAGTTTGGAGTATTTTATTGTTTATGGCCATGATCCTGCTACGGTTGCACAGACCCTAAGAGTGGCTATGGAGACCTTGCTCAGGTGCCCAGTGGTAAGACTAGGCTGGTGGGAACAAGAAACAGGGGCATTTCTGTGGTGGCTCCATCCATATAAATATGGATGTCAATAATAAATGTCAATGGGATGTGTATGTGTCGCTTCCTCCCTGACTGTTTTTAAATGAGACTTAAAGATCTGGATGCTCTGGTCTGCTTTTAAATGAATGGAGGCCCATCTTTATTTCATAAATTGGTGTTTTAACTGTTGTTATTTAAAGTATTTTATGCTGCTCTTTTTGTTTATGGCCTTTTGTATTTTATTGTTCTGAAATTTGAGCTTGCAAATTGCCCATGAGGAGACCTTTATACCTCAAAAGGAAGCATGGAAGTAGTTTAGATAAACAAAATATAGAATTGGATTGCAGCCTTAAATATCTATCTATCTATCTATCTATCTATCTATCTATCTATCTATCTATCTATGACGATAGCATATTTATATATAATTCAGCCATTTGTATATCAAGTACACAGGTTATAATTATGACTAATTAGAGGCTGAATTTGCTTGCTTGCTTGGTCGTTCTCCATGTCTTTTTACCTTTTTGTATCATATCTGTTAGATGGAAAACCTGCAGGCTGAGACTGCATTGTGATTAGACCTTTGTACAGCGCCTAGAAAACTTTTATAGATTTATAGATATATATAATTAGCATGTGTGTAGATAGATAGGTATGGGTTTGCATATTGGACTAGGACTAGCCCACGGTTCGAATCCTCACTGAGGTAGAAAATGTGCTGGGTGAACCTGGGCCAGTCCTTGCATCTCCCGGTGTGGCCTACCTTATAGGGTTGTAGTGAGGATAAAATGGGCTTGGGGGGAATAAGCCCGAATGCCACTGTGAGCTTCGTGGAGGAAAAATGGGCTACAAACGAAGTAAATTAAGAAAAATAAACTCTCTTTCACACACACATAATCTCCTGGCTGTGTTGTTGAGGGAGGGAGAAGCCAAAATGTCTGACTAAAGACCACTTAGAGGTATTTTTAAATAGGATATAACAATCTATTAAATCAATAATAAATAGTAATAAACTCATCTGTGTTTATTCACTTTTTTTTTATATTGTGGGTTGATCAGCAACGGAGACACAAACATTTTAAAGACTATTGTTTTCATTTAGGGAGTCTTTTTGAGAAGACAGCTTTGGGATTTTTGTGGGTGATACTGTGGTTTTGGGGGTCTCTCCCAGCTGACCCACCCACACATTTCCATTTTATTGTTCTTTATGTTAACGATGATTGCGTATTGGTTTTAAAATTTGATGTGAGCCATCCTGGAAGTACTTTTGGAAAGATTACTCATATTTATACCACTACTAATAAAAACGTTAGTGTGTTTTTTAGTGTGTGTGTGTGTGTGTGTGTGTGTACATTACATACTATAATACATATATATATATATGTGTGTGTGTGTGTGTGTGTATATATATATATATATATATATATATATATATATTTAGTAAGGCCATTGGCAAAACAGGGATAAATATATATTCTTTAATTTCTATCAAGGGTTTTGGCTTCCGTCTTCCTCAGTGACAGTGATTACAATTGTATTAATATATATAAACATTTTAATACCACCCAATAGCCGAGTTTTCATATACAGTTTCACAGAGCATCCTGAATAATTGTATATTCTATATATAGATAATGTAGCAGCCATATCGGGGGTCAGACTAAGTAGCCTCATGCAGTCTCATGCTTCATGTTCTTGCTGAGCTCTTTCTCCCTTGAATATATTGTTGTAAGCTGACGAGACACAGGAATTCCTTATCTTGTCAAAGGTCATACAATTGTATATCTTGTTCTCTGCTGTTCTCTTCTGTTCTCTCCTTATCAGGGCTACCCTATAACCCAGTTCTTGTATTATGAACAATGGTGCTGGGAAAAGAAAGGTTGAGGACTGCAACCCCACGCGGGAGGGGGAGGAGGAGCCGTTTCATATGTGTCACAGTGTCTATAAAAACAATGTGCTGATGTATTTCGGGGCTCCTGGCTCTTCGGAAATGATTCCAGCCTTAAGCCCGCGCGTTAAATAAAGAATCTCTTTTCCCTTCACTCCGTGGTCTCTCTGACTCTGGGTTCTGCAACATAAATGGTGCCGTGACTCGGATGTGGCAGGCTCTGAGACAGAGAGGTGGCAGTTGCCTGCTCTTGATCGCCGCACCGGGAAGACGAGCTCGGCGCATGCCTCCCTTTCTTGGCGCCACCAACCTTTTTGTCAGGTAAATGGGAGAAAGCCTGCGCTGGGACCGCCTGAACGGCAGCGAGTGGCAAGAGAACCTTGGGAAGCGGAGGAAGGAACTTGAGCCCTGCCTGTATCGCAGCTGCAATTGAGTTGAAACCCACATTGGAAGCCTTCAGGAGAAAGGCAAGTATATGGGAAAAAGAGGGCCCCGCCTTTAGGGAGAAAGGCCACTGGGCAGAAAAAAAGAGGGCCCCGCCTTGTGAAGAAGGTCAGTGTTGGTGGTATACGTATACAAAAGAACCTACTCCTTGCGGGTAGAAGGGGGGCCTGATCACACCCCCGAGTGGGCGCCAGTACCCAGCACGCCAGTACTCAGTAGGAAGCTGGGGAAGCTGCTTTCCGCTCTGGTAAAAAGTGGGAAAAGTGGGTGGCAGGGACATATGGATGCAGTGGAGAGATTGATGATTGTGTGAGTGGCTACTGTGGTTTCTGACGCATACCGTTGACCGTCCGGGTGCCCAGGCCAGTAGCAAAGTGCGTGGTGTGTAAAATCCTCTTGTGTCGGCCAGTGAGACCCCTTACTCACTGACCAATTCCCATTCCCTAATTGTGTCTGTCTTCAATTTAGGAGGGAGGCTATGGGTGGTGGGGGAAGCAAACCTTGCACCCCCTTGAGATGTATGCTAGCAAATTTTAAGAAAGGTTTTAGTGGAGATTATGGGGACCCCCCCATGAATCCTCAACGGTTGCAGACTTTGTGTGAAATAGAGTGGCCGTCTTTTGGTGTAGGATGGCCTACTAAAGGCTCTTTAGAGCCCAGCAAAATCAGCCGTGTATATGCCATTGTGCTTGGGAGACCTGGGCACCCCGACCAATTTCCCTACATAAACTCGTGAGATTCCATAGTCCGTGCTTCTCCTCCATGGCTAAAGAAATGCCTAGAATCCCAGGCAAAAGTTTTCGTGCTCAGAAAAGAAAAATTGGCCAAAAAGAAATTACAACCAGTGTTAGAAGCCCCGTGTGAAGATCTGGCAGAGCTAACGGCGTTTCCACCTGCTTATGCCCTGCTTCCACCACGGGCCCATGTTACTGTAAGACCGCCCCGTCGAGATCCAGATCCTGTGGCTCCTGAGCCCCTGCCATCCCCCCCGCAGAGGCATTGCCCCTCGCTTTGACTTAGAACTGTCGCCATCAGTTTCAAGCCCCACCGGCAGTAATTCGCCGATTTCAGCTACGGTCCTCAACTCCCAGATATTGTCTGCCAAGACTTTCATCTCTACGGGATTGGGAGGTTCCCCTTACACCTCAATCAGCATTAATAAAAGAAACTGAAGAATTGAAGTGTTGGGCAGAAGATTTAATAAAATCGGCGGTGACCCTTAAAAAGATGTGTTCTCACAAAAAAGGGGAGGCGAGCTAGTCTACTGCTCAAGACTTGCACCCCCTTGAGATGTAAGTCAAACAAAGAAGGGAAAAGGTTTTTTTAAAAAGATTCAGAAGAGAGAGAGAAAACAGCAAAAAGCTCAAGGTCGAGCTGAGAGGAAAAAAGGAACAAGATCTGAGGCTGTTAATTAGAAAAATGTTGCAGGACAGTCTGGCTTTTAACAAAGTGTGGGAGCGTGAGAGTGTGAGGCCGAAGAAGTAGCTGTTAGCCTAGCGCGCCGAGAGAGGGGGGGCAGGAAAATTGCCCGCAACCTTCTGAGTTGTGCAACATCATCACCTCGCCTAATTGAGGTGGAATCCCTAAGAAATGGAAACTGAAAATGAAGACCCAGAAGATGAAGGCAAAATAGAAAATAAAGGTGAAGAATCAGCCCCCAGAGCATAGGCTAGACCCCTCTTCGAGTGAAAAGTGTGCCATAAGACTGGCCCAAAGCAGAATGAAGCGGAGAGACCATGCTGAAGATCTCTGTCAAGGTAGCCGTGTTTAGCTTTGAACTGTGTTAGAATTGCATAGAGCCTGTAGCTACTGACCACCGGCTATATGATTTCTGAAGAGCGTAACCATTCAGCTTTTGCCGTGGGATTCCCTGCAATGAAGAAATCTCACTGATTTGAGTGTCCAGTGTTACACTGCCTAAGTGTGTGTGCTGAAGAGACCGAGAAACCAGACAGCATGTTCCTGGCCAAGCCAAAATCACGCTACTACCATGCTCCTGAAAGCTGCAATAAACTGTGTAAGCTGGGAGACCCAACCTGATTGAGAAGAAAAGAAGATATTGGAGCAACTGTCTTAAAAAACAATGAGATCTGTGTAGCTGGCTGGCTGACGCTGTCAGTGATGTTACAACTTTAAATTAAGACTGTTTTCCTGTTTGAAACCCCAGCGAAGAAAGCTGACCCAAGTTATTTGTTGCCCGTGTCAAAGCAAGAATTTGGCTGCCCTGTACCTCATCATGTCCTGTTTTAAGCTTGGGATTTACAAATACAAACAAACTGAGAAGCTTGCCTTTGAAGTCCTGCAAATCACCCCACCGCCTCCCCGAAGATTAATGGCTGCTTGAAAAATGCAAGTATAAGGCGATGCCCGTCACCCCCCAGCGTCCTGAGTTTCAGCACTCAGTGTTTCAGTGCTTTCGTGTACCAGGTTAGAAGAGAAAAAAAAAAAAGAGTAAGTTTTTAAAATGTCTGTGAGAGAACCTGACAGAGGTAGAATAAAATTTACAGAGGAGTTGCCCAAGTTAAAGCGTCACGGCTAGAGAGCTGAGCTGTGCCGCTCTGTTTAGATAGAGGCCTTGCTAAAAAAAGTTGAAGGCCCTTGTCTGTCAGAAGGGGTGTAGGGCCACACTTTCCCTTTTTAAACTGATGCAAAAGTGGAGAGCCTTTGCTGGAAACATCTCATCTTCATTGCCCAGAGCCTTCTCTGTTTGCCTCCATCATCATCTGGGCTTTTTAGAGACACTCTGCACATGGACTAAAATTTTAAATTGTCAGAGACTTGCCATGGACAGTGCTGTGAAGCTTTTGATTAACTTGAACTCTCATCGCTGTGGACCGTGTGTCTGTGTTTGTAGTCAGCTCAGTGTACAGCAGGCTGAGTTTGATCTATGACTTTTAGATTTCCTTCTGCCAGAACTCATGCAGCATAGAGTTGCCGATGCAAAAATGGTGACCTAGAACTCTTTGCGTGTGTGGGTATGCCCGTCCCTTGATTTTAATGGGCCCTGAGCTTTCAGCCAGAAGAGCAGTATGATTGCTGGATCTGCTCCATCATGCCTTACCGTGCTAAAAGTGCTTTCCATTCATTGTGTTAAATTGCAGAAAAAGTTTGTTGTGTATATTTTATGATTTCTTAGATATCATAAAATATATGTGATATTTGCAAATTAGTGTTAGTTGCAACTCCAAATAATACTAAGTGTGGTTCCCAATGGATGACAAGGAAAGAAAGACAAAAGCAAGTAGAAAAGAAGGAATAGAAAAAGTAGAAGACAGATAGAGAAGAGAGAAAAAAAAAAGAAGAAAGAAAAGGCAAGAGGCAAAGAAAAAAAAAACATTTATAAAAAAGAAGCGTGGCCATAGTTGCCCCCAGGGTAAATTAAAAGCAGCTGATTGTGCCTGGAGCTTATTACCTGGGGTAAAGTAGCCACAATAATGTAATAGTTCTGTAAGATGAAGAAAATGTAACTAGAAGGAGAAGAAGAGCCTATCCCAAATGTGTGTCATTGGGACTAGTGTAAGGCAGAAAGGTTTAAGTAAGTGAGTTTAACTTAAAAAAGACAAATAAAGAGACAAGGCTGGTGCATGGAGCAGAAAGTTTTATATAAAAAGTTTGAAACATGATCTGCAATAGAGGCAGATCAGCAAAGAAAAAGAAAGCAAAAGAAAGAGAGAGATTTCTCTTCCCATACTAATGAGTAAAAGTGTTATCAAGCACTTTGGGAAGCGAAGTTGTTTACAGGAAGCTGTGCCTGAGAACCAAACACTTCTAGCCTATGCTGAAAATGCTTGCTAGTGTTGTGCTGCCTCATGGGTAACATGTATGGTATAAAACCCATTTAGCCCAATAGCTCGTGGTTCAGAGAAGCTGTCTGATCCAACCATTAAGTACGCCTGTGTGCTGTAAGTTACCCAATAAAGTCTCCTTGTAAGTAAACCCCCCCGCTGGAATCCCAACACACAAGTGGGGCTAGAGCGCCTCACCCAGTATCAACCCCTGCTGTTAGAAGCCATGAAAGCAGGTATGAAGAAGTCAGTTAATATGACCGAAGTGTCTAAAGTGCTGCAAGGTGCCACCGAGGCCCCAGAGCGTACTTGGAGCGTCTTTCAGATGCCTATCGCCAGTACACCCCCCTCGACCCAGAGGCCCAAGAAGACGTAAACGAAAGAAGAAAAGAAAAAGACCCGGCAGAGGCAGAAGATTCTTAAAAAAGAACCAGTGTGCCCAGTGTGGACAAGATGGACATTGGTGGCATGAATGCCCAAATAAAAGAAATCAAATACACAAAGGAGAAAACCAAAGGAGCCAGAATGGGCAAAGAGAGAGACAGCTTGAGAGGGGCCGTGACATTGACTTCATGATTGACACTGGAGTGGCATCAAGAGCAAGCAAACGTTAGCCTTAAACAAGAAGTCCAAACACTGAGCAAAGGTCTTCAAGCCCAGCGTCGCTTTGTCTTAGCAAATAAGCCATTCCCATCACAGAAGTTCATCCTTTCCAACCAAGAGTTAAAGTATGAGTTAAAGAGGGAAAAATAACCCTTTGACTCCCAGATGGAGAGGACTGAGAACTGTCATACTTTCCACCCCCGCAGCTATGAAAGCAGCTGGAGTTAAACCCTGGATACATTGGACACAAGTCAAGAGAGCGAGGGGGGGAGAGTGGACTGTAAACAGAAATCCTGAAAATCCTTTAAAAATTATTCTGAAAAACCAGTAAGAAGACTCAGGCTAGACCTTACTGTGGACACACCGGGAGACTGTCCCCCTGCGTACGGTCAGACCTGCCACTGGAGAATTGAAGACGGGGACTAGACCCTACTGCAGCTTGCCAGGTGAATAGCTGCCCGGCGTACGGTCAGATCCCAAAGAAGATCAAACATGCGTGTTGTAGTGTTAGTAGTGTTGCATTGTGTCTCCTTAATAAGGTGCAAAAAGGGGGGTCTGCCCCTGGAAAGAGAAGTTTGCCCCAGTGATTTGCTGATAATTACTGTCTTCACCTGGCTAACATCACGAGAGTAAAACATTTTTGTTTGCCAAGAGGTATACCTGCAAACAGGCTTATTAGCTCTTGCCTAATACCTGTCCGTAGACATCCTGAAAAAATTCAAAAAGATACCATGTTAAGAGTTTATGGTGTAAGTTTAACTTATTCCCAAAATGCTAATTGGGGCGTAGTTGCAAAGATCCTACAGAATTTACTTTATGTACCCCCATCGTTGCTGAAACAAATACTATGTGTGCACGAATGCTTAATTGTCAAAAATTTTCCAGAAAATATAAAGATATCCCTGGCCCCCTTCCACTGTAATAAAATTCAAAACATATTTTTAATGATGCCCACATACTTTTGCCTCATAGATGGTTTTAGACATGTAGTTCCCGCACTTGGTCATTCATTCCTGCCAACTTGTCTAATAACCACCCATGTTGCCTCAGCCGCCAATTGAACTGGTGCCAATTCTTCCCCTGTGGCCCGAGAAAATCCATCGACGGCAGCCTCGAGCACTCCAACTAACTAAAAATTGTAATAGTCATGTGCAGTTATATTCTGACTCAGAAAAATTGGCCTTAGCAATGTCACTAGTTGGGGTTCCAGGTTTAGCCTTGGCTGATGGTCTGGAGATCAACCGGTTAGCTTGCAGCTTAGCCAAAAGCATAAATGCCACCTCACGAGCATTGTCATTGTTAAATAAAGAGTTGCGTGATCTAAGAGGTGCAGTTCTAGAAAATAGAGCTGGTATAGATTACCTCATCCTTCTTCATCATTTAAGTTGTGAGACACACCAAAAGCTCTGTTGTTTTAACTTAACTGATAATGGCAATGCTGTAGATGAACAGATCAACAAGCTGCACAATATAGGAGCTAACAAAACAATTAGCTCAATTAGTTACCCCTTGGCTTCCAGATCTTAGCTGGCTTGAAGCATTGTTCATCCTAATTCTACCAGTGTTGTTCATAAAAGTTCTGTTATGTCTCTGCGTTCCTTGTCTTATGTGCTGTTTAACCAATCTGTTTTATGTCTCAGCTAGTAAAACTGCTGCCCTCTACGCTCTAATAGCCCAACAAGAGGCTAAATAATATGTATGTCACAAAAAGCTTTGTATGGTTATCAGAAATGCTATAATTGTAATGAAATTATGCATGTAAGGGGGGAATGTAGCAGCCATATCAGGGGTCAGACTAAGTAGCCTCATGCAGTCTCATGCTTCATGTTCTTGCTGAGCTCTTGCTCTCTGAAATATATGTTTGTAAGCTGACGAGACACAGGAATCTCTTATCTTGTCAACAAAGGCTAAGGTCATAGTGATATGTATATCATGTTCTCTGCTGTTCTCTGCTTATCATGGCTACCCTATAACCCATTTCTTGTATTATAAACAATGGTGCTAGGAGAGGAAATGCTGAATACTGCAAACCCACACAGAAAGGGGCGGGGGAGATTTTGCATATGTGTCATAATGTCTATAAAAACAATGTGCTGATGTAAATCGGGGCTTTTGGCTCTTTGGAAGTGACTCCAGCCTTAAGCCCGCACGATAAATAAAGAAGAACTCTTTTTCCTTCACTCCGTGGTCTCTCTGACTCTGAGTTCTGCAACATAAATGGTGCCGTGACTCGGATGTGGCAGGCTCTGAGACAGAGTTGGCAGTTGCCTGCTCTTAATCGCCGCGCCGGGAGGGAGGGCTCGGCGCACGCCTCCCTTTCTTGGCGCCACCGACCTTTTTGTGGGGTGAACGGGAGAAAGCCTGCGCCGAGCCTGCCCGAACGGCTGTGAGCGGCAAGAGAACCTTGGGAAGCGGAGGAAGGAACTTGAGCCCTGCCCATACTGCAGCTGCAATTGAGTTGAAACCCACATTGGAAGCCTTCAGGAGAAAGGCAAGTATATGGAATGAAAAGAGGGCCCCGGCTTTAGGAGAAAGGCCACTGGGCAGAAAAAAAGAGGGCCCCGCCTTATGAAGAAGGTCAGTGTTAGTATACGTTTACAGAAGGTGACCCACCCGATTGGGGGTGGAGGGGGGACTTGATCACTCCCCCGAGCAGGCACTAATACTCAGCAAGGCGCTGAGGAAACTGCTTCGCTCTAGTGGAAAAGTGGGAAAGTGGGTGGCAGGGACATATGGATGCAGTGGAGAGATTGATGATGGTGTGAGTGGCTACTGCGGTTTCTGTTGCATACCGTTGACCGTCCGGGTGCCCAGGCCAGTAGCAAAGTGCGTGGTGTGAAATTCCTCTTGTTCCGGTCAGTGAGACCCCTTACTCGCTGACCAATCCCCTTCCCTCTTTGTGTCCGTCTTCATCTTAGGAGGGAGGCTATGGGAGGTGGGGGAAGCAAGACTTGCACCCCCTTGAGATGTATGTTAAAAAAAAGAAAGGAAAAAGATTTTTTTAAAAGGATTCAGAATAGAGAAACAGCAAAAAGCTCAAGGCCGAGCTGAGAGAAAAAAAAAGAACAAGATCTGAGGCTGTTAATTAGAGAAATGTTGCAGGACAGCCTGGCTTTTAACGAAGCGTGAGAGTGTGAGGCCGAAGAAGTCGCTTTAGCCTAGCGCGCCAAGGGGGGGGGGGGAGGAGAATTGCCCACAACTTTCTGAGTTGTGCAACATCATCACCTCGCCTAATTGAGATGAAATCCCTAAGAAATGGAAACTGAAAATGAAGACCCAGGAGATAAAGATTCTAAAGAGAAGATAAACGCCGCCGCCACTACCACCAGGCCTTCCCTGTGGATTCCTGCCTGGCATTATTTTTAAGGGGATTTTTAATTGTTTTTTGTTGTTTTGTTTTTCTGGGGGATTTTGTTGTGTTTTTAGGGGTGGGTAGCCTGCCTGATAGGCGGGAGCGAGGGGGCATGTGTCCACCTGATGGAGGCAGTGGGGGGAGTGTTGGGGGCCAGAACATATGGAGGCTGGGTGGCAGGCGCTGGCGGAGCGCTAGGGGCAGGCCATGCCAGCTAAGGGGAACAAGGGAGAGATGTGTAGTATCTGTCCCCTGCTCCGGGCCTGTCCAGAGCCAAAGGATGGCAGGGGGAGGCGTGACCCCATCTTCTGGCCTTCGTTTGCTGCTCTGCAATGCCAGGTCTGTTACCCAGAAAACCTCCCTCATCCATGACACGATCCTGGATGAGGGTGCAGACCTGGCATGTATTACGGAGACCTGGCTGGCCGAGGCTGCTGCTCCAACCCTTGCAGCCATGTGTCCAGCCGGATTTTCGTATGCACAGCAGCCGAGGGCTGGGGATCGGGGAGGGGGAGTGGCTGTTATCTACCGGGAGCCCTTGGTCTTCACCAGACCCCCTCTCCGGGAGACCAAGGTTGCGGAGCGCATGTACTGGAGGTTGGGCCCGAAGGGCAGTCTGGGGATTCTGCTCGTGTACCGTCCATCCCGCTGCACGACTGACTCCCTGGCCGAGGTGCTTGAGGTGGTCTCTGATGTGCGTGTACAGTCCCCTAACTTATTGGTGTTGGGGGACTTCAACGTACATTCGGAGGCCATCCTCACAAGAGCACCTCGGGACTTCATGGAGACCATGGCCTCCTGGGAGCTGCACCATATTCTAACTGGGCCCACCCATGTAGCCAGTCATGCACTAGACCTTGTGTTTATTTCTGGAGAAGTGGGCAGTGATCTGGAAGTCAGGGGTATATCCACCACCCCCTTGTCATGGTCAGATCACTATCTGGTGACGTTGGACTTCTCGGTTCCACAACCCCTCCGCAGGGGTGGAGGACCCATTAAAATGGTCCGCCCCAGGCGTCTTATGGATCCAAATGGATTCCTGAACACGCTTGGGGATTCTCTGGGGCATGCCAACGGCCACTCGGTCGAGGCCCTGGTGGGTGGCTGGAATGCCGCAATCACTGGGGCATTAGATGGGGTGGCTCCGAAACGCCCTCTCCCCCTGAACAGGGCTCGGACTGCACCATGGTTCAATCTGCGGTTACGAGCTCTGAAACGGGAGGTGAGATGGCTAGAGCGCCGGTGGCGGAAGTCTCACTCCAAAGACGATCAGACACGGGCTAGAGCTGTATCTTTAGCCTATCACGTGGCGGTGAAGGCAGCAAGAAAGGAATATTATGCTGCCTCCATCGCGTCTGCAGAGTGCTGTCCCAGGAGGCTGTTCCAAGTGGTCGGGAGCCTGGTCGGTCCTGTGGCTCCGGAACCACTGGAGCAATCTAAGGCCTCCTGTGAGGCCTTGGCAAGGCACTTTGCAGATAAAATTGATCAGATTAGGTGTGTTACTCTGCACGCTGTGGATACAGTTAGTGAGCAAGAGGCAGCCTGTGGC
This sequence comes from Heloderma suspectum, assembly GCF_057233095.1. Classification (NCBI taxonomy): domain Eukaryota; kingdom Metazoa; phylum Chordata; class Lepidosauria; order Squamata; family Helodermatidae; genus Heloderma; species Heloderma suspectum. The sequence goes on along the minus strand of NC_139475.1, from coordinate 35,778,213 downwards.
AAACCCGTTTGGTGGGATCGGTTCCAGCTTCTTCCTCCTGATGAAGTGGACAAGGTGCTTTCATCTGTACGGCCGACCACCTGCTTACTTGATCCTTGCCCATCTTGGCTCATTATGGGCTGCAGAGAGAGACTGGGTGAGGGGATCAGGGCAGTGGTGAACGCCTCCCTTGAGGAGGGAGTGATGCCATCAGCCCTCAAGGAGGCAGTGATAAGACTGCTCTTAAAGAAGCCCTCCTTGGATCCTCAAGTTTTGAACAACTTTCGCCCAGTCTCAAATCTGCCATTTTGGGGCAAGGTGATTGAGCGGGTGGTGGCGGTGCAGTTGAAGGCACACTTGGAAGAAACTGATTATCTAGACCCATTTCAGTCGGGCTTCAGACTTGGGCATGGGACAGAAACGGCCTTGGTCGCCTTGGTAGATGATATGAGGAAGGCTCTGGATAGGGGGGAATGCTGCTTCCTTGTTCTCCTCAACCTCTCAGCGGCTTTTGATACCGTTGACCACAATATCCTCCTGGACCGCCTGGAGGGGTTGGGCATTGGAGACACCGTATTGCGGTGGTTCCGGTCCTTCCTCTCCGGCAGGTATCAGAGGGTAGCACTGGGAGAGGACGTTTCGGACCCGTGGCCACTCACTTGTGGGGTGCCACAGGGTTCCATCCTCTCCCCGATGCTATTTAATATCTATGTGAAGCCGCTGGGGGCCATCATCAGGAGGTTTGGGGTGCGGTGTCATCAATATGCGGATGACACGCAGCTCTACCTCTCATTCAAATCTTCACCAAGGTTGGCCGTAGAATCCCTGTCCAAATTTATTTATTTATTTATTTATTTATTTATTTATTTATTTCATTTCTATACCGCCCAATAGCCGAAGCTCTCTGGAGACGGTAAGTGGCTGGATGGGGAGGAATAAGCTGAAGCTGAACCCTGACAAGACAGAGGTACTTTTGGTGGGAGACAGGAGGAGGTTGGGGGATGTTGCCCTGGTGTTGAATGGGGTACGGCTACCCTTGAAAGACCAGGTCCGCAGCCTGGGGGTCATTTTGGACTCCCAGCTGTCCATGGAGGCTCAGGTGTCAGCTGTGAGCCAGACAGCGCTGTATCAACTCCATCTGATACGGCGGCTGCGCCCCTTCCTTCCCGACCATCTGCTCCCATCGGTAGTACATGCCCTGGTCTCCTCTCGTTTAGACTACTGTAATGCGCTCTACGTGGGGTTACCCTTGAAGACGGTTCGGAAACTGCAGCTGGTACAGAACGCGGCGGCTCGCCTGATTAAAGGCAGCCGCCGGCGAGATCACATCACTCCAGTGCTGAAGGAGTTGCACTGGTTACCAGTTGTTTTCCGGGCCAAATTCAAGGTGTTGGTTTTGACCTTTAAAACCCTATATGGTTCCGGCCCAGCCTATCTTAAGGAGCCCCTCCAGCAGCACCAGACTGGCCGCTTAACAAGATCAGCCTCAGATGGCCTTCTGTCTGTCCCATCAGCCAGGACAGCTAGACTGGTGGGGACGAGGGAGAGGGCCTTTTCTGTGGTGGCCCCCACTCTGTGGAACTCTCTCCCTAGGGAACTCCGTCATGCCCCCTCTTTAATGAGCTTCCGTCGTGCGTTAAAAATGTGGTTGTTCAGGCAGGCATTTGGGGTGGGTTAGGGTATTTTAGAAAATGTTTTTATTGTAGAATTTTATTGTTTTAAACTGTTTTATTGTATGTTGTACATCGCCCAGAGTGGCTGGGTGACCAGCTAGATGGGCGATTAATAAGTTTAATAATAATAATAATAATAATAATAATAATGGCGCAAAATGGAATAAAGGTGACGAATCAGCCCCCAGAGCACAGGCTAGACCCCTCTTCGAGTAGAAAGTGTGCCATAAGACTGTTCCAAGGCAGAAAGAAGTAGAAAGACCACGATGAAGATCTCTGTCAAGGTAACCATGTTTAGCTTTGAACTGTCCTGGAATTTCATAGAGCCTGTAGACCATCGGCTATATGATTTCTGAAGAGCGTAACCATTAAGCTTTTGCCGTGGGATTCCCTGCAATGAAGAAATCTCACTGATTTGAGTGTCCAGTGTTACACTGCCTGAGTGTGTGTGCTGAAGAGACCAAGAAACCAGACAGCATGTTCCTGGCCAAGCCAAAATCACGCTACTACCATGCTCCTGAAAGCTGCAATAAACTGTGTAAGCTGGGAGACCCAACCTGATTGAGAAGAAAAGAAGATATTGGAGCAACTGTCTTAAAAAACAATGAGATCTGTGTAGCTGGCTGGCTGACGCTGTCAGTGATGTTACAACTTTAAATTAAGACTGTTTTCCTGTTTGAGACCCCAGCGAAGAAAGCTGACCCGAGTTATTTGTTGCCCGTGCCAAAGCAAGAATTTGGCTGCCCTGTACCTCATCCTGTCCTGTTTTGAGCTTGGGATTTACAAATACAAACAAACTGGGAAGCTTGCCTTTGAAGTCCTGCAAATCACCCCACCGCCTCCCCGAAGAAGATTAATGGCTGCCTGAAAAATGCAAGTATAATGCAAGTATAAGGCGATGCCCGTCACCCCCCAGCGTCCTGAGTTTCGGCACTTTGCTTTCGTGTACCAGGTTGAAGGGGAAGAGAAGAAAAGAGGTGTGTGTGTGTTTGTGATATTGTAAATCCCTGGCTAGCTTGTCTAGTGATAGATAGCCCCGAGAGCCCCCCCCTCCTCTTTTCACAGTGCTGTGAGGCTTTTCATAAACTTGAACTCTCATTGCTGTAGACCGTGTGTCTGTGTTGTAGTCAGCTCAGTGCACAACAGGCTAAGTTTGATCTATGACTTTTAGATTTCCTTCTTCCAGAACTCATGCAGCATAGAGTTGCCGATGCAAAAATGGTGACCTAGAACTCTTTGCGTGTGTGGGTATGCCCGTCCCTTGATTTTGATGAGCCCTGAGCATGCAGCCAGAGGAGCAGTATGATTGCTAGATCTGCTCCATCATGCCTTACCATGCAAGAAGTGTTTTCCATTCATTGTGTTAAATTGCAAAAAAAAAAAAAAAGTTTGTTGTGTATATTTTATGATTTCTTAGATATCATAAAATATATGATATTTGCAGATTAGTGTTAGTTGCAACTCCAAATGATACTGAGTGTGGTTCCCAGTGGATGACAAGAGAAAAGACAAAGACAAGTAGAAAAAACAGAGAAATAGAGGAAGTGGCAGACAGATAAAGGGAAAAAAAAAGAAGAAAGAGAAGGCAAGACGCAAAGAAAAAAAACATTTGTAAAAAAGAAGCGTGGCCATAGTTGCCCCCAGGGTGAATTAGAAGCAGCTGATTGTGCCTGGAGCTTATTACCTGGGGGTAAAGTAGCCACAATAATGTAATAGTTCTTTAAAATGAAAAAAAATATAACTAGAAGGAGAAGAAGAGCCTATCCCAAATGTGCGTCATTGGGACTAGTGTAGGGCAGAAAGGTTTAAGTAAGTGAGTTTAACTTGAAAAAAAAAAGACAAATGAAGAGACAAGGCTGGTGCATAGACAGGAGAGTTTTATGTAAAAAGTTTGAAACATAATCTGCAATACAGGCAGATCAGCAAGAAAAAGAAAGCAAAAGAAAGAGAGAGAAATTTCTCTTCCCATATTAATGAATGGAAGTGTTATCAAGCACTTTGGGAAGCGAAGTTTGTTTACAGGAAGCTGTGCCTGAGAACCAAACACTTCTAGCCTATGCTGAAAATGCTTGGTAGTGTTGTGCTGCCTCATGGGTAACATGTATGGTATAAAACCCATTTAGTCCAATAGCTCGTGGTTCAGAGAAGCTGTCTGATCCAACCATTAGGTGCGCCTGTGTGCTGTAGTTACCCAATAAAGTCTCCTTGTAAGTAACCCCCCCGCTAAAATCCCAAAACACAAGCGGGGCTAGAGCACCTCACCCAGTATCAAACCCTGCTGTTAGAAGCCATGAAGGCAGGTATAAAGAAGTCAGTTAATATGACCAAAGTGTCTAAAGTGCTGCAAGGTGCCACCGAGGCCCCAGAGCGTACTTGGAGCGTCTTTCAGATGCCTACCGCCAGTACACCCCCCTCGACCCAGAGGCCCAAGAAGACGTGGACGAAAAAATGAAAGAAGACCCAGCAGAGGCAGAGGATTCTTAAGAAAGAACCAGTGTGCCCAGTGTGGACAAGATGGACATTGGTGGCATGAATGCCCAAATAAAAGAAATCAAATACACAAAGGAGAAAACCAAAGCAGCCAAAACGGGCGAGAGAGAAGACAGCTTGAGAGGGGCCGTGACATTGACTGTGAGGGGCCATGACATTGACTTCATAATTGACACTAGAGTGGCATCAAGAGCAAGCAAACGTTAGCCTTAAACAAGAAGTCCAAACACTGAGCAAAGTTCTTCAAGCCCAGCGTCGCTTTGTCTTAGAAAATAAGCCCCCAATTCCCATCACAGAAGTTCATCCTTTCCAACCAAGAGTTAAAGTCTAAGTTAAAAAGTGGAAAAATGACCCTTTGACTCCCAGATGGAGAGGGCCAAAAACTGTTATACTTTCCACCCCCACAGCTGTGAAAGTAGCTGGAGTTAAACCCTGGATACATTGGACACAAGTCAAGAGAGCGAGAGTGGGGGAGTGGACTGTAAACAGTAATCCTGAAAATCCTCTAAAAATTATTCTGAAAAACCAGTAAGAAGACTCAGGCTAGACCTTACTGTGGGCACACCGGGAGACTGTCCACCCTGCGTACGGTCAGACCTGCCACTGGAAAAAATTGAAGAAGGGGACTAGACCCTACTGCAGCTAGCCAGGTGAATAGCTGCCCAACGTACGGTCAGATCCCAAAGATCAAATATGCATGTTGTAGTGTTAGTGGTGTTGTATTATAGTTCCTCAATAAGGTGCAAAAAGGGGGGTCTGCCCCTGGAGGGGGAAGTCTGTCCCAGCGATTTGCTGATAATTACTGGCTTCACTTAGCTAACATCACTGGAGTAAAGCATTTTTGTTTACCAAAAGATATACCTGCAAACAGGCTTATTAGCTCTTGCCTAATACCTGTCTGTAAGAACCCTGAAAAAATTCAAAACGAGACTATGTTAAGCAATTTTAATATAAACTTGACTTATTCCCAAAATTCTGACTGGGGCATAGTTACGAAAATCTTACCCCCTACAGAGTTCACTCTACGTACTCCCATCGTAGCTGGAACAAATACCACTTGTGCACGAATGATTAATTGTCAAAAATCTTCTGGGAAATGTAAAGCTATCCCTGGCCCCCCCTTCCACTGTAATGAAATTCAAAACATATCTTTTAATTATGCACATATACTTCTGCCTCATGGATGGTTTTGAACCTGTGGTTCCCGTACCTGGTCATTCATTCCAGCCAACTTGTCTGATAACCACCCATGTTGCCTTGGGTGCCAATTCTTCTGTTGCCTGGTGCCAATTCTTCCCCCGTGGCCAGAGAAAATCTGTCAACGGCAGCCTAGAGCACTCCAACTAACTGAAAATTGTAATAGCCACCTACAGCTATACTCTGACTCAGAAAAATTGGCACTGGCAGTATTGTTAGTTGGAGTTCCAGGTCTAGCCTTGGCTGATGGTCTGGAAATCAACCGGTTAGCTTGCAGCTTGGCCAAGAGCATAAATGCCACCTCATGAGCATTGTCATTATTAAATAAAGAGTTGCGTGATTTAAGAGGTGCTGTTTAAGAAAATCGAGCTGGTATAGATTACCTCTTCCTTCTTCATCATCTGGGTTGTGAGACGCACCAAAAGCTTTGCTGTTTTAATTTAACTGATAATAGTAATGCTGTAGATGAGCAGATCAACAAGCTGCACCATATAGCGGCTGACATAACAATAGGACAACATGATTGGCTCGATTGGTTAACCTCTTGGCTTCCAGATCTCGGCTGGCTCAAAGCATTATTTGTTCTGATCTTACCAGTGGCATTAGTAAGGGTACTGTTATGCTTCTGCACTCCCTGGTTTATGCGTTGCTTAAACAATCTGTTTACTGCCTCAGCCACAAAAACAGCCGCCCGCTACGCTCTAATAGCTCAACAAGATATTAAGTAAGAGGGTTGCTATAAGAGTCCTGTGTTATACTTCGCAAACCAGAATGTCTATTTGCGTAAGGAAATGCTATAATTGTAGTAAAATTATGCATTTAAGGGGGGAATGTAGCAGCCATATCGGGGGTCAGACTAAGTAGCCTCATGCAGTCTCATGCTTCATGTTCTTGCTGAGCTCTTGCTCTCTGAAATATATGTTTGTAAGCTGACGAGACACAGGAATCTCTTATCTTGTCAACAAAGGCTAAGGTCATAGTGATATGTATATCATGTTCTCTGCTGTTCTCTGCTTATCATGGCTACCCTATAACCCATTTCTTGTATTATAAACAATGGTGCTAGGAGAAGAAATGTTGAGGACTGCAACCCCACATGGGAGGGAGAGGAGGAGTCATTTCCTATGTGTCACAATATCTATAAAAACAATGTGCTGATGTAAATCGGGGCTTTTGGCTCTTTGGCAGTGATTCCAGCCATAAAGCCCGCGCGTTAAATAAAGAAGAACTCTTTTTCCTTCACTCCGTGGTCTCTCTGACTCTGAGTTCTGCAACAGTGCCCCATGATATCCTGATGAGCAAACTAGCTCAAAGTGGGCTAGAGGAAACAACGATCCGGTGGATCCGCAGTTGGCTACAGAATCGGACTCAAAGAGTGCTTCTCAATGGGACCTTCTCAAACTGGGGAGAGGTAACGAGCAGGGTACCGCAGGGCTCAGTCCTGGGCCCAGTGCTCTTCAACAGTTTTATTAATGACTTGGAGGAGGAGGTGCAGGGAATGCTGATCAAATTTGCAGATGACGCAAAATTGGGCAGGATAGCTAATACTTTGGAAGACAGAAACAAAATTCAAAGGGATCTGGATAGACTGGAGGGCTGGACAGAAAACAACAGAATGACATTTAATAGGGATAAATGCCAAGCTCTGCACCTAGGAAAAAGAAACCACATGCACAGTTACAAGATGGGGGATATGTGGCTCAACAACACTACACGTGAGAAGGATCTTGGAATTGTTGTCGATCACAAGCTGAATATGAGCCAACAGTGTGATGTGGCTGCAAAAAAGGCCAATGCTATTTTGGGCTGCGTTCATAGAAGCATAGCTTCCAAATCCCGGGAAGTACTAGTTCCCCTCTACTCAGCACTGGTTAGGCCTCATCTGGAGTACTGTGTCCAGTTCTGGGAACCGCACTTTTAAGAAGGATGTAGACAAGCTGGAGAGGGTTCAGAGGAGGGCAACAAAAATGATCAGGGGACTGGAAACAAAGCCCTATGAAGAGAGGCTGAAAGAACTGGGCGTGCTTAGCCTTGAGAAGAGAAGACTGAGGGGAGATACGATAGCGCTCTTCAAGTACTTAAAAGGTTGTCACAGTGTCAGGGTGGAAACTGAGCCGACAGAACCCCAGAGCAGTTCTGATTCTGAGGAGGAACAGCAATCCGTGGGAGAGGAGCCCGCTCATCTCTCACAGGCACAGCAGCTGGCAGAGATTCCTCCTGCCAGCATTCCTGGGATAGATAGTGACCCTGGCAGCGAGAGAGTGCGGGAGGGGAGCTTGCTGGACGCTCGACGCCGACACAGGGAGTGATGAGCGATGGAGGGCGTGGAAAGGAGGCATAGCGCTCGTTTGGCGCGCAAGCAACGGTCGCGTCCCAAGGACCCAAGGGAAAGAGGGAGGAACTCTCCCTAGCCCATAAGTTCAGGGACTTCCCGTGATTCTCCTTCAAACGGGGACCAACTGCCTAACCTGGAGCATAGGCTAATCTGCTGTTCCTTGCTTAGTCGCTGGTGATTAGCATCTGAAAGTGTCATTAAGTTGTAAAAGGATTAAAGCCTTGAAAAGATTCCTTTTGTCTGTGTCTTGAGTTAGCTATTGGAGTAGACTGAAAGAGGCCACCAGGGCGCTCCTGACACACAGAGAGGAAGGCCTGGATCTCTTCTCGATCATCCCAGAGTGCAGGCACGGAATAATGGGCTCAAGTCACAGGAAGCCAGATTCCGGCTGAACATCAGGAAAAACCTCCGGACTGTTAGAGCAATATGACAATGAAACCCATTACCTAGGGAGGTGGTGGGCTCTCCCACACTGGAGGCATTCAAGACGAGGCTGGACAGCCATCTGTCAGGGATGCTCTGACTTGGATTCCTGCACTGAGCAGGGGATTGGACTCGATGGTCTTGTAGGCCCCTTCCAACCCTACTATTCTATGATTCTATGAACCAGTTTTTAATCAGGTCCTGGATTGTCTTTGGTTGATGGTTTAAAACTTGTTTTTAGACATACATTGTCTCTGTGTGTGCTGTCTTTTTATATGCTTTTATGTACATGGTTTTCTACTTTGTATAATGTATTTTTAATGGTTTTTAATTTTTGTGGGGCACCCAGCGAGCTTCGGCTACAGGGCGGTTTAGAAATATGATAAATGAAATGTAATGAAAACTTATTCCACAGCAGAATTTTAAAGTGCAGAATTTCCAGGCACAGGCCTAGTAGAAACATCTGCTCTTTCCTTTCACAGAAGGAAAGGGGACTGAGGGCTGGACTAGGGTTCAAAGTCCAGATCAGCCACGAAACCTGCTTGGTACCCACGGTCTAGTCATTTTAGGGAAAGGACCGTATCTCCGTGGTTCAGCCCCTGCCAGGTTCCATCCCTGGAAGTGTCTCAGTTTCAACGGATGAGTGAGCAAGTGATGGGGGAAGCGCCTCTCTGCTTGGGACAGTGGAGAACCGCTGCTGGTCTGAAGAGATCACACTGGGCCAGATGGCCGAATAGTTGGACCTGGCAGAAGGCAGAATCCCACCTCAGTCCCAGTTTCAAAAGCCCCTCCAGGCACGTCCAGGCTCAGCTTGACAGGTGATACCTTACTCCCCCCACCTTCTCCAGGTGCAGTGACCAAGGGATGACCGCAGGCTGCAGCTGGTCCTCCAACCCAGCTTCCACTTGGTCGACAGCACAATCCAGCCAGCAGCCTGAGTAAAGAATGAGCTGTGAAAAAACAAAATGGAAGGGCGAAAGGGCAAAACAGCATTCAGACTGATCCGGAGAAGCCTTTGGCTGGTTGAGAGTTTTTAAAAATCCATTTACAGCATCTCACCCCCTTTGAGTCCGGCTCCCCACCCTCCCACTTTTGAGCAGAGGAGAAAGCACAAAAACACACAGACGCATGGCTGAGGTGTCCCTCAGTTCCTGTGTACAGCAGCTGCGGGGTGGTGGTGGTGTCATGCCCTACCTGGAGGAGGATCCATCTGAGGAAGAAAAGGAGGGGGAGAGCCAGCACAATGGGCCCCAGCCAGAGCTCAGCGAGGAACAGGAGGCCTTGGCTGGCAGTCCTCCCCTGGAAACATTGCAGGAGCAACCGGGCCCCTCTCGAGCAGTTCCTGAACTTCCCCAAATGCTGGCAGCAGAGCCTGAGATGATCCATCCCTCTGAACGGCGTAGAGTCAGACGCGAGCAGCAAAAGCACAAAAGGAAGTCACAGCGTGGGGCCTCCCTTAAAAGCAACACGCTGACCTAATTAGCCAGCTGTGCTGATTAACGGCCAGCTATAAATCAGCCCCGCCGATCGCTCTGCTGCAAACAACAGCGCCTTAACCTCGGTTTTGCATGCCAAGACACCAGATCTGACAGGCTCCTTGACCCTGGGCTACGCATCTGGACAACGCTTTCCGACACCCCCGACTGGCCTTGATGCTCGCTGAAACGGGCGCTGGTGAAGTGATCTCCGGACTGCCTTGACCTCGCCTCTGCCTGTGCCCGCAAAACCTCCTCGGAACTCCTGTGTATGACTTTGGACCGAACTGGTTGCTCTCTCGCTGCTGCTCCTGGGACTGTCTGCGCCTTGCTCAAGGCCCTGGCCCACGTTGAAGCAGGACTGAGGGGGCGGGGGGAGAGAAAGAAAAGAAGGCAGAAAACAATGCGGCCAGGCCAGGCTCCATCCACCAGACCTCCAGGGCTGCTCTCCCCATCCCAGATGCAGAAAAAATCCCTGGTCAAACGACAGGAGCTGCCCCCCACCCCCACTACTCACACCATCTGAGTTTCAAGAACAGCCCTGGTGACCTTTACGGAGAACCTACTGTGCCAGATCAGATTCACCCAGAGGTAAACAAGCCACTGCAGGGACACAGGCCACCCTGCAATGCACAGGCCCGTGGGGAGAAAGAAGGTCACACAAGCCACCCAAAAGGCAGTTTTCCAAGACAGGAGACGGAAACCAGTGGTCATAAGTGATTAGAATGGCTTGGCGGTTGGGACCAGCAGAACAACTGGCAAATGCCCAAGGCAGGGCCAGGAACTGGATTGGAGGAGCAAGATTCCGTACACCCAAAAGGAATGGCTTAGCCAGCGGGTGCAAAAAGGCAGAGGAACCGTCCACTGGAGCATGAGAGGCAGAGATAGCCGACAGATATACCCTCAGGGAAGCAAGTTTTAAACCCTTGTCTTAAAGAGACAAGAAAAGCAGCAAAACCTGGTGCAAATGGCACCAGATGGGGTCAAAGGCAGGAGTGGTAGCAAAAGAATGCCCACACACACACACATCCCCCAGGGCTCAATTTCAGAGCACAAATCCACGTATTCTTGCCAAAGGGTGCCCACTGAGAGCCCGCCGCTTGCAAAGAAGCCATCTCCCACCACTTCCCCATCTGGTCATTTTGAACTGTTTCTCGACACAGCAGGAGTCACATTTGTGCCAACCGCAATCCCTGATGGCGCATCTGTCCCAGTATGAACCTGCCCGGACACTACAGTCACCATCTGAGGTCCTCTTCCGAGTGCCTCCTCCAACGGAGGTTCGAAGGACAGCAACAAGGGAGAGGGCCTTCTCAGTGGTGGCCCTGCAATCGAGGACCAATCTCCCCAGTGAGGCCCGCCTGGTGCCAACGCTCTCAGCTTTCTGGCGTCAGGTTAATTGATAGCACATAACGAGATTTTTAACAGGTCTGGGGATTTTTATTGTTGGTTGTGCAAAATTGTTTTGTTTATTTTTGGATGGAGATGGTTTTATATTATATTGCATTTTTTATTGTTATTATATTGCATTTGGGGGGTTCTCATCTTTGCAAACTGCCCACGGAGCTTGGGCTATTTGGCCGATTCTAAGAATGCAATCAATGAAAGGAAACAATAAGTGACAGATCAGTTCTGCAAAGAGGCTGCGGCCCTCCAGCTCCAGGGCCAGAAGGACAACGAAAGACTCTGGCCTCTCCAGGTGTTGTTACCCCAGAGGTGGCTTAACACACACACTGGCAGGATACCTTTAGCCCCCACTTTATTTCAACGCCGAAACCAAACACAGACGAGAGGCTTCAGTCTGCAGCTTTTAATCCATTACTTCACAGGCTCATACAGATGCAAATTCTCAGTGACTCTCAGTCTACAAAGGAATGCCTTCAGGGGATTCAAAAGGAAGTTACGAGAGTTGCCCGCCATTTGAAGAGGAAGGCGGTCTCGCTAGCCTAACTTAAGGGGGGGAGGTCCCTCTCTCTCGTGAGGCTTCTGAGCGCAGCTTCTCACGCAAGGCCAATTGGGTAGACCATCTAAGTTCCGCCCCTGCCTTCTCTCTCTTTGCTCTGTGCCTGTGCCTGGCGTCTATTAGGTCAATCTCCTGTTTGCTGCTTCTCACGGGTGTGTGTGTGTGTGTGTGTGTGTGTGAAGAGGGACCCTCATCGTCAGCCAGCTGGACGTTTGTAACCTGAGAGGCCAGCCCAGTCATGTCTGGACTAGCCTGGGAAAACACATCCCCCATGTCTGGCGGTTCGCCTTCAGAATCTGAACTGCTATCCCACTCCCTGAGCTCAGAAACACCCCTGACACAAGCACAGGGCTGGCTCATCCTCCGGAAACATGGCAGGCACCCCGTTACATACCATTCCAACTGAGGTTCATTACAAAAGACTTAATTAGCCAAGGCAGGCCAGAGCACCTGACTGGATTCGCCATTATTTTTTTAAAAATCAATTTTTATTGTGAATTTTAACCAAACAAAACAATGAAACAAACAAAAAACAGTAACACCCCTCAAATTAAAAATATAACAACATATTCTAAAATCCTCAGTTTCAAATATTACAATATTCTAGGGAGAAAAAAAGAGGAAAAAAAATAGGCTACACATAAACTTCAGTAAAAGCAGACCAGATATCCACATATAAGTCCATTTGCAAGTGATGCCTACATACCACTCTTGCAAACGTTGCTAGCGCTGTTAAGTCTTCAATCCATTGCATTATAGGCGGTGAGCTTTTATCCTTCCAGTATCGTACTATCAGTCTTTTAACAACCACAAGGGCACGAAAGATCCATTTACGATGACCATGTGTCACATTCCAAAAAACAGGGAAGTAATTTAAGAGAACATTTACATCAGTAAATATAAAAGAGCTTTCCGATACAAAATTTATCTGCATAATAACTTCCTCCCCAAAGGAGGCAACTATTGGGCATTTCCAAAACATATGAATAAGAGAAGCATTGACTACATTACACCTCCAACAATTAGCCAAGTTTGACAAACCTTTATTAAAGAGACGTTGTGGCATCCAAGAGACCCAAAGCAAAAGTTTTTCCTGAATAAGACGGAACCTAAGATCCATAGAGATATCGGATACAGACGCCAAAACGGCGGTCCACTGATTAAACAAAATAGGACATTCCAATTCCCTATTCCATTCCTGCTGTAAACCACATGTATCATATTTGTTCATTGATAATAAGTATTTATAAACGTGAATCGTGGATCGATATATCTGGTCAGCTTCAATAAGTATTTTAGTAATGTAGGAGACTCCGAAGCAGTAAAAGCAGCAGGACCGAGTCTGGATACTACCAAATGTTTCAACTGCAAATACTGCCATTCCGCTTTAACAGGCAAACCAAATTTATCTCGCAAAGTTGAAAATAGCAAAAGCTCATCATCAACACCCACTAATTGATCCAGGGTTAAGATCCTTTTATCTGTCCAGGCCTGCCACAAGAACGTTTTCTTTCCAATTCCTACTTCTGGATTTCCCCATAAAGTCAATTTGGCATGGGACAATGGGTCAAAGTGTAATTGGTGTGACTTTATGCGCCACACTTCTCTAACTGCCATAATTGTGGGAGGAGCTCTGTCTTCCTTAATGTACTGAGAACCTAATGCCATCCATTTGGAGAGAGGCTCCAGACAAGAAGATTCCAACTCTGACCAAGGTGGAAAATCAAATCTGAGTGGAAGACCAAAATTTAGCAGAGGTCAGCAAATAAGCCCGATGGTATGTAGCAAGATCCAGAAATCCGAACCCGCCTGCGTTAATTGGACATCGCATCGTTTTCAAAGATATTCTTGGTGGAAAGGAACCCCAAAAGAATTTACAAAACAAAGCGTTAAGTTTTTGGAAATATTTGCCAGGTATAAGTATGGGGATCCCACATGTAACATAAATAATTCGAGGTATAGTATTCATCTTAAGTGTATTAACCTGTCGACAATTGGCACTGTCGAAATTGCCAATTGGCTAATACACTACAGTATATCCTATCTCCAAATGGCATTATTTCTGACTTTGGCCAATTAACTGAACAGCCAGACAATTCACCAAAAGTATTAATCAATTTCATCATAGCCAGAACTGACAACTGGAGTTTCGAGATAAACAACAAAAGTTAATCAGCATAAAGGCTAATTTTAAATTCTAAGTCAAAATGGACAAGTCCATGAATGCTACTATTTTGTCCAATAGCACACGCCAGGGGTCCAAGCATAAGTTGAATATCAATGGCGAGAGTGGACAACCTTGTCTGGTGCCCCGCCCTAGTAAAAAAATAAGCCAAAAATAAACCGTTAAGTCGTTACTCTCGCTCTTGGAGCTGAGTATACGATTTTAACCCATTTCAAAAATTCTGTAGGGAAACCAAAATTAGTCAATATGGTAAAAATAAATGTTCACTGAATTTTGTCAAAGGCCTTTTCTGCATCCACAGAAATGATGGCCGCCTGCTCAGTTCTTTCAGCGTTTAAAGCAACTTGATGAACAACTAATCTGAAATTATCAGCCCCCTGTCTGTTTTTAATAAATCCCACCTGGTCCATTCTAACCAATGCGGCCATAACTTGCTGCAATCGATCGGCCAAGTTTGCTGTTAATATTTTGATATCTACATTAATTAATGATATGGGTTGATAATTAGCACAATAGATATGATCCTTGCCAGGCTTAGGAATCACAGTAATATAAGCATCATGTAATGATAAAGAAAAAGAGCCTGCCTTAGAATTACGGTTATAGAGGTGATACAACTTCAGGCTAAAAACCTGGAGAATGTTTTATACCGCTGAACTGGGAATCCATCTGGACCGGGTGATTTTCCAGTGTTCATTTTCATTATTGCAGTCATAATTTCCTCTAAATGCAGAGGAGCTAAAAGCTGTTGTGAAGAATCTAAACATGGAAGATTGATCTGAGGAAAAAAAGCTTCTATATCTTGCTCTGATATCTTGCTGCTGGTACTGTAAAGATCAGAATAAAACTTTAAAAATTGTGAGTTTATGTCGGTAGGAGAGGTATATACTTTGCCACTGAAATAACATTTTCATGGTGATGCCGTTTAATACGATATCCAAGGATCTTACTAGGCTGTTCACCATTTCCCCAAAATTTCTGTCATAGACAAGTCAGAGCAAATTCCGCCTGCTGTGAATAAAAGAATATTATTCAGCTCATGCTTAGTATTCTGTAGCTCTTGATAGAGTTGTGCTGTGGGGGAAGTGGCAAACTGAGTTATGAGAGATTTCAGCTTCTTGTTTAAAAACGTCTGTTGAGTTTAAGTTTCTTTTGATAAGAAGCATAAGAAATAATTCGGCCCCTTATAAAAGCTTTACTGGCTTCCCTCCCAGTGGCACACGAACCTGCTGCACCCTTGTTAATATTGAAATACTCTGTTAGTGCAGCTAACATCTGCATTTTAAACTTCTCATAACTGAGAAGGGAAACAAAGCGCCAAAGACCGGGGGCCCTAGGAGTGTCAGAAAATTGCAGTCCCAAGCATACTGGGGCAGGATCTGACACTACCAGTGTGTCAATCTTGCAATCTTTGGTTTGACATACTAAAGATGTAGAAATCAAAAAGTAGTCTAATCTAAAGCATTATGCTGAACTGGTGAAATAAAAGTATACTCTCTGTCAGGAGGATGTAAAATTCTCCACGCATCAATTAAACCACATTGCATCATATAAGCCTGGAGTGCCAGTCTCACAGCAGTTTGGGTCTGGATTTGCCATTATGCAAGACAGGTTCACACCAGGGAGTGTGTCAGTCTGGCTCACCTGCTGGCTGTCTTCTGGGCTACAAGGTCATGGGAGCCACCATCCAGGAGTCACCCAAGGTTACCCAATGCTATGGTAACAGGGGGAAGGAGAGCACCACCAAAGAAACATGACAGGCACAGAATTATTTATCGTCCGTTTAGCCACCTCCCCAGCTTCGTGTGCACTAGGTTCTGCGACCTCCCCATCCATCCTGCACAGCTCGGGGCCTTGGCTGAACTTTCCTCCAGAGTAGAAGCTGACAGGCTCATCCCATGAATGATGGGAGATTCAGGACAGATAAAAGGAAGGACTTCTTCACACAGCGCAGAGTTAAACCATGGAATTTTGTTTTATTTATTTATTTAAAACATTTGTATCCTGCCCTATATCATTAAGATCTCAGGGCGGCGTACAGATAAAATCAATTTAAGCAGTATAAAACAATTTAAACAGCTAAAACATATTAAACCATTAAACAAGTTAATACCAATTAAAATCTAAAACAATAAAATAGTTAAAACAGTGTGCTACTTTAGGGAATGCATTTTAGCCCTCCAAGGCTTCGGTAAAAAGCCATGTTTTTACTTGGCACCAAAATGAGACCAATGTCTGTGCCAATCAGGCCTCCAAGGCTGGGCATTCCACAACCAGGAATGTGATGATGGGCACCAATTTGGATGGCTTTAAAAGGGGATTGGACAAATTAATGGAGGAGGAGGAGGAGGAGGCCATCAGTGGCTACTAGTCCCACTGGCTCTATGCTGCCTCCAGTATTGGAGGCAGTATACTGGGGAACACGAGCAGGAGGGGGCTACAATTGGGCTCATGTCCTGCTTCTGGGGTTCCCAGGGGGGCATCCAGTGGGAAAAGCATTATCTATTATAAAATGTATGAACTACTCCACATTGAGAGATAGCAATGTGATACTGATGAGACCCAGGGTGGTGTAGTGGTTGGGGCATTGGACTGGGACTCAGGAGACCCAGGTTCTAGTCCCCAGTTGGCCATGAAGCTCGCTGGGTAGTTTTGGGCCAGTCACCAACTCTTGGCCTAACCTACCTAGCAAAATAGTTGTGAGGACAAAATGGAGAAGAAGAGGGCCATGTAAGCCACCTTGGGCTTCTTTCAAGAGAAGAAAAGGTGGGATATTAATGTAATCAATAATAATTTTTAAAAATCAGAGCAGTGTACAATAAATTGAAATGCAAAATGTAAAAACATTACAGTGAAAAGAAATGTTGCACGAGATGGGCTTTTGGTCTGATTCCACGGGGCTCCTTTCTCACCACTTTGCAAGCCTGATAATGGTGCGAAGAATCCCAGCTTTCCTTCTCCATACCTAGAAGTCCTTCCTCTGCCTGTCACCAGGTCCCAAAAGGCTGTTGAGGTCCCCCCGCACCCCTCTCTCTCTCTCACACACACACACACACAGCTGCAGCCCCTCTAAAGTCAGACATACTCTCATCCTCTCATGCCCAGCTGCTCCTGGGTACCGAAGGAGTATAGACCGTTGGATACAAATCCCCATCCTGCCTTGCAAGCCACGCAAAAATCGGGCTAAAAAAAATACAGCTTCATACCCAGACAGCACTGAACAGGGCTCTGCTCTTTTGGACCACAGAAAACCAGCAGCTGGTTTATCTTTTATTCAGCCCCATTGCTGGTGCTGACCCAGAACTTTTCATAAAAGCACTAAAAACACGTGTCACTGGGAGGAGGTGTTTGCTCCCTCACCTTCTCTTGTCTCCGAGGCCCTCTCTGTGCAGTAGCTGCTCACCCAAGGCGAGTGTCAGGAATGAACCTGAGCGTGTGGGGCTGTCTGGCAGCTCAGATGCGGAATCAGAATGGGAACAGCAAGAACAGGGAGAGGCCCCCTCCCTCGTGAGCCCAGATACAGCGAGACTTTCTTCCCAGGACCTTGACACACAGGTGGCCCGGCCTGAAGGGCTCCCCATTCCTCCACCATGAGAACCCAGGGTTCGGAGGGAGAGGAGGAGGAGGGCGAGGGGCGCGACTTGAGGGACGCTGGGGCCCGTCGCAGAGCGAAGCGGGAAGGGTTAGGGGCAGGGCTCAGACGCCCCGCCAGGTTGGCCGCTCGCGGAAGCCAGCGTAGGAGGGAGCCGCCCGAAGGGAGGGGCATCCCTGCGAAGCAAGTCTGGCCCAGAAGTTCACGCCCAGGCTGCTGGCGGCAACTCTAACTTCCACTTCGCGTCCTCTGTTGATCTTCGTAGATGTGCGGGTTAGCTGGTTCTGTGCAGTCTGAGAGTTTCCTAGGATCTGCATTTGTAAAGAAGCGAGTCCTTAACCAGTAAGGTAGTGTTGGCCTGAAGCTTCGTTTCCTGGAGTGTGTTGATTGCAAAGGGGGAGGACGAAGGAACGTGACAGCAAGTCACAATTCCTTCAGGGGAGGGGGGCGTTCGTTTGTTTACTGATGTTATACAGATTCCTTTGGAGGGAAAAGTGAGGTATAAGTATTTTAAATGAAAATGAAATAAATTAGCAATGTTCACCAACCTGGTGCCCTTCACATGTGTTGGACTGCAAGTCTCATCATTCCCAGCCAGCATGGTCAATGGGAGTTGCAGTCCAACACACCTGGAGGGCCCCAGTTTAGGGAAGGCTGAATTCACAAACTGAATTGTCACAAACACACACACACCACTACCTATCTACCTTCTCACACCTGCGTGTCATGGAGCTGCTTGAAAAAAACCTGAACCCATTAAGCTACTTTCTTCCCAAAGGGAGAAAGAAGGTGCTGAAAACTGTTAACGTGCCCATCTTAGCACGCCTGAAGGGCTGTGAGTATAAATATTTGTGCTTCTCAAGAAGAAGAATTAATTACAGCTTTCTCTTCCTGGGTTGCTTGTGGTTAACAAACCATGTCTTGTTAGCACAGCCCAGTTTGCACATCACAGCAACCCAGACTTAAATAAACCATGGGTTAGCATTATGTGCAAACCAGGTCAACATGTCACCAGGTCACAGCATGAGAGCGGGCCTACGTGGTAGTGGCACCCACCCCCTGGGATGCTCTCCCAACATGCAGTTCAAGAGGCGGAAATGGTGGCAAGCTTGAAACACTTCTTGAAGATGCATCTGTTTACTTGGGCCTTCCCTGCCTCACACTCAACTAGGACACTGTTCTGTTCTACTGATCTTCTCGTTGCAAAATTCTTAATTGTATATTTCATTTTTTGTATTGTTTAACACTGATTTTTATATTTTATTATTTATTTATTTACAATATCTCTATACCACTCCACATCAACGATTTCAGAACGGTGAACAGCAAGATAAAAGAATAAAACCCCATAATTAAAACATCTTAAAAGAACAGATTCTGAACTTAAGAAACCGTGGATGGTCATGCAAGGAAGGTCTCTCGAAATAGCAATGTCTTCAGGAGGCGCTGGAAGGAACACAATGTTGGCACCTGCCTGAGCTCCAAAGGCAGGGAGTTCCACAGGAAGGGGGCCACCACACTGAAGGCTCTTCTCCTGGTGGACTCCAACCGGGCCATAGGTCCATGTGGAACCACCAGGAACATGCCCTCTGATGCCCTCAGTGACCGGGCAGGTTGGTAAGGGAGAAGGTGCTCTCTCGGGTATCCTGCTCCCAAGTTGTTTAGGGCTTTGTACACTAGTACTAATACCCTTTCCAAAGAAGGGCAATGCCAAAGAGTGTTCAAACTACTGTACAATTGCACTCATTTCACATGCCAGCAAGGTGATGCTCAAAATCCTACAAGCTCGGCTTCAGCAGTATGCGAACCAAGAACTACCGGAAGTACAAGCTGGGTTCCGAAGAGGCAGAGGAACTAGAGATCAAATCGCCAACTTTCACTGGATCATGGATAAAGCGAGAGAATTCCAGAAAAACGTCTATTTCTGCTTCATTGACTACGCTAAAGCCTTTGATTGTGTGGATCACAACGAACTGTGGCAAATTCTGAAAGAGATGGGAGTACCAGACCACCTTACCTGTCTCCTGAGAAACCTGTACGAGGGTCAAAAAGCAACAGTAAGAACCAGACATGGAACGACCGATTGGTTCCAAATTGGGAAAGGAGTACGACAAGGCTGCATATTGTCGCCCTGCTTATTTAACTTATATGCAGAGTACATCATGAGAAACGCCGGGTTGGATGAATCACAGGTCGGAATTCAGATTGCCGGGAGAATGATCAACAACCTCAGATACGCAGACGATACCACCCTAATGGCAGAAAGCGAAGAGGAACTAAAGGGCCTCTTGTTGAGGGTGAAAGTGGAGAGTGCAAAAGCTGGTTTGAAACGCAATATTAAAAAAATGAAGATCATGGCATCTGGCCCCATCACTTCCTGGCATATGGAAGGGGAAGAAATGGAAGCAGTGACAGATGTTATTTTCTTGGGCTCCAAGATCACCGCAGACGGTGACTGCAGCCATGAAATTAAAAGACGCTTGCTCCTTGGGAGGAAAGCTATGGCACACCTTGACAGCATAGTAAGAAGCAGAGACATCACCTTGCTGACAAAGGTCCGTCTAATCAAAGCTATGGTTTTCCCAGTAGCAACGTATGGCTGAGAGAGCTGGACTATAAGGAAGGCTGAGCGCTGAAGAATGGATGCTTTCGAACTGTGGTGCTGGAGAAGACTCTTACGAGTCCCCTGGACTGCAAGGAGGTCAAATCAGTCCATCCTAAAGGAAATCAACCCTGAGTGCTCCTTGGAAGGACAGATACTGAAGCTGAAGCTCCAATATTTTGGCCACCTAATGCGAAGAGAAAACTCCCTGGAAAAGACCCTGATGCTGGGAAAGACTGAAGGCAAAAGGAGAAGGGGACGGCAGAGGATGAGATGGCTGGATAGCATCACCGATGCAATGCATATGGACTTGAGCACGCTCCGGGAGAGAGCGCAGGACAGGAAGGCCTGACGTGCTATGGTCCATGGGGTCGCGAAGAGTCGGACACGAGTGAACAACAACAACTAATACCCTAACCCTGGCCCGGCAGCGAATAGGCAGCCAGTGCAGTTCCCTCAGCAAAAGAGTTGCATGCTGGAAAGGGGCAGCTCCCGACCACAGCCGAGCTGCTGCGTTCTGCGCTAGCTCCAACTTCCGGACCAGCCTCAAGGGCAGCCCCACATAGAGCGTGTTGCAGTAGTCCAGTCCTGAGGTTACTGGCGCCTGTACCACCGTGGCCAAGCTATCCCTGTCCAGGGGAGGCCGTAGCTGGCGAACCTGCCGAAGCTGGTAAAAGGCACTCCGAGCCGCAGCGGCCACTTGGGCCTCCAGCGACAGATCTAGGAGTGCCCCCAGACTACGGACCTGATCTTTCAGAGGGAGAGCAGCCCCCTCCAGAGCAGGCAATGAGCCTGACTCCCGGACCAGGGAACCACTCACCCACAGGGCTTCCGCCTTGCCAGGATTCCGCTTCAGTTTATTGGCCCTCATCCCGCCCATTACTGAGTTCAGGCACTGGTCCAGGACTTGCACAGCCTCTCCTGATTCAGATGCCACAGGGACATAGCGCTGTGTGTCATCAGCATACTGATGGCACTTGGCTCCAAATCCCCTAATGGCCGCTCCCAGCGGCTTCATCTAGATGTTAAACAACATTGGGGACAAGATGGTGCCCTGCGGCACCCCATGGCTCAATTGCCAAGGGGCCGAGGAATGGTCACCCAATGTTACTCTCTGAAATCGGGCCCGCGGGTAGGACAGGGCAGTGTCACACAGTGCCTCCAACACCCATCCCATGCAGTCGATCCAGGAGGATACCGTGGTCGATGGTATCAAAAGCCCATGAGAGGTCGAGCAGAATTAACAGGGCTGCACTCCCCCTGTCCCTCTCTTGATGAAGGTCATCCACCAGGGCGACCAAGGCCGATTCAGCCCCATAACCAGGTCGAAACCCGGAGCGGAATGGGTCTAGATAATCAGTATCCTCCAAGAATGCCTGCAGTCGCTCCGCCACGACCCTCTCAAGTACCTTCCCTAGGAAAGGGGCATTTGCGACTGGGCGGTAGTTGTCTAGTACCGTTGGGTCCAGAGTGGGCTTCTTCAGCAGTGGCCGCACTACTGCCTCCTTAAGGACAGCAGGGACCACCCCTTCCCGCAGGGAAGCATTTAGCACTCCCTGACCCCACCCAGTCATACCCCCTCGGCCAGCTTTTATTAGCCAGGAGGGACAGGGATCGAGAGGGCACGTGGTCGGTCGCACTGCTGCAAGCACCTTGTCCACATCTTCAGGCCGCAGCAACTGGAACTGATCCCACAAAATCGGGCAGATGGTGGCATCAGACACCTCAGCCGGAACTGTGATAACAACAGCGTCAGGTTTGCTGCGGAGACAAGCCATTTTGTCCTCAAAGTGCGATGCAAAAAGGTCACAGCGGGTCCTCGATGGGGCCAGGGCCCCATTTGCTGGTGACGGTGTTAACAGCCCCCAGACCACCCGGAAGAGCTCCGCTGGATGGCTACTCGAGGACGCAATGGAGGCAGCAAGATAAGCCTCCTTTGCTGCCCGCACCACCATGCAATAGACACCGTTATGTGCTCTAGAGCGTGCTTGGTCATCTTTGCTGTGAGTCTTGCGCCTTTTGCGCTCTAGCCGACGTCCAGCCTGTTTCATTGACCACAGCTCCCCAGTATACCAAGGAGCAGAGTGGGCGCTACAGCACTGGAGAGGGCACTCGGGTGCAATCATGTCGATGGCCCTCCGCATCTCACTGTTCCACCGTGAGGCTGGATCACCAGCTCTCTCTGCTGGAAAATCCCCAGGAGCATTCAGAGATCCATTGGATTCCATCAGTCTCCTGGGGCAGACCATCCAAATGGGTCCCCGGCCCCTGCAGAAGGGAAGTAACACTGTGAGTTCAAATCTCACCAGGGAATGGTCTGACCATGACAATGGGGTTACTTGGACACACACACCCCATCTTCAGACCACCCATCTCACAGTTTGGAGCAAAAGCCAACTCACAGGTATGCCCTGTTTATTAGATGGATTGCTGATGTAAACTGCCTAGAGGTTTTAGGATATCGAGTAGTATAGAAGCAAAATAAATACAAATATAATGACAGCAAACACCTTCTGCAGGCAGAGAAGAAGGGAGGGAAACAGCCCAGCTTTGAATATGCAGATGCAATAAGAGTCCAGAGCACAGCAGCAGCCTCGTCCTCCCGAGGCAACCTTTCCAGAGCATCACGGGATACCAGCCATATGACAGGTGCCATATGACACCCAGGGCTATTTTTAGCCACCCTCATCATCACTTTGCAGTGAGCCAGGAGAGAAGAGAACAATTTCTGCCAAAAAAACACCCTGTGGGCAGCAACATTCCATTAGTGAGCACTCACCCTAATTAGAGACATGGAGCAAAATAAATCATTAGACAAGTTTAACGAAACCCTGACATGACAATATCTCTGCCCGCAATCATGAAGAGGTGGGGAGAAACATGTCCAGGGCGGGGGGGATGCGTTTCCCTTGTTGACTGCAAACTGGCTGCAAGCCATGAATCCATCCCTAAACAAGTCTATCTGGACCTGACAGAGCCCTTCTGATGGGGACTAGAGAGAGGCTGCTGAAAAAGGCAATGGAGCAGACTCAGAAGTCAGAGAATTCTTGCTCTGTTGTGTCAAGAGGCCAACATAAAAGGACAGCAACACTGCACATCCTCTTCCTCATCATGGCTGCCACTTGCTTGTTTGCCAGGCAGAGAACCAGGGAGCAAGGAGGCTGTGGCATCTGATGCTCCTCCTTCTCACAACCACCGCTGTCTGGGCCAGAACAAGAGGCAGGTGAACAAGCAGGTTGCAGTGGGGAAGAGGAGGGGGAGCAACTCCAGGGGGGCTTGTGTCAGTGGGCCCCTGCTGGGGTGTGGGCCCTTGGATCATGCCCGACCACACTGACCCTTGGTGCCAGCCCTGAACACAGACCTGGCAGCTGAGACTACAGGGCGCACAACTGCGTCACATGGGTAGATGCTGCCCTCTTGTGGCACATTCCACCTGGATACAGCTCACCACAGACAATTGAGACCCACAGATTAATAAGTTCTCTCTTAAAATAGCCTCTATCTGAGCAAGTGAGGGCTCACCTCCATAGGCCTATTTACACCCAGATGTCCTTGGAATTAGCTCAGTCTAGATGCTCGGATGTTCTCAGAACTACCTCAGTCATCTTCCCAACTATCAGAGAAAAGTCGGCATTTGGGAGAAGACAGGATCTTCTCTCGACTCGCAGGCACGATCCTCATTAAGGTATGTCATTTGTACCTCATCGTTCCCTTTTAATTGATCCAAGGGAACAGCGGCAAACTGGATCAAGCTGTGGAAGGATCTGAATTTTCAGCAAAATGTCATTTTTGCGGGCAGAAGAGAATTCAGGGAAGAGCAGAGGGCAGTGCTAAGGCCTCGGACCACTTGATCTTAATGGGACAACTATGAAGACAGATTTTGGCATAGCTGGTGGTATTTACTAACACCCACACCACCCCAGGGTGATGCACACACCCCAGTTTCTCAGCTTGCATTCAAGGGATCGCGTGCACATCTCATGTAATCACCTAACAACTTCTCTGCCACATTCCACATGACTGGGGAAACAGGGACCAATATGGGAAAGGG
Organism: Heloderma suspectum; assembly: GCF_057233095.1. NCBI lineage: Eukaryota > Metazoa > Chordata > Lepidosauria > Squamata > Helodermatidae > Heloderma > Heloderma suspectum. The sequence continues at coordinate 35,754,248 of NC_139475.1, read as the reverse complement.
TGGGGGGGAAGCCTCCCTCCTGCAGAATGAGGAACCTTTCCTTAGCAATAACAAAGGGGCTTGATTAATTCACACAGCAAGAATGGACCAGGAAGGCCCAGTCTGTATCCACAAGCTAAGACGTAACACCACACTGTAGCAAAACACACCCATAATGCACATTGTCCCCAAACACACACGCTTCATGGTAATGCTAACACAAAAAGGGGTTCATAGAATCATAGAATCATAGAAGAGCAGGGTTGGAAGGGGCCTACAAGACCATCGAGTCCAACCCCCTGCTCAATGCAGGAATCCAAGTCAGAGCATCCCTGGCAGGTGGCTGTCCAGCCTCGTCTTGAACGCCTCCAGTGTGGGAGAGCCCACCGCCTCCCCAGGTCATGGGTTCCATTGTTGTATTGCTCTAACAGTCAGGAAGTTTTTCCTGATGTTCAGCCGGAATCTGGCTTCCTGTCACTTGAGCCCATGATTCCGTGTCCTGCACTCTGGGACGATAGAGAAGAGATCCTGGCCTTCCTCTCTGGGACAGCCTTTCAAGTACTTGAAGAGCGCGATCCTGTCTCCCCTCAGTCTTCTCTTCTCAAGGCTAAACATGCCCGGTTCTTTCAGACTCTCCTCATAGGGCTTTGTTTCCAGTCCCCTGATCATCTTTGTTGCCCTTCTCTGAACCCTCTCCAGTTTGTCTGCATCCTTCTTCAAGTGTGGTGCCCAGAACTGGACACAGTACTCCAGATGAGGCCTAACCAGTGCTGAGTAGAGGGGAACTAGGACTCCCCGGGATTTGGAAGCGATGCTTCTATGAATGCAGCCCAAAATAGCATTGGCCTTTTTTGCAGCCACATCACATTGTTATCTCATAACACTATCTCATAACAGAGATAGTCATCTTGGACTATCTGCTACTGTGTGTGTGTGTTTCAAGATGCCTCCAAGGAAAGTTTTTGCTGGGGGCTGGCGGGGGGGGGGGATACGGGGGACAGGAATCACTCCATAAAATGCTACAGACTTAGTTCTATTTTATAATTCTATTCTAGTTTTTTTCATCTGCTCTTTTGGGCATTGTTGTCCTTTGCTACTCGCCCTTCAATCAGAAAAAGCGGTAGGCAAATGAAGAGCAAACAGAAATGTAAGTAATAAAATAACATTTCTGTTATCCACTCCTCCACATCTCCTTCTTCCTCTCTTCATAATAAATTTGTTAAGGTTTGGAACCCCTTTGTTCCTTAACAGATCAATAAATATAAAGATCATGGTGATAGTGCTCAGGGGCTGAAACTGATATAATGCAACATACTTGTTAAATTCAAATGATTTGGTTTAGAGACCTGGCTAGGACATGCTGGGAGTTATAGGACTTTTTCCTTGTCTGGTGTGACAGTAGGCCTGACTAGGCTTTGTAAGTAGTTTGGTTCAAGCAAGCTGCCTGATGGGACTGAGAGAGAGAGAGAGAGACACACACACACAGTGTCTGTCCATGAGAAGGTAATTGTAACTTGCTCATAAGCAAGAAATTCCTATCCACCAAAGAAGCTGATCCCTAAGGATAAGGAAGCCGCTGTGCTGATAAGACTGCTGCTGAGTACTAACTGGTTTCTGAGCATACATAGTGTATTTTCTTTGTTCTCCAACTTTCAGTCTGAATAAATACATCGTGTTTCTTTTACTTGGAGAGACACAGTTTCGTCTGTCTCTTCCACGGCCGGGATGTGCTTTAATACATTTCTGACTGTTCAACCTAACCTGCCTTGGATATTTCCTTAACAGTGGAGAATGCTGGGGGGAGGAGGAGGAGGAGCAGCAGCAGCACTTGTTTTTCTTCTTGTTGTTCTTCTTGTTCCACCATCTGCTATCATAGGTTAGCTATCATTACAACTAGTTTCGTTTTTGACTCCACTGCTCTGAATAGTTGTAGAGAAGTACAGCTGAACTATGCCCTCAGATTTTTTAACCATGATATTTGTCTTCTTCCTATTGATCTTTTTCCTTCCATTTTCCCTTGTATAATGAGTTGGAGTATAGCGTATTTTTCGCCTCAGATAATATGACCAAGGTATTGTAACTTTCTTCTTTTGATGGTCTTTACCAATTCTGTTTGTTTGTTTACTCTGTACAGTATGTTCTCATGTGTTTCTCGATCAGTCCACAATATTTTCAGCATGCATCGGTATATCCACATTTCAAATGATTTGATTTTCCTCAGATTGTTCTTTTTAAGTGTCCAAACTGCCACTCTGTAGAATAATATTCAGAACATGTAGCATCTTACCATCCAAATCCTTACTGCAAGATTTAGGTCCTGATTACATAATTGTTTCATTTTAACAAATGCTGTTCTTGCCATCTCCACCCTTGCGTTTATCTCTTGTGTTTGTTCATTTCTTCCATTGAGCCAAGTTCCTAGGTATTTGTATTTTGTGACTCGTTCAATTGGCATATTATTTATCTTAATATTAAATGCAGTAAAAAGTGTTTTGCTTATCACCATATATTTTGTTTTCTTAATATTTATTTTAAGGCCATACTCATTACTTACTTTATTAATCTGATCTAGTAATTTTTGTAAGTCAGATATATTGTCTGTCATTACTACAGTGTCATCAGCATATCGAACTGTGTTAATTATTTTTCCATTGATGTTTATGCCAGCCATCTGTTCGGCAAGTGCTTCATTAAATATAGCTTCAGAATATAATTTGAACAGCATAGGTGACAGGACACAGCCTTGCCTTACGTCTCTTTGAATTTGAATTTCTTCAGATAACTCTCCATCTATATGAACTGAAGCTGTTTGATTCCAATACATATTTTCTATAATTCAAACCTCTTGACTATTGATATCGGTTTTTCCTCAGTATGTCAATCAATCACTCTTGACGAACTTTATCAAATGCCTTCTCTTAATCAATAAATCCTATGTATATGTCTTTATTCATATCAAGACATCTTTGAATTAAGATGTTAATTCCAAATAATGCTTCTCTTGTTCCCATCCTGCTTCTAAAGCCAAACTGCATTTCACTTATATACAATTCTAATTTCTTATACATTCAATTGTGAATAATTTTAAGAAATAACTTTAATGCATGGCACATAAGGGAGTTGTAGGATGTTTTATTGGTGGGGCATGCTGGGAGTTGTAGGATTTTTTCCTGGCTGGGGCATGCTGGGAGTTGTAGGACCTGTTTCTGTCTAAACATGCATAGGACTGCATCCTAAATAGGTAAGGAAGAAGATGCCTTATACCCTGTCAGACCCTTGGTCCATGTAGTTCAGTACTGTGCACTGACTGGCAGCAATGGCTCTCCAGGGTTTTAGACAGAGAAAGTTCCTTCCCAGCCCTACCTGGAGATGCTGCCAGGGATCGAACTTGGAAATGCCCTCTAAACACGGTGCCTCGGCTTACAGCATTCCCCACGTCTCAGACTTGCATGCTAGAAGAAACACTTAATCCAGGGCACAGCTCTGTGCACCAGAGTCATTCTCCCCCAGAGAGCTGGGGTTCTGGCCCACAAAATAAATCTCCTCCACCAACTACAGTCCCATGCATTCATCCACAGCTCTCCTGCCCAAACTCCACAACACCTGAAATATTCTTTTCAGAACACAAGGCAAACATAGCAAGCAAGTTTGGGATCGGTCTGTTCTGCAGCTCCTCTCAGAACTAGGGGTGTACGAAACCCCACTTACCTGGCTCTGCTGGGTTCTGCCGGGGGGGGGAGGCAATCCGGTCCTCCCCCCGGAATCCTCGACGGGGGGGAGGCAATCCAGTCCTCCCACCCGGAATCCTGCCCGGCCAGTCCGCAGAGCCGCTGGCTGGGCCGATCCGCAGCAGGGCCTCCATCCGCTGCCAGGCTGCTGCAGACGCAAATGGCGTCCTGTGTAGGGGATGCCATTTGCGTCCCTACGCTAGGCTGTGATAGGCTACGTATATATTTACGTAGCCTATCACAGCTAAAGCAGGGACACAAATAGCGACCGCAGCAGCCCGGAAGATGACCCGGAGCCGCTGCCACCGCCAGAGCCGCTGCCAGGTAGGTACGTTCTGGGGATTTCGGGGGGGGGGGGTAGTCCGTTTAGATTCTTTAGAATCCGGCCTCACTGGAGTCAGTGGCGGAATTCTCCAACATCCCTACTCAGAACGCCAGAGGAGTGTAGAGGGTCACGGCGCCTCAAATTGTACTAGCGCTTCCCTTTAGACAGCACCAATCCTCCATTCCTCCTCCCATGTGGAATCGCCAGTGGAAAAAATTGACAGATGTGTGCCCCTCCCTTTCACGGATAGGCAGACACCTCTTCACCCATTGTCTGGAGTCCCAACATGAGAGTTCTTCAGCTCAATCTAAAGATGTGTGTGTCAGGGTGGACACTGAGCCCATAGAATCCCAGAGTAGTTCTGATTCTGAGGAAGAGCAGTTGCTCCTGGGAGAGGAGCGCGCTCCTCTTTCCCAGGGCCCACAGCTGACGGAGATTCCTCCCACCAGCATTCCTAGCTTAGATAACAGTCCAGGGAGTGACAGAGCACGGATAGCAGACTTGGTGGATGCGCGACGCCGACGCAGAGAGCGGCGCCAAATGGAGGGCGCGGAAAGGAGGCGTCGTGCCCGGTTGGCACGCAAACAACTGCTGCGCCCAGAGAATCCAAGGGAAATGGGGAGGGACTCTCCCTAGTCCTTAAGTTCAGGGGTCTGCCAGTAATTCCCTTTCAAACGGGGACCAACTGTTCCAACTTAGGGCATAGGTACTGTGCTGCTCAGATCTAGTTGCAAACGGTAGAGTTGTTAAGTTGTAAAAGAAGAATAAAGCTTTGAAAGGAATCCCTTTGTCTGTGTCTGGACACAGCCCTGTCTGGACACAGCCCTTCCCCAGCCCTGTGTCTGGACACAGCCCTTCCCCAGCCCTGATAAGGTTCAGAGCTTGTTAGCATGGAATGTGCTGAGGCGGCGATATCGACCTTTGACTCATCTTACCAGCGAAGAGGCCCACTAGCAAGAGAACTGCACCTCATAACGAAGCAAATGCAAACAGCATTATGGATCTCTAGGCCCCTCTAAAACGACTGGTCACTTGGTTACAGGCCTGGGGCCATTACAGCACCAGACTCAGCAGGCTGAGCATGACATAAAAGGCAGTGCACCTCCAGGAGGCTGCTGTGTATGGTTTGCTCTTGGGCCACAAAAGGTGGGCTGGTTGCGCTTTGATGGAGTGAGCAGCGTCATGCTGCTAGGCTCAGGGAGGAGCACGGATTGGTAGAGTTAAGAGTCAGCCCATCTGTAGCGACGGAGCGGGGGGAGGGGTTCCTAGTAGAAACAGCTGACCAAAGATTGATGGTGTGGCACCTGCATGATAATGCCACATTTTCCCTTGCATGGGCCGCTGAAGAGATAATGCCCCAGAATGCACAAAGGCAGCTTGCTAGATAAGGAAGACATACTTTCAAGACAGGAAGTAACCCAGTTTGCGTGTATGTAGAGCCAAATATCTCTTTCACCCCCCCCGTTAATTAAATCATCAAAACCTCAACTGTATCTGAGCATCCCCCAAATTCGATCCTCTCTGCTTCTCCTCCCTATATTGTCTCTCCCATTGTCTATCTCAGTTTTGTAAGCACCTTGCAGGCAGAGGCCTCCTGTTTTGCTTCTGTAAATATAAATAAGCTGCCATGTACACCAATGAGGGTCTGTATTGCCCCTGCAGTAGGCCTCTTAATTTAAAGGTGCCGAGATAGTGATAAGCCAGATCCAGGTTTGCTCACAAGGAGCCTTTATTGAGTACTCACAGCGCACAGGCGTACCCAGTGGTTGGATCAGACAGCTTCTCTGAACCCCGAGCCAAGGGGTACAGTGGGTCTTATACCATACACGTCAGCAGTGAGGCAGCATGACAGCAGCAAGCGTTAATTAGCGTTCATCTGCAACTTTCCCAGCAGAGGCTAACAGCCCCACGTCAGAGGGGAGACAATCGGAACTTTCCCAGCACAGCCACCTGTAAACAGAGCCTCACTTCTCAGGCGCTTCCCCAGCCCTGATAAGGTTCAGAGCTTGTTAGCATGGAATGTGCTGAGGCGGCAATATCGACCTTTGACTCATCTTACCAGCGAAGAGGCCCACTAGCAAGAGAACTGCACCTCATAACGAAGCAAATGCAAACAGCATTATGGATCTCTAGGCCCCTCTAAAACGACTGGTCACTTGGCTACAAGCCTGGGGCCATTACAGGCACTGTGCAGCTATTCTGTTTCTTCCTCCTTAGCCAATTTTTCCAAGTAAAATGAAAGAAGTGGTGGGAAAACGTAGGAGAGTGAGATACAAATGGAAAGTGATGACCTCTGGACCACCCATAAAATCCTGTGTTTGAGGCAGGCCGATGGCAGGATAAAAGCCATGTTGGGAAGCAGGGGGGGGGGGGGGAGATTCCTATGCATGTTCAGACAGAGAAAGGTCCTACAATCCCAGCATTCCCCAGCCAGGAAAAAGTCCTACAACTCCCAGCATGGCTGGCTGGGGAATGCTGGGAGTTGTAGAACTTTTCTCTGTCTGAACATGCATAGGATTGTACCTTAATTTCAGAGGAATAGAGGCACGTCCACTCCTTGTTTGCTCTACCTTCATTCACCATAGCACCCTTCCCCTCCAGGTTGGTTGGACTACAACTCCCAGCAAGTATGGAGGGTGAGGGGAATTGTAGGGCACCAGGTCGGACAAGGCAGTGCCCTGGCTTAGCCACACAAATGCACCTTGCTTGGGATGGGGTGGGGGGTTTACTGTGGTTTTGGTTTACTTGTTTAAAATACTTTGACCCTGCTCTTCCGCCAATACACCTCCCCAAGCAGCTGACGTAAAAACAATACAAAAATCCATAAAACCATCACCACAATTAATGAAACAAGAAAGACGAGCAAATCATCAAATTACCAGGAAGCGCTGTGCAGCCAAGCACAGTACTCAGTGCTGCTGGCAAGTGGCTGTCTTGCTGGCGAGCACATGCACATGCAAAGGAAAACCACAGCCTGATGTGCCGTGTTCATAAGCAGGGCAGGCAGGGGCCAAATCCAGCTACATCACAAGGGGCCCTGTGCATCGTCTTCTTTTTTTACAGGGAGCAAGAAAGAAGCAGCAATTCTGAATTGTGGGTGGCACAATTTATTTATTTATTAATTATATTTCTATACCGCCCAGTTGTCAAAGCTCTCTGGGTGGTTCAAAACAATTAAAACTATAACATGCAAGATGATAAAATACAACGTAAACATTTAAAACTACAGTATAAAACATAAAAATAATAACCAAATAGAGGCTAGCAGCAGTGCAAAGATTTTGAAATGCAATTGTTGTTCAGTTGTTCAGTCGTGCCCGACTCTTCGTGACCCCATGGACCAGAGCACGCCAGGCCTTCCTGTCCTGCGCTCTCTCCCAGAGCGTGCTCAAGTTCTCAATGCAATACCAGATTTAAAACAGAAACTGACAAACTAAAATGCCTGGGGAAATAAAAAGGTCTTTGCCTGGCACTGAAAAAAGCACAATGTAGGAGCCAGGCGAACCTCTCTGGGAAGCTCACTCCACAACTGGAGTGCCACAGCATGGAACTGATGCACAGGGTGGAGCAGGGTTTTCCCACCAACACACACACACACACACACACATATATACAGGGTTGCCAATTCTTGAACTAGACTATATAGCTGGCCCTTTAACAGCAGCCGAAGATGCCTCAGTCCTGTTTTACGTCCATGGGAGAGAATTAAGCCACACAGACCAGGGGCAGGCAGAAGGCGGGTCTTCAAATGTTTGGGACTACATCTCCCATCAGCCCCTGCCAGCATGGCCAATGGTCAGGAATGCTGGGAGTTGAAGTCCCAATCATTTGGAGATCTACCTTCTGCCCACCCCTGGTCAACGTGGCTGAATTCCCTCACATGGATGTAAAATGGGACTGAGGCATCTTTGGCTGGATTGTACCGCACAAATGGGCACTCCAGCACTAATCAGAATGCTCAAGTTTCTGGTGAGAAAGAGACCAGAAGTGTGTGTGGGGGGCCACAACGTAGCCCCCTTCATATTAGCAAAGCTGGCAATTAATTTTTGGTGGCGTGTTCAGTTTGAAGCCAAGAGAACCCAATGGAGAAAGCTGAGTCCTCCATCAGCTCTCCCAGAGGTAACGTCACGCTTACAACAGGCTGAAGCGGATCTGGGGAGACACATTCACACCTCCATCCAGCTTCACCCCAGCCTCCTTCACAGGGTCACTGCAAGGATTAAATGTGGGTGAAGCCCCCCTTCTGTTCCTCGGAAGAAGGGCAAGATACAAGTACCTGTTCCAAAAGATGATGCCACGGGAACAGCCATGCATAAAACAGCACTGTGGGGTAATAGGCTGTAAGGGAATTTTCAGCTTTGATTTATTCATGTTCCACTTAGGCTTCTCATTAATAAACAAGCACCAGACTCTGGGGAGATAGGAGTGCCAACAGCTCTCACCTTAGGTCAGCTTTCCCCAACCCTGATGTTTTGGACTACAATTCCCAGCATTTTTGACTACTGTCTGGGGCTGATGAGAGTTGAAGTCCAACACATTTGGAGGGCACCAGGTTGGGGACACCTGGCCTCTGTTGTTCATGCACTCAGGGATCTGGCAGGAGGCAGCAGCCAAGAGCAGGAAGAAAGGATAAACAGCCTGGAACGAGCACAAGGATGGAAGTCAGGGGCCCCTTGAGCTCCGGCTGGCTTGAGAGGCAGGGTGGGCTATCCCTTGGCGACCCCGGTAGGCCAAGCAAGCGAGAAAGAAGAGGTGTCAAGAGACAGGGATGCTCAGAAGTGGCAAGCAGGCCAAAGGAGGAGGGCAGCGTCAACAGTGAGCAGAGACCCCAGGCGGGACAGAGGACAAGAGACAAAAACAGGCCAAGGCAAAAGGAGGGGACAATTAAGGGGAGAGGTAGAAAGAGATCACACAAGGACAAGGAAAGCTGTTGGCTGTGGGGGCGGGGGGAGCAGAGTTGTATGATGCTGGCTGAGAAACAGAGTGGGTGAAGGAAGCACAACTGGGTAACCCCAAAAGGATCCAAAGCAGAGCCTGGAGGAAACCATGATGGAAGAACAGAGCCAAAGCAAGCAGGGATGTAGTAAAAATGTTACCTAAAAGCCATTGTATGTGTCTTAAGCAGCACGTAGTATTGTAAGAGCTGTGCATGCCTGGAATGAGCAAACAGTAACCCTAAGGTAAGGCAGCCAGGCAAACCGCTGGCAACCAATCAAAGTGACACGCTGGCTGAGGAATGCAAGCTAAGTGATAAAACTGTGGCACGGGGGTTGCCCAGGGTCGACTCTGCTTTGAGCGTGAGCTCCTCTGTCGAACTGTTTGCAAACAATAAAATCGAGTTGGACCCAGCCTGAAGTTGACTCTCCTCTTTGGGGCAAATTGGACTCGCCTCCAGGGGGCGAAACTAGCATTTTGTGCAACAAACTGGCGAGCAGTCAGGAGTCCCTTGGACCACCCTGGGGTCAAACGACAGAACCGGCAAAGGTGCCTGTGGGGGGTGCTGGACCGCCTTTGAGGTCTGCCACGGCACCAGAGAACGGGGGTCGGGACACCCAGGAGGTTGAAGGCGTGGACTCCATTGATTGAGTCAACCAGGCTGAACGGGTCTGAAGAGACGGCACTAGGGTGCTGGGCGGAGTAAGTACTTGATTTCCCTTCTGTCTTTCTGTTTGAGTTGCCTTCGGAGCGTCTGAGGTTTGTTAGACACCGTGTAAGCGTCGGTGGTTTGTCAGGCTCCGTGTATGGTTTCAAATAGAGGTAGGCACAATGGGGGTGGGTAGCTCCCATTTAGAAAGCTCTGCCACTCCCTTGGGATGCATGCTCAGGAACTTTAGCAAAGTCAAGCGTCTGAGGTTTGTCAGACTCCGTGTACTAAGATGTCGAAAGGCAAGCTGGTTACACTCTGTCAATTGGAATGGCCAGCATTTGGAATTAGTTGGCCAGACATAGGATCCTTTGGTGTAAATCTTGTAAATGCTGTATATAAAAATGTGGTGAATAATGGGCAATGGGATCAATTTGCCTATATTGATGGTTGGTTGAATTGGTGCGGAAAGAATCCCCCTTAGTTACGGAAGTGTAAATGTGTAAATGTGTTACTGGCAAAGGACCGCAGGGGCAAGAGACCCCGGGTGGTGTCTGAATCAAGTAGTAAGAGATAAATTTGCCTCAGGGAAGGTGAGGTTATCAGCATTTGGATGAGTGCCAACCAAAATCCACTGAAGGCGAGAAAAGGTTGAATATAAAGTTCAATATTGTAAAGTCATGATGGTATGCTCCGAGGTGGAGCCCAAAGCCCCTGTTCTCCCCGATTCAAGCCCCACGGAAGGAGCTTGAAGACTGGGAGACCCTGCCCAAGGTGCCCTGAGCTCCCCCCGGTCTGATTCGGCCTGTTAGGTTGGGAGGAGAGGTTGTCGGGGGAGAGAGGGGGCCCTCCAGAGACAGTTTGTCTGCCACCGTATCCACGTTTGTTAGAAGAAGCAAAAGCAGTTGAAAAAGTTGCAACTTCTGAAGAAAGAGATTTGTTTGACGTCTTAAAGACTGTGGCAAGATCAGGAAACAAAGACAGAGCAAGTTCTTAAAATATCAGGGTCTGTGTGAGCTTATCTCTGTCAGCCTGCTCAGAGCAGAGCCAAGGGGGACTTGCCTAACCCCCCTTCGCTGTGGCGGGTTTAGCCTTAGCAAGCAGAGAGGCTGGAAGGTGTCTGTGAGGACCTGACAAAAGAGTGAGATTTGTAAAAAAAAACAAGAAAAGCATCACAGCTGGAAAGCTGAGCAGCACTGCTCTGTTCTTACCTGTGGAGGAATCTAGAAGAGGTGTAAGGTTACACCTTCCCCATTCGAACTGATGAAGAGACACAGAGCTTTTGTTAAAAACATCCCTTCTTTATGGCCCAAAGCCTTCTTTGTTAGAGGCACTCTGCACATGGACTGGAACTTTGGACAGTTAAAGACTTGCCATAAAAAGTACTGTGAGGCTTGTCATAGCCTTAAACTCCCGTTGTTGTAGATTGTGTGTTTGTTTGTGATCAGCTCAGTGTACAGTTTAATTTGTGATTTCAACACTCAGATAAAAAGCTGTATTTGACTGAAAGAAATGGGTATATTTAGCCTTGAGAAGAGAAGACTGAGAGGAGATCTGATAGCACTCTTCAAGTACTTAAAAGGTTGTCCCAGAGAGGAAGGCCAGGATCTTTTCTCGAGCATCCCAGAGTGCAGGACACAGAATAATAGGCTCAAGTGACAAGAAGCTGGATTCCAGCTGAACATCAAGAGAAACGTCCTAACTGTTAGAGCAATATGACAATGAAACCCATTACCTAGGGAGGTGGTGGGCTCTCCCACACTGGAGACGAGGCTGGACAGCCATCTGTCAGGGATGCTCTGACTTGGATTCCTGCACTGGGCAAGGGGTTGGACTCGATGGCCTTGTAAGCCCCTTCCAACCCTACTATTCTATGATTCTATGATTTCCAAGGCTTTGATTTCATTTACCCTAATGAAGCATACAGATACAAATTTCTAGAGATTTACAGACTACAAAAGAAACAGCCTTCAAAAAGTTCAAAGAGAAACTACGAAAGTTAGTTTCCCTTTAAAAAGGGGGGCAGCAAATTCTCTTAACTTAAGAGGTGAGAGAGAAAGAGTCCCCCACTCTCCCATGATACTTCTAAGCCCAGCTGTGTTTCTGAAGCCTAAGAAAGTTCCTGCCCCATGTGTTCCAGCTCTTTCTCAAAATCTGAACTGTTCTGACGTTCCATTTGCTCAGAGGCAAACCTGACACTCTGCCAAAACTCATGCAGTGTGGAGTTGCCGATGCAAAAATGGTGGCTCGGAACTCTTTGCATGTATGAGAACGCCCTTCCCTTAATTTTGATGGGCCCTGACCATGCAGTCAGAGGAGCAGTATAATGGTTAGACCTGCTCCACCATGCCCTACTATACAAAACAAATGTTTTCCAGTCATGGTGTTAGATTTTAATGATATAAAAAAGGTATAAAAGAAGGCAGAAGAAAGTAGCAGACAAAAAGGCTTAAAAAAGAAAGAAAGCTTATCCCAAATGTGTGTCATTGAGATTAGTAAGAAGATCTAAGCAAGCGAGTCTCTGTCGAAGCAATGGCAAACAGCCTAACTTGCAGAGAAGACAAAGAGTTAAAACTGGTGCATGGCACAGAAAATTTAAAACATGATCTGCAGAACAGGCAAGCCAAAAGATAAGTGTGCCTGTTACAAGAGGGAGGCTATAGTAGCCATAAAAAGGGGCGAAGCCCCCGTATGAAGCTCTAACAAAAATATTACCCACTAGAAGTGGACAATTAAAATAAAAAAGGCTTTTCTTAAATTGAAGCAAGCCTTGATATCACCGCCTGCTTTAGCCTTATCAGACCCCAGATCATGAAGTTTTTAGAGCTATGGTGCACATGAGAGCACATGAAAAGAGTGCCATTCCTAGAAAAAGGAAAAGGCAATGCTGGCAGCCACCATGGGCGGAGATATAAACCGCAGCTTGAGAGCACAGAAGCGACCGGGGGGGGGGGGCAGAAAAGGAAAGGGCCAACCGGGGCGCAATAAATGTGCGTATTGCCGAGAAAAGAGACATTAGAAGAAAGATTGTCCAGAGCTGAAAGAAAAGAGAAAAGAGACTCACCCTGAAGGCTGCCAAATGCTGGCAGGGTCCTCCAGTGGGGGGGAGTCTAGCTGAAGGGCCACCACCCTACAAACAAACGCTCGGGAGAATCCCAAGGTAAAAGTAAGGGTTGGTGGCAAGGACTGTAAAGCCCTAGTAAGATACTAGAGCCACATTTTCTATGATCCCTATGAAGCCCCCCGGCGAGAAAAAGTGAAAAGCATGTAACTGTAAAAAGAATTAAAGGGGGAAAAAAAAAACTAAATTGCCCATTTGTAAGCCCTTCCTCACAAAGATTGGAAATAACATACTGGAACATGCCTTTGTAGTTTCATCTGCATGCCCGGTTGCCCTCTTGGAGCGGGACTTGTTAACAAAACTGCAAGCTAAAATCTTCTTTTCATGCTAGTTTCGCCCCCTGGAGGCTAGTCCAATTTGCCCCAAAGAGGAGAGTCAACTTCAGGCTGGGTCCAACTCGATTTTATTGTTTGCAAACAGTTCGACAAAGGAGCTCACGCTCAAAAGCAGAGTCGACCCTGGGCAACCCCTGCGTTACAGTTTTATCACCTCAGCTTGCATTCCTTAGCCAGCGTGTCACTTTGATTGGTTGCTAGCAGTTTGCCTGGCTGCCTTATCTTAGGGTTACTGTCTGCTCATTCCAGGCATGCGCAGCTCTTACAATACTACGTGCTGCTTAAGACACATACAATGGCTTTTAGGTTACATTTTTACTACAATTCCCCCCTCAAAAGGCTTTTCTCAAATTTATACTCTCTTTGGTCCAGCGGTGGACTACGCACTTAAAGGCGCAAACTATTATCGCTGTGGCATTGACGGTTTTCTCTAAACAGCAAGTGAGGCCTGGGACGCCTTTGTTCTAGCTACTAGAATGTTGACAACAAAAACACAGTTTTTTTGAACTTTTGGAACTCAGTTTTGTTCCGTTCATCAGGAACCCTTGAAACGAGAGCACCCTCTTTCTGCAGAGCTACTTGAGTCCTTTCAGGGGTTCATTATTCCAACGGTGACCTTCAGGTGGGTCAGCTTCCGGTGTGACCCTCTCTGGTGCAGGTGATGCCTTTATTCAGTGTGATGGATCCACTTCTTTCCTCCAGCGACTTTTATAGCCGTGTGAGTGGTGAGTAGAACCTGGAATGGACCCTTTCATTTCTCAGTAAGTGGTTCATTTTTCCAGGACTGGATTAGCACCCAATCGCTGGGATTGAGATTATGCACTGGAGCATCTAAAGGCCAGGATTGGTGCGGTGTCGCAAACCTGTGAAAACAAAACAGACTGCAAAGCAGTAACATAACCTTGAATCTTAAAACTTTTACTTCTAAATTCACATTTAAGCTATCAGCCATAGGTAATATCTGAGGTGGGCGCTTATGGAACATTTAAAAGGTGTCAATTTAATACTTCCCTTGGGGGTGTACCGTACTCGAGTCAAGGTGATTGGCAAGGCCTGTGGCCTTTCAACTTAATCTTTAAACAAATTCTAGTGAGCATTGTCTTTAAGGTGCGGTCAATTGGTTTTATCATTACTAGCAGGTACCGATAGCCATGAGTCTGGGGCAACTCTGAAAAGTCAATTTGAAATCTCTGAAAAGGATAGTGAGCGCATGGGCGACTTCTCATTTGAGCTGGGGGCTCAAACATTTTTGAATTGTTTTTGAGGCACAAAGGGCAGTCAGCCACTGCTCTCAGGTCTTGGTCTAACCTGAAGGAGGTGCTATCTGCCTCGGGCGCACCCAAAATCGGGGTGTTAAAGGGGGATGATCCCTTTATTAGCTAACCATAACTTTTGAACTTCTCAATGAGCGGCTTGAAGCCTGCACGGGTGGCTTTCTTCAGAGGATACTGCCTCACGCACACAGGGCTCTCCCTTTTTAAAAGAAGATTTTAACTGGTGTTATGCATTTGCTTGGGCAGGGGTTCTGTCTGCCCACACACATGGATCAACATTCTCTAAAATCTCAGTCCCTTTGGCCTCTGACACAATCTCGACTGCTTGAAGGGCCATCTGCTAATTTGAGCCCTGCATTGCTGGCAGCTGTACTACAATCTGATTATCAGGGAAGAAGATTTTAGCTTGCAGTTTTGTTAACAAGTCCCGCCCCAAGAGGGCAACCGGGCATGCAGGTGAAACTACAAAGGCATGTTCCAGTATGTTATTTCCAGTTTTCGTGAGGAGGGGCTTACACACGGGCAATTTAGGTTTTTTTTCTCTTTAATTCCTTTTACAGTTACATGCTTTCCACTTTCTCTCACCGGGGGGGCTTCACAGGGATCATAGAAAATGTGGCTCCAGTATCTACTAGGGCCTCACAGTCTCTGCCACCAACCCTTACTTTTACCTTGGGATTCTCCACAGCGTTTGTTTGTAGGGTGGTGGCCCTTCAGCTAGACTCCCCCCCAACTCCGGAGGACCCTGCCCGCGTTTGGCAGCCTTCAGGGTGAGTTTCTTTTCTCTTCTCTTTCAACTCTGGACAATCTTTTTTAGTGTCTCTTCTCTTGACAATACGCACATTTATTGCGCCCCGGTCGGCCCTTTCCTTTTCCTCCCCCCCCCCCGTCGCTTTTGTGCTCTCCAGCCGCAGTTTATATCTCCGCCCATGGTGGCTGCCAGCATTGCCTTTTCCTTTTTTCAGGAATGGCACTCTTTTCATGTGCTCTCATGTGCACCATAGCTCTAAAAACTTCATGATCTGGGGTCTGATAAGGCTAAAGCAGGCGGTGATATTAAGGCTTGCTTCAATTTAAGAAAAGCCTTTTTTATTTTAATTGTCCACTTCTAGTGGGTAATATTTTTGTTAGAGCTTCATACGGGGGCTTCACCCCTTTTTATGGCTACTATAGCCTCCCTCTTGTAACAGGCACACTTATCTTTTGGCTTGCCTGTTCTGCAGATCATGTTTCAAATTTTCTGTGCCACGCGCCAGTTTTAACTCTTTGTCTTCTCTGCAAGTTAGGCTGTTTGCCATTGCTTCGACAGTGACTCGCTTGCTTAGATCTTCTTACTAATCTCAACGACACACATTTGGGATAAGCTTTCTTTCTTTTTTTTTAAAGCCTTTTTGTCTGCTACTTTCTTCTGCCTTCTTTTATACCTTTTTCATATCATTAAAATCTAACACCATGACTGGAAAACATTTGTTTTGTATAGTAGGGCATGGTGGAGCAGATCTAACCATTTTACTGCTCCTCTGACTGCATGGTCAGGGCCCATCAAAATTAAGGGAAGGGCGTTCTCATACATGCAAAGAGTTCCAAGCCACCATTTTTGCATCGGCAACTCCACACTGCATGAGTATTGGCAGAGTGTCAGGTTTGCCTCTGAGCAAATGGAACGTCAGAACAGTTCAGATTTTGAGAAAGAGCTGGAACACATGGGGCAGGAACTTTCTTAGGCTTCAGAAACACAGCTGGGCTTAGAAGTATCACAGGAGAGTGGGGGACTCTTTCTCTCTCACCTCTTAAGTTAAGAGAATTTGCTGCCCCCCTTTTTAAAGGGAAACTAACTTTCGTAGTTTCTCTTTGAACTTTTTGAAGGCTGTTTCCTTTGTAGTCTGAGAATCTCTAACAATTTGTATCTGTATGCTTCATTAGGGTAAATGAAATCAAAGCCTTGGAAATCATAGAATCATAGAATAGTAGGGTTGGAAGGGGCTTACAAGGCCATCGAGTCCAACCCCCTGCTCAGTGCAGGAATCTAAATCAGAGCATCCCTGACAGATGGCTGTCCAGCCTTGTCTTGAATGCCTCCAGTGCGGGAGAACCCACCATCTCCCTAGGTAATGGGTTCCATTGTCATATTGCTCTAACAGTTAGGACGTTTCTCCTGATGTTCAGCCGGAATCCGGCTTCCTGTCACTTGAGCCCATTATTCCGTGTCCTGCACTCTGGGATGATCGAGAAGAGATCCTGGCCTTCCTCTCTGGGACAACCTTTCAAGTACTTGAAGAGTGCTATCAGATCTCCTCTCAGTCTTTTCTTCTCAAGGCTAAATATACCCAGTTCTTTCAGTCAAATGCAGCTTTTTATCTGAGTGTTGAAATCACAAATTAAACTGTACACTGAGCTGATCACAAACAAACACACAATCTACAGCAACGGGAGTTTAAGGCTATGACAAGCCTCACAGTACTTTTTATGGCAAGTCTTTAACTGTCCAAAGTTCCAGTCCATGTGCAGAGTGCCTCTAACAAAGAAGGCTTTGGGCCATAAAGAAGGGATGTTTTTAACAAAAGCTCTGTGTCTCTTCATCAGTTCGAATGGGGAAGGTGTAACCTTACACCTCTTCTAGATTCCTCCACAGGTAAGAACAGAGCAGTGCTGCTCAGCTTTTCAGCTGTGATGCTTTTCTTGTTTTTTTTTACAAATCTCACTCTTTTGTCAGGTCTTCACAGACACCTTCCAGCCTCTCTGCTTGCTAAGGCTAAACCCGCCACGGCGAAGGGGGGTTAGGCAAGTCCCCCTTGGCTCTGCTCTGAGTAGGCTGACAGAGATAAGCTTACACAGACCCTGATATTTTAAGAACTTGCTCTGTCTTTGTTTCTTGATCTTGCCACAGTCTTTAAGACGTCAAACAAATCTCTTTCTTCAGAAGTTGCAACTTTTTCAACTGCTTTTGCTTCTTCTATCAGACTTGGATACGGTGGCAGACAAACTGTCTCTGGAGGGCCCCCTCCCTCCCCCAACAACCTCTCCTCCCAACCTAACAGACCGAATAAGACCGGGGGGGGGGGAGCTCAGGGCACCTTGGGCAGGGTCTCCCAGTCTTCAAGCTCCTTCCGTGGGGCTTGAATCGGGGGGAACAGGGGCTTTGGGCTTCACCTTGGAGCATACCATCATGACTTTACAATATTGAACTTTATATTCAACCTTTTCTCGCCTTCAGTGGATTTTGGTTGGCACTCATCTAAATGCTGATAACCTCACTTTCCCTGAGGCAAATTTATCTCTTACTACTTGATTCAGACACCACCCGGGGTCTCTTGCCCCTGCGGTCCTTTGCCAGTAACACATTTACACATTTACACTTCTGTAACTAAGGGGGATTCTTTCCTCACCAATTCAACCAACCATCAATATAGGCGAATTGATCCCATTGCCCATTATTCACCACATTTTTATATACAGCATTTACAAGATTTACACCAAAGGATCCTATGTCTGGCCAACTAATTCCAAATGCTGGCCATTCCAATTGACAGAGTGTAACCAGCTTGCCTTTCGACATCTTAGTACACGGAGTCTGACAAACCTCAGACGCTTGACTTTGCTAAAGTTCTTTAGCATGCATTCCAAGGGAGTGGCAGAGCTTTCTGAACAGGAGCTACCCGCCTCCATTGTGCCTACCTCTATTTGAAACCATACACGGAGCCTGACAAACCTCAGACGCTCCGAAGGCAACTCAAACAGAAAGACAGAAGGGAAATCAAGTACTTACTCTGCCCAACACCCTAATGCCGTCACTTCAGACCCGTTCAGCCTGGTTGACTCAATCAATGGAGTCCACGCATTTAACCTCCTGGGTGTCCCGACCCCCGTTCTCCGGTGCCGTGGCAGACCTCAAAGTCGGTCCGGCGCGCCCCACAGGCACCTTTGCCGGTTCTGTCGTTTGACCCCAGGGTGGTCCAAGGGACTCCTGGCCGCTCGCCAATTTGTTGCACAAAATGCTAGTTTCGCCCCCTGGAGGCGAGTCCAATTTGCCCCAAAGAGGAGAGTCAACTTCAGGCTGGGTCCAACTTGATTTTACTGTTTGCAAACAGTTCGACAGAGGAGCTCACGCTCAAAAGCAGAGTCGACCCTGGGCAGCTCCCGCGCCGCAGTTTTATCACCTCAGCTTTTATTCCTCAGCCAGCGTGTCACTTTGATTGGTTGCTAGCAGTTTGCTTGGCAACCTTATCTTAGGGTTACTGTCTGCTCATTCCAGGCATGCGCAGCTCTTACAATACTACGTGCTGCTTAAGACACATACAATGGCTTTTAGGTTACATTTTTACTACAGTGGGAAAGGGACAGTGGGAAAGGGGGTTTGGAGGCTAAGCATGTGGGTTGTCCTGCTGATAATATACTTACATCATCAGGAGATGGAACAGCCGCTGAGCTGGGCTTGGACTTGACTGAACTGTTTTGTGAGCTCCTAGAAAATAGTTTGTTTTTTTACGCATCTGCTGAGGGGATTCTCTCCAGGGCAAGGGGCACACAGGCTGCACTGGACTGAATCTGTCAGGTTCCATCTTTGGGTCCCAGACACCATCTTGGGGTCTAAGAGGAACAGCTGGGCACCAAAGACTGAAGCTATGACTTGTGCTCTTCAATTGGTTTTAATTACTCAGAAGCACACCAGGAAGGAAGGAAGGAAGGAAGGAAGGAAGGAAGGGTGGCCAAATGTCTTCTTTTGCAGGGGACCATCCTGAATTTGAAGGTGTTCTCTCTCTGAAAGATGGTTCTGTTCAGTTCCAGTGTAAAGAAAAAGAATCATAAGAACACTGGTCCATCAACAGCACCAGGGCAAGCTGAACACTGGCCACCTGGTCACAGGCTTCTGCACTATGGAAAGGGCTGGATGCGCCCGATCTCATCTGATCTCGGAAGCTAAGCAGGGTCAGCCCTGGTTAGTGGTTGGATGGGACACCGCCTGGGAATCAGGCTTCCTGCACTGGCAGGGGGTTGGACTCAATGGTCTTGTAGGCCCCTTCCAACCCTATACTTCTTTGATACTATGATAAGCCAAATAGCCCCAGCCTTTCTCCGTAGGGGAGTTTGTCCAGCCCCCTGATCTTTGGGGTTTGCCCTCTTATTCTGCCCCCTCTGGTCACATTCGCCCTTCCTTCTGCACAACTCTGGACAGGTTCAGCCACCCCCCTCAAGGCCTGCTCTAGAGAAGGGATGTGAACACGACAGCCAAGGAGAGAAGAGGGCAAGGCAAACCCTGAGCCAGGCTGGGTCAGGGACACACACACCCCACATTGGGTTCCCTCTGCAAAAGGCTGCCACGGCTGGCAGGGGCTATGGGTCTGGCTCAGACTGAGAGGTCCAAAGATCATGGCCGCTGAAGGCTGGCAAAGCGGAGGTGGAAGAGGAGGCCTAGACACTAGCTAGCTCTTTCCAGGGCCCTGGTTGCACTTTATTGCCACATTTTCCATGCAAACCCCCTCCCCAGGCCAGCAATAAAGCTTCCCAAGGCTTGGATTTTCCAAATGCTCACAGGCCCCAGAGTCTCGCTCAGAGGTTACGGGGAAATATTTCGGAGGCCTGTTGTCCCTTCGGCAAACAGAAACTGGGGCAGCTGAAGGAAAAGCCGCCTTTGGGTTCCAAAGTGGCCCCTTTCTAGCCACTTTCTACAGTCCTTTCCATCACTGGCATCATCCCAAACCCCCACCCCCCTGGCCAGGAGCCTCCAATTGATGCAGCTCAACGGACCTTTTATTTATGGCTCCACTGGCCGGTCTTCATGGCAACCGATCAGGAAAAGAAAAGGGGAAAAACTGCAGACACAGCAAGATCGCAAAACAACAACCCGCTTTTACGTCCCTGCTAAATGTAAAATGGTCAGCCAACTCCTCAAAGATGTGGCCGGTGAGATATCCTGAAATACTTGATGTGCAGGAGGGTGCCAGATGTGATCAAAAGGATCATTAGTGATCATGGAGGGAGAGACGGCACAAAGGAATAGAATCATGGAATAGTAGGGTTGGAAGGGACCAATAAGGCCATCGAGTCCAACCCCCTGCTCGATGCAGGAATCCAAGTCAGAGCATCCCTGACAAGCGGGTGTCCAGCCTCGTCTTGAATGCCTCCAGTGTGGGAGAGCCCCCCACCTCCCCAGGTCATGGGTTCCATTGTCGTATTGCTCTCACAGTCAGAAAGTTTTTCCTGATGTTCAGCCGGAATCTGGCTTCCTGTAACTTGAGCCCATTATTCCTAGGGATGTATGAATCCCTTACCTGGCTCCGCAGTGGGGGATCCGTGGTGGGGAGGAGGCACTCCGTCCCTCCCCCCGGAATCCTCCCTGGCTGGGTCCACGGAGCAGCCGGCCAGAGCCGTCCACAGCTGGAGTTCCGGCTGCGACTGGGCTGTTGCGGCCACAAATGGCAGCCATTGTAGCGGCCACCATTTGCGTCCTGCCAGGCTGCTGTGATAGGCTACGTAAGTATTGGCCATTTGCGTCCCTGCTCTTTGCCATGATAGGCTACGTAAATACTTACGTAGCCTATCACGGCAGCCTGGCTGGATGCAAATGGCGGCCGCTACGACGGCCGCCATTTGCGGCCACAGCAGCCAGCTGAGAGACCAGCCGCCGCCGGAGCCGCCGCCAGAGCCACTGCCGCCGGAGCATCCGCCCCAGGTAAACTTCGTCCCGTTGGGATTCCGCGGGGTGGCAGGGGGTGGGAGGCCGTTCCGCCATGGGTTTCGGGGGGCCGAATGCCAGTGCATTCGGCCTCACAGAAACCCGTGGTGGAATTCTCCGCCATCCCTAATTATTCCATGTCCTGCACTCTGGGATGATTGAGAAGAGATCCTGGCCTTCCTCTCTGGGACAACCTTTCAAGTACTTGAAGAGTGCTATCATATTTCCCCCCAGTCTTCTCTTCTCAAGGCTAAATATACACAGTTCTTTCAGTCTATCTTCATAGGGCTTTGTTTCCAGTCCCCTGATCATCTTCGTTGCCCTCCTCTGAACCCTCTCCAGCTTGTCTGCATCCTTCTTCAAGTGTGGTGCCCAGAACTGGACACAGTACTCCAGATGAGGCCAAACACTGCTGAGTAGAGGGGAACTAGTACTTCCCGGGATTTGGAAGCTATGCTTCTATGAATGCAGCCCGAAATAGCATTGGCCTTTTTTGCAGCCACATCACATTGTTGGCTCATATTTAGCTTGTGATCTACCACAATTCCAAGATCCTTCTCGCTTGTAGTGTTGTTGAGCCAAATATCCCCCATCTTGTAACTGTGCATTTGGTTTCTTTTTCCTAGGTGCAGAACTTGGCATTTCTCCCTATTAAATGTCATTCTGTTGCTTTCTGCCCAGCGTTCCAGTCTATCAAGATCACTTTGAATTTTGTTTCTGTCTTCCAAAGTATTAGCTATCCCGCCCAATTTGGTGTCATCTTCAAATTTGATCTGCATTCCCTGCACCTCCTCCTCCAAGTCATTAATATAAATGTTGAAGAGCACTGGGCCCAGGACTGAGCCCTGCGGTACCCCGCTCGTTACCTCCCCCCAGTTTGAGAAGATCCCATTGATAAGCACTCTTTGAGTCCCATTCTGTAGCCAACTGTGGATCCACTGGATCGTTGTTTCATCTAGCCCACTTTGAGCTAGTTTGCTCATCAGGATATCATGGGGCACTTGGTTGAAAGCTTTGCTGAAGTCGAGGTATATTATGTCTACAGCATTCCCACAGTCCACAAGGGAGGTTACCTGATCAAAAAATCAAATCAGATTCATCTGGCAGGATTTGTTCTTGACAAATCCATGTTGGCTTCGAGTAATCACTGCATTGTTTTCAAGGTGCTTCCAGATGGATTGCTTTATCATCTGCTCCAGAGTTTTCCCAGGGATTGATGTCAGACTGACTTGTCTGTAGTTCCCAGGTTCCTCCTTTTTGCCCTTTTTGAAGATAGGGACAACATTAGCCTTCCTCCAGTCCTCTGGCACTTCCCCCATCCTCCATGATTTCTCAAAGAGAATAGCCAGTGGTTCTGAGAGTTCTTCTGCCAGTTCCTTTATTACTCCAGGATGCAGTTCATCTGGCCCTGGAGATTTGAACTCATTCCAAGTAATTAGGTGTTCCTTGACCATATGCCTATTGATCTCAAGCTGCAATCCTGCCCCTTCAGCCTGTACTTCGTCATAAACACTCTTTTGGGAGAAGACTGAGCCAAAGTAGGAATTGAGCACCTCTGTCTTTTCTTTGTCATCTGTTATCATTTTGCCATATTTAATAGTTGAACCACCATTTCTTTCCTGTCTTTTACTATGCACGGATTTGAAGAAAGCCTTTTTGTTGCTTTTAGCCTCCCTGGCTAACCTCAGCCCATTCTCAGCTTTAGCCTTCCTGACGCCATCCCTGCAATTCTGTGCTACCTGCCTGTACTCTTCCTTTGTTGCTTGGTCTTCTTTCCGCTTCCTATATGTGTCCTTTTTTGTTTTCAGGTCATCCTGAAGCTTTTTGTGAAGCCACATTGATTTCTTCTGTTGTCTTCCACCTTTTCTTCTGGTTGGAATTGTTTGTAATTGTGCCTTGAGAATTTCCTTTTTTAAAAGCTCCCACCCATCTTGGGTGGGACGCCCACCCATATGACGCCGGAAGATGAGCCCCTCAGGTCGGAAGGTGTCCAATATACTACTGGGGAAGAGCAGAGGGTATTTCCAAGTAGCGCCAGAAAGAGTGAAGCGGCTGGGCCAAAGCCAAAAGGACACTCAGCTGTGGATGTGTCTGGTGGTGAAAAGAAAATCCGATGCTGTAAAGAACAATATTGTTTAGGAACCTGGAATGTAAGATCAGTGAATCAAGGTAAGCTGGAGGTGGTCAAATCTGGAACACTCAGCGGTGGCCACAAGACTGGAAAAGGTCAGTTTACATTCCAATTCCAAAGAAGGGCAATGCCAAAGACTGTTCAAACTACCGTACAATTGCACTCATTTCACATGCCAGCAAGGTTATGCTCAAAATCCTACAAGCTAGGCTTCAGCAGTATGTGAACCGAGAACTACCGGAAGTACAAGGGAAGAGGCAGAGGAACTAGAGATCAAATCGCCAACTTTCTCTGGATCATGGAGAAAGCAAGAGAATTCCAGAAAAACGTCTATTTCTGCTTCATTGTCTACGCTAAAGCCTTTGGTTGTGTGGATCACAACAAACTGTGGCAAATTCTGAAAGAGATGGGGGGTACCAGACCACCTTACCTGTCTCCTGAGAAACCTGTACGAGGGTCAAGAAGCAACAGTAAGAACCGGACATGGAACAACCGATTGGCTCCAAATTGGGAAAGGAGTACGACAAGGCTGCCTATTGTCACCCTGCTTATTTAACTTATATGCAGAGTACATCATGAGAAACGCCGGGTTGGATGAATCACAGGTCGGAATTAAGATTGCCGGGAGAATGATCAACAACGTCAGATACGCAGATGATACCACCCTAATGGCAGAAAGCGAAGAGGATCTAAAGAGCCTCTTGTTGAGGGTGAAAGAGGAGAGTGCAAAAGTTGGTTTGAAACTCAGTGTTAAAAAAACTAAGATCATGGCATCTGGCCCCATCACTTCCTGGAAAGTGATGGAAATGGAAATTGAAGCAGTGACAGATGTTACTTTCTTGGGCTCCAAGATCACCGCAGACGGTGACTGTAGCCATGAAATTAGAAGACGCCTGCTCCTTGGGAGGAAAGCTATGGCCAACCTAGACAGCATAGTAAGAAGCAGAGACATCACCTTGCCGACAAAGGTCCGTCTAATCAAAGCTATGGTTTTCCCAGTAGCAACGTATGGCTGTGAGAGCTGGACTATAAGGAAGGCTGAGCGCCGAAGAATGGATGCTTTCGAACTGTGGTGCTGGAGAAGACTCTTACGAGTCCCCGGGATTGCAAGGAGGTCAAATCAGTCAATCCTAAAGGAAATCAACCCAGAATGCTCATTGGAAGGACAGAGACTGAAGCTGAAGCTCAAACATTTTGGCCACCTAATGCGAAGAGAAAAGTCCCTGGAAAAGACCCTGATGCTGGGAAAGACTGAAGGCAAAAGGAGAAGGGGGCGGCAGAGGATGAGATGGCTGGATAGCATCACCGATGCAATGAATATGAATTTGAGCACACTCCGGGAGAGAATGCAGGACAGGAAGGCCTGGCGTGCTATGGTCCATGGGGTCACGAAGAGTCGGACACGACTGAACAACAACAACAAGTATTACCATAATTAGCTGTTCTCTGTTTCATTTGGGAGGGTCTCACGGATTGAATGGAGTGTTCTTCTAGACTAAACACATCTCTGTCGGAAAAAGCTGTTCTGGTGGAGAGGAAGAGGGCCGCCTTCCAGCGCCCAGCTCCTCTAGACGTTGTCTCTGTTCCAGCTCGCCTGGTAGAAGAAATTCAGAGTGCGTTTCCAAGAGAGCGTTTGCAGGGTCTCTTCTCTTGTAATTTCAGAAAAAAGCCTCCCCCCCCCCCCCGTGACGGCATCCCACCAAGACTTTTGTATTAGGCAAATTACGTCCTATGGCTTGAATTTGTCAGGGTGGAAACTGAGCCCATAGAGCCCCAGAGCAGTTCTGATTCTGAGGAGGAACAGCAATCCATGGGAGAGGAGCTCGCTCATCTCTCACAAGCACAGCAGCTGGCAGAGATTCCTCCTGCCAGCATTCCTGGTATAGATAGTGACCCTGGCAGTGGGAGAGTGCTGAAGGGGGGTTTGCTGGACGCTCGGCGCAGACGCAGGGAGCGACGACAGATGGAGGGTGCCGAAAGGAGGCGCTCCGCTCGTTTGGCGCTCAAGCAACGGTCGCATCCCGAGGACCCACGGGAAAGAGGGAGGACCTCTCCCTAGCCCATAAGTTCAGAGTCTTCCCATGGTTCTCCTTCAAACGGGGACCAACTGCCTTACCTGGAGCTTAGGCTACTCTGCTGTCTACCCCAGTGCTGTTCCTTGCTTAGTCGCTAGTGATTAGTATCTGTAAGAGTCATAAAGAAATAAAGCCTTGGAAAGAATCCTCATCCTCTGTGTCCTGAGTTGGCTATTGGAGGGGACTGCAAGAGGCAGCTAGGGCGCTCCTGACAGCTTGGTCCCCGTTTCTCTTTTTTTTCTCTCTGCTCCTACTGCCTCTGCAGGTTGCCATGGACTCAGCGGTGCAAGCTCTCGTGCAAGAGAACCAGGTTCTCCGTGATTAAGTGGCTCAACTGACGACTGCCGTACAGGCTCTGCAAGCTGCGGTTCAACCCCCACCACCCCTGATTCCCCCCTGCTGCCAGTGCCCGGTGGCTTTGCCAGAGAGGTTTTCTGGTGAGAAAGGACTTTTTCAGATTTTCCGTGCCCAATCGGAGCTCTACTTGCGCCTTCGACCTGAGGATTTCCTGACAGAACAGGTTCGTGTGGGCTTCATCATTAACCTACTTTCAGGCATGGCAGCTAAATGGGCTTCGGGACTTCTTCTCGCTAATGAACCCCTGCTCGGGGACTATCCAGGTTTCATGACAGCGATGGCCCGTTTTTTCGGTGACCCCCTGCGCACGCAGACGGCTTCTCGGGAGATTCGCCGCCTCAGGCAGGGCAAGGACTCAGTTTCCAGCTACGCGACAACTTTTCGCTTGCTGATGCAGGATTTACAGTGGAATGATGCCACGCTGGTGGCTCAGTTTTTGGACGGTTTGAACGACGAGATCTTGGATGAGTTGGCACGCACGCCTAGCCCTCCTGCTTTGGAGGACCTCATCCAGACCTGCGTCCAGATAGATAGTCTGCTGGAGGGGCACCGGCAGACCCGGCGGGGTGCCGGGGGCCGAGATTTCCCTCCTCCCATTCCCCCACGTTTCCTGCCCCCTCCCCCACCCCCACCCTTGCAGTGGGGGCGGAGGAGACCCCAATGCAGCTGGGAGCTACCCAAGCCCCGCTACCACCAGAGGAACTAGAGCGGCGGCGCGTGGAGCGCCGATGCTTTCAGTGTGGAGAGCTGGGACATTTCGCCAAACCCTGCGCCAGACCCACTGCTGCCGCCTCCTCTCCTTCCTCCTCCTCGTCCCCAGGCCTGACTACGCTGCCCGCCAAGCCTGTTGGGGGTCTCCAGTGTGGGGGTCGGTTCCCCACCAGGTGGGTGCCTTCCGTAACCCCCCCCACCCTCCCATCTGCTATTGCATGTTCACCTCTGCTCCTCCCAGTGGGGTGGGGTGGGATGGAGGCCCTGGCTTTGGTGGACTCTGGGGCTTTGACCAGTTTCATGGATGAAATGTTCAAACACTTCCACAAGATTCCTACCCTGCCTCTTCCTGCCCCCTTGGCAGTGGAGACCATTGATGGGCGTCCTCTTTCGTCGGGCGTGGTGACCTGGACTACAGCTGCGCTTACTCTGCACGCCCAGTCCCACGTTGAGCAGATTCAGTTTCACTTGGCCAGGGTTCCCCAATACCCAATCGTGCTGGGTGTTTCCTGGCTCTCTAAGCATAATCCTCAGATTTCTTGGGGGCTTCCGCAAGTGGAGTTCTCATCTCCCTACTGCCAGGGGCATTGCCTCCCGACCGAGGTGCCAGTCCCGGCCCAGGCCTTAACCCTTTCCTCCCTGTCCTCGTCCACTTCTGGCAGTTCTTCAGCTACCGTGATCCTCCCAGAGAAGTATGCGGCTTTTTGGGATGTTTTCAACAAGAAGGAAGCCGACCAGCTCCCCCCTCACTGCCCTTTTGACTGTGCGATTAACCTCATTCCTGGGGCAACCATCCCCGTTGGCTGGCTGTATTCGATGTTGGAGCCGGAACTTGGAGCTCTGCAGGAGTTTTTGGACACAAACCTCAGACGTGGCTTCATTTGCCCCTCCTCCTCCCCCGCCTGCACCCCTACCATGTTTGTGTGCAAGAAATCGGGAGAACTCCACCCGGTGCACGACTTCCGAGCGTTGAATTCAGTCTCGATCCCTGACAAGTCCCCCCTCCCCCTCATACCGGAGATGCTGGAGCGCCTGGGGCGAGCCAAGATTTTCACCAAGTTGGACCTGCGTGGCACCTACAATCTGATTCGCATCCAGGAGGGGGATGAGTGGAAGACCTGTTTTGGAGCCCGGTAGGGGAGCGTATGAATACCTAGTGATGCCGTTTGGGCTCGCCTGTGCTCCCCCCACGTTTTCGCATTTTATGAATGCCATCTTCCGGGACTATTTGGACACTTTCCTCATTGTGTATCTTGATGATTTACTTATATTTTCTGAGAACCCCCACGCCCATCAGCACCATGTCTCCGCCGTCCTCCAGCGCCTCCGTGAGCACCATCTTTATGCCAAGCTGGAGAAATGTGCGTTTGACCTAACCTCTTTGGACTATCTCGGCTACATTTTCTCAGCTGACGGTATCAGGATGGATCCTGCAAAGGTCCAGGCTGTCCTCTCCTGGCAGGCTCCAACCACCAAGAAGGACTTGCAACATTTTCTGGGTTTTGCAAATTTCTACAGAAAGTTCCTGCCCAGCTTTGCTTGGCTGACATCTCCTCTCACGGACCTCCTTAAGGGCAGGAAATCTCCTTTTCATTGGACGGCATCTGCCCAACAGGCTTTCGAGGAACTTAAGAAGCTTTTTAGTTCTGAGCCGATCCTGTTACATCCCGACCCGAGGAAGCCTTTTGTAGTGCAAACTGATGCCTCTGACTTTGTGGTGGGGGCTGTGCTTTTTCAGCCAGATCGGGCGGGCGGCGGGTTGCAACTCTGCGCCTACCACTCCAGGAAGCTGAACATGTCTGAGAGGAATTATACCATCTGGGAGAAGGAACTGTTGGCCATCAAGTCCGCTTTGGAGACTTGGCGTCAACTGCTGGAGGGGGCACAGCACCCAGTTGAAGTTAGACCATCACAACCTGGAACATCTTCAGACAGCCCGTGCCTTAAACCAGTGGCAGATTAGGTGGTCGCTTTTTTTTTTCCCCAGTTCCACCTTAAGATTTGCCATGTGAAGGCCTCGGACAACCTACAAGCAGATGCTCTTTCTCGTAAGCCTGACCTCTAGCCAGGGGGTGAGGGAGATCCCCCCCCTGATTCTCCCCCCCCCCAAGAGCCTGGCGGCAGCTAGGTGCCTCACTCTTGGGAGGAGCTCCTTCACTCGGCACAGGCTCAGGATGCTTTTGTCCGCACAACAGTGGAGGAATTGGGGCTAGCCTCTGCCCCCCCCCACTCTACCCCCTTCTCTCTGTGAGGTGGCCTGCTTTACCATTCCAGCCGGGTCTATGTGCCTTGTAGACCCCTCCACGAGAAGGTCCTCCATCAGTGCCACGACTCCCCCACTGCTGGGCATTTTGGCTTTGCCAAGACCCTGCACGGAGTGACGCGGGATTTTTGGTGGCCTCGTGTGTGTCGGGACATCAAGACCTATGTCGCCTCCTGCCCAACCTGCCAGCAGGCAAAGGCCCCCTCCAGCAAGCCCACAGGCTTGCTTCACCCCCTGCCTACCCCCTCAGGACCTTGGAAACTGCTCTCCCTTGACTTCATCACTGACTGGCCTCGCTCACACGGTAAGACCACCATTCTGGTGGTGGTGGATTTGTTTTCTAAGATAGCCCATTTCATCCCCTGCTCTGGGTTGCCCACAGCCAGGGGGACGGCGGAGCTTTTTTTGGCACACGTTTTCCAGCTCCACGGATGGCCCGAGGGTCCCATTTCGGATAGGGGGGCCCAATTCACTGCCCATTTCTGGAGAGAACTACGTGGGCTTCTCCATGTGACGCTCCATCTTTCCTCCACCCACCATCCCCAGACGGACGGTCAGACCGAGCGCACCAATGCGACTCTGGAGCAATATTTGCGCTGTTATGTCCATTACCAGCAAGATGACGGGTTTTCCTTGCTGCCTCTCGCGGAATTTGCTTATAACAATGCCTGCCATGCTTCCACCCGCCAAACTCCATTCTTTGCCAATTTTGGTTACCACTCCAAGGCTTTCCCGTCCACCCTAGCTCCCTCTTCAGTGCCGGCGGCCCATGACTTTTTAGAGGAGTTGCGAGCGGTACACCACCTCTTACGGGACTCCCTTGAGCAAGCCAAGACAGCCTACAAGGCCTCTGCAGACCAGCAGCGCCAGCCGGGTCCGTCTCTGCAACTAGGGGACTGGGTTTGGTTGTCCACCCAATATCTCCCCTCTCACTCACCCGCAAGGAAGCTCGTGCCTCGCCACACGGGGCCTTTCCAGATTACGGCCCAGATTGACCCTGTTGCTTTTTTGGCTCTCCCCCTCTCCATGAAGATCCATCCTGTTTTTCATCGGTCCTTGCTGTCCCCCCTGGTTTCTGGTGACCCTCATCGCTCGGCCAGCTCCCCTCCCCCCCCCGCCGCCAGTGCTGGTGGAGGGGGGGGAGGTATTTGAGGTCGCGGAGATTCTGGACTCCCACCTTTCTTGCGGCTGCCTGCAATATCTGGTGGACTGGAAGGGGTACGGGCCAGATGAGCGATCCTGGGAACCCGCGGGAAATGTGCATGCTCCACTGCTGCTGAGGCGTTTCCACCAGCTGTACCCCCACAAACCCAGGGCCCCAGGGGAGGAGCACGAGGGGGGGGCCTCATGGGAGCAGGGATGATGTCAGGGTGGAAACTGAGTCCATAGAGCCCCAGAGCAGTTCTGATTCTGAGGAAGAACAGCAATCCGTGGGAGAGGAGCGCGCTCATCTCTCACAGGCACAGCAGCTGGCAGAGATTCCTCCTGCCAGCATTCCTGGGATAGTGACCCTGGCAGTGAGAGAGCACTGGAGGGGGGCTTGCTGGACGCTCGGCGCAGACGCAGGGAGGGGCACCAGATGGAGGGCGCGGAAAGAAGGTGCTCTGCTCGTTTGGCGCTAAAACGACGGTCGTATCCCGAGGACCCAAGGGAAAGAGGGAAGGTCTCTCCCTAGCCCATAAGTTCAGAGTCTTCCCGCGGTTCTCCTTCAAACGGGGACCAACTGCCTTACCTGGAGCTTAGGCTACTTTGCTATCTACGCCAGTGCAGTTCCTTGCTTAGTCGCTAGTGATTAGTATCTGAAAGAGTAATAAAGTAATAAAGGAATAAAGCCTTGGAAAGAATCCTCGTCCTCTGTGTCCTGAGTTGGCTATTGGAGGGGACTGCAAGAGGCAGCTAGGGCGCTCCTGACAGAATTGCTATCTGATGCAGGAGACATTTTGCCCCTCTTGCACCAGTTGTAAAGGTGCAGGCATGGCTTTGTAGTATTTCCAGGCCATGTCATGGAGTGCTGCAAACCTGGGAGGGGGCATCGTGTCTGTGGGGCTTCCTGCCTTTCATCCACCCAGACATTTAACATTGAATAATAGAAGTGGGCGTTCTGCTACAAAATCTTGCTATGCATCCTGACCTTCTAACATAGGGTTTGGCAATGTGGTGCCCACGGGCACCAATACCCCCCTGATACCTTTCTTGGTGCCCACTGAGGTGTCCAACCCCTCCCACTTAAAATAATAATAATAATAATAAATTAATTAACACATTTTCTTACCAGTAGCTGGGATTGCTGTGAAATAGGTCTCTGTTGATTCTGAAACTTGGGTTCGAAGGAGTGGTTTAATGTGTTGGGGCTCACACCCCACCTCTGCCTTGTACTCGGTCTTTGGGGCAGGCGACTTGTCCTTTGGGATGAACCACACCTCCCAGGGCAGCCATTTTGTGGTGGTGCCCAGGACAGTTTCTCAAATTTGAGCCCAAAGGGCTCCAAAAGGTTGCCTACTACTATTCTACCCCACCAGCCATGCCCCCTTGCAGGGTACTCTTCCATTTCATTCTCTCCCCCCAATCCCAGATCTTCCATTATTCTTTTCCAGCAGATGTTCCATATTCTATGGCGACTGAACATGCTCATTTCTCATTGGACTATTTTTGAGGGAGGGCAGGGCAAGCATTGCACCCTAAGAGGCTTTTGTTTTACTTCAGCAGGCCTTGGTGTCCCCCCGCCATGCTTCTACCTCCCTCCTATCCCTCTTTTGGCTCTATTTCTCTCAGCACTCACCGTCTGCATTTGCAATTAGAACTCAGGCTTCTTGACCCTGGGTCCCTCCAGATGTTTTGGACAACAACTCCCAGCATTCCTGAGCATTGGCGATGTTGGCTGAGGTGGCTGGGAGTTGAAGTCCAAAACATCTGGAGGGACTCAGGGTGGGCTAGGCTGTTTTAACTGGTAGCTGGGTTGTGGTATTTGCTTTTAGGAGGGTTCGTTATTTCATTTATTATGTTTCTATACTGCCCAATAGCTGACGCTCTCTGGGCAGTTTACAAAGATTAACCCCCCCCACTAAAAATACATTCTATGTAGTATAAAAAACCATTTACATACAAACATATACGTAAACAAACAGCACACACACAGGCACAAACAGTTTTAAACCATCAAAAATGAGAAAAATCCAGGGCCTGAAAGCCGCTTCAAAGGCTGTTTCAGTGGAAAGGAGGGGAGAATATTTTAACATTCATATGAAGCTAGAAGTACTTTTTTATCTTTGGGGGAGAATGAGCGCAATGGAGCAAGCTTGTAAAATGGAAATACGTTGCTTCAAAGCACTGGCCCCTAGCTGTCCAGCTCCAGGAGGTGATGGATGTGCAGCATTTTCCTGGGCGACCCTTTTCCCTTCGTGTGTGTGTGCGCATGCATGTGTGTTGTACGGAGACTTACCCTCTCTTGACCTTCGACTGAATTCAGAGGAAGAGCAGCTCTGAGTCTGTCTGGAGCCCACTTGGTGTCGAGGGCTAGCTCAGATCCCATCAAGCTATACTTGAAATTGGGATTTGTTTGCTCCAACGTTTATCACTTTACACTTGCCTACATTGAACTGCATTTGCCATTTAGATGCCCGTTCTCCCAGTTTGGAGAGATCCTTTTGGAACTCTTCACAATCCCTTTTTGTTTTAACCACCCTAAATAATTTGGTGTCATCTGCAAACTTGGCCACTTCACTGCTCACTCCTAATTCCAGATCATTTATGAACAAGTTGAAAAGCATCAGTCCTAGTACAGATCCCTGTGGGACCCCACTATTTACCATTGATTCCTACTCTCTGCTCTCTGTTCTTTAACCAGTTACTGATCCATAAGAGGACCTGACCTCTTATTCCAGGACTGCTATGTTTGCTCAGGAGTCTTTGGTGAGGGACTTTGTCAAAAGCCTTTTAGAAGCCCAAGTAAACAATGTCTACTGGACCACCCCTGTCTACATGTTTATTGACACTCTCAAAGGACTCTAAAAGGTTAGTGAGATGGGGCTCACCTTTGCGGAAGCCGTGTTGATTCTTTTTCAGCAGGGCTTGTCCTTGTATACGCCTACTAATTTTATCTTTAATAATACCTTCAAGCAATTTACCCGGAACAGATGTTAAGCTAACTGGCCTGTAATTTCCCGGATCCCCCCTGGAACCATTTTGAACACTGGTGTTACATTGGCCATCTTCCAGTCCTCCGGTATAGAAGCTAGTCTTAGGGACATGTGGCATATTTTGGTTAGAAGGTCAGCAATTTCATCTTTGAGTTCTTGGAGCACTCTAGGATGGATACCATCTGGGCCCGGTGATTTATTTGCTTTCAATTTATCAGTAAGGTTGAGAACTTCATCTTTTGTTGCCACTCTTTGCCTCAGTTCCTCAGACTCCCTTCCTGAAAACATCAGTTCAGGCACAGGTGTCTGTCCTATATCTTCTGCAGTGACGACGAGTGAAAAGAATTCATTCAGCCTCTCTGCAATCTCCTTGTCCTCCTTCAGTCCTCCTTTCGCTCCATTGTCATCCAGCAGTCCAACGGCCTCCCTGGCTGGTTTCCTGCTTCTGGTATATTTAAAGGATTCTTCACTGTTGGCCTTGATGTTGTTAGCGATATGCTCTTCAGAATGCTCTTTTCCATCTCTTACTGTCTGCTTGCATCGCCTTTGTGCCAGCTTGTGCTGCCTTTTGTTTTCCTCACTTGGGCAAGACTCCCATTTTCTGAAGGAAGCACTCTTTTTTCCAATAGCTCCTTTAACACTGCTCGTGAACCATGCCGGCAACCTCTTGGACTTGGTGCTGCCTTTCCTAACCTGTGGCATGTATTTTAGCTGGGCTTCCGTTATTGTGGTTTTGAGTAATCTCCAAGCATTCTGAAGGGATCGAATCCACTTGACTCCCCCTTTTAGCTTGTTTCACCAGCTCCCTCATTTCAGAGAAGTTTCCTCTTTTGAAGTCAAATGTGACTGTGTTGGACTTCCTGGGCCATTTCCCACTTAAAAATAGATATTAAACCCGATAGCACTGTGAACACTGTTTCCAAGTGGTTCAGCAACACTTAGATCTCGTACTAGGTCCCGGGCGACACTACTTAGGATTAAATCCAAGGTTGCCTCCCCTCTGGTCGGTTCCATGACCAACTGTTCTAGGGCACAATCATTTAGGGCATCGAGAAAGTTAACCTCCTTGTCGTGGCTGGAACATGCATTTATCCAATCAATGTGGGGGTAATTGAGGTCGCCCGTTATTACAACATTTCCTTGTTTGGAGGCCTCCCTGATTTCGTTCTCCATCTCAAGTTAACTCTGGAGCATTCTGGTCTGGGGGATGATAGCATGTTCCTAGCACTAAATTAGTTTTGGAGCCTGGGATTGTCTCCCACAGTGCTTCTGTGGAAGAGCCTACCCCTTGTAGGTGCTCTGGTCCGCTCGACACTGTGCCCTCTCTGACGTACAGGGCAACACCTCCCCCAGTACGCCCTTCCCTGTCCTTCCTGTAGAGTTTATATCCAGAGATGACCGTATCCCACTGGTTCTCTCCGCTCCACCAGGTTTCTATAATGCCCACTATATCCAGGTTTTCCTTTAAAATCAAGCACTCCGACTCTCCCATTTTGGCGCAGAGGCTTCTAGCATTTGCATAGAAGCACCTATGCACGGTGTCCCTCCCCAGATGCCTCTGGCGTGTGCCTCTTTTGCCATGGGACGTTGGCCCCTTTGATGGGCTCTTATGTTCTGCCATGTGCTCCTGGCTCATTTCCTCCCTTTCTGCATTTGGGCACTCAAAAACATTTTCATCTTCATCCCTTTGGGATGATTTAACCCAAACCAGATGCTTCCCAGCTCCTGTCAGCTTTCCCCCAGGGTTGAGTTTAAAAGCTGCTCTGCCCCCCTTTCTATGTTTAGCACCAGCAGTCTGGTTCCATTTTGGTTCAAGTGGAGCCCGTCCCTCTTGTACAGGCCCGGCTTGTCCCAAAACGTTCCCCAGTGCCTAAGACATCTGAACCCCTTTTCCCGGCACCACCGTCTCATCCAGGCATCGAGGCTCCTCGGCTTCGCCTGTCTAGCTGGCCCTGCGCATGGAACAGGTAGCATTTCTGAGAAAGCCACCTGGGTGGCCCTGGATTTCAACCGCCTACCTAGCAACCTAAGTTTGGCTTCCAGGACCTCACGGCTACATTTCCCCACATCGCTGGTACCAACATGGACCATGACCACTGACTCCACCCCAGCACTATCTGCTAGGCTACCTAGACGGCACATGATATCTGCAACCATCGCACCAGGCTGGCAGTTCACCGTGCAGGCTACATGCCCATCACAAACCCAGCTGTCTATGTGTCTAATGATCGCATCTCCCACTACCACAAGCCCCCCCTCCCCCTGGAGGCACATCCTCGGTGCGAGAGGGTATCTGTTCTTCTTCCGAGGAATAGGTCCCTTCTAAGGGATCACTTCCCTCTTCCTCAGAATGACGCCCTCCTTCCCCAAGACCCACATTCTCTGTGACAGCAGAGGAGCTGTCACCCTGGGAGTGGGGCACAGCCAATGGGTCACTGAAGGTCTCATCCCCCCACCTCTCTGCCTCTCTTAGCTTCTCCAGGTCAGCAACCTTGGCCTCAAGGGAACGCACGTGTTCCCTGAGAGCCAGGAGCTCCTTACACTGAGCACACCCACGACTTCCGTCCAGCAGGAAGAGTCTCGTACATGCGGCACTCGGTGCAATACGCTGGATAGCCCCCACCCCCTGCTGGCTCTCTACCTTCATACCTGGTTTATTTGTGTGTTTTTTCCCTGGAAATCATAGTTGTTTACTCCTAGAAGTTGGGGATATTATTTAGAGTGATTTATTTACAGTTACTCACTGTGAGTACGGAGTAGGGAAGGAAGAGTTTCTGCCCTGGCTTCCTTGCCCTGTTGCTAAACTCGCACAGTTGCTTAACTCGCCTGTTCGCTGACGCTTTGTTACCGGGGCTGAGACACTTCATCACTGGGGCTCGGAGAGCTGGCTCCCTCGCAAGCATGCCTCCCTATATAGATAGGCCCTTCATTTGCTACACTGCTTTGAGGGGATAGAGGTGCCTCTGTTCTGACATTACAGCTAAAGACCTGAGCGTGCTGCCTCAAGTCGAAACGACAATGTGTCTTGCAGCATCTTACTAATACATGTTGTTAATGGCCTCCCCCAACCTGTGGCTGAGTCCCCTGCATCAGATGCATGTAGCGTAATCCTTAAAATGGGCAGGCGGATGGACTTGCCCCCGCTCTCCTCTTCACTTTCCAGCCCCCTCAACTATGTGTCTTCATGGCTGCCCCTCTAGAATTACACTTCAGTATCTTTGGACATGGAGAGTGGTCCACGAACATGTCTGCCAGAATAAACCTGTTTGTTCTTGAGGCACCACGAGAGCCTCTTTTGTGTTTGCTGCCATGGACGGATGCTGCTCCCCCTCTGGGCATTCTCATGAGTAGTGTTGCTAGGGCCAGGCTTGGGGCCAAGATCCGAGGCCTTGCAGCCCAGGGGTCCCCCAAATGATGGCGCTATGATTAAGTGAGGTTAAAATGCAAAACTGCACATGCTCAAGAGTATTTTTTTTTTAAAACCAGGGTTGGCAAACAATTTTGGTGTTGCTGTAATAGATCAGGACTGTAGAGCAGTTTTGAAGCATGGGGGGAGAAAAATGCTTTTTGCATGCTTCACAACTGAAGGAATATCATGACCATCTAAATGCTCCCCTGCCCCCATAAGACCATCACGTCCAGGGGTGAAAATTCCTGAGCTGCACCACTGATGTAGTAAGGCTTCCTACCCCTTTGGGCCTGCCCATGATCCAGTTTGTTCCTTACTTATCCGTCACAGTGTCTGTCTGCTGTGGCCACAGTGGTCCACCTACATGTCGCATTTGGTGAAATCTGGATTCTCTGATCTGAGAGTTGCTTCCCACACCAGTGTCCCACCTCTGTTGGATCTACCAGGTGAGCGGATCAAAAACGAAGCCTGTATCTCCTCTGGGGCAAGGTTGGGCAGGAGTGGCTTCCTCCGCTCTTGGGATGGCGGCTTTATGTCCCTGTCTAAGCTTTGTTTGTTGGGGGTTTATAAATAAAAGCTTCCTTTGTCAGTTCAGAGTCTAGAAAACACAATATTTTAATTGGGAGGAGGAGGAGGAGCTGGGCCTGTAGCTTGCGATCCGTGCCTTGTGTTGATCAGCGGCGGGGCTGCGCTCCCTCTTTGTGGGAAAATGTGGCTTGTTTTGCAAAATAAGATTGGCGGAGATCCATCGCTAATCTCCTTTTCTAAATATTAGCTTTCTTAGACCATAATCTAATCTAGATCCATTTCAGTCAGGGTTCAAGCCAGGTTTTGGCACGGAAACAGCCTTGGCCTCCCTGTATGATGACCTATGTCAGGAGAGAGACAGAAGGAGCGTGACCCTGTTGATTCTCCTTGATCTCTCCGCGGCTTTCGATACCATCAACCATGGTATCCTTCTGGGGCGGCTCTCTGAGCTGGGAGTGGGAGGCACCGCACTGCGCTGGTTTCGCTCCTACTTGGAGGGTCGGCTCCAGAAGGCGGTGCTTGGGGAACACTGCTCGGCCCCGTGGACTCTCCAGTATGGGGTTCCGCAGGGGTCGGTATTCTCCCCCATGCTGTTCAACATCTACACGAAACCGTTGAGCGCGGTCATCCGGAGTTTGGGGGCGCGTTGTCATCGGTACGCTGACGACACGCAGCTCTATTTCTCCTTTTCAGCTTCTTCAGGTGAGGCTGTGGATGTGCTGAATCGGTGCCTGGCTGCGACAATGGGCTGGGTGAGGGCCAACAAACTGAAGCTCAGTCCAGCCAAGACTGGGATGCTGTTGGTGGGTGGCTCCGCTGACTGCAGGGAGGGTGCTCAACCTGTTCTGGATGGGGTTGCACTCCCCCCGAAGGAGCAGCTCCGTAGCTTGGGGCTCCTCCTGGAGCCATCTTTATCACTTGAGGCTCAGGTGGCCTCAGTGGCACAGAGTGGCTTCTACCAACTTCAGTCCGTGGCTCAGCTACACCGCTATGTGGATAGCCTGGCTTCAGTTGTCTATGCTCTGGTAACCTCCAAGTTAGATTACTGCAATGTGCTTTATGTGGGGCTGCCTTTGAAGACGGTTCAGAAGCTGCAGCTCGTACAAAATGTGGCGGCCAGATTGATAATGGGGACCAGAAGGTCCGATCATATGAGACCAACTCTGGCCCGCTTGCACTGGCTGCCTGTATGTTTCCAAGCCTGATTCAAGGTGCTGGTTTTAACCTATAAACCTTTACACGGCTCAGGACCACAAATACCTGACAGAGTACCTCTCCTGACATGAACATACCCGTACACTATGCACAACATCGAAGATCCTCCTCCGGCTGCCTACTCCAAGGGAAGCTTGGAGGGCAGCAACAATGGAGAGGGTGGCACCCAAATTATGGAATGATCTGCCCCATGAGGCCTGCCTGGCACCATCATTGTTATGTTTTCAGCGCCAGGTTAAGACCTTTCTCTTCTCTTCTCTTCTCTTCTCTTCTCTTCTCTTCTCTTCTCTTCTCATTTGGCAGCATATGATAAGTTTTAATTGATCCTGGATTGTCTTATGGTTATGGTTGTTTGCTTGAGAGTGCTTGTTTGAAGTTGTTTTAGATATATGCTCTCTTGTGTATATTGTCTGTTCATATACTTTTAATGTAAATGGCTTTTAATCTCTGTATACTGTATTTTTAATGTTTTTAATCTTAGTAAACTGTACAGAGAGCTTTGGGTATTGGGGGGTATAGAAATGTTAATAATTGTCAGGAAGCGGCCTCTCTCAGTAGATTCCAATAGCCAACTCAAGACACAGATGAAAGGGAATTCTTTTCAAAGCTTTAATCCCATTACAGCTTAATTACTTTTTCAGATGCTAATCACCAGCGGCTAAAGCAAAGAAACAGCAGAGTGGACTATGCTTCAGGCAGGTAGTTGGTCCCCGTTTGAGAGAGAGTCACTTGCAGACCCAGAACTTATGGGCTAGGGAGAGATCCTCCCTCTTTCCCTTGGGTCCATGGGAGGCGGCCGTTGCTTGCGCGCCAAACAGGCACTACGCCTCCTTTCCGCGCCCTCCATTGCTTATCGCTCTTTGCGTCTTCGTCGAGTGTCTAAGAAGCCCTCCTCCCGCACTCCCTCACTACCTGGGTCACTATCTATCTCTGGAATGTCGGCAGGAGGAATCTCTGCCAGGTGCTGAGCCTGTGAGGGATGAGCTGGCTCCACTCCCACAGATTGCTGTTCCTCCTCAGAATCAGAACTGCTCTGGGGCTCTCTGGGCTCAGTTTCCACCCTGACATCAATGATAATAATCTGACATTGTCAGCTTATCTTATTAAGGGGTGGCCCAGCATCTGCTGTGGGCATCCTCAGAAAGCCCTGATCTGCCAGATGCTTCTGCTTGTCCCCCCACCACGACTTGTGGGGGTGGAGATTGTGAAGGTAATCCAGTTTTTGTCAGCTCCTGCCAGCTGACCGCAGCTGGCAGCGATAAATCACTGGCTGATAACAGGGCTGTAAACCTGTCCAAGGCTGCGAGAGAGAAATGGTGGCTGGAGCAGGGAACTTTACCAGGGCAGTTGAACCCAAGGCGATGTGCCAGAGAGAAGTCTGTTTTCCAGTCCCAAGTCCAAAACACACAAGGGAACACGAGCAAGGCAGTGGGTCAGGTCCAAGGTTGAGGCTGAGATCTGGCGTGAGATATGCTGTCTTGCCCTTGCCTGCCTCCTGCTTTTAACAGCCATGTCCTGAAGCAGCTGCATCCAATCGGTCCTCCTGCCTCTGAGAGCCTCTCTGTCTTAAACGGACAGAGGCTCACCTATGCTGCTCCCTTACATGCATCCGCCTTCACTCTGTGGGTGTCGGGGGCGTTTCTCCCACCGAATCCTCGGGGGGGGCGGGGCTGCAGCCGGGCCTGGAACATCCACAGGAGGTGAGGGGGCCTGGGCTCCTTCTGTACTGGTCCCTTCTCCTGGGTCCGGAGCCAGACTCAGTCTTCCACCATGCCCCCCAGCCCTGTCTTGGCCGGGTATTGCTGGTGGAACTGGCGAACCAGCCGGAGGGTGTGTACTTGGGCTGCGTCTTCCCCAGAGTGTTCTTCTGGACCATACCCCTTCCAGTGAATCAGGTACTAGAGCCGGCTGTAATGCCGGCGAGAATCTAAGATATGTGCCACTTCAAACTCATCTGCCCTATCCACCTGCACTGGGGGTGGAGGCAGCGGTCGAGCACTCAGGGGATGAGGCGGGAGGGCCAGAATGAGCAGTGACCGGTGGAACACAGGTGAAGGCGAAGGGACGCAGGGAGCTGCAGCTGGAAGGCCACTGGGTTGATTTGCCAGGTGATCAGGAATGGACCAATGTGCCCTGCATCCAACTTCCGGGACAGCCTCAAGGTACTCAGGAACTTGGTTGAAAGCCACACTCTGTCCCCTCCCTACCTTCAGCAGAGGGCTCAGTTGGCGATGGCGGTCGGCAAATTGCCTGTACACTTCTTTTGCCTGGTCTAGTTGATCTTTCAGGACTGCCTGTATGGCCTTCAATTCCTGCACCATGAGGTCTGCAGCGGGGATCGGTGAGAGAGGTGCCACTGTTGGGAAGAATCTGGGGTGATAGCCATAGGTGGCAAAGAAGGGGGTCTGCTGGGAGGATGCATGTAGGGAATTGTATGCAGATTCTGCCAGCGGGAGTAGATCCTCCCAATCATCTTGCTGGAAGCTGACATAGCACCATAAATACTGTTCCAATGTGGCATTCGTGTGCTTTGTCTGGCCGTCTGATTGGGGGTGATGCGCCGAGGACAGGTGAACTTGTACGTTGAGGGCATGAAACAGGGCTTGCCAAAACAGGCCGTGAATTGGGTCCCCCGGTCTGAGATCAGGTGATCTGGGAGACCATGAAGATGGAACACCTGGGTCAGGAACGTCCGGGCCATCACCTGAGCTGAGGGGAGACCGGCACATGGGAGGAAGTGGGCCATCTTGGTGAACAGGTCTACCATGACAACAATAGTGGTCATTCCTTTGGAGCTGGGCAAGTTGGTGATGAAATCCAGGATGCAGATCACCATGGCCCCAGGGGAGTGGAACGTGGAAGCAAGAGGCCAGGTGGTCGCCCAGGAGCACTGCTGACAGGTGTCACAAGCTGCCACATAGTCCCTGACATTTGCACGCACCTGAGGCCACCAGAATTCCCACTAAACTAGGTGGAGAGTCTTATAGGTCCCAAAGTGACCACCCAGTCAGCTATCATGGCATAGCTGGAGTACCTCCCCCCGTATGGCTCCTAGGGAAATATACAGGCTACTTTGGTGGTACAACAAGCCATCCTGCATGGAGAAGGGGTTGTCTGCAGCAGGGATTCCAGACTGGAGGCCTGGCCGGTGCGCTTGGACATACGGGTCACTCTGCTGTGGCCCCCGTACCTGGTCCTCCAGAGATGGGAGTTGCTGGGTGGCCACAAAGTTTTCCGGGTGAAGGATGGGCCACAGAGGATGACCGGTTGTCTTGGCTTGGTACTCGGGCTTGCAGGAAAGTACATCTGCCTGTTTGTTCTGGCACCCCGGGAGGTACGTGACCGTGAAGTTGAACCGGGAGAAGAAAAGAGACCACCGGATCTGGTGCTGGTTAAGCCTCCGGGCACTTTGCAAGTATTCCAGGTTCCTATGATCCGTCCGTACTTGCACTGGATGACGGGCCCCTTCCAGCAGGTAGCGCTATAGCTCAGACGCCACCTTGATGGCCAACAGCTCCTTCTCCCAGATGGTGTAGTTCTGTTCGGATGGGTTGAGTTTTCTCGAAAGGAAGGCACAGGGGAGTAGGGTCTGCCTCTTGGTCACTGGCTGCAACAGGACTGCCGCCATGGCCTTGTCAGAGGCATCAGATTCTATGACGAAAGGCTTGGTGGGTTCTGGCTGTTGCAAGATGGGGGTGAGGTGAATGCCGCCTTGAGGCGTCGAAATGTCCGCTAAGCGGCTTCTGTCCATTGAAACCTCTTGGCTTGAAGCAAGTCTGAAAGGAGTGCCGTTAACTCTGAGAAGTGGGAAAGGAACCATCAGTAGTAGTTGGCAAAGCCAAGGAGGCATTGTACGTACATCTTTCACACAGCGGGGTGCCTGCCCTTGCAAGATCGTCCCTACTTTTGCTGGGTCCATCTGAATATAGTGGCCCAGGAAATCAATGGTGACCAAGTCAAATTTGCACTTCTCTAGTTTGGCGAATAGGTGGTGTTGTTTTAGCTGCTGTAACACTGACCGCATGTGGTTCTCATCTTCACGGGGATTCCATCAGAAGATCAGAATGTCATCCAAACAAATCACTAGGAAGAGGTCTAGGAAATCCGCGAAGATGTCATTCATAAAATGCTGGAAGACAGTGGAGGTGTTGCATAGCCCAAACGGCATCACAGTATATTCAGAATGGCTGTATCTGGTGCAAAAAGCTGTCTTTCATGCGTCCCCTCCCGGATGCATACTAGATTATGGGCCCCATGCAGATCCAGCTTAGTAACAATCCTGGCCTCCCATAACCCGCTCCCAAGAGTTCAGGGATCAATGGCAAAGGGTAGCAGTTTCAGACAGTGATCTGGTTGAGGGCCCGGTAATCATTACACAGTCTCAATTCCCCACACTTCTTGATGAACAACATGAGGGCAGCGGCCGGTGATGTGGAGGGACAGATGAACCCTTGACGCAGGTTCTTGTCGATGGACTCCCACAAGGTGGCTAGCTTGGACTCAGATTAGGGATGTACGAAAGGCACTTACCTTGTCCCGCAGCTTGCTTCACGGTGGAGGGGAGGCGCTTCGGTTCTCCCCCCGAAGTTCAGGCCGGGGGGGGAGGCGCCCCGCCTCGCCCGGCCGAAATTCAGGCCAGGGAGAAGTGCCCCGTCTCCCTGGCTGCGAAATACAAAAGTGAAAAAACAAAAACAAAACACACCCATGATAGGCTACGTTAATCGTTACGTAGCCTATCACGGGTGTGTGTTTGTTTTTTTTTTAATTTTGTAATGGCAGCGGCGGCGGCCGGTCAGAAGACCGGCCCCCGCACCCGCCGAACTGCCGCCAAACCGCTGCCAGGACCCGCCGCCGAGAGGGACATTCGCAGGAGGTAAGTCCCATCC
This sequence comes from Heloderma suspectum, assembly GCF_057233095.1. Lineage (NCBI taxonomy): Eukaryota > Metazoa > Chordata > Lepidosauria > Squamata > Helodermatidae > Heloderma > Heloderma suspectum. Next base: position 35,711,518 of record NC_139475.1, on the reverse strand, counting down.
CGGGGGGGTGGCGGAGAATTTCACCACCAATTTCGGGGGAATCTCCCCGAGATTCGTGGAGAAATTCTCAGAAATTCTCCGCCATCCCTAGCTAGGGATGTCAGAGAATTCCGCCACAGATCTCGGTGAGGCCGAATGCCAGTGCCTGCCACCCCCCCGCGGATCCCCCCCGGGACGAGACTTACCTGGGGCGGATCTTCCGGGCAGTGGCGGCTCCGGCAGCGGTTTCGGCAGCGGCGGCAGGCGGTCTTCTGACCGGCTGCCGCCACCGCCACCATTTCCAGGCTTGTGGGAAAAGAAAAAACAAGACGTGATAGGCTACATAAAGATTTACGTAGCCTATCATGGCTAGGTTTAAAAAAAAAAAAGACAAAAAAGACGTGATAGGCTATGTAAATCTTTACTTAGCCTATCATGGTTGGGGGTGGGTTTAAAAAAAAAACAAATGCGTACGCAAATGGCGGCGGCTACAGCCGCCGCCATTTGCGTTCCTTCTTTTTACTGTCTTAATCTACGTAAATATTTACGTAGACTATGACAGCGAAAATCAAGGGGAACGCAAATAGCGTAGCGGGCGCTATTTGCGTCCCCTTTTGATTCGCCATTTTAGCCTACGTAAAGATTTACATAGGCTAAAACGGTGAATGAAACAGGGACGCAAATAGCGCCCCCTATGCTATTTGCGTTCCCCTTGATTTTCGCCGTCATAGCCTGTGTAAATATTTACGTAGATTAAGACGGCCAAAAAGAAGGAATGCAAATGGCGGCAGCCGTAGCCGCCATTTGTGTACGCGGTTGTTGTTGTTGTTGTTTTACCCAGAGCCCTCCGCGGCTGGAAATCCGGCTGCGGACGGCTCTGGCCGGGCCTGGCCGGCTGCTCCGCAGAGCTGCCGCGGAGCACAGCCGGCTGTTCGAGGATTCCGGGGGGAGGAACAGAACGCCTCCCCCCCCCATCAACATAATCTGCAAAAGGTAAGTCACTTTCATACATCCCTAATTGTGACTCACTCAGTAACAGCTGTCTTTGCAACTTCCTATTGGAATGTTCTGTTTATGCCTGAGAACACCAAACATTACATGGTGTCAGGAGAGTGAGGAAATGGATCAGTTGAAGTCTCCAGAAAAAGCTGTTCTTTGAAGGTAATGTGGCTGAAAGTTGGAGAAAATGGAGGAAAGGATTTGAATTATTTTGTATAGCAAGTGGAGCTGACAAGAAAAGTGAGAAGCTTCAAGTTGCTTTATTTTTGCATGTGGCAGGAGAAGCCAGAGAAATATATAATAACTTCCATGTTTATGATGAAGTAGATAAGCACAAGATACAAATTTTGCTGAATAAGTTTGAATTATATTGTACTCCTGAAAATAATGTTGCTTATGAGAGACATACTTTTTTTCAAGAGCTCAGAATGAGGAAGAACCTATTGACTCTTATGTGACTGACGTAAAGTTATTGGCACAGTCATGTGAGTTTAGCCAGCTGTGTGAATCTTTGATTAAGGACAGAACTGTTTGTGGAATAAGATCAGATAATCTCTGGGCACAGCTGCTGAGAGAAGCTGACTTAACCTTGGAAAAAGCTGTGAACATTTGTAGAGCAGAAGAAGTGACTGTAAAGCAAGTAAAAGGACTGGGATCAGCTGAGAAACAAATGGATATTTTGAAAGGTAAAGACAGTGTTCAAAAGAAAATTCAGCTGCATAATGAGAGGACTGTGAAACCTGTTTCCAGTTTTGCTTCAAGCTCAGAGTTTTGTTCTAGATGCGGTAACAACCATAAGATAAGACAATGTCCTGTGTATGGAAAAGATTGCTGAAAATGCGGGAGACCTAATCATTTTGCAAAGGTATGTAAAGTCATAGATGCCAAGTTTGTTCACAAGAAGATGTGTATGTTGGAGGAAGAAGACGTGCAAGATATGTTTATTGGGACTTTTAACATCTAATACGTTGGAAGAAGAGTGGACTGTAGATATTAAAATAAAGATTAAGGATGTAAAGTTTAAGGTAGTTATTGGAGCACAAGCTAATGCTAATTCCTTAAGAATTTATAAGAGCCTTCAGAGTGAACATTTACAGACATCAAATATAAGATTAGTTACTTACTTGGGTACAAGGTTGGAAGTGCTGGGGAAGTGTGTTATGAAATGTACATATAAAGGGAAAGAATTTGAGATAGAATTTCAAGTAGTACATTTTGAAGCACAAGCAATCTTGGGTTTAAAAATGGTTACTGATTCAGAGTTAGTGAAAAGAGTAAATGTGTTAGGAAGGAAAGGAAATATATAAGCATTACCAAGGTGTGTTTCAGGGATGCAATGAAAATGGATCCACAGGTAGCACCAGTAGTGCCTGCTTCTCATAAAATTTCAGTTATGTTAAGGGAGAAGGGAGAAAGAACTTAGAAGAATGGAGCAAATGGGTGTGATTGTTCAGGTGGAAGAACCTACAGAATGGGTAAATTCATTAGTGATCGTGGATACACCTGGTAAAGATCAAAAATAATTTGTCTGGATCCAAGGGATATGAATAAAGCCATTCATAGGGAGTACTTCCAGTTACCAACAGTAGATGAAATTACGAGCAGGTTGGCAGGTGCCAAATTGTTTTCTATGTTGGATGCTAGTAATGGATTTTGGCAGATAAAGCTGGATGAGAAGAGTTTTAGATTATGTACTTTTAATACACTTTTTGGTACATAAAGATTTACTAGAATGCCTTTTGGTATTTCATCTGCTCCTGAAGTATATCCAGGAGCTATACAACAAGTATTTGAAGGATTAGAAGGAGTTATGGGTTATATTGATGATATCCTGATATGGGGAAGGACACAAGAAGAGCATGATGAAAGAGTTATGCATGTTTCAGAAAGGTGTAGAGCAAGGAATTTGAAATTGAATAGAGAGAAGTGCAAATTTTCTATGACTGAAATAAATTATTTGGGACATATCTTAACTGCAGAAGAAATAAAACCTGATAGAACTAAAATGGAAGCAACAGTTGACATGCCAAGTCCTCAAAATAAGGGAGAATTACAGAGATTCTTGGGCATGGTTAATTATTTGGCTAAATTTATTCTAAATCTTGCTACATTGACAACTAATTTGAGACAACTTTTAGTCCAGGGGGTGGAATTTGAATGGACAAAGGTCCATGAGGAAGCATATAATGAATTAAAACAGATGTTAATAATAGCTCCTGTGTTGAGATATTATAGTGTTGAATAACTTGTAGTTGTATCAGTTGATGCTAGTGGTACTGGATTAGGAGCAATTTTGCTACAAGGAGGTTTACCAGTGGCCTATGCTTCTAAGGGCGCAATCCTATGCATGTTTAGACAGAGAAAAGGCCTACAACTCCCAGCATGCCCCCAGCCAACCATGCTGATTGGGGCATGTTGCAAGTTGAAGGCCTTTTCTCTGTCTAAACATGCATAGGATTGGGCCCTTAGGCTATGAATAAGTGTCAGCAATCATATACACGAACAGAAAAAGAACTGTTGGCCATTGTATTTGGTTGTACTAGTTTTCATCAATATATATATGGTAGAGAGATTACAGTTGAAACTCATCATAAAACACTGGAAATTATTTTCAAAAAATCATTATACAGTACTCCTCCAAGAAGTCAGAGATGGTTATTGATATTACAGAAATATAATCTGAATGTAACATATAAAGAGGTAAAGAGTTAAAAATAGCTGATGCATTATCAAGGGTTTATATGAAGACAGGAGAAGTTTTCAATACTGAAGAAGATGATGCTGCTGTGAATTTGGTGGTGTACCTAGTTCTGATTTGAAATATAAATTATTTAAGTTAACAACATTGGAAGACAACATTTTGCAAGAATAAAAGGCAGTTATTTTGACAGGATGGCCAGAAAAGAAAACACAAATTTCTGAAGAACTTAAACTGTATTGGAATTATAGAGAGGAATTAAGTGTGTATGATGGTTTACTATTTAAGAATGATAGACTAATTGTACCCCAAAAGTTGAGGAAAGAAATGTTGGAATTAATTCATGAGAGTCATTTGGGAATTAAATTGAATGAAAGAAGAGCTTGAGATGTGATGTTTTGTCCGGGTATGTGTATGCAAATAGGAGTGTTAATACAATCTTGTAAGGTATGCCAAACTTTCAGAAATAATAATCAGAAGGAACCAGTGTTGCCTCATGAAGTAAGAGAAAGACCATGGCAGAAATTGGCAATGGATTTACTTGAGTTTCATGGGAAGGAATATATTTTGATAGTAGATTATTATTCAAAGATTTTGGAAGTTTGTTTGTTGTAAACTTAAACCAGTAAATGTGTGATTATGCATTGTAAATCTGTATTTGCTAGACATGGGATACCTGAAGTTGTAATAGCTAATAATGGTCCTCAGTTTAATTCTATGGAGTTTAGATTGTTTGCGAGAGAATGGGATTTTGTGCATGTCACTTCTAGTCCATATTATACAAGATCAAATGGAATGGCTGAAAGAGCTATCCAAACAGTTTGTTGTTGTTGTTCAGTCATTCAGCCATGTCCGACTCTTCGTGACCCCATGGACCATAGCACGCCAGGCCTTCCTGTCCTGCGCTCTCTCCCGGAGTGTGCTCAAGTCCATATTCATTGCATCCGTGATACTATCTAGCCATCTCATCCTCTGCCGTCCCCTTCTCCTTTTGCCTTCAATCTTTCCCAGCATCAGGGTCTTTTCCAGAGAGTTTTCTCTTCGCATTAGGTGGCCAAAATATTTGAGCTTCAGCTTTAGTCTCTGTCCTTCCAATGAGCACTCAGGGTTGATTTCCTTTAGGATTGACTGATTTGACCTCCTTGCAGTCCAGGGGACTCGTAAGAGTCTTCTCCAGCACCACAGTTCGAAAGCATCGATTCTTCGGCGCTCAGCCTTCCTTATAGTCCAGCTCTCACAGCCATACGTTGCTACTGGGAAAACCATAGCTTTGATTAGACGGACCTTTGTCGACAAGGTGATGTCTCTGCTTCTTACTATGCTGTCTAGGTGTGCCATAGCTTTCCTCCCAAGGAGCAAGCGTCCTTGAATTTCATGGCTACAGTCACCGTCTGCGGTGATCTTGGAGCCCAAGAAAGTAAAATCTGTCACTGCTTCCATTTCTTCCCCTTCTATATACCAGGAAGTGATGGGGCCAGATGCCATGATCTTAGTTTTTTTTAATGTTGAGTTTCAAACCAGCTTTTGCACTCTCCTGTTTCACCCTCAACAAGAGGCTCTTTAGATCCTCTTCGCTTTCTGCCATTAGGGTGGTATCGTCTGCGTATCTGAGGTTGTTGATCATTCTCCTGGTAATCTGAATTCCAACCTGTGATTCATCCAACCTGGCATTTCTCATGATGTACTCTGCATATAAGTTAAATAAGCAGGTCAACAATATGCAGCCTTGTCGTACTCCTTTCCCAATTTTGAACCAATCGGTTCTTCCATGTCTGGTTCTTACTGTTGCTTCTTGACCCTGGTACAGGTTTCTCAGGAGACAGGTAAGGTGGTCTGTTAATCCTGTCTCTTCAATAATTTGCCAGAGTTTGTTGTGATCCACACAATCAAAGGCTTTAGCGTAGTCAATGAAGCAGAAATAGATGTTTTTCTGGAATTCTCTTGCTTCCTCCATGATCCAGCGAATGTTGGTGATTTGATCTCTAGTTCCTCTGCCTCTTCGAAACCCAGCTTGTACTTCCGGTAGTTCTTGGTTCACATACTGCTGAAGCCGAGCTTGTAGGATTTTAAGCATAACCTTGCTGGCATGTGAAATGGGTGCAATTGTACTGTAGTTTGAACACTCTTTGGCATTGCCCTTCTTTGGAATTGGAATGTAAACTGACCTTTTCCAGTCTTGTGGCCATTGTTGAGTGTTCCAAATTTGTTGGCATATTGAGTGCAGCACTTTAACAGCATCATCTTTTAGGATCTTAAATAGCTCAGCTGGAATACTGCCTATTTTCAGTCGGGCTTCAGGCTTGGGCATGGGACAGAAATGGCCTTGGTCGCCTTGGTAGATGATATGAGGAGGGCTCTGGATAGGGGTGAATGCTCCTTCCTTGTTCTCCTCGACCTCTCAGCGGCTTTTGATACCGTTGACCACATTTTATTTTAGAAAATGTTTGTATTGTAGAATTTTATTGTTTTAAACTGTTTTATTGTATGTTGTACATCGCCCAGAGTGGCTGGGTGACCAGCCAGATGGGCGATTAATAAATTTAATAATAAATAATAAATAATAAATCTCTGCTAGCTTTGTTGTTAGTAATGCTTCCTAAGGCCCACTTGACTTCACTCTCGAGGATGTCCGGCTCAAGTTCAGTGACCGCACTATCATGGCTATCAGGGACATTCAGATCTTTCCTGGATAGTTCTTCTGTGTATTCTTTCCACCTCTTCTTAATCTCATCTGCTTCTGTTAGGTCCCTGCCTTCTTTGTCCTTTATCATGCCCGTCTTTGCACATAACGTTCCCTTGAGATCTCCGATTTTCTTGAAGAGATCTCTAGTCCCTATTCTATTGTTTTCTTCGATTTCTTTGCACTGTTCATTTAAGAAGGCCTTCTTGTCTCTCCTTGCTATTCTCTGGAACTCTGCATTCAGTTGGGTATATCTTCCCCTTTCTCCCTTGCTTTTCGCTTCCCTTCTTTCGTGAGCTACTTGTAAAGCCTCATCAGACAGCCACTTTGCTTTCTTGCATTTCTTTTTCATTGGGATGGATTGAGTTGCTGCCTCCTGAACAATGTTACGGACCTCCGTCCATAGTTCCTCAGGCACTCTGTCTATCAGGTCGAATCCCTTAAATCTATTCCTCACCTCCACTGTATATTCATAAGGGATATGATTGAGGTCATACCTGAATGGTTTAGTGGTTTTCCCTCTGTTCTTCAATTTAAGCCAAAACTTTGCAATAAGAAGCTCATGATCTGAGCCACAGTCAGCTCCAGGTCTTGTTTTTTCTGACCGTATAGAGCTTCTCCATCTTTGGCTGCAAAGGACATAATCTGATTTCGATATTGACCATCTGGTGATGTCCATGTGTGGAGTTGCCTCTCGTGCTGTTGGAAAAGTGTGTTTGCTATGATCCGCGTGTTCTCTTGGCAGAACTCTATTAGCCTTTGTCCTGCTTCATATTGTACACCAAGGCCATGCTTGCCTGTTATCCCAGTTATTTCTTGACTTCCTACTTTAGCATTCCAATCCCATATGATGAAGAGGACATCTTTTGTTGGTGTTAGTTCTAGAAGGTGTTGTAGGTCTTCATAGAACCGAGCAACCTCAGCTTCTTCGGCCTCAGTGGTTGGGACATAGACTTGAATTACTGTGATGTTGAATGGTTTGCCCTGGATTCGTACTGAGATCATTCTATCGTTTTTGAGATTGTACCTCAGTACTGCTTTTCCCACCCTTTTGTTGACTATGAGTGCTACTCCATTTCTTCTAAGGGATTCTTGCCCACAGTAGTAGATATGATGGTCACCTAAATTAAATTCGCCCATGCTTGTCCATTTTCGTTCGCTGATTCCCAAGGTGTCGATGTTCAATCTAGCCATCTCATGTTTGAGCACCTCCAGCTTACCTTGATTCATTGATCTTACATTCCAGGTTTCTAAACAATATTGCTTTTCACCACCAGACACATCCCCAGCTGAGTGTCCTTTCGGCTTTGGCCCAGCTGCTTCACTCTTTCTGGTGCTACTTGGAAATTCCCTCTGTTCTTCCCCAGGAGTATATTGGACACCTTCCAACCTGAGGGGCTCATCTTCCGGTGTCATCTCTTTTAGCCTTGTGGTACGTTCCATGGGGTTTTCTTGGCAAGAATACTGGAGTGGGTTGCCATTCCCTTCTCCAGTGGACCGCATTTTTTCAGAACTCTCTGCCGTGACCTGTCCGTCTTGGGTGGCCCTGCACGGCATAGCTTATGGCTTCACTGAGTTACACAAGCCCCTTCGCCACAACAAGGCAGTGATCCATGAAGGGGATGGTAATACTAGGTAACGTTAAAAACAAGAACAACAACAACAACAAGTATCTGATGAAGAGGGGAGCAAAGATGGTTATCAATCCAGCTCCTGTTACCATATTGAACCATTTAATACTGGCTGGGGCATGCTGGGAGTTGTAGTCCAACACATATGGAAGGTGCCCGGTTGGGGAAGACTGCATTCAATGGTCAAGTGGTTTTATTTACCCTGCTACCCTCTCAGCCTGTAGATGTAAACTATTATTATAGACTGTTGGAAGTGGTATGAAAAAAGGACAGACCGCTGCTCAGTGTGTGCAGGGTACAGGCTCAGCAGGTCTTTACATTGTCTCAGGAACCTGCAAGGCCCGTTTGACCAGGGGGGAGAACAAGCACAGTAGAAAACGGCATCTCTCAAACCACTTCCAAGTCTTTTCAAACCCAGCAACATTTTCCAGCTCCTACATGCTGAAAGGCACCCAAGGTTCCCTAAAAGTCTAACCTCTCTGCTCTGATTTTTTTTTTTTTACTTTTAATGTGGAAAAAGAGAGCCAGTGTGGTATAGTGGTTACAGTGTTGGACAGGAGAGACCCAGGTTCAAGTCCCACTCAGTCATGAAGCTCACTAGGTGACTTTGGGCCAGAGTCTCAGTTTGACCTACCGCACAGGGTTGTTGTGAGGATAAAATGGAGAGGGGGAGGACCATGCACGCTGCCTTGGGTTCCTTGCAAGAGGAAAAAAGCAGGCTGTCAATAAAATAATAAAATAAAAAATAGCAGATTTCGGTAAGGTTGGCAGATGTGTATTTGGAAAAGATATTGCACCCCTCTTTTAATAATATATCTGCTGATCTACCATCTACCAAACCCGGAATGTTTCTGAAAGAGGAGGCAGCGTAGGAGGCATCAGCCATCGAACAGATGAGAGGGCTCGGGGGTGGGGGCAGTGGGGAAGCTTTCCGGGTCAAACACACAAGTTCTGCATCATATAAAAAGGCTTTCTGCTAACTTCAAATCAAGTTTAGTTCTAAATGCATGAGAACAACAGGTTTAAGCAACTGTGGAAGGGGAAATGCCCATCCCATTTGAAAGGGAAGAGTCAAGCATGAAGAATGGGATGAGCAGAAATGGAAAAATGCCTGCTAGGCTTCAGCCTTCCAAAGGCGACCGACTTACTCTATGGGTAAGAAGCCACTTAAAAAGCAAGAAGAAAGAAAGTGGCAGAAATGGCTTTTGTTCCCGATAATGGAAAAGGGGACTAGGGCACCCTACGTCGCAGCTGGCTCTCTGGCATTCTCAGAAAGACCAGTGCAAGTTGGAGAACAATAAAGAATTTACTTCCACTCTCATGAGCTCTGTTAACAGGAAGGGGGGAGAAAGGAAGAAAGTCAGTATGTTCAGTAAAAACAAAAGAAAGCCAAAAAAGCAAGAGTTGGGTTGCTTCTAAAGAGTGCACAGAAACACACAAACCCATCTCTGATCATTTGGTCCTCCTCCTACCTCAATGAGAGAGAGCCCTAAATTGTAGGGCTGAGACAATTTTTTGCAAATGAGTGAACGTTTTTGGTGCACCAAAGGAAGTCCCAGGAGTCTGGACGCATTCTCCAAAATCCCCCTCCCATAAACTCACCATTTTTCTACTTTTATCTTTTTGCACCATTTCACCCCTGCTCACCACCCCCCCACCTGCAGTGACTTTGGAATTTTTTTTTTAAAACGATGGTTCTCCTTGGGGGCTATATGATCCAAACAATCAGGGATCACAGAGCCATGTGTGGGGGGAAATTTGTTCAGTTCACAATTTAATGTGAGCTTACACTACTTTCACACCTCAAACCACTATGCAAACTGAAACTCAGTTAGCTTTTGAAACACTTCTCTGAATTTTGTAATAGGGTTCTCCAATCAAAGAATGCATGGTGTCAGGGTTATACCTGAGCCCATAGAGTCCCAAGGCAGCTCTGATTCTGAGCAGGAGATACCATTCGTGGGAGAGGAACTCTCTCAGACTTCAGAGACGCAGCTGGAGGTGGAGACCCCCTGCTCACATCTCTGGGAGCAACAGTGACCCAGGCATGGAAAGGGACAACTTGAGCTTTTAGACATGAGGCGCAGGCACAAACGAGAGATTGCAGGAGCCGAGCTCAGGCGCTCAGCCCGATTGGCTCGACATCAACAGCTGCGCCTAGAGGCCCCATGGGAGAGGGGGAGATCTTCTCCTCCCACCCCTTAAGTTCAGAGAGTTGCTGCATTTTTCCCAAACAGAGAACAACCAATGTCCTAATCCTTAGAAACTTCTAGATGGCTGTTCCTTTGTAGTTCCTCTTAGTCTCAGGCAATTAGCATCTGTATGCTTCATTAGGCTGAATGGAATTAAAGCCTTGGAGTGTTGATTCTGGCTATTGGAGGATTCAGAAGGCACCAGGGGCACCCTGACACATACAAAAATGTGTGAATTATGGGAAATAACATTCAAATATGCATTCAATTAGGAAAATTAGTTGCCAGAATATTTATATTAGGCAATATGCATACAAAAATCCAAGTATTAGTGTTGCAGAACCCAGAGTCAGAGAGACCACGGAGTGAAGGAAAAAGAGTTCTTCTTTATTTAACGTGTGGGCTTAAGGCTGGAATCATTTCCAAAGAGCCAGAAGCCCCTGTAAAATTATTGTTTATAATACAAGAAATGGGTTATAGGGTAGCCATGATAAGCAGAGAACAGCAGAGAACATGATATACATATCACCATGACCTTAGCCTTGGTGACAAGATAAGAGATTCCTCTGTCTCGTCAGCTTACAAACATATATTTCAGAGAGCAAGAGCTCAGCAAGAACATGAAGCATGAGACTGCATGAGGCTATTTAGTCTGACCCCCGATATGGCTGCTACATTCCCCCCTTAAATGCATAATTTCATTACAATTATAGCATTTCATTACACAAATAGACATTCTGGTTTGCAAAGCATAACACAGGACTCTTATAGCAACCCTCTTACTTAATATCTTGTTGAGCTATTAGAGCATAGCGGGCGGCTGTTTTTGTGGCTGAGGCAGTAAACAGATTGTTTAAGCAACGCATAAACCAGGGAGTGCAGAAGCATAACAGTACCCTTACTAATGCCACTGGTAAGATCAGAACAAATAATGCTTTGAGCCAGCCGAGATCTGGAAGCCAAGAGGTTAACCAGTCGAGCCAATCATGTTGTCCTATTGTTATGTCAGCCACTATATGGTGCAGCTTGTTGATCTGCTCATCTACAGCATTACTATTATCAGTTAAATTAAAACAGCAAAGCTTTTGGTGCGTCTCACAACCCAGATGATGAAGAAGGAAGAGGTAATCTACACCAGCTCGATTTTTTAGAACAGCACCTCTTAGATTACGCAACTCTTTATTTAATAATGACAATGCTTGTGAGGTGGGATTTGTTCCAGCTACGATGGGAGTACGTAGAGTGAACTCTGTAGGGGGTAAGATTTTTGTAACTATGCCCCAGTCAGAATTTTGGGAATAAGTCAAGTTTATATTAAAATTGCTTAACATAGTCTCGTTTTGAATTCTTTCAGGATTCTTACAGACAGGTATTAGGCAAGAGCTAATAAGCCTGTTCGCAGGTATGTCTTTTGGTAAACAAAAATGCTTTACTCCAGTGATGTTAGCTAAGTGAAGCCAGTAATTATCAGCGAATCGCTGGGACAGACTTCCCCCTCCAGGGGCAGACCCCCCTTTTTTGCACCTTATTAAGGAACTATAATACAGCACCACTAACACTACAAAACGCATGTTTGATCTTCTTTGGGATCTGACCGTACGCCGGGCAGCTATTCACCTGGCAAGCTGCAGTAGGGTCTAGTCCCCGTCTTCAATTCTCCAGTGGCAGGTCTGACCGTACGCAGGGGGACAGTCTCCCGGTGTGTCCACAGTAAGGTCTAGCCTGAGTCTTCTTACTGGTTTTTCAGAATAATTTTTAAAGGATTTTCAGGATTTCTGTTTACAGTCCACTCTCCCCCTCTCGCTCTCTTGACTTGTGTCCAATGTATCCAGGGTTTAACTCCAGCTACTTTCATAGCTGTGGGGGTGGAAAGTATAACAGTTTTTGGTCCTCTCCATCTGGGAGTCAAAGGGTCATTTTTCCACTTTTTGACCCATACTTTATCTCTTGGTTGGAAGGGATGAATCTCTGTAATGGGAATTGGGGGCTTATTTTCTAAGACAAAGCGACGCTGGGCTTGAAGAACTTTGCTCAGTGTTTGGACTTCTTGTTTAAGGCTAACATTTGCTTGCTCTTGATGCCACTTCAGTGTCAATCATGAAGTCAATGTCACGGCCCCTCTCAAGCTGTCTTCTCTCTCTCCCATTCTGGCTCCTTTGGTTTTCTCCTTTGTGTATTTGATTTATTTTATTTGGGCATTCATGCCACCAATGTCCATCTTGTCCACACTGGGCACACTGTGCCTCTGCTGGGTCTTCTTCTATTTCCTTGTCCACGTCTTCTTGGGCCTCTGGGTCGAGGGGGGTGTACTGGCGATAGGCATTTGAAAGACGCTCCAAGTACGCTCTGGGGCCTCGGTGGCACCTTGCAGCACTTTAGACACCTTGGTCATATTAATTGACTTCTTCATACCTGCTTTCATGGCTTCTAACAGCAGGGGTTGATACTGGGTGAGGCGCTCTAGCCCTGCTTGTGTTTTGGGATTCCAGCGGGGGGGTTTACTTACAAGGAGACTTTATTGGGTAACTTACAGCACACAGGCGTACCTAATGGTTGGATCAGACAGCTTCTCTTAACCACGAGCTATTGGGCTAAATGGGTTTTATACCATACATGTTACCCATGAGGCAGCACAACACTAGCAAGCATTTTCAGCATAGGCTAGAAGTGTTTGGTTCTCAGGCACAGCTTCCTGTAAACAACTTCGCTTCCCAGGCAAAGTGCTTGATAACACTTTCACTCATTAGTATGGGAAGAGAAATCTCTCTCTTTCTTTTGCTTTCTTTTTCTTTGCTGATCTGCCTCTATTGCAGATCATGTTTCAAACTTTCTACATAAAACTTTCCGCTCCATGCACCAGCCTTGTCTCTTCATGTGTCTTTTTCAAGTTAAACTCGCTTACTTAAACCTTTCTGCCCTACACTAGTCCCAATGACACACATTTGGGATAGGCTCTTCTTCTCCTTCTAGTTACATTTTCTCATCTTAAAGAACTATTACATTATTGTGGCTACTTTACCCCAGGTAATAAGCTCCAGGCACAATCAGCTGCTTCTAATTCACCCTGGGGGCAACTATGGCCACGCTTCTTTTTTACAAATGTTTTTTCTTTGCCTTTTGCCTCCTCTTTCTTCTTCCCCCCCCTTCTCTATCTGTCTGCCACTTTCTCTATTTCTCTGTCTTTTCTACTTGTCTCTGTCTTTCTCTACTTGTCTTTGTCTTTTGTCTTGTCATCCACTGGGAACCACACTCAGTATCATTTGGAGTTGCAACTAACACTAATCTGCAAATATCACATATATTTTATGATATCTAAGAAATCATAAAATATACACAACAAACTTTTTTTTTTTGCAATTTAACACAATGAATGGAAAACACTTTTTGCATGGTAAGGCATGATGGAGCAGATCCAGCAATTAGGGGGGGGAAGCTCTCAGGGCTATCTATTACTAGATAAGCTAGCCAGGGATTTACAATATCACACACACACACACACACACACACACACACACACACCTCTTTTCTTCTCTTCCCCTTCAACCTGGTACACGAAAGCAAAGTGCCGAAACTCAGGACGCTGGGGGGTGACGGGCATCGCCTTATACTTGCATTATACTTGCATTTTTCAGGCAGCCATTAATCTTCTTCGGGGAGGCGGTGGGGTGATTTGCAGGACTTCAAAGGCAAGCTTCCCAGTTTGTTTGTATTTGTAAATCCCAAGCTCAAAACAGGACAGGATGAGGTACAGGGCAGCCAAATTCTTGCTTTGGCACGGGCAACAAATAACTCGGGTCAGCTTTCTTCGCTGGGGTCTCAAACAGGAAAACAGTCTTAATTTAAAGTTGTAACATCGCTGACAGCGTCAGCCAGCCAGCTACACAGATCTCATTGTTTTTTAAGACAGTTGCTCCAATATCTTCTTTTCTTCTCAATCAGGTTGGGTCTCCCAGCTTACACAGTTTATTGCAGCTTTCAGGAGCATGGTAGTAGCGTGATTTTGGCTTGGCCAGGAACGTGCTGTCTGGTTTCTCCGTCTCTTCAGCACACACACTTAGGCAGTGTAACACTGGACACTCAATTCAGTGAGATTTCTTCATTGCAGGGAATCCCACGGCAAAAGCTTAACGGTTACGCTCTTCAGAAATCATATAGCCGATGGTCAGTAGCTACAGGCTCTATGCAATTCTAACACAGTTCAAAGCTAAACACGGTTACCTTGACAGAGATCTTCAGCGTGGTCATTCCGCTTCATTCTGCTTTGGGCCAGTCTTATGGCACACTTTCCACTCGAAGAGGGGTCTAGCCTGTGCTCTGGGGGCTGATTCGTCACCTTTATTTTCTATTTTGCCTTCATCTCCTGGGTCTTCATTTTCAGTTTCCATTTCTTAGGGATTTCATCTCAATTAGGCGAGGTGATGATGTTGCACAACTCAGAACGTTGTGGGCAATTCTCCTCCCCCCCCCCCTTGGCGCGCTAGGCTAAAGCTACTTCTTCGGCCTCACACTCTCACGCTTCGTTAAAAGCCAGGCTGTCTTGCAACATTTCTCTAATTAACAGCCTCAGATCTTGTTCTTTTTTTTCCTCTCAGCTCGGCCTTGAGCTTTTTGCTGTTTCCTCTCTCTATTCTGAATCCTTTTAAAAAAATCTTTTTCCTTTCTTTTTTTTAACATACATCTCAAGGGGGTGCAAGTCTTGCTTCCCCCACCTCCCATAGCCTCCCTCCTAAGATGAAGACGGACACAAAGAGGGAAGGGGATTGGTCAGCGAGTAAGGGGTCTCACTGACCGGCACAAGAGGAATTTCACACCATGCACTTTGCTACTGGCCTGGGCACCCGGACGGTCAACGGTATGCAACAGAAACCGCAGTAGCCACGCACACCATCATCAATCTCTCCACTGCATCCATATGTCCCTGCCACCCACTTTCCCACTTTTCCACTAGAGCGAAGCAGTTTCCTCAGCGCCTTGCTGAGTATTAGTGCCTGCTCGGGGGAGTGATCAAGTCCCCCCTCCACCCCCAATCGGGTGGGTCACCTTCTGTAAACGTATACTAACACTGACCTTCTTCATAAGGCGGGGCCCTCTTTTTTTCTGCCCAGTGGCCTTTCTCCTAAAGCCGGGGCCCTCTTTTCATTCCATATACTTGCCTTTCTCCTGAAGGCTTCCAATGTGGGTTTCAACTCAATTGCAGCTGCAGTATGGGCAGGGCTCAAGTTCCTTCCTCCGCTTCCCAAGGTTCTCTTGCCGCTCACAGCCGTTCGGGCAGGCTCGGCGCAGGCTTTCTCCCGTTCACCCCACAAAAAGGTCGGTGGCGCCAAGAAAGGGAGGCGTGCGCCGAGCCCTCCCTCCCGGCGCGGCGATTAAGAGCAGGCAACTGCCAACTCTGTCTCAGAGCCTGCCACATCCGAGTCACGGCACCATTTATGTTGCAGAACTCAGAGTCAGAGAGACCACGGAGTGAAGGAAAAAGAGTTCTTCTTTATTTATCGTGCGGGCTTAAGGCTGGAGTCACTTCCAAAGAGCCAAAAGCCCCGATTTACATCAGCACATTGTTTTTATAGACATTATGACACATATGCAAAATCTCCCCCGCCCCTTTCTGTGTGGGTTTGCAGTATTCAGCATTTCCTCTCCTAGCACCATTGTTTATAATACAAGAAATGGGTTATAGGGTAGCCATGATAAGCAGAGAACAGCAGAGAACATGATATACATATCACTATGACCTTAGCCTTTGTTGACAAGATAAGAAATTCCTGTGTCTCGTCAGCTTACAAACATATATTTCAGAGAGCAAGAGCTCAGCAAGAACATGAAGCATGAGACTGCATGAGGCTACTTAGTCTGACCCCCAATATGGCGGCTACAGCACTTTGTCAAAAGCTTTGCTGAAGGTGAAGTATATTATGTCCACAGCATTCCCATGGTCCACAAGGGAGGTTACTTGATCAAAGAATGAGGTCAGATTTGTCTGGCAGGATTTGTTCTTGACAAATCCATGTTGGCTTCGAGGAATCACTGCATTGTTTTCAAGGTGCTTACAGATGGATTGCTTTATCTTCTGCTCTAGAATTTTCCCAGGGATTGATGTCACACTGACTGGTCTGTAGTTCCCAGGTTCCTCCTTGTTGCCCTTTTTGAAGATAGGGACAACGTTAGCCCTCCTCCAGTCCTCTGGCACTTCCCCCGTCCTCCATGATTTCTCAAAGGGAGTAGACAGCGGGTCTGAGAGTTCTTCTGCCAGTTCCTTCATTACTCTAGGATGCAGTTCATCTGGCCCTGGAGATTTTAACTCATTCCAAGTAATTAGGTGTTCCTTGACCATATGCCTATGGATCTCAAGCTGCAGTCCTGCCTCTTCAGCCTGTACTTTGCCTTTGCCAGGGGGGTTGTAGACCCTCTTTTGGGAGAAGACTGAGCCAAAGTAGGAATTGAGCACCTCTGCCTTTTCTTTGTCATCTGTTATCATTTTGCCATCCTTATTTAATAGCTGAACCACCATTTCTTTCCTCTGTCTTTTACTATGCAGGTAGCTGAAGAAAGCCTCTTTGTTGCTTTAGCCTCCCTTGCTAACATTCAGCTCGTTCTCAGCTTTAGCCCTCCTGACACCATCCCTGCAATTGTGTGCTACCTGCCTGTACTCTTTCTTTGTAGCTTGGCGTTCCTTCCACTTCCTATACGGTCAGGGCCAGAAATATTGGAGCAAGGATAACTGTTTTGGCAGTTGGCCTCTGTACACCACCACATCGAAGATGAAAGGAAACACACCCAGATGGGAGCGAAGTCAGGCCTTTCAGCTGTAATTCAAGGGGTTTGACAAAAGTGGGGCACTAACCATTCAGGAAGGACAGCCAGTGGCATACACACGCCCCCATCATTGGTGGCTCATAAGTAATGGAACAAACCAACATCATTTCAAACTTAAGGATCGCCTTTAACACCTGGATGAAAATCCTTTGCAGTCAATGACTGCCTGAAGTCTGGAACCCATGGACATGACCCAATGCTGAGTTTCCTCCCTCGAGATGCTTTGCCAGGCCTTCACTGCAGCTGCCTTCAGCTACTGCTTGTTTGTGGGTCCTTCTGCCTTCAGTCTTCTCTTCAGTAAGTGAAAAGCATGCTCTGTTGGGTTCCGATCAGGTGACTGACTGGGCCGTTGAAGAACATCCCACTTCTTTGCCTCGAGAAACTCTTGGGTAGCTTTTGCTGTATGTTTTGGGTCATTATCCATCTGCAATATGAAGCGACGTCCTATCAGTCTGGCAGCATTCGGCTGAATCTGAGCAGGAAGTATAGCCCTATGCACTTCAGAATTCGTCCTGCTGCTTTTATCAGCAGTCAGGTCATCAATAAACACTAGTGACCCGGTTCCATTGGCAGCCATACATGCCCATGCCATGACACTGCCTCCACCATGTTTGACAGATGATGTGGTATGCTTTGGATCATGAGCTGTTCCTTTCTTTCTCCATACTTTTCTCTTCCCATCATTCTGGTACAAGGTAATCCTGGTTTCATCAGTCCAAAGAATCTTATTCCAGAACTGGGCAGGCTTTTATAGGTGTTTGCTGGCAAAGGCTAATCTGGCCTTTCGGTTCTTGAGCGTGACCAGTGGTTTGCACCTTGTTGTGAGGCCTCTGTATTTAGGTTCATGAAGCTGTCTCTTGACTGTAGATGTTGACAATGACATGCCGACCTCCGCAAGCACGTTCTTGGCCTGGCTAGATGCTGTGAAAGGGTTCCTCTTCGCCATGAGCAGAATTCTGCGGTCATCCACTTTAGTTGTCTCCTGTGGCCTTCCAGGCCTTTTGCCGTTGCTGAGCTTGCCAGTTAATTCCTTCTTTTTCAGGATGTCCCAAACTGTTGTGTTGGCCACTCCCACTGTTTTTGCGATCTCTCTGATGGGGTTATGTTGTTTCCTCAGCCTAGCGATGGCCTCCTTCACTCGCATGGACACCTCTTTGGACCTCATGTTGGGAGTTCCAGTGAACAGCTACCAAATGCTAATGTGATGCTCAGAACCATCTCCAGGCCTTTTACTGCTTGGTGGGTCATGGGGCACCCAGGAAACAGGCCACACCTGGCCATGCAGCTGCTTGCCAGCCATTCTTTCCATTACTTATGAGCCCCCCACGATGGAGGGGGGTGTATGCCACTGGCTGTCCTTCCTGAATGGTTAGTGCCCCACTTCTGTCAAACCCCTTCAATTACAGCTGAAAGTCCTGACTTCACTCCCATCTGGGTGTATTTCCTTTCAACTTCAATGTGGTGGTGTACAGAGGCCAACTGCCAAAACAGTTATCCTTGCTCCAATATTTCTGGCCCTGACTGTATGTGTACTTTTTTGTTTTCAGGTCATTTCCAAGCTTTTTGTGAAGCCACTTTGGCTTCTTCTGTTGTCTTCCACCTTTTGTTCCTGTTGGAATGGTTTGTAATTGTGCCTTGAGAATTTCCTTTTTTAAAAGCTCCCACCCATCTTGGACTCCGTTTCTCGTTAGCGTCGCTTGCCATGGGACCTTACTCATCATTGTTCTGAGCTTATTAAAATCAGCTTTCCTAAAATCCAGGGTACGCGTTCGGCTACACTCGGCTTTTGCTTCCTTTAGAACCAAGAACTCAAGTATAACATGGTCGCTTTCCCCCGGAGTTCCTGTAACTGCTGCTTGATCCACTAAGTCATCTCTGTTGGTTAGGATCAAGTCAAGGATAGCTGCTCCTCTAGTTCCTTCCTCCACTTTCTGTAGCAGGAAATTATCCACAACACAAGTCAGGAATCTCTTGGAGGGGCCATGTTTTGCAGAATTTGTCTCCCAACAAATAATCAGGGAAATTGAAGTCCCCCATTACTACTACATCATGCTTCCTTGAAACATTGGCAATTTGCTTTTCAAAAGTTTCATCCTCGTCTTCTCCTAGATTGGGTGGCCGGGAGTAGACTCCAACCACCAGGTTCCTTTTATTCTTTGCTCCATTAATTTTGATCCAGATGCTCTCAATGGGGCTACCAAGCTCCTCCTCCTGCATTTCTGTCCAGAGATATGTATTTTTCACATGCAGTGCCACCCCACCTCCCTTTCTGTTCCTCCTGTTCTTTTTGAACAAGTGATATCCTTCCATTGCTGTATTCCAGTCATGGGAGTCATCCCACCAAGTGCATGCTGCCAAATGCCTGAGAGAAAAGGGCAGTTTTAACTTAGCGTGGAAAAGAGGACAATGTTGGCGCCAGGCGGGCCTCGTCAAGAAGAACATTCCATAATTGGGGGGCCACCACCGAGAAGGCCCTCTCTCCTGTTGCTCCCCTTCGAGCCTCCCTTGGAGGAGGCTCCTGGAGGCAGGCCTTGGATGCTGAGCGTAGCATCCAGGTCATTTCATGCCGGGAGAGGTGCTCCATCAGGTATTGTGCTCCTGGGCTGTGTGAGGATGTATAGGGCTGGAGCAGATGCCCTGCTTTGCACACTAGTGCACCCAGTTCTGGAATGAACACCTCAGAGATCGCTAGTCTTTGGGCAGCACTTCCTGAGTGTTGTGGGAGTCTCCCATGTTTCTCGGTGGCTGCTCATTTTAGCTTTGCTTCACTGAGTTCAGCTCCAAAATGTGCATCTGCCTGTGGAATTCTAAGAAGTCTGGGTCCGCCTGCACTGTCTCTCCACTTCCCAGAAAAGGGGCCTCTGCATCATGTGCACACTGCCTCCGTCTTGGAAACCAGAAGCATCAGTGGGACCTTTGACACCAAGGATCTGGGTCTCGTGAAACAGCACATCCTTTGTATTGGTGGCAAGGCTGGCTTGGAGGGCCCTGACTCAGCTCACTGGCATGGCGAAAGGGCTGTAGCTCAGTGAAGAGTCCCCGCTTTGCATGCAGAGGGTCCCCAGTTCGGTCCCTGGTTCGATCCCTGGCAGCATCTCCAGGTGGGGTGGGAAAGAATCCTGCCGGAAACCCTGGACAGCCACTGCTGCCAGTCAGTGTCTGAAATACTGGGCTGGATGGACCCAGGGTCTGAGTCCGTATAAAGCCGCTTCCTTTGTTCCTCTTTAAAATCAGCCCTTGGTTCAGAACCATGAGGACTAGTAGAATCTTACTTTATTATTAAGGGAAGGGCTGTGGCTCCGCATCAGAGACCATGCTTGCGTCAGAGCCCAAGCCTGCAGAAGGTCCCAGCTTCGATCCCCGGTAGCATCTCCAGGTGGGGCTAGGAAGGAATCCCTCCTGAAACCCTGGAAAGCCACTGTTGGGCCGTCCCTGAAAAGCATCCTGCTGCTCTCAAATAGGAGAGGAAAGCTCTGTTTATTTATTTGGATGTTTGGCTGCTGTTCCAGCTGGCGGTTGCGTCATGGCTGGCTCAAGCCAGAGGTTCCTAGCCGAGCTTGAGTCTCAGCACACCAAGAAGGCCATGCTGCCCCTGAGAGTATTCCATGTGCCCTCCTCCTGTCCCTTGTTCCGAGGCACCAGGGGAATCCTCAGCATCTGTTCCTGCCATCGTAGGTCAGGGGGCATTTCAGATCCCGCAGGGTTGGCTGGTGCGTGTAGGCTTGGCCAAAGAGCGTGGGACCAGTGTGGTCGGAAATTTCATGATGTCCGTGGGGTGAGGGGGCTACAGCCCCCTCTCATTTTCATTCAATCCGCCTTAGGATTTGGAGGAGGCCCCAAAAGTTGTCCTTTGCCAGGGAGGCCCAAGAATGAACTTGCCCAGCCAGCGGCCACAAGATGTGGCTTAGGGGGCTTTAAAAAAGGGATCAGGCAAATGCGCGCAGGAGGGGGAGGAGAGGGCAGATCTTGCAGTGTTTACTGTCACCTCGAAGCCTTTCATGTCACTACCACTGCTGGAAACAAGATACTGGGCAGATGGGCCTGCAGTCTGATTTGACAGGCCTCTTCCTACATTCCGAGGGGATTTCACATCCGTTGGAAGCCGTTTTCTCTAGCATGTCCTCTCTGTCTAGCATTGGGGTGGCTGAGCAGCCCCTGGAAGTGATTAAGCTTTCTTTTGAAAGGCAAAGGAGCTGCGTGGACTTCCCTGATCTAATTTTGGGCGCAAAGCTCATGTGATGCCAAGCTGGTTGCCAGCCCAGTGGAGGAGAAGCAAGATGTGAACCCGTGCAAAATGATACTTCTGTTGTGTTCGTTTTTTTCTTCCTGACTGGTAGGAAAGAAAGCTGGCTTGAATGCCACGGAGTTTGATTCTTGGAATTCATCCACACAGATCGCCTCCACATTGCTGCCTCCCTCGCAGTCAGCTGAGTGACCGGAAAATGGCTGAGCCATGCGTAGGTCTTACAGGAAGGCAGGAAGTCTCTTTTCCGAAGCAGAGACGGAGGGAGGAGGCACACAAAGGAGGCCTCCAATGCTTCCTTCTCCTTGTTGATGGCTTTCTTTTTTCGGTCCAACTGGCAATTTCGCAGCCTGGCTCAGACCTACATAACAAAACATAGATTTGGCACTGTTAGATAAAAAGTTCTTGCTTCTGGTTGAAAGAAAGGATGCCAGACAAGCAGCAGTGGATCCAACACTATTTTATTGAACGTTTTGCAAAACGGGTGCAGAGCAGTCAGCAGTCTGGACCCCGAGCTAAGCAAGCATAAGTCTTTTTATACCCCCTCCCCTTTACAATTTTCTGTTAGCCGCAAGACATGTCAACTGACTGAGCCGTTAGCTGACTCCTTAGAGCACGACTGTGTCAACATGTTTATTTCTGATTGTGCTTATGCGACTGTCTCGCCAGACTTCCCCTTTTTAACAGACGTACACTGCCACTGGACATGTGTCCGGTGGGCTCAATAATTATGACTAATAGCTCAAAGGTCTAGCAAAGGGCTGACAGCCAAAGAATAAGAGGGCAGTCTTTTTCTAACAATTCCCTCCTTTAAGTCTTTACTCATGTCTTAAAGCGTCTTAAAACGGGGTTTCTCTATCAGCACAATAAAGCAAGAGCATTTGTTTTGACAGAGCAGTTTCCATTAACTGCTGGGATTTATAAACAAGAGGTGATTGTGGCTCTTGGATGGCTTCTTCGCCTGTGTCCCTGGCAGCTTCCGGTGGGGTGCCAGGGAGCAGAGGACCGTTGCCCGTGTCCTCCTGTTCTCTCCGGGTGACAGAAGGAAGCAAGGGTAGCCTAAATGGCTTTATCCGGCTGCAATGTGTCCATTTGCTAGAACCCACAAGCTTTACACACGAGTGGCTGGTTGGTCCCACCAAATAAGGCCCCTCCCACCCAATAAGGCCCCTCCCACCCTTCCTTTAAAGCTTCTTTATTCCACTTTTTCAGCAACACCTCGTCTCCCGTCTGGAAGAGATGGATAGGTGCATCTAACGGCAGTCTCTGGAACGGAACGGAATAAGCTCGTAGCTGTGAAAGAACAGACTGTAGAGAAGTCAGCTGATCTCTTAGCATCTGATCACCCATCTCCCACTTGACTTCCTCCCTCCTTCCGCAGTGTACCCGAGGCGGGAACCTAAACATTAGCTCAAAGGGGGACAGCTTTATGTCTTTCTTGGCATCCTTCGAAGCTTTGTCAAAGCTATTGGCAGAGCCTCTACCCAAGTGAGCCTTACCCCTTGCTGGAGCTTGGTTAGGGTCTCCTTGAGACTCCGATGGGTTCTTTCAACCTGCCTTCTCGCCTGGGGTCTCCAGGGGCAGTGCGAGTGCCACTCTACCCCCAGAGCTCGTGCCAGGCCCTGTGTAACAGCTGAGGTGAAATGTGAGCCCTGGTCGGACTCTACAACCTCAGGCAGGGAGAACCGGAGCATCACCTCCTGTAACAACTTAGCAACTACAGTTTTTGCTTGACAGCTTCTGCATGGGAACGCTTCTACCCACCCCGTCACTATTACAAGCAAGTATCTGCAACCCCTACACGGTGGCATTTCAGCAAAATCAATCTGCACCCTCTGGAAGGGATAATGCGCCCATGGTCGCCCTCCCCTTGGTGGAGGGGGTGCCCCGGGGGAATTAATTTTCTGGCAAACCTCACATGTTGCTGCTAATCGATGGGCGCGTACAGTTAGGCCAGGAGAGACGAACAGCCTCCTGCAATAGTCAATCATGGCTGATGCCCCAGGGTGTCCAAGAGAGTGATGCACTTGTTCCAGGATAGCTCCCTGCAGGGTCTGCGGTAGGAGCAGCCTCCCATCCGTCGCCGCGGGGACTTACTCTGTGTTCTTGCGCCATCTGCAACTCGGAAGGGGAGTATGTGGGGGCTCCTCTCTTCTGGGTGAGACGAGAAATGTCCCTTGGATTCCTTCCTTGGCTGCCCTCTTTGCGGCCCCATCTGCCCTTAAGCAACTCGGCCAGCCTCTTGGCGCGACATCAAGGACCTTGGAGTAATATCCCACCGGCCTCCAGGAGGGGCCCTTTCGCTGGCAAAGTACGCCCGAGGCTACGCCTTTATTCCCATGCACATAGAGTCTAAATGGTCGACTGGGGTTTGGTATGGCCAGGGCAGGTGGCGACACAAGGGCAGCTTTGAGACTGAGGAAAGACTTATTCATCTCCTTAGTCCATTTCCATTTATCTAATTTATCTTTTTGCAGCGCCTCATACAGCGGTCGCGCCGTCTCCCCATCCATGTAGACAAGAGGGAGGGCAGCTGGCTGGGGTTGAGGCACATGGAGATCCACCCAGGAGGAGATTTTACATCCCACAGAGTTGCGTCAGGGCAGGGCCCCTAGAGGTCTTCATCACCAATGCCCTCAAAGGCGCAGTTGGCCCCAATGTCAGCAGAAGAGCTGGAACGGCTAATGGCACGCGGACTGACGGAGCCCAACTTGCTTGAGACTGTTGCAATAGACTCCCTGCTTGCATCAGGAGAATCCAAAAGAGGGGGAGCCTTTACTGCTTGCTGGCTGCCTGGCTGCTGCAGGGCTCCATTGACTCGCCTGCGGAACATCTTGCGGATGCTGCCTCTTGATTTTTTTCATCATCAGTTTATCCACCATAGACTGCGGGCAGATGCTCAGCATTATGGCCTGCAGGCTGGTGATTGTGACCCACTGTAGGCAGTCTTTATTTATCAGGTACTTAAAGGCAAGTTCTAGCTTCACCTCTGACTTGCCAGCGGTAGGGCCTGATATCTCGTTGTGCATGGGGACCGAGGAAGTGACCCGCCAGCAGCGCATTCGGGTCACCTTGAAACTTCCCTCCTTGATCTGGTCATTGGGCAGCTTGACCCGGAAGTTCAGCTTACTATTCTCAGCCCCCACAATGACGTGGCAGCCCTTCTCGGGGAAGTCTGTGATGCAGGGGTCAAATTTGAGATAGCTGTAATACTTGAGGGTCTGTGCCAAGCGGATGAACTCCTTCGTGGAGACCTTATCTTGTAGGGACTTCAGCTGACGGTGTTGCCAACTTGGCACGAGAGGCCCTTCCGACCCCGGCCCAAACTAGGGGATCGACTCTGTTTTCTATTAAGCACCAGTCCTCGTCTGCCTCTGGGGCGGGCTCCTCTGCGACCTTTGAAAGGGCCATTTGATAGTTACTGCTCTGTTGCTTGGGGAGCTGTACTTCTATCCTTCCGTCAGAAGTGAAAGCAATCTCAATTTGGAGCTTAGTCAAAAAGTCCCTTCTTAACAATGCCACCGGACAGGAGGGGGTACAGACAAATGCATGTGCTAGGTGTGTTTTCCCAACCTTGGTGAGCAAGGGACGAGAAAGGGGCACTCGGGTTGCCCTTCCCTCGACCCCCATTATGGTGGTAGATCCCCCACTTCCCGTTGGTGGTTGGCTAAGGGGGGAGGATGGACAGGGCGGCCCCTGTATCTACAAGGGCATCGTAGGAACAGCCCCCAACTTTAATTTCGACTATGGGGTCCCGTCTTGCCTCAGAGATGGCTCAGAGGGGGCTGGGCCCCGGTCTGTCTTAGTCTCTTTCTTGTTCATGCAAAATCCTTTCTGCCCCCCCCCCCTCCACACCCTCCTCTCTCTCTTTTTGCTTCAAGGCTTCACAGTCACGCTTCCAGTGCCTAATTTTCTTACAGAAGGCACACTGGTCTCTTCTCAGGGAGGACCCCTCCCTCCCTCCTTTTCCTCTCTTCTTAGCTCCTCCTTTGTTGGGTCCGAGATAGGGGTGAACGAAAGTCACTTACCTTTTCCCGCAGCTTTTTCGCGGTGGGGGGGAGCACTTCGCTGCTCCCCCTGCGAAGTTCAGGCCGGGGGGGGGAGGCTTCCCGCCTCGCCCGGCCGAAATTCAGGCCGGGGAGGAGGCTTCCCGCCTCGCCCGGCCGCGAACACGAAAGTAAAAAAAAAACAAACCACGTCCCCTGATAGGCTACGTGACGATTCACGTAGCCTATCACGGCTAGATCTGGAAAGTCAGCCATGATAGGCTACGTGAATCGTCACATAGCCTATCACGGGTGACTTTAAAAAAAAAAAAAAAAAGCGCGTACGCGAATGGCGGCCCCCATAGGGAGCCGCCATTCGCGTTCCTTATTTAGTTGCTGTAGTCTACGTCAATGTTTACGTAGACTACGGCGACCAAATTTTCGCCGTAGTCTATGTAAACATTGACGTAGACTACAGCGACCAAATAAGGAAGGGGAATGGCGGCTCCCTATGGGGGCCGCCATTATCCGTACACACTTTTTTTTTTTTTTAAAGTCACCCGTGATAGGCTACGTGACGATTCACGTAGCCTATCACGGCTGACTTTGCAAATCTTGCCGTGATAGGCTACGTGAATCGTCACGTAGCCTATCAGGGGACGAGTTTTTTTTTTTTATTCCATTGCAATGGCGGGGGCGGCAGCCGGTCGAAAGACCGGCTGCCGCTCCCGCCCCACTCGAACACCGGACGAACCGCCAGCCAGACCCGCCGCCGGGAGGGACATTCAGGGAAGGTAAGTCCCGTCCCGGGGGGGGGCGGGGGGGGCGGAGGATTTCTCCCCGAAACTTGTTCGGGGGGCCGAACACGTTGGTGCTCGGCCCCCCGAAGTTTCGGGGAGAAATTCTCCGCCATCCCTAGTCCGAGAACCGCAGCGAGGAGCTTCGCTTGCCTCTTGTCTTTCATAAACTTTCTGAGCTCTACTAAAACACTTAGGTCAGCCACCAATCTTCTCTCAACTTTCTGCAACTTCTTTCTGATGTCTTGGCAACTATTTCCCACAAACTGAGTCGTGAGAATCCTTAAATTATTTGGGTCCTTCAAGTCAATATCAGTATAGTTGGCGAAGGCTTCCCTTAGCCTTTGGAGGAACACGGCAGGAGGTTCGTTTTTGTCTTGTTTTAAAGTCAGGACGTTTTGCAAATTGGGGGCCCCCCGCGCGGCTTGCTTCATGCCCGCTAAAACGAACCGAAAATACTCAGCATGTAGCTGTCTCTGTGCCGCCATGGCTACCCCCCAATCGGGCCGTCCTGTGGGCAGAGCCGCTGCCGTCTCATCCTCAGTTGCCTGGGGGTGTTCCTCTCTAAACCTGGCCCGTGCCCCCGCAAGGATGGTTGGTTTCTTATTGACCATCACAGGAGGGGCCAGAGACACGCATTTGACAACCCACGGAGCGGGCCTGCCGCCAAGGGGTACGCAGGTCGCCCATGAATCGATATAGGGGAACTGGTCTCAACTTCCCCTCTGTGTTACTATTATATGCACAGCAGATACCAGGGTTGGGTCAAAAGACCCCTCGGGTGGCCATTTGGGTTCTACTACCGGCCATTCCCGGGCACAAAGAAGGACAAGGCGATCCTTTGTCATCTTAGTTCTATAATCTTGCTTAAAATGTGGCCAGTTGTGCAAACAACACTCCAAGGGCATATGGTACTCTCCTGTAGGCCTGGATTGGGACCCGCCCATGACGGTGGGGATTTCAATCAACAATTCTCGCGCTTCGCCCTCCTCTGACCCAGCCCGTCTCTGGGGTAGGGAAATGCAGATCGGGGCTCCTCACTCGCTTCGCCCGTAGGCGTCTCACACAATCACAAACACACCACCGTCCCGCGTTTATCCCCTAATGTAAGCTGTTTCACTCACCCCAAAAGCCTCTTCTGTCCCACCAGCAGCTGCATCCAGCTGCTTTATTGATCCACTGCCGGTGCCTAAAAGGAGTGATCACATCTCCCTCTTCCTCTGGCGTTGGTCCCCAAGCGCTTTTGCCGCCGCCGTCGTGAGGAGAAGGCAGTGTAAACAAATGCCTGTGGCCACTTCTCCTCCGCGGCCCCTCGGTTCAGCACAAAGGGGACGCGCCCCGAAGCAGGATCCGAGTCACGGCACCAAATTGTTAGATAAAAAGTTCTTGCTTCTGGTTGAAAGAAAGGATGCCAGGCAGGCAGCAGTGGATCCAACACTATTTTATTGAACGTTTTGCAAAACGGGTGCAGAGCAGTCAGCAGTCTGGACCCCGAGCTAAGCAAGCATAAGTCTTTTTATACCCCCTCCCCTTTACAATTTTCTGTTAGCCGCAAGACATGTCAACTGACTGAGCCGTTAGCTGACTCCTTAGAGCACGACCGTGTCAACATGTTTATTTCTGATTGTGCTTATGCGACTGTCTCGCCAGACTTCCCCTTTTTAACAGACGTACACTGCCACTGGACATGTGTCCGGTGGGCTCAATAATTATGACTAATAGCTCAAAGGTCTAGCAAAGAGCTGACAGCCAAAGAATAAGAGGGCAGTCTTTTTCTAACACCTTGGTATTCCTAGGTGTCTCGCAGCAGTAGCCAGCCACAGTCAGGGCTGTGTAAACAGAAGAAAAGGGAATCAGGACAGGGGCTCTTTAAATGGGTCCAGGACTCTGAGCGGGGAGGAAGAGGTGGGGCAGGAGCACAGGATGAGAGCCTTGAAGGTGAGAAGCTGAAGTGGGGAGGGAAGAGTGGTTGAATGGAGCCATTAGAAGTAACAAAGCCTGGAAGGTAAAGAAGGGGAGAAGAGCAGCTGGGTGTCCTTGAAGGCCAGGGACCTACAGCAGAGGAGGAGTTGCTAACAAACTCAAAGGAGAGCTACCTGTTCAGTCAGCAGCAGTCTGAAGCCTACAGGAACTGGTGGATGAGGAAAGCTGGCTTAATTCCCCAGCAAGTGCAGGAACAGGTTCTCCTGGCTACTCACCAGCCTCAAGCAGCAGTGTGTAAGCAGTCCCTCAGATGCTACTGCTCTGGGGTTATGCACTCCAACCCACAGCTACCTGCATTGTAGACCTTCAGCCTGCTCCAGCAGATACTTGCCAGTATTGCCCTGAGAGCAGCCACCCCAGTCCTGCAACTATGTACCTCATGCTGTGACTTGGTTTCCAGGACCCTGCAGATACTTACTGTTAGTGATTGAGAGACTCTGTGCTGTATCCTGGAACTACTTACTACAGGTACCACAAGGAGATCCCAATCCTGCAGCTACTGAGTTGACTGATCCTGTGCTGTGCCAGAATTAATAAAGTCTATAATTTCTGCATTGTTGTGGTCCCCATAGTCGTTCGGGATGGAAAGATGACAGAGGGGCCTGTTCCCCTTGGCAGAGGGGCATGCATTGTGACAGCCAGGTGCCCCAATCAGGGCACGAAGGAAACAGACTTCCCCAGCAACAGGTATTCTCAGGGGTAGACTGTGTCTGAATGTGGAGGCTCCACTGAGCTCTCATGGCAAATCACTGATAGACCCCCCACAAACGCATCTAACCCCCTTTTGAAGGCTCCAGCCCCCATGTCACGCACGTCAGGCTGGTTTTTCAGGATGCTTTCAGCACTGAGACAGGAAACCTGGGAGGCCATCTTGCCCATCCCCTCATGCTGAATAAAGGCAGGATCATCTACCCAGATGTGCACCTTGCGCCAAGAAAGCTTCCACAGCCGTCTCACAAGAGCTCCACATTCCCATGCCATTCCTGGGCCTACCCATCTGCAGACCCACGAGGGTCTCCACTCACGTGCACAAAACCACCTCCTCCTGCCATCGCCAGCTGGAACGGAAGAAGCAGGCCCAAGAACCTGGGGGCTCCACCCAAACCAAAGCTCTCATTTATTATTTATTTATTTATTATTAAATTTATTAATCGCCCATCTGGCTGGTCACCCAGCCACTCTGGGCGATGTGCAGCGTACAATAAAACTCATTCCCACGAATGGGTGCTAAATTAGCCCAGCACTTCCTCGCCCACCGCCAGTCACTCTGCTTGGCTCACACACAGCTGAAATATCGCAAGCCAGATCTTTTTCATTTTATAGCCTTATTGTCCTTGCACCCTATTTTATAATTTGCTTTCTCTCAACCCACAGATCAGGGAGAACACCCAGCCCATGGAAAAAGTGGGTTATAGTCCACAGAAGCTGCGGCCACCTCTTCTTCTTTTCCCTCCCCACACCCCTGCCTCATGTGTTGTGTCTTTTTAGATTGTAAGCCTGAGGGGGGAGGGACTGTCTTGTTTTACTGTTTGATTGTAAGACCCTACAGGAACCTTGGCGGGGGGGGGGGGGCGAGGGCTGAGGAGCAGGGTAAAAATCCCTTAAATAAACAAATGAATAAACAAATAAATGTAATGACAAACATCAGTCTTTCAGCTGCCCCAAGATTCTTTCTCATCTCTCCAAAGCTTAAAGTTTTATACCAGCCTCCTGCCAAACCTATTACCTCCCAGAGGTGGTGGACTACAACTCCCAACACATCTGGGGGCCACATCTGGATTGAGGAAAACTGCTAGGCACTCTTCAGATTTACAAACCTCACCATCCGAATCAAGGGGAAAAAGCACAACAAGAACATTCAGGGCCTCGAACAAGCAGGAAAGGACCAACGCTCCTGGAAGCACGAATGGGGGACTTGGGTAGGTGCCTGAATCAGCTGACAGATTTTTTCATGGGAATTCCCTCCTCATGGCCTCGAAAGTGGAAAGCGGGAGGGTCTTTCCTGCCTCCTTTGCACACAGCAAAGCATGGGGCAGGGAAGGCAGCAGCTGACGGGACGTTCCAACGGGGCCATAGGCCATGGGACACTTTCCTGAACCAGAGAGGGTGAGGGGACTGAGTTGCGGCCACCCAAGGGCGTGAGGGAGTCATTTGTTCCTGCTCGAGGCAACACCCCATGGTGGCAGCCTCTGGGCAAAAGCCTTTCAACCTCTCCCCACCCTCCAATTAACATCAGGTCGTATCTTCAGGGAAGACTCAACCCAAGAGATGTATTCATAATTTGGATGTCCTTCCTGCCTGGGCACAAGGACTCAGCGGAGCTTAACACGTTCCCCCTTGTTTCATTCCCCCCTCAAGACACCTCTTCAGCTAGTTGTTCAGTCGTTCAGTCGTGTCCGACTCTTCGTGACCCCACGGACCATAGCACGCCAGGCCTTCCTGTCCTGCACTCTCTCCTGGAGCGTGCTCAAGTTCATATTCATTGCATCGGTGATGCTATCCAGCCATCTCATCCTCTGCCGCCCCCTTCTCCTTTTGCCTTCAGTCTTTCCCAGCATCAGGGACTTTTCCAGGGACTTTTCTCTTCGCATTAGGTGGCCAAAATATTTCAGCTTCAGCTTCAGTCTCTGTCCTTCCAATGAGCAGTCAGGGTTGATTTCCTTTAGGATGGACTGATTTGACCTCCTTGCAGTCCAGGGGACTCGTAGGGGTCTTCTCCAGCACCACAGTTCGAAAGCATCCATTCTTCGCCTTCCTTATAGTCCAGCTCTCACAGCCATACGTTGCTACTGGGAAAACCATAGCTTTGATGAGGCGGACCTTTGTCGGCAAGGGGATGTCTCTGCTTCTTACTATGCTGTCTAGGTTTGCCGTAGCTTTCCTCCCAAGGAGCAAGCGTCTTCTAATTTCATGGCTACAGTCACCGTCTGCGGTGATCTTGGAGCCCAAGAAAGTAAAATCTGTCACTGCTTCCATTTCTTGCCCTTCTATATGCCAGGAAGTGATGGGGCCAGATGCCATGATCCTAGTTTTTTTAATGTTGAGTTTCAAACCAGCTTTTGCACTCTCCACTTTCACCCTCAACGAGAGGCTGTTTAGATCCTCTTTGCTTTCTGCGCATTAGGGTGTTATCGTCTGCGTATCTGAGGTTGTTGATCCCGGCAATCTTAATTCCGACCTGTGATCCATCCAACCCGGCGTTTCTCATGATGTACTCTGCATATAAGTTAAATGAGCAGGGCGACAATATGCAGCCTTGTCATACTCCTTTCCCAATTTGGAACCAATCAGTTGTTCCATGTCCGGTTCTTACTGTTGCTTCTTGGCCCTCGTACAGGTTTCTCAGGAGACAGGTAAGGTGGTCTGGTACTCCCATCTCTTTAAGACTTTGCCACAGTTTGTTGTGATCCACACAATCAAAGGCTTTAGCTTCAGCTAGACCAGGGTGCAAAACAAAATCCAGTCCTCCGGGGTTCCTCAAATGGCCAGGTCCCCTTTCCCTGGCCCCACCACCTTTTTCCTGACCCCCAAATGTTTGGTGGTTTCCCAGCTTTTTGTGCAGTCTAAAAGGGGCAATAAGAGCTTTAAGCTGCAACTTGCAGAAATTTCTTGCATGTCCTGCCCCGTCCCATCTGCCTTCAGCCCCATCCGCCACTGGAAGCTTCTTCGAAATCGAATTCAGCCCTTGGGCCGAAAGAGGTTTTGCACCCCTGAGTCAGATGGAGGGTCCGAATATACCAGAGCAGGCTGTGGCAAAGGGCCATAGCTAAGTGGTCCAGCAAACCTGCTTTTCCTCCAGACGGAGCGTGGCCACGATGGCTCTGCAAAGAGAGGTGATAAATGCAGGCAGGATGAGTCTACCACGGCAACCTAGTCAAGACAGCTAACGCAGTGTCTCTCTGAATATTAGTGGTAATGGAGCAAACCACTGGGGGGTGTTTTGCCCTCACACCCTGGTTTGTGGGCTTTTTAGTGGGGCATCTCAACTAAGTGAACCCTTGAACTGATCCAGAAAGGCCCTTTTTATTTATTATTATTGCATTTATGCCCTGCCTTTTGTCCTCTTGCAAGGAGCCCAAGGAGGCTTACGTGGTCCTCCTCCTCCTCTCCATTTTATCCTCACAACAACCCTGTGAGGTAGGTGAGGCCAAGAGTCAGTGACAGGCCCAAAGTCACCCAGTGAGCTTCATAGATGAGCGGGGACTCGAACCAGGGTCTCCCCAGTCCCAGTCTGACAATCTAAGGACTACGCCACCCTGGCTCTCTTGCCACAGTCTCAGAAAGGGCTCCCACAAGTCACCCCAGTGGCCAAAAACTGCCCAGGCCTGTGTTTGGAGAGAGAGAGAGGGCTTGCTTACCCAATGGGGAGCATTTTCTCCCCAAGTAGGGAGACCCTTCCCACATGGCAGCCTGGCAAATGAGGCCTCATGCCAGCTGTTCCCTGGCACTGTGCTGGCTGCCACTTCCCTGCAAACAGCAAGCCCACTCAGTGCTGTTAGAAAAAGACTGCCCTCTTATTCTTTGGCTGTCAGCCCTTTGCTAGACCTTTGAGCTATTAGTCATAATTATTGAGCCCACCGGACACATGTCCAGTGGCAGTGTACGTCTGTTAAAAAGGGGAAGTCTGGCGAGACAGTCGCATAAGCACAATCAGAAATAAACATGTTGACACAGTCGTGCTCTAAGGAGTCAGCTAACGGCTCAGTCAGTTGACATGTCTTGCGGCTAACAGAAAATTGTAAAGGGGAGGGGGTATAAAAAGACTTATGCTTGCTTAGCTCGGGGTCCAGACTGCTGACTGCTCTGCACCCGTTTTGCAAAACGTTCAATAAAATAGTGTTGGATCCACTGCTGCCTGTCTGGCATCCTTTCTTTCAACCAGAAGCAAGAACTTTTTATCTAACAACACCACAGATGTGTGTAAGGGCGCTGTGAGCTTCCCAGTGTGGTTTTCAGTCCCTTTCTTAACGATCGGCAACATGGAATTTGCCTTTGTGTTTGTTGTGGGGTTGTGAGCTGTGGGTTGTTCGTGGTTAACATAGAGTGGCTGGGTTCATAGAATCATAGAATAGTAGGGTTGGAAGGGGCCTACAAGGCCATCGAGTCCAACCCCCTGCTCAATGCAGGAATCCAAGTCAGGAATCCAACACAACACAACAAGCCAGAGTATGGTTTGACTACGGGTTGCAGTGTGAGTGCCATTGAATTGTGGGTTGTTGTGTTACAACACAAGCCACATTAACAAACCATGGTTTGTTAATCATGAACAACCCACAAAGAGAACCCATGGTTTGTTGTGGAGTTCTGAACTCTGGGTTGTTTGTGGTTAACAGTGTGGCTGGGTTCACACAACACAACAACACACAGTTCAACGACAACCCACGGTTCAACGACAACGGACATTCAACCCATACTCTGGCTTGCCGTGTTGTGTGAACCAGGTAAAGCCTTGTTTTCCCTGCCCCCTCCCCCTGGAGAGCTGGCCATCTTGGGCATCCAGAGGCCAAGAGGCGGCTCCCTTGCTCCTGGGAGGTGTTTCTGACCCCTTCGCCTCTTCCTTTCCCCCCTCATCCTGTCTAGACAGCTCTCGGCATAGCTGCTGCTCCCGCTGCCCAGCCCTCTTATTTATTGTTCTTTTGTGGGTGTTTGTTATGTTTTATTTCATTTCTATACCGCCCAATAGCCAAAGCTCTCTGCTCGGTTCACAAAAATTAAAACCATAAAGTGCAGCATAAAGCAACATAAAAAATGAAAGCTTAAAACCACAGTATAACAGTACAGCCAGAATAAAACCTAGCAGCAATGCAGAGAATTAAAATGCAGATTTAAAACCGCAAAGCTAAAAGGCTAAAATACTGGTAGAATAAAATGGTCTTCACCTGGCGCCGAGAGGAGTACAGTGTAGGAGACAGGCAAACCTCTCTAGGGAGCTCATTCCACAGCCAGGGTGCCACAGCAGAAAAGGCCCTCCTTCTGGCAGCCCCCCGCCTCACTTCCTTTGTTGGGGGCTTCCAGAGAAGGACTGCTGAGGATGATCTTAGGGTCTGAGCAGGCTCTTGGGGGGATCTTCATTTCCATCAGCCTGAGGATGCTAGAAGAACAGTCTTGCTCTCCCCAGGACAGGTGGCAGTTGCTGCTGCTTCAGCGTTTTAACACTTGCCTCCCCTCTGATCCAGCACAAGCACTTTGCCTCCCCTCCTTTGCCCTTTGCCTTTGCTGAGCACTTAGCTCAGTTTTTCCAGAGCAAACAAACTGCACACATACAGTATGTCTGCACTGTCCGTACTGAGCACATCCAGTCACGGTGCCTTGCCAGAGGAGGCCAGCTGCTTGGCTGGCCTGTTTCCGTGCATGAAAGAGAGAGAGCTTGCAGCCACGGGGACAAACTGATATTTTCCTCCGGCTGTTGCTGTGCTGGGCCAGTTCTGTTCCCTTCAACAGGCAGAAACGTGGCCCCTGGCATGAATGATTGCATAATTATTATTATATCCCGCCTTTTCCCTCTCACAAAGAGCCCAAGGAGGCTCCCTTGGTGGTCCTCCTCTCCATTTTATCCTTACAACAACCCTGTGAGGTAGGTTAGGCTGAGAGTCAGGGACTGCCCTAGAGTCACCCAGTGAGCTTCCATAGGTGAGTGGGGACTTGAACCTGGATCTTAGAAACATTAAAAGTCACTGTGAAGCTGCAGCATAAAGCAATAATGGGTTGGATCCAGGCTAGTTCTGTCTAACCTTCATAGGGCTGTTATAAAGATGTGTGTCTGTAGCCTCTTTTGGGCGCCTTCCCTGTGTGCCCAAAGACCGGCAGCCGCCTATTAGGACAGTGGGGTGGCAGTTTGGCTTGCTGGATGGCCAGCTGGACTCCACATCAACCGCCACATCAGAATTGCTCAGCTCAAAAAATCAATCCTGAGGAAAAGCCCGCCCCCCACCAGCCTGTGCAATCGTGTCTGGATGATCTCAGCCCGCGAGGAGGGGCCCGGCCACTGTGCAGCTTCCTTGACCGGTGACCCGTCCAAGAGGCTGCTGCTTGGTCAGTGGCACAAGAGTGGAGAAACTGGCCTGTAGCTGCTCCGGTCGGGGAAACCCCTTCCCCCTTCTCAAAACCAGCGACATTCACCAGGTGCTTTATGGGCAGAGCTGATGAGGTGCTGATAAGAGATGGGGGCTTGTTTGCTGCCGGTCTGCCTGCATTTCACAGCTCATCGTTCTCCCGCCACCCTGGGAAAGGGGCTTCTGTCACCTTGTGTCTGTGTCCCATGGTCTCTGACTCATGTGCTCTTTGAACAAGGATGACATACCAGGGGGCAGCCGAAGGAAAACAGCCTCTTTAGTTCAGGGCACTCTTTGGAAAGGGCCTTTGTGAGCGGGGGCCTGTTACATTGCAGCGGTGGCATTGGGGTGGTGGGGAGGGTGCAGGCACTCAAAGATTACGGATGCAAGAACAAAGAGTTGTGGGGCACCTGAAAGACTAACCAGTTTATTTGTGGCCTGTAGTCCCCTTCATCAGATGCACGGGGTTGTGGAGAGTTTCCCATACTTTAGACAGTACATATTGGGCTGCGGGTGGAGGGAGAGAATTGTGAACAGTGAGGTTAGAGAAGGAAATCCAAAGCAGAAAGTACTGATGGAGACAATCAGAAATGAAGAGGAGGACCATGTACGCCACCTTAGGTTCCTTGCAAGAGGAGTACAATATATAAAGGAGATGATGATGATGATGATGATGATGATAATATATGTATGTCTGTACACTTCCTGCATGAGAAGAGCCAGCCCTAGGAAATGTAAAGGTCTGGACCCTGGACCCTAAGAGGTTCCTGGAGAGCAGAGCCAGAACTCAAGACAAGTAGGAGAGCTGGAAGTGACCAAGACAGCGTTGCACTTGGGTTTTTTTTACCCATAGTAGCATTTGCCAGGGATGGTATAAAACATCCCCATCGCACAGAGCTGAGCATGCTTTCTAAGCAGCTTCTCTCCAAAGCATTTGCAGAAAAATGTTGATAGCCAAGTGCAGCTCTGGGGGAAAAACAGTCTTTTCCCAGCCAAAGCCCACCTGGGAGCATCACGAGCGACCCATTCTCTCAGTGCTTCCCCAGGAATGACCACTGGAGGCCTCCTCACCCCAGCCTCCCCTTCCCCACTCCTGCGCTTGAGCATGGCACACTGCATGTGCGAAGCTGCAGGAAGTGCTGATGGACTCACAACCCCCACTGGGGAAACGCTCCTCCTCTCTTTCATCACCAGCCAGCTGTTTACCTGCTGCCCGCAAAGGATTACGTTTGAGGTCTCTTGAAACATGCTACCTGTTTATTTTTTAAAGCATAGCTAAAAAGTCCACCTGAAAACCCACACAAGGTGAGGCAGAGTCAAGTGAGGGATGTACAATTAAGCAGATGCATTTGCACCGCAGAGGGACAGCATGGTCCTTTGGGCACGGAACTTGCTGTGAGGCTGCCATGTGTTTCTTTTGAGAAGGATTTCTTGCTAACTTGGACTTGAGAGCTGTCCTGAGAAGGACTGGACTGAAGCAAAGGCCCATCCAGCCTGGGGATTTCTTTTCTGGCTCTGCTCTGTCCAGCAAAATTTCTTTCTTTCTTTACAACATTTATACACCACGCAACATCTTAACAGATTCTGGAGTGGTGAACAATAAAAGATAAAAAGAATAGAACACCGTATTTAAGGTTTTTAAAAAACAGAACAGAATCCAAACCGCTTGGATTCTCTGAACTTCATCTCGCCGCTTGTCTCATGCGCAATTTCTGTTCGCTGCTCACTCTGTGCAAAAGGGAAAAATGCGTAAATCAAGCAGCTATTGAATGTGAAATTTATGCAAATTTCCCAGTATTTGTACACATTTCCCCAGATGCATGCAAATTTCCTAATTTGCATGACTTTCCTCCATAGACCAAAGCGGGGCTGATTCAGTTTACAGGGGAAATTTGCACAAATGTGAGCATGTGTCTGTCATGTTCCTTCGTCCTCTCCCTTCGCAATCAACACTCTCCAAGATACCAGACTTCAGGCTCACTACTTTATTAGTTAATGAGCAGGCTTTTTACCAATGCAAATTCTAGGAAACTCTCAGGCTACAAGGGAAACAGCTACTCCACACAATTACGAATACTAATAGAGGAGCCGAAGTGGAAGTTAGAGAAGTTGCCAGCAGTTTGAACAAGAACTTCCCGGCCAGACTAGCTTGGGGGAGGGGGGTTGCCCCCCCCCCTTACAGTTGCTCCCTCCTACGTAGGCTATCACGTATAGCCAACCTGGAGGAGCGTCTGAGCCCTGCCCCTAACTTTTCCTGCTTCAATCTGCGACGGACCCTAGCTTCCCTCAAGGCACACCCCTCGTTCTCCTCCTCCCCCGAACCTCATGGAGGAGGAAATGGGGGGGCCTTCAGGCTGAGCCATCTGTGTGCCAAGGTCTCGGGGGGAAAGGCCTGGCCATGTTTGAGCTCACTAGGGAGGGAGCCTCCCCCTGTCCTGGCTGTTCCCATTCTGAATCTGAGACATCTCCACATGCTCAGATTCATTCCTGACAGTGTCCAGCAATTTGCAGACATTTTTGGCGGACTTGTGCTTGGGCTCGCATTCAGGGCTTCAAACAGGGCATGCTCGCATGTTTTGCGAGCAAAAATGAAATTCTCATACATCCCTTGCAGAGAGTTCCACAGAAAGGGGGCAGCCACACTGAAGGTCCACTGAACTTCAGCTGGTCCAAAATAGGGCAGCAAGATTGTTAACAGGGACTGGCCTGCGAGGTCATATTACGCCAGTACTTCTCCAGCTGCACTGGCTGCCAGTCCATTTCCGGGCCCGATTCAAAGTGCTGGTGTTAACATTCAAAGCCCTGAACGGCTTGGGGCCAGGTTACCTGAAGGATCGCCTCCTCCCATATGTGCCTGCCCGGACCTTAAGATCATCATCAGCGGCCCTCCTCCGTGAGCCCCTGCCAAAGGAAGCGAGGCGGGTGGCTACTAGGAGGAGGGCTTTTTCTGTTGTGGCACCCCGGCTCTGGAATGAGCTCCCTGGTGAGGTTCGCCTGGCGCCTACACTGTATTCCTTTCGGCGCCAGGTGAAGACCTTTTTATTTTCCCAGGCATTTTAGCATTTTAGCTTTCTAAACTTTTATCTTTGCTGTTTTAAATCTGCATTTTAAACTCCTGTACTGCTGCTAGGTTTTACTGTGGTTGCATTGTTATATTGTGGTTTTAATGTTCGATATATTTTAAATTGTTTTATTGTGTGTTGTTTGGTTTTAATTTTTGTGAACCGCCCAGAGAGCTTCGGCTATTGGGCGGTATAGAAATGAAATAAATAAATAAGGTTCTTCTCGTGGTGGACTCCAACCAGGCCATAGGTCCATGTGGAACTGTCAGGGGCAAGCCCTCCAAAGACCTCGGTGACTGGGCAGGTTGGTAAGGGAGAAGGCACTCTCTCAGGTGCCCTGGTCCCAAGTTGTTCAGGGCTCTGCATGCTAGTAGCAAAACCTTAAAGCTGGCCTGGTAGTGAACAGGCAGTGAGTGCAGTTCCTCAGCAAGGGAGTTACATGCTGAAAAACCAGATGTCCCTGGTGTTAGAAAAAAAGGAGACTCCATAACCATTGGCGTCTCAAGTTACGTAAGAGCCCGAGTGGCGGGAAAATATAGGCGGAGCAAAAAGGGAATCATACTGATGCACTCATGACTAACGGCTTGGTAAGCTGATAGTGACTGTTTATTGGATATTAACTTAGTGAGCCGATGTACTAACTGTTTCATTGGTTACTGGTGAGAACAATAGAAGCGATATGATATAAAAGGCTTTTGCACACGTGTCTCGGGGTCCAGACTGCTCTGCACCCGTTTTGCAAAACGTTCAATAAAATAGTGTTGGATCCACTGCTGCCTGCCTGGCATTCTTTTCTTCTAAACCGAAAGCAAGGACTTTTTATCTAACAATTTGGTGCCGTGACTCGGATCCTGCTTCAGGGCGCGTCCCCTTCGCGCTGAGCCGAGGGGCCGCGGAGGAGAAGTGGCCACAGGCGGTTGTTTTATACTGCCTTCTCCTCACGACGGTGGCGGCAGAAGCGCCTGGGGACCAACGCCAGAGGAAGAGGGAGACGTGATCACTCCTTTTAGGCACCGGCAGTGGATCAATAAAGCAGCTGGACGCAGCTGCGGGCGGGACAGAAGAGGCTTTTGGGGTAAGTGAAACAGCTTACATTAGGGGATAAACGCGGGACGGTGGTGTGTTTGTGATTGTGTGAGACGCCTACGGGCGAAGCGAGTGAGGAGCCCCGATCTGCATTTCCCTACCCTGGAGACAGGCTGGGTCAGAGGAGGGCGAAGCGCAAGAATTGCTGACTGAAATTCCCACCGTCATGGGCGGGTCCTAATCTAAGTCTGCGAAGAAGTCCCATACGCCCTTGGAGTGTTGTTTGCGCAATTGGTCACATTTTAAGCAGGATTATGGAACTAAGATGACAAAGGATCGTCTTGTCTTTTTTTGCACCCGGGAATGGCCAATATTAGAACCCAAATGGCCACCCGAGGGGTCTTTTGACCCAACCTTGGTATCTGATGTGCGAACAATAGTAGCACAGAGGGGAAGTTGGGACCAGTTCCCTTATATTGATTCGTGGGCAACTTGTGTGCCCCTTGGCGGCAGGCCTGCTCCGTGGGTTGTTAAATGCATGTCCCTTGCCCTTCCCATGGTGGTCAAAAGGAAACCACCAAAAGAAGGACCACCCAGGGTTGTGGCCACGGCACCGGAGGACCTACTGCTTCCTCCTCCCTACGGGACAGCCGTCGCAGGGCGCTCGTTGCAACCACCACCCTCTCCTGAGGGGCCCGCCCAGCGGTTAGATGCCCCCGAGAAGGACCCCTCTCATGAAATAGTACCGGAGGACCCCACCCCTCTAGTTGAACGCCAGGACACTCTCCAAGATCGTCTATATTCCCTAGAGGAAAGATTGGAGGTCCTACAGAGAGAGGCAAAAGGGGGACCTAACTACAACCTGCGAAAGGACCCCCAACCACCGGTGAAGTTCACCTTCCCCATCAGAGAAGTCCCCGACCCTACTGCCCAACATCCTCAAGGGACGATGTTTGTTTATGTCCCATTCACAACATCTGATTTGTATAATTGGAAACAATTTAACCCCTCCTTTGAAGAGGATCCCGGGCCACTCCTGTCTCTGATGGAGAATGTGAGGCTTACTCACAACCCCACATGGGACGATACACAAATGCTATTGAACACCTGTTTTCTCAGCCAAAAGCCAACCATCCTT
This sequence comes from Heloderma suspectum, assembly GCF_057233095.1. NCBI lineage: Eukaryota > Metazoa > Chordata > Lepidosauria > Squamata > Helodermatidae > Heloderma > Heloderma suspectum. Next base: position 35,671,239 of record NC_139475.1, on the reverse strand, counting down.
GCGGGGGCACGAGCCAAGTATAGGGAGGAAAATCCCCAAGCAACTGAGGAGGAGACGGTGGAGGTTCTGCCCACAGAGCGACCCAATTGGGGGGTGGCCACAGCGGCACATAGACGCTTACATGCTGACTATTTTCGACTCATTTTAGCAGGCATGAAGCAAGCCGCGAGAAGGGCCCCCAATTTGCAAAAAGTCCTGACTCTAAAGCAAGACAAAAACGAACCTCCTGCTGTGTTCCTCCAAAGGCTGAGGGAAGCCTTCGCTAAATATACTGACATTGACTTGAATGATCCAAATAATTTAAGGATCCTCACGACTCAGTTCGTGGGAAATAGCTGCCAGGACATCAGAAAGAAGTTGCAAAAAGTTGAAGGAGGGTTGGCAGCTGACTTAGGAGTTTTAGTTGAAGTAGCTCAAAAGGTTTATGAGAGGCGAGAAGAAGAAGAAGGAAAAGAAAAAGACAAGAGGCAGGCCAAGCTCCTTGCTGCGGTTCTTAAACCTGACAAAGAGGGAGCTAGAAAGGGGAGGAAAGGGGGAAGGAAAGGATCTCCCCTGGGGAAAGATCAGTGTGCCTTTTGTAAGAAAATGGGGCACTGGAAGCGTGACTGTGAGGCTTTGAAGCAGAAAGAGAGAGGGGAAAATACGGGAGAAGCGCAGAGAGTTCTGTATGAACAGGAAAGAGATTAGGACAGACCGGGGCCCGGCCCCCTCTTAGCCGTCTCTGAGGCAAGACGGGACCCCATGGTCAAAATAAAGGTTGGGGGCCACTCCTACAAAGCCCTTGTGGACACAGGGGCCGCCCTGTCCATCCTCCCCCTCAGTGAGCCCCCAACGGGAGGTGGGGGGTTCACCACCATAATGGGGGTCGAGGGAAGGGCAACTCAAGTGCCCCTCTCTCGTCCCCTGTTCACCAAGGTTGGGAAAACACACCTAGAACATGCATTTGTCTGTACCCTCTCCTGTCCGGTGGCATTGCTAGGGAGGGACTTATTGACTAAACTCCAAATTGAGATTGCTTTTACTCCTGACGGAAGGATGGAGATACGGCTCCCTAAACAGCAGAGTAGTAACTACCAAATGGCCCTTTTGAAGGTTGCAGAAGAATCCACCCCAGAGGCCACCGAGGACTGGAGCCTAATAGAAAACAGAGTCAACCTTCTAGCTTGGGCCGGGATTGGAGGGGCCTCTTGTGCCAAGTCGGCAGCACCATACAAAATTCCCCTCAAGGAGGGAGCAAGGCCTGTTCATGTGAAACAGTATCCCCTTTCCCGCCAAGGAAAGGAGGGCCTACAACCAGTAATAACAAAGCTCCGAGAAGAAGGCCGGCTCATTGAGATAATGTCCCCCTATAACACGCCCATCATCGCTGTGCCAAAAAGGGGAGGGGGGGCAAGGGCTTTCGCTTAGTGCAAGACCTCCGGCTCATTAATCAGCAGATCGAGGCCCCCCATCCTGTGGTCCCCAACCCACACACCCTCCTTGTAGGAATTCCGGAAGAGCACGCCTGCTTCACTGTCATAGACCTGAAAGACGCCTTTTTCAGCATCCCCCTCCACCCTGATTCAAGGCCTTTGTTCGCCTTCGAATGGGAAAGCCCGGGGGGGGGGTCAAAAGTTCAATTAACATGGACAGTCATCCCTCAGGGGCTGAATCTCTCACCGGTGGTCTTTGGCCAGCAGCTCCAAAAGGACCTCGAACCCTGGGTCCAGCAGCACTCAGAGGTGCATCTCCTCCAGTACTGTGACGACCTCCTGGTTTCAGCCAAGGCCAAGAATGCGTGCCTGAGTGGGACGGTTTCCCTCCTCAACTATCTAGCGGGGGGGGGGGGTATAAAGTGTCAAAAGAAAAGGTACAGTTGGCCCAACCAACTGTAAAATTCCTAGGCTACCGCATAACTAAAGGGACTCGGAGCCTAGGGCAAGAAAGAGTCGAAGTCATCCGTGACACTCCTGTCCCTAAGTCCCCCCGCGAATTGAGGGCCTACCTGGGGCTGACCGGATTCTGCCGACTATGCATAGCAAACTATGGGGAGACAGCGCGGCCGCTGTATGAGGCGCTGCAGAAAGATAGACTGGATAAATGGAAATGGACTAAGGAAATGAATAAGTCTTTCCTCAGTCTTAAAGCTGCTCTTGTGTCACCACCCGCACTGGCCATACCAAATCCCAGCCGGCCATTTAGACTTTATGTGCATGAAAATAAGGGCATAGCTTCGGGAGTGCTTTGCCAGCGAAAAGGGCCCTCTTGGAGACCAGTGGGATATTACTCCAAGGTCCTAGATGTCGTAGCGCGAGGATGGCCAAGTTGCCTGAGAGCAGTGACGGCAACAGCTCTGATCTGTACCGAGGCCGAGAAAATGACGATGGGAGGACCCATTGAAGTTTGGGTGCCGCATGGGGTGCCACAAATTTTGGGATCAGGAGGAGGAAGCAAATTTCTCAACCCGGCCCGGCATTCCCGATATGAAAAAGGTTTACTAACAAACGAAAACCTCACTTTTAAGGCTTGCTCCAGCTTTAATATCGCCACACTGCTGCCAACATTACTGGGCACAAACGGATCAGGACTCCCAGATCATGACTGCCTTGAAGTATTAGACCTGGACACCAAAGGCCGACCGGACCTTGAGGATGAACCAATAGAGGGAGCCAGAGATCTGTTTGTAGATGGATCTAGCTATATGCTGGATGGAAGGCGCTACACAGGCGCGGCTGTCGTTACTCTAGAGGAGAGTGTGCGTGAGGAAAGGCTGCCTCCTCATTTCTCCGCCCAATCCGCTGAACTGGTAGCCCTGACAAGAGCCCTGCAAGCCAGCAAGGGAAAGCGAGTAAATATTTATACCGATAGCAAAAATGCCTTCGCCGTTGTGCATGCTCATGGGCAACTGTGGAAAGAGAGGGGATTCCTTACAGCAAACGGATCTCCAGTGGCTAATGGCGGCCTAATAGTGGATCTTCTGGATGCCCTCCAGCTACCCTCACAAGTAGCTGTTGTCCACGTCCGAGCCCATGGGAAAGAAAAAGAGGAAAAATGGAGACAGGGAAACCAGAAGGCAGATGAGGCCGCAAAAAGAGCAGCCAGAGAGGGAATCCAAGGAACATTCCTCATTCTACCCAAAAGAAAAGAGCGCCCCACATACTCCCCTGCTGAGTTACGGATGGCACAAGAACACGGAATAAGTCCCTGCGATGACGGATGGATCCAGATGACAGATGGAAGACTGCTTCTTCCACAGACCCTGCAGAGGGTTGTTCTAGAGCAAGTTCACCATTCTCTTGGACACCCTGGAGCATCAGTCATGATCGACTATTGCAAGAGGCTGTTTGTCTCCCCTGGCATAACTGTATGCGCCCACCGACTAGCCGCAACCTGTGAAGTTTGCCAGAAAACCAACCCTCCCAGGGCACCCCCTCCTCCAAAAGGAGGGCGACCATGGGCCTACTATCCTTTCCAGAGGGCGCAGATTGATTTTGCTGAGATGCCACCATGTAGGGGTTACAGGTATTTGCTTGTAATAGTACGTCAAATGACAGGGTGGGAGGGGCCTTATTTGGTGGGACCAACCAGCCACTCGTGTGTAAAGCTTGTGGGTTCTAGTAAATGGACACATTGCAGCCGGATAAAGCCATTTAAGCGACCCTCGCTTCCTTCTGTCACTTGGAAAGAACAGGAGGACACAGGCAACGGTCCTTTGCTCCCTGGCACCCCTCTGGAAGCTGCCAAGGACACAGGCGAAGAAGCCATCCAGGAGCCACAATCGCCTGTAATATACAAGTCACAACATCTGGGAAAAGCTCGGGTTCGAATTACAAAAAACTTGTAATATGAAGCAAGTATTGTGGGTGGTGTTGGTAATGTTGGTTAAAGAAATATTAACGTGGATGGTGATACCTCAAGGACTTGGGCTTGACAGCTTTAAGATAAAACCCCAAAATGTCACACCAACACCCCTCAGACCACTTCTGGTACAGATCCTTGAGAAAGAGAGGCGTCCCTGGAGAACCAGGTTAGGGATCCCAATAACAGGGGAAACTGATAATGTGTGGTTAGAGTGGATAAAGTATACAGCCAAGTCTTTAAATAAGTCTGACTGTTTTGTTTGTGCCACAGGGAGATCTGTGGCAAAGGTGCTGCCCTTTCCACTGGGATGGGACACTCCTTCCCTCCTCACCTGCGTGATCCGTTTGTTCCAACACCCTGATGCATGGGGAGAGGAGGAATGCCAAACCCTCAATAAATTATACCCCCCACTCAAATCAAAGGATCGTGTCAGACCTTCCACAGTCTTCCTGCAAAGAAGAAACCATACCGGATGCATACACCGAAACCTTGCAGACACAGAGGGGCGTATAGGGAACCTGAGGAGTAAAGTAAGATGTGTTAATTCCACCCGCTTTAGGAATAATTCCCTTTCAATCCCACGAGCTGATCTCTGGTGGTATTGTGGTGGTCTAGAGTTGTATGAGGTATTGCCCTCCAATTGGTCCGGAGCTTGTGGGTTAGTTCAGTTGGCAGTCCCCTTTTCAATTGCATACCATCCAGCAGAGAAGACTGGCCAACCCCGGCAGAAACGATCAGTAACCCCTTTTGATGATCAAATATATATTGACTCCATAGGAGTACCAAGGGGAGTGCCAGATGAGTTCAAAGGAAGAAATCAAATTTCTGCAGGATTTGAATCTACCCTGTTTTGGTGGGTGACCATTAACAAAAATGTAGATTGGATCAATTACGTTTATTATAATCAGCAGAGGTTTATAAACTATACTCGAGATGCTGTAAAAGGATTGGCTGAGCAGCTAGATGCCACCAGCCAAATGGCTTGGGAAAATCGGCGTGTTCTTGATATGATGTTAGCAGAAAAAGGAGGGGTTTGTGTCATGCTAGGTGGACGGTGTTGCACCTTCATCCCTAACAACACTGCCCCAGATGGCACGGTAACAAGGGCTTTGCAGGGTCTCACCGCCTTGTCTGAAGAATTAGCCGAGAATTCAGGGATTAACAACCCCGTGACTGACTGGTTGGAGAGATGGTTTGGAAAATGGAAACACCTAGCAGCCTCAATCCTTATTTCGCTTGTAGTGATGATAGGAGTTTTAGTGTTATTTGGTTGTTGCATTATCCCCTGCGCTAGAGGCTTATCCCAGCGGTTAATTGAAACCGCTCTGTCAAAACAGATGCTCTTGCTTTATTGTGCTGATAAAGAAACTCCGTTTTAAATGCTTTAAGACGTGAATAAAGACTTAAAGGAGGGAATTGTTAGAAAAAAAGAGACTCCATAACCATTGGCGTCTCAAGTTACGTAAGAGCCCGAGTGGCGGGAAAATATAGGCGGAGCAAAAAGGGAATCATACTGACGCACTCATGACTAACGGCTTGGTAAGCTGATAGTGACTGTTTATTGGATATTAACTTAGTGAGCCGATGTACTAACTGTTTCATTGGTTACTGGTGAGAACAATAGAAGCGATATGATATAAAAGGCTTTTGCACACGTGTCTCGGGGTCCAGACTGCTCTGCACCCGTTTTGCAAAACGTTCAATAAAATAGTGTTGGATCCACTGCTGCCTGCCTGGCATTCTTTTCTTCTAAACCGAAAGCAAGGACTTTTTATCTAACACTGGGAAGTCCATAATTCTGTCCACTGTTCATAATTTTATGAACCTTGTTCATGTCTCCCCTGCCTTAGCCACCTTTCCCTCTTAAACTGCAAGGCCCCCATGCTGTAGCCTTTCCTCATGGGGGAGCTGCTCCAGCTCTCTCATTGTTTTGGTCATCCTTTTCCATATCCTTTTTCTTCTGTCAGGCCCTTCCAGTTCAGAGCTCTGCGTCATTCACACCCACGACGGAGCTGTGTACAAGGAGATCTCAGTGTGAGCATCTGGAGTGGCATTATTACTGACTAAACCCTTTCCCTGCTCTCCATGGCCTGGGAGATCTAGCGGGATGTGCTCACTCGGGCTCTCATCTTCTGCAAGGCCTTCAGGCACTCAGAGAGCCGTCAGCCGGCCTGTTTGGCAATCCCCGCCTAGCACATGAAAAGGGCCAAGTGTGCCTGGTCTGCCAACACGGCCGGCACAGCTTCTTACAACCCGGCCTGTCTCGGCATGCACCTGAGCGGCCGGGACTCCCTGGCACAATCCCCTGCTTGCGTTTACCCTGCAGGCGGAGGGGCACGGCGGGGGAGGCCTGCGTGCTAACAAGGAGCTGCCAGAACAGGCGACAGAAAAATCTTGGTTACTGAGAGAGCTCCTCCAGTTAGACTGTTTACGGCTCTTAATTAGAGGTTGGAGAGAGTCTGTCTTCTGCAAGCCCGCTGCGGCGCTGGGCCACTTTCATTGGCTGGATTTCTCTCGGAAGGGCTGGCGTCGGATTAGCAGGAGAGGAATCTCTCTGTGGCTGGTTGCAGGGGAGGCTTGTCTGCGCGCTTCCCCGCCAGGAGGGGGAGGCGGCTGTCCTGCAGTGGAGCACCCTTCAGACATGCATCGGCTCCCGGGTTCCGGGCCCAGCAGTTCCAGGTAGCTGGGCTGGGAGCGGCTTTCCCCTCCCTGTGATCCTGGGAAAGACAGAAGGACCAGGCCAGGCGGTGGTTGCCTCAGCCAGCGTTCTCTGCTCCAGGGACAGCTCCCTCCAGATGTTGTTGGACTGCAATGCCCATCGGGCGTAACCAGCATCACCCAACCTTCCCCAGACCATGCTGGCTGGGGTGATGGGAGTTGTAGTCCACGAGCATCTGGAGGGCCAGGGCTCTTGACTGCTGAGCTGTGACCCTCCCTCTAAAAAGCCACTGCTGGTCGGAGTGGACCAGCCCAGCCGAGATGGGCCTCTGTAGCAGAGCCCCTGCTTTGCGTGCAGGAGGGCCCCGGTTCAGACCTGAGCTGGTCGTTAGCAGAAGGCCCGCAGCTCCGGAGGGCACTCATGCTGTTCAGACCAATGGCCCCAGGCCCCATCCCCGGCAGCATCTCCAGGTACAGCGGAGGGGAACCCCTGTCTGAAACCCTGGAGAGAACCCGTAGGTAGAGCTAGATGGGCAGGGGGAGCTTCCTTTGCTCCTGCTTAAAGCAGTGCTTTCTTCAGCACCTCGAGGACTGGAACCTTACTTTATTTCAGGGGAAGGACCATAGCTCAGTAGTGGAGCCCCTGCTTTGCACACAGGAGGTCCGAGGTTTGATCCCCGGCATCCTCCAAGCAGGACCCCCGTCTGAGACCCCGGGAGAGCTGTTGTCTTTGGGCCTGCCCCAGTAGAAGGCGGCTTCCTCTTTAAATCAGCCCTTTCCTCAGAACTGTGAGGGCTGGAATCTTAGCTGATCATTAGCAGACGGCTTGTAGCTCAGTGGCAGAGCACACATGCCAATGGCCCCAGGTTCGATCCTCAGCAGTGTCTCCAGGTACAGCAGAGGAAAAGCCCTGCCCGAGACCCTGGAGAGCCACTGCTGCCAGTCAGCGCACACTGGGTTTCCCCAACCTGGGACCTTCCTGGTGCTGGACCACAGTTCCCAGAATCCTCTAGCCAGCCACAGGCAGCAAGACAGGAACTGGGAGAATGTGTGGAAGAACAAATGGAATGCTTAGCTCCCCGCCCCCCAGATATTTTTCAGGCCTCAAAGGTGTTGTTTCCCTTTCCCTGACGGGTTCTCGGTGTCGGAAATGCTTGTTTGGGGGGCCTTGGCATGGATGCCGCTTGCAGAGGAATGCTGAGTGCAGCATGGGAGGGCCACACTTGCTCTGCTTGGCTCGCCAGGCCCCTCGCAGGGCTGCCTGGGGCAGAGGGGAGGGTGTGTCCCACCTGATGTTTCTCGGGGGTAGGGCCAGGGGGAATCTTCAGAAGGAGCGCCGTTTTCTTTCCTGTGGGGAGGAATGGCTGGCTGGCACTCCATTGTGGAAGGAAGCTGTCTCTGCTCTTGCAACATCACTCCTCCTCCCCTCGCCTCCCCGCTCCGTGTCTCTTGTCTCTTTCCCCACTGTTGCACAAAATGCTAGTTTCGCCCCCCGGAGGCGAGTCCAATTTGCCCCAAACTAAATTGCCCATTTGTAAGCCCTTCCTCACAAAGATTGGAAATAACATACTGGAACATGCCTTTGTAGTTTCATCTGCATGCCCGGTTGCCCTCTTGGAGCGGGACTTGTTAACAAAACTGCAAGCTAAAATCTTCTTTTCATGCTAGTTTCGCCCCCTGGAGGCGAGTCCAATTTGCCCCAAAGAGGAGAGTCAACTTCAGGCTGGGTCCAACTCGATTTTATTGTTTGCAAACAGTTCGACAAAGGAGCTCATGCTCAAAAGCAGAGTCGACCCTGGGCAACCTCCGCGCTACAGTTTTATCACTTAGCTTGCATTCCTCAGCCAGCGTGTCACTTTGATTGGTTGCCAGCGGTTTGCCTGGCTGCCTTACCTTAGGGTTACTGTTTGCTCATTCCAGGCATGCGCAGCTCTTACAGTACTACGTGCTGCTTAAGACACATGCAATGGCTTTTAGGTTACATTTTTACTACAATTCCCCCCTCAAAAGGCTTTTCTCAAATTTATACTCTCTTTGGTCCCGCGGTGGACTATGCACTTAAAGGCGCAAACTATTATCGCTGTGGCATTGACGGTTTTCTCTAAACAGCAAGTGAGGCCTGGGACGCCTTTGTTCTAGCTACTAGAATGTTGACAACAAAAACACAGTTTTTTTGAACTTTTGGAACTCAGTTTTGTTCCGTTCATCAGGAACCCTTGAAACGAGAGCACCCTCTTTCTGCAGAGCTACTTGAGTCCTTTCAGGGGTTCATTATTCCAACGGTGACCTTCAGGTGGGTCAGCTTCCGGTGTGACCCTCTCTGGTGCAGGTGATGCCTTTATTCAGTGTGATGGATCCACTTCTTTCCTCCAGCGACTTTTATAGCCGTGTGAGTGGTGAGTAGAACCTGGAATGGACCCTTTCATTTCTCAGTAAGTGGTTCATTTTTCCAGGACTGGATTAGCACCCAATCGCTGGGATTGAGATTATGCACTGGAGCATCTAAAGGCCAGGATTGGTGCGGTGTCGCAAACCTGTGAAAACAAAACAGACTGCAAAGCAGTAACATAGCCCTGAATCTTAAAACTTTTACTTTTAAATTCACATTTAAGCTGTCAGCCATAGGTAATATCCGAGGTGGGCGCTTATGGAACGTTTAAAGGGTGTCAATTTAATACTTCCCTTGGGGGTGCACCATACTCGAGTCAAGGTGACTGGCAAGGCCTGTGGCCTTTCAACTTAATCTTTAAACAAATTTCAATGAGCATTGTCTTTAATGTGCGGTTCATCTTCTCAACTTGACTTGTGGATTGAGGTTTCCAAGGGGGGTGTAGCTTCTAGTTAGTTTGTTATGCCTGGGCCACTACTTGCATCACTTGTCCAACAAAATGGGGCCCCTGATTTGATTCACTCTCTTTAGGTAACAAGAGCTTAGGGATTACTTTTTAACAGGATCTTGGCTACTGTCTGAGCGGTGCAGTCAATTGCTTTTATCATTACTAGCAGGTACCGATAGCCATGAGTCTGGGGCAACTCTGAAAAGTCAATTTGAAATCTCTGAAAAGGACAGTAAGCGCATGGGCGACTTCTCATTTGAGCTGGGGGCTCAAACATCTTTGAATCATTTTTGAGGCACAAAGGGCAGTCAGCCACTGTTCTCAGGTCTTGGTCCAACCTGAAGGAGGTGCTATCTGCCTCGGGCGCACTCAAAATCGGGGTGTTAAAGGGGGATGATCCCTTTATTAACTAACCATAATTTTTGAACTTCTCAATGAGCGGCTTCAAGCCTGCACAGGTGGCTTTTTTCAGAGGATACTGCCTTACGCACACAGGGCTCTCCCTTTTTAAAGAAGATTTTAATTTGTGTTATGCATTTGGTCGGGCAGGGGTTCTGTCTGCCCACACACATGGATCAACATTCTCTAAAATCTCAGTCCCTTTGGCCTCTGACACAATCTGGATTGCTTGAAGGGCCATTCGATAATTTGAGCCCTGCATTGCTGGCAGCTGTACTACAATCTGATTATCACGGAAGAAGATTTTAGCTTGCAGTTTTGTTAACAAGTCCCGCCCCAAGAGGGCAACCAGGTATGCAGATGAAACTACAAGGGCATGTTCCAGTATGTTATTTCCAGTCTTCGTGAGGAGGGGCTTACACACGGGCAATTTAGTTTGTTTTTTTTTCCCTTTAATTTCTTCTATAGTTACATGCTTTCCACTTTCTCTTGCCGGGGGGCTTCACAGGGATCATAGAAAATGTGGCTCCAGTATCTACTAGGGCTTTACAGTCCTCGCCACCAACCCTTACTTTTACCTTGGGATTCTCCCGAGCGTTTGTTCGTAGGGTGGTGGCCCTTCAGCTAGACTCCCCCCCACTGGAGGACCCTGCCAGCATTTGGCAGCCTTCAGGGTGAGTCTCTTTTCTCTTTTCTTTCAGCTCTGGACAATCTTTCTTCCAATGTCTCTTCTCTCGGCAATACGCACATTTATTGAGCCCCGGTTGGCCCTTTCCTTTTCTCCCCCCCCCCCCCCCCGGTCGCTTCTGTGCTCTCCAGCCGCAGTTTATATCTCCGCCCATGGTGGCTGCCAGCATTGCCTTTTCCTTTTTCCAGGAATGGCACTCTTTTCATGTGCTCTCATGTGCACCATAGCTCTAAAAACTTCATGATCTGGGGTCTGATAAGGCTAAAGCAGGCGGTGATATCAAGGCTTGCTTCAATTTAAGAAAAGCCTTTTTTATTTTAATTGTCCACTTCTAGTGGGTAATATTTTTGTTAGAGCTTCATACGGGGGCTTCACCCCTTTTTATGGCTACTATAGCCTCCCCCTTGTAACAGGCACACTTATCTTTTGGCTTGCCTGTTCTGCAAATCATGTTTCAAATTCTCTGTGCCATGCACCAGTTTTAACTCTTTGTTTTCTCTGCAAGTTAGGCTGTTTGCCATTGCTTCGACAGAGACTCGCTTGCTTAGATCTTCAACGACACACATTTGGGATAAGCTTTCTTTCTTTTTTAAGCCTTTTTGTCTGCTACTTTCTTCTGCCTTCTTTTATACCTTTTTCATATCATTAAAATCTAACACCATGACTGGAAAACATTTGTTTTGTATAGTAGGGCATGGTGGAGCAGATCGACCCATTATACTGCTCCTCTGACTGCATGGTCAGGGCCCATCAAAATCAAGGGAAGGGCGTTCTCATATGTGGAAAGAGTTCCAAGCCACCATTTTTGCATCGGCAACTCCACACTGCATGAGTTTTGGCAGAGTGTCAGGTTTGCCTCTGAGCAAATGGAACGTCAGAACAGTTCAGATTTTGAGAAAGAGCTGGAACACATGGGGCAGGAACTTTCTTAGGCTTCAGGAACACAGCTGGGCTTAGAAGTATCACGGGAGAGTGGGGGACTCTCTCTCTCTCACCTCTTAAGTTAAGAGAATTTGCTGCCCCCTTTTTAAAGGGAAACTAACTTTCGTAGTTTCTCTTTGAACTTTTTGAAGGCTGTTTCCTTTGTAGTCTATGAATCTCTAGAAATTTGTATCTGTATGCTTCATTAGGGTAAATGAAATCCAAGCCTTGGAAATCATAGAATCATAGAATAGTAGGGTTGGAAGGGGCTTACAAGGCCATCGAGTCCAACCCCCTGCTCACTGCAGGAATCCAAATCAGAGCATCCCTGACAGATGGCTGTCCAGCCTCGTCTTGAATGCCTCCAGGGTGGGAGAGCCCACCACCTCCCTAGGGAATGGGTTCCATTGTCGTATTGCTCTAACAGTTAGGACGTTTCTCCTGATGTTCAGCTGGAATCCAGCTTCCTGTCACTTGAGCCCATTATTCCGTGTCCTGCACTCTGGGATGATCGAGAAGAGATCCTGGCCTTCCTCTCTGTGACAACCTTTCAAGTGCTTGAAGAGTGCTATCCTATCTCCCCTCAGTCTTCTCTTCTCAAGGCTAAATATACCCAGTTCTTTCAGTCAAATGCAGCTTTTTATCTGAGTGTTGAAATCACAAATCAAACTGTACACTGAGCTGATCACAAACAAACACACAATCTACAACAACGGGAGTTTAAGGCTATGACAAGCCTCACAGTACTTTTTATGGCAAGTCTTTAACTGTCTAAAGTTCCAGTCCATGTGCAGAGTGCCTCTAACAAAGAAGGCTTTGGGCCATAAAGAAGGGATGTTTTTAACAAAAGCTCTGTGTCTCTTCATCAGTTCGAATGGGGAAGGTGTAACCTTACACCTCTTCTAGATTCCTCCACAGGTAAGAACAGAGCAGTGCTGCTCAGCTTTCCAGTTGTGATGCTTTTCTTGTTTTTTTGCAAATCTCACTCTTTTGTCAGGTCCTCACAGACACCTTCCAGCCTCTCTGCTTGCTAAGGCTAAACCCGCCACGGCGAAGGGGGGTTAGGCAAGTCCCCCTTGGCTCTGCTCTGAGCAGGCTGACAGAGATAAGCTCACACAGACCCTGATATTTCAAGAACTTGCTCTGTCTTTGTTTCTTGATTTTGCCACAGTCTTTAAGTCATCAAACAAATCTCTTTCTTCAGAAGTTGCAACTTTTTAAACTGCTTTTGCTTCTTCTAACAAACTTGGATACGGTGGCAGACAAACTGTCTCTGGAGGGCCCCCTCCCTCCCCCAACAATCTCTCCTCCCAACCTAACAGGCCGAATCAGACCGGGGGGAGCTCAGGGCACCTTGGGCAGGGTCTCCCAGTCTTCAAGCTCCTTCCGTGGGGCTTGAATCGGGGGGAACAGGGGCTTTGGGCTCCACCTCGGAGCATACCATCATGACTTTACAATATTGAACTTTATATTCAACCTTTTCTCGCCTTCAGTGGATTTTGGTTGGCACTCATCCAAATGCTGATAACCTCACCTTCCCTGAGGCAAATTTATCTCTTACTACTTTATTCAGACACCACCCGGGGTCTCTTGCCCCTGTGGTCCTTTGCCAGTAACACATTTACACTTCTGTAACTAAGGGGGATTCTTTCCGCACCAATTCAACCAACCATCAATATTCACCACATTTTTATATACAGCATTTACAAGATTTACACCAAAGGATCCTATGTCTGGCCAACTAATTCCAAATGCTGGCCATTCCAATTGACAGAGTGTAACCAGCTTGCCTTTCGACATCTTAGTACACGGAGTCTGACAAACCTCAGGCGCTTGACTTTGCTAAAGTTCCTGAGCATGCATCCCAAGGGAGTGGCAGAGCTTTCTAAATGGGAGCTACCCACCCCCATTGTGCCTACCTCTGTTTGAAACCACACACGGAGCCTGACAAACCTCCGACACTTACACAGAGTCTGACAAACCTCAGACGCTCCGAAGGCAACTCAAACAGAAAGACAGAAGGGAAATCAAGTACTTACTCCGCCCAGCACCCTAGTGCCGTCTCTTCAGACCCATTCAGCCTGGTTGACTCAATCAATGGAGTCCACGCCTTCAACCTCCTGGGTGTCCCGACCCCCGTTCTCTGGTGCCGTGGCAGACCTCAAAGGCGGTCCGGCGCGCCCCACAGGCACCTTTGCCGGTTCTGTCGTTTGACCCCAGGGTGGTCCAAGGGACTCCTGACTGCTCGCCAGTTTGTTGCACAAAATGCTAGTTTCGCCCCCTGGAGGCGAGTCCAATTTGCCCCAAAGAGGAGAGTCAACTTCAGGCTGGGTCCAACTCGATTTTATTGTTTGCAAACAGTTCGACAGAGGAGCTCACGCTCAAAGCAGAGTCGACCCTGGGCGACCTCCGCGCTACAGTTTTATCACTTAGCTTGCATTCCTCAGCCAGCCTGTCACTTTGATTGGTTGCCAGCGGTTTGCTTGGCAACCTTATCTGAGGGTTACTGTCTGCTCATTCTAGGCATGCGCAGCTCTTACAGTACTACGTGCTGCTTAAGACACATACAATGGCTTTTAGTTTACATTTTTACTACAATTATCATTATTATATTTATACCCTGCCTTTTTCCCAGTACTGGGACACAAGGCAGCTTACAAAAATTAAAACATATACAATTAAAACATATGAAAATATACAAAAGTTAAAATATAAATTAAATAACAATGTAATTAAAATTATATTAAAACGTTAAAACAGCATTTTAAAACAACATTTCAGCAGCTTGCCCCCAGGTGCCAACTATGTCCCAAAGGCCTGCTGGAACAAGAATGTTTTAGTCCGCCTCCAGAAACACATCAAGGAGGGAGCCATCCTAGCCTCCCCGGGAAGGGTGTTCCACAGCCGTGGGGCAGCCACCAAGAAGGCCTTCTCCTGGGTTCCCACCAAATGTGCCAGTGACAGTGGTGGGACTTAGAGAAGGGCCTCCCCAGAGGATCTCAGGACACGGGCAGGTTCATAAGGGAGGATACAGTCTTTCAGATAACCTGGACTGGAACCATATAGGGTTCCTCTCCCAGGTTATGAAACCTCTCCCAGTGGTTTCATGTAGATTTTAAATAGCATGGGGGACAGAACAGAACCCTGAGGGATCCTGCAAGCTGACAGCCACGGAGTCGAACAGGCATCCCCCAACACCACCTTCTGTGTTTGCCCTGCTAGGAAGGAATGAAGCCACTGTAAAACAGTACCCCCAAGTCCCATCCCAGCGAGGAGTCCCAGAAGAATACCATAATTGGCTTTGTTTTTCAGTCCCCTAAGCTCTTATGAATAATGACTTCCTGTTACCCTTTGGCAAATCCAAAAGATTCTCAAGTTACAGCTGATGACCTCCTGGAGGGTTGCTCCCCTCCACCCCCTGGACATCGGCCTGTCTTTCACACATTCCTTCCCAAAGACCTCCAGCCAGCCCCTCCTGCAAGAGTTCATGTTGCATCTTAGAAATCCTGCAAAATCAGGAAAGTTTCTTAACAGTGAAATAAATGTGTGTGCATGTGAGTGCAAGAGAGAGGGGGGTGGAATAGTGTGTGTGGGGGTTAAACTTGTTGTTCTGGAGAGGGAGGGAAAGCAACTGTTCCTAATTTTGCCACTGGGGCTAGAGACAACTCAGCCCTTTGGCTCTAGATCCAGCTGCAGGAGATAGTAATCAGAAGCAGATGGGCCTTCACTTTGGCCCATGGGGCGCCTCTTTCACTGCAAAGAGAATAAGGTTGTTTTTCTGAAGAGTTTCATGTTCCTGAGCCCATGTTTGCTGATTAGGAGCTATGGTCTATATTCATTTATTTTTGTTGAAGCAGCTTGAAAAAAAGCCCATGGAGTTTTACATCCCACCCCCTGCTCCTTTCATTTCTAGCAAGGGATGGGGGTGATATTTTCTTCAGTTTGCATTTCAATGTGCATTTACCTTTTGTTGTTCAATCGTTCAGTCGTGTCCGACTCTTCGTGACCCCACGGACCATAGCATGCCAGGCCTTCCTGTCCTGCGCTCTCTCCCGGAGCATGCTCAAGTCCATATTCATTGCATCAGTGATGCTTTTAGGGAAATTGCTTGTGGGAAAGGTGCATATCAGGCAAAAATACATACCAAAAGATATGCATTCATGTAGTAAAAATGTAACCTAAAAGCCATTGTATGTGTCTTAAGCAGCACGTAGTATTGTAAGAGCTGCGCATGCCTGGAATGAGCAGGCAGTAACCCTAAGATAAGGTTGCCAAGCAAACCGCTGGCAACCAATCAAAGTGACACGCTGGCTGAGGAATGCAAGCTAAGTGATAAAACTGCAGCGCGGGGGTTGCCCAGGGTTGACTCTGCTTTGAGCGTGAGCTCCTTTGTCGAACTGTTTGCAAACAATAAAATTGAGTTGGACCCAGCCTGAAGTTGACTCTCCTCTTTGGGGCAAATTGGACTCGCCTCCAGGGGGCGAAACTAGCATTTTGTGCAACATTCAGAGAAATGTGCACAAAGATGCTTATGAATTTCCATGCAAACTTTTTTTAAAAAATCCTAAAAGTTGAGAATGAACTGAACTCAAGACTAGAGAAATTCTCAAAGACCAATCGAGCTGGAGACTGGAAAAATGAGTAACTGAGATAAACCAGAATGGATGGATTCATCCCTGCATAGTTGCTGCCTTAATTTCTTGCTAGGGGTCCTGTCCCTTTAATAGCTGCCTGGGAGGCAGAAATGTAATTGGTGAAAATCCGATGCCCTTCTGGTCACTGTAGCTCCCAGAGGGATGCACATAAGACAATCAGGCCTGTCTAATCCAGCCTTCTGTTCTTGCAGTGGCCAAACTGATGCCTATAGGAAGAGACCCACAGGCACGACAGGGCAGTAGCACCCTCCCATTCATGTTCAGGGCCAAACTGGTATTCAACTGCAGTGCTGTGTAGCACCTATCAGATGAACCCAGTGTGAATTTGTATCTCTGTCATGATCTCACTAGGTTGGATGAGGCACAGCATGTTTCTCTCAGTTTCAGTCTTCCCAGCTGCGCTATGAGTGTGTGTGCATGTTAATAATACTGACCGTACTTCATAAGACCGTTGTAAAGATTATAGAGACAATGTGTGGGAAGCTGTTTTGAACACTGAACATGAGAAGAGTCATGGCAGATCAGACCCAGGGTCCATCTAGTCCAGCCTTCTGTTCACACAGTGGCCGACCAGATGTTGACCAGGAACCCACAAGCAGGGCATGAGCACAACAGCACCCTCCCACCCATGTTCCCCAGCAGCTGGTGCACCCAGGCTCACTGCCTCTGGTAGTGGAGGGAGCACAGAGCCCTCAGGACTAGTAGCCACAGATAGCCTTCTCCTCCTCCAGGAATTTGTCCACCCCCCTTTTGAAGCCATCCAAACTGGTGGCCATCACTACATTCTGTGCTAGCAAATTCCATAGTTGAACTCTGTGCTGTGTGAAGAAGTCCTTCCTTTTGTCTGTCCTAAATCTCCTACCAATCGCTAAGCCACTAGTGCTCCCACTGAAAGCTCTAAGTCTGCATCCTCTCCATCTGTTGAATTCCAGCCTGTGACATGACTCTTAAAGGCACCAGGTCTATAGGCAGGCTTCCTTTGTATTACAATGGGAATAGCCATGGACATGAAACATTGTTTTTTTTCACAAGCATTTCACCATAACCTGATGTACAGCCCATGTGTGTGTGTGTGTGTGTGACTTACATAAGAGTGGAAAAAGAAAAGCCCTGTTCAGAGATGGTCAAACAATTGCAGGGTAGTGTAGACATTCGTATCATCCTACAGAAAAGGGGTCCCTTCACGGATCACTGCCTTGTTGTGGCGAAGGGGCTTGTGTGACTCAGTGAAGCCATAAGCTATGCCGTGCAGGGCCACCCAAGACGGACAGGTCATGGCGGAGAGTTCTGACAAAACGTGGTCCACTGGAGAAGGAAATGGCAACCCACTCCAGGATTCCAGCCAAGAAAACCCCATGGAACGTATCCCAAGGCTACAAGAGATGACGCCGGAAGATGAGCCCCTCAGGTCGGAAGGTGTCCAGTATACTCCTGGGGAAGAGCAGAGGGAATTTCCAAGTAGCACCAGAAAGAGTGAAGTGGCTGGGGCAAAGCCGAAAGGACACTCAGCTGTGGATGTGTCTGGTAGTGAAAAGAAAGTCCGATGCTGTAAAGAACAATATTGTTTAGGAACCTGGAATGTCAGATCAATGAATCAAGGTAAGCTGGAGGTGGTCAAGCATGAGATGGCAAGATTGAACATGGATATCTTGGGAATCAGCGAACGAAAATGGACAAGCATGGGCGAATTTAATTCAGGTGACCATCATATCTACTACTGTGGGCAAGAATCCCGTAGAAGAAATGGAGTAGCACTCATAGTCAACAAAAGGGTGGGAAAAGCAGTACTGGGGTACAATCTCAAAAACGACAGAATGATCTCAGTACGAATCCAAGGCAAACCATTCAACATCACAGTAATTCAAGTCTATGCCCCAACCACTGAGGCTGAAGAAGCTGAGGTTGATCAGTTCTATGAAGACCTACAACACCTTCTAGAACTAACACCAACAAAAGATGTCCTCTTCATCACAGGGGATTGGAATGCTAAAGTAGGAAGTCAAGAAATCACTGGGATAACAGGCAAGCATGGCCTTGGTGTACAAAATGAAGCAGGACAAAGGCTAATAGAGTTCTGCCAAGAGAACACGCTGATCATAGCAAACACTCTTTTCCAACAGCACAAGAGGCGACTCTACACATGGACATCACCAGATGGTCAACATCGAAATCAGATTGATTATGTCCGTGCAGCCAAAGATGGAGAAGCTCTATACAGTCAGTAATAACAAGACCTGGAGCTGACTGTGGCTCAGATCATGAGCTTCTTATTGCAAAATTTCAGGTTAAATTGAAGAATGTAGGGAAAACCACTAAACCATTCAGGTATGACCTCAGTCATATCCCTTATGAATATACAGTGGAGGTGAGGAATAGATTTCAGGGATTCGACCTGATAGACAGAGTGCCTGAGGAACTATGGACGGAGGTCCGTAACATTGTTCAGGAGGCAGCAACTCAATCCATCCCAAAGAAAAAGAAATGCAAGAAAGCAAAGTGGCTGTCTGATGAAGCATTGCAAGTAGCTGAGGAAAGAAGGGAAGCGAAAAGCAAGGGAGAAAGGGGAAGATATATCCAACTGAATGCACAGTTCCAGGGAATAGCAAGGAGAGACAAGAAGGCCTTCTTCAATGAACAATGCAAAGAAATCGAGGAAAACAATAGAATGGGAAAGACTAGAGATCTCTGCAAGAAAATCGGAGATCTCAAGGGAACGTTTTGTGTGAAGACGGGCATTATAAAGGACAAAGAAGGCAGGGACCTAAGAGAAGCAGATGAGATTAAGAAGAGGTGGCAAGAATACACAGAAGAACTATACAGGAAAGATCTGAATGTCCCTGATAGCCATGGTAGTGCGCTCACTGAACTTGAGCCGGACATCCTCGAGAGTGAAGTCAAGTGGGCCTTAGGAGTCATTACTAACAACAAAGCTAGTGGAGATGACAGTATTCCAGCTGAGCTATTTAAAATCCTAAAAGAAGGTGCTGTTAAAGTGCTGCACTCAATATGCCAACAAATTTGGAACACTCATCAGTGGCCACAAGACTGGAAAAGGTCAGTTTACATTCCAACCCCAAAGAAGGGCAATGCCAAAGAGTGTTCAAACTACCGTACAATTGCGCTCATTTCACATGCCAGCAAGGTGATGCTCAAAATCCTACAAGCTAGGCTTCAGCAGTATGTGAACCGAGAACTACCGGAAGTACAAGCTGGGTTCTGAAGAGGCAGAGGAACTAGAGATCAAATCGCCAGCTTTCGCTGGATCATGGAGAAAGCAAGAGAATTCCAGAAAAACGTCTATTTCTGCTTCATTGACTACACTAAAGCCTTTGATTGTGTGGATCACAACAAACTGTGGCAAATTCTTGAAGAGATGGAAGTACCAGATGGGAGATCTTAAAGAGATGGGAGACCACCTTACCTGTCTCCTGAGAAACCTGTACGAGGGTCAAGAAGCAACAGTAAGAACCGGACATGGAACAACCGATTGGTTCAAAATTGGGAAAGGAGTATGACAAGGCTGTATATTGTCGCCCTGCTTATTTAATTTATATGCAGAGTACATCATGAGAAACGCCGGGTTGGATGAATCACAGGTTGGAATTAAGATTGCCGGGAGAATTATCAACAACCTCAGATATGCAGACGATACCACCCTAATGGCAGAAAACGAAGAGGATATGAATAGCCTCTTGTTGAGGATGAAAGTGGAGAGTGCAAAAGCTGGTTTGAAACGCAACATTAAAAAAACTAAGATCGTGGCATCTGGCCCCATCACTTCCTGGCATATAGAAGGGGAAGAAATGGAAGCAGTGACAGATGTTATTTTCTTGGGCTCCAAGATCACCGCAGACGGTGACTGTAGCCATGAAACTGTAGCCATGAAATTAAAAGACACTTGCTCCTTGGGAGGAAAGCTATGGCAAACCTAGACAGCATAGTAAGAAGCAGAGACATCACCTTGCCGATAAAGGTCCGCATAATCAAAGCTATGGTTTTCCCAGTAGCAACATATGGCTGTGAGAGCTGGACCATAAGGAAGGCTGAGCGCCGAAGAATCGATGCCTTCGAACTGTGGTGCTGGAGAAAACTCTTACGAGTCCCCTGGACTGCAAGGAGGTCAAATCAGTCCATCCTAAAGGAAATCAACCCTGAGTGGTCATTGGAAGGACAGATACTGAAGCTGAAGCTCAAACATTTTGGCCACCTAATGCAAAGAGAAAAGTCCCTGGAAAAGACCCTGATGCTGGGAAAGACTGAAGGCAAAAGGAGAAGGGGACGGCAGAGGATGAGATGGCTAGATCGCATCACTGATGCAATGAATATGGACTTGATCACGCTCCGGGAGAGAGCGCAGGACAGGAAGGCCTGGTGTGCTATGGTCCACGGGGTCATGAAGAGTCGGACACGACTGAACGACTGAACAACAACAATAACAGAAAAGGGGAACCAAATAATTGGTGGGGCTAAGCATCTTCCCTATAAAGAAAGGCTAAAACCATTTGGGAGCTCTTGAGCAAGGTTTGTGCATGGACATGGTAGACTGGTTTATAAACCAACCTTGTATTTAAGCACTAGCCTGGTCGCCTTAGGTGAAAAGCAATTGTATGCAGGCAATTGAGTGGCCTGGCCGAGGCGAAAGGATAGAACAATCCATCTCTCCTCTACGTCTGGCATAGAAATGCAGTGAGCTACTACAAGACAGATGGGAGCTCTCTGTTCCTCCTCTGCCAGCCCCCAGCAGGCTGGTAAACTTGTTTGTTTGTTTGTTTGTTTGTTTTTGGAGGCTAGTAACTTCTGTGGGCATGCTGTGTGGACAAAAAGACAGAGCATCCCTGACAGGTGGCTGTCCAGCCTCGTCTTGAACGCCCCCAGTGTGGGAGAGCCCACCACCTCCCTAGGGAATTGGTTACATTGTCGCATTGCTCTGACAGTCAGGAGGTTTTTCCTGATGCTCAGCCGGAATCTGGCTTCCTGTCACTTGAGCCCATTATTCCGTGTCCTGCACTCTGGGACGATCGAGAAAAGATCCTGGCCTTCCTCTCTGTGACAACCTTTCAAGTACTTGAAGAGCGCTATCCTATCTCCCCTCAGTCTTCTCTTCTCAAGGCTAAACAGGCCCAGTTATTTCAGTCTCTCTTCATAGGGCTTTGTTTCCAGTCCCCTGACCATCTTTGTTGCCCTCCTCTGAACCCTCTCCAGTTTGTCTGCGTCCTTCTTCAAGTGTGGTGCCCAGAACTGGACACAGTACTCCAGATGAGGCCTAACCAGTGCTGAGTAGAGGGGGACTAGTACTTCCCGGGATTTGGAAGCTATGCTTCTATGAATGCAGCCCAAAAGAGCATTGGCCTTTTTTGCAGCCACATCCCATTGTTGGCTCATATTCAGCTTTTGATCGACAACAATTCTAAGATCCTTCTCGCTTGTAGTGCTGTTGAGCCACGTATCCCCCATCTTGTAACTGTGCATGTGGTTTCTTTTTCCTAGGTGCAGAACTTGGCATTGATCCCTATTAAATGTCATTCTGTTGTTTTCTGCCCAGTGCTCCAGTCTATCCAGATCCCTTTGAATTTTGTTTCTGTCTTCCAAAGTATTAGCTATCCCTCCCAATTTTGTGTCATCTGCAAATTTGATCAGCATTCCCTGCACCTCCTCCTCCAAGTCATTAATAAAAATGTTGAAGAGCACTGGGCCCAAGATTGAGCCCTGCGGTACCCCACTCATTACCTCTCCCCAGTTTGAGAAGGTCCCATTGATAAGTACTCTTTGAGTCCGATCCTGTAGCCAACTGTGGATCCACCGGATCATTGTTTCCTCTAGCCCACTTTGAGCTAGTTTGCTCATCAGGATATCATGGGGCACTTTGTTGAAAGCTTTGCTGAAGTCAAGGTATATGATGTCTACAGCATTCCCACGGTCCACAAGGGAGGTGACTTGATCAAAAAATGAGATCAGATTTGTCTGGCAGGACTTGTTTTTGACAAATCCATGTTGGCTTCGAGTAATCACCGCATTGTTTTCAAGGTGCTTACAGAGTGATTGCTTTATCATCTGCTCCAGAATTTTCCCAGGGATTGATGTCAGACTGAGTGGTCTGTAGTTCCCAGGTTCCTCCTTTTTACCCTTTTGGAAGATAGGGACCACATTAGCCCTCCTCCAGTCATCTGGCACTTCCCCTGTCCTCCATGATTTCTCAAAGAGAATAGACAGCGGTTCTGGGAGTTCTTCTGCCAGTTCCTTTATTACTCTAGGGTGCAGTTCATCTGGCCCTGGAGATTTGAGCTCATTCAAAGTAATTAGGTGTTCCTTGACCACATGTCTATCAATCTGAAGCTGCAATCCTGCCCCTTCAGCCTGCACTTCGCCTTTGCCAGGGGGGTCATAGACCCTCTTTTGGGAGAAGACTGAGCCAAAGAAGGAATTGAGCACCTCTGCCTATTCTTTGTCATCTGTTATCGTTTTGCCATCCTTATTTAATAGCTGAACCACCATTTCTTTTCTCTGCCTTTTACTACGCACGTAGCTGAAGAAAGCCTTTTTGTTGCTTTCAGCCTCCCTTGCTAACCTCAGCTCGTTCTCAGCTTTAGCCTTCCTGACGCCATCCCTGCAATTCTGTGCTACCTGCTTGGACTCTTCTTTTGTCGCCTGGCCTTCTTTCCACTTCCTATATGTGTCCTTTTTTGTTTTCAGGTCATCTCTAAGCTTTTTGTGAAGCCACATTGGCTTTTTCTGTTGTCTTCCACCTTTTTTCCTTGTTGGAATTGTTTGTGATTGTGCCTTGAGAATTTCCTTTTTTAAAAGCTCCCACCCATCTTGGGCTCCTTTTCTCATTAGAGTCGCTTGCCATGGGACCTTACTGATCATTGTTCTGAGTTTATGAAAATCAGCTTTCCTCAAATCCATGGTACGCGTTTGACTACACTTGGCTTTTGCTTCCCTTAGAACCAAGAACTGAAGTGCAACATGGTCACTTTCCCCCAGAGTTCCTGTAACTGCTCCTTTATCCACTAAGTCATCTCTGTTGGGTAGGATGAAGTCAAGGATAGCCGATCCTCTAGTTCCTTCCTCTACTTTCTGTAGGAGGAAGTTGTCCGCCACACAAGTCAGGAATTTCCTGGAGGGGCCATGTTTTGCAGAATTTGTCTCCCAACAAATATCGGGGAAATTGAAGTCCCCCATGACTACTACATCATGCTTCCTTAAAACATTGGCTATTTGCTTTTCAAAAGTTTCATCCTCGTCTTCTCCTTGGTTGGGTGGCCGTTAGTAGACTCCGACCACCAGGTTCCTTTTATTCTTTGCTCCATTTATTTTGATCCAGATGCTCTCGATGGGGCTACCAAGCTCCTCCTCCTGTATTTCTGTGGAGAGATATGTATTTTTCACATACAGTGCCACCCCACCTCCCTTTCTGTTCCTCCTGTTCTTTTTGAGCAAGTTATGATCAAGTTGAAGTTATGTTCAAGGCCTGGCATTCAGCAGCAGCAGTTTCAACCCAGGGGGGTCTGTTGCCAGGGCCATCCAGGTTATTTGAGTTGGGGGACGGTTTAGGGACAGTCAGCACCCTATTGTTACACACTCTGCCTTTAGAGTATGACTGTCTCCCCGCTCCGTATCTCCCTCTGCCCTGTAGAACTGTAATGGCCATTCCCTGGCTCCCAACACCTCCTCCCTTCTTTAAAGACACATCTCTAGTGCAGGCAGTCCTGCAGGCCACACTGAGACAAACAGTCCCCTTCCCTCCTTTCAAGCAGGGGTACAGGCCCTCGCCCTCGTGTTCCCCCGAAGTGGCTCCCCCAAAGGGGTGACCCCCTTTGGTGTCACCCCCTTCACCAGCAACACCCGCTGGTGGTGGTTCCGCCCCCACCGGGGCCTGGGTTTTATGCCCCAGCTCCCACAGGTGTTGCAGCTGGGAGTGGGGTGGTGCTTGGCTGGACCTGGGTCTGCAAGGAGGCAGAGTAGAAGTCCCCCAGGTGAAGGCAGAGCTCCAGCAAGGCAGCAGCAGCAAGAGCACCGGATCCCACCTGCCTTGCAGCACTGAAGGGCTTCTTCTCCTTGCAGCAACGAATAGTTAAACCTCTGACAGGGGAGGAACTGCATCCTGTCTCTGGTGCACATGTACATAGTGATGTACATTGCTGGGAAATCCGGCTTGCTTTGCGTCTGCAAGATGAGTTGTGGGCTGTTCCCTGAACTCCAGCAACTTTTCCGCGCATTTTTGAAGGTTCCATAACTTGCACACATTATTTAGCTATTTGTGCAAATTATGGCTGAATGTGTGCAAATTATGGCTGAATTTGCACAAATTACACAAATGTGGCCATAATTTGTGTAATTCGCACCAATTCAGCCGTAATTCATGGCAATTCAGCTGTAATTTATGCAGATTGTTCAGACATTTGTAAATTGCAGAACCTTCCAAAAAATGTGCAAAATTGCCAGAAAGATCTCCAAACTGCACTGACTCCCTGTAGATCAAGCTAGGAGCTGCAGCGGGACCCAAAATGTAGTCCAGGCAGCTGAGTCTAGGTAAACTTGTCAAACTCCACCCTCTAAATGGATTTCTCTGAAATTCCTACATTTATGTCAGTGCATGTGCATGAAGGCACCACATGCTGCACAGCCTTGCTGTGTTACACGCTGGCTGCAGCTGCTGATGGAGTATATTTTGAACTGTTGATAACAGATGGCAGAGCAATTACATTTTGTGTTCTGTTCATTTTTTTTTTTCTGTAACCAAAAGAACAAACTCTCCCACTTGGCTTTTAAATCAATGGAGGATAGAGTAAACACCAGAGAATCATAGAATAGCAGGGTTGGAAGGGGCCTACAAGGCCATCAAGTCCAACCTCCTGCTCAATGCAGGAATCCAAGTCAGAGCATCCCTGACAGATGGCTGTCCAGCCTCGTCTTGAAGGCCTCCAGTGTGGCCACCAGGCATTGGACAGCCTGCCATCTTGCATGCTGCAGCTGCTGAGTATTATGGAATAGCAGTAATTTATTATGTTTTCCTAGGCAGCTGCAGAATAAAGTAATATGGCATATAAAAGGTGGAGAAGAATAATCAGTGATGATTACAGCCTTTCTCAACCGGGTGCCCTCCAGATGTGTTGGGCTACAACACCCATCATCCTCAGACACCATGGCCAATGCTGGTTGAGCATAGAGATGTCCATTGCTGAGAAATTTGGTTATTTTTTTAGTTAATGGAGTCAATGGCACATATGGCTTGATTTGCGTTTGCGAGCCAAGCTGTGGTCTTTTCCCCAAACTCCAGGAACTTTTGGTGTGTATTTTCCCACAGATTCTGAGCAATTTGCACAGATTTCTGAGCAATTTGTGCAAATTGCAGAACCTGGGCAGGGAGGGAGTTGCAAAATGCCCAGAAAATCCATCAGCGGGCCTGACTTGCTGCATACTGAGTTGGGCACCACAGTCGGAACCAGAATGAAGTCTGGGGGGCTGAACCTAGGAAAACCCATCAAATTCCACCCCCCAAATGGATTTCTCAGATATCCCTATTTGAGCATGACAGGAGTTGGAATCCAACATTTCTGAAGGGCACCAGGTTGGAGAAGGCTGATGTAAAATCATAGAACTTTAGATTTGGAAGATAGTTTGGAAGGCATCTAGTCCACCCCCATGCTCAGTGCTGGAATCTCACAACTACAGCAACCCTGCCACATGGCCATCTGGTCTCTGCTTGTACCATTGGGAAGAGTCTCCTAATGTTTAACCAAAATCTGCTTCCCTGAAATTTCTATCCGTTGGCTCTGGACACCAGAGAACAAGTCTGTTCCATCTTCTGTGTGATAGCCCTTGAGATATTTGAAGAATGTTATCACGTCGCCCCTCTAGTCTAAATATGCCCAGCTCTTTTAACCATTCCTTGTCCTAGTCACCATCCTCTGGACACACTCTAGTTTATCAATATCCTTCTTAAAAAGTGGTAGCCACCCAGAACAGGACACAGAACAGATATAGCCCGTACATGCCTAACACTGAAAATCTAGAACCTTACTTGTTATTTACAAGCTTGTTGGATTGTTCACCCAGCACTAGTTTTCTCTGCTGGATTCCAGAGTCCACCCACAGTACTGAATGGATGCTTGTTCAAAATTGTCTGGAAAAAAGTTTAAGGAGATACCACAATCTCTTAAGGGTATTACTCCCACAGTTGACCTGTTCTGAGCATTAAGCATTCTCTGCCTGTAACGTGTTTTTTTCTGGTGACATTCCATTCTGCACATGTTCAAAAATTAAAAAGTTATAATCATGGTTTGCATATTACAGAGCTGGGCTCTAGCACAGAAAATAATTGCTACGATGCCCCTCCAAACTGGAGTATACCATGGTGCACAACTTTGCACGATCTCCATGCATGATATTGTGCTGGCAGTAACACACCATTGCCCCTTGTCCTGTCAATGCTCTCACTTATAGTGCAATCCTATACATGTCTACTCAGGAGTAAGAGCCATTGAGTTTAATGTGGCTTACCCCAGGTAGGGATGCTGCCAAAAACTGTAATGAAATCAGATGAGTTTGGATTTCTATGGATCCAACCTGTGGATTCCGCAGTGGACTGGCTTTTCCCAAGTTGCACAGATTCCGCGGACTTGCGGACTGTTTTCTTTTTAGTTTCCAGAATTGTATACAAGTTTAGTTGTAGAAAAATACAGAAAGTTTTAAAAAAAACACTGGCGGAAAATGCCCCATAGGCCACATCAAATAGAGAACACTTTCAAATAGAGGGCTGTCCTCTGACAGCCCCGAAAATGGAAAACTATTCTCTGTAAAATAGAACACATGGCCACCCTAGTTGGTGACCACTTTTCCCCAAGTAATGTGCCATTCCTCCCGCATTCCTCCCCATTCTTCGTTCTTGCTTCACATCTCATGGGGTGGAGCCCTGCAACAGGAAGCAGGTCTGGCTCCAATTACAACCTGCACATGCAGTGTGCTTTCCCCCTTTCCCCCTGATTTTGCTGAACACCCAGGCCTCATCACAGAGCCAATGACAGCTGTTCCCTAGCTGCTGCCCATCTCTATATTGCCCACAGCACTGGTCAGTTTTCAAGTGCAGGCACTCATTGTGACAGCCCCCCTAGCCACACCCCCAAGGAGAGTCCAAACATTCAGGCAGCTGTGTTGATTCATGTCAATGAGCCAGTTCTAGGGGTTTTCCTCTCCACCAAGAGCAGGTCATTTACCAAGCAAATGGGCCTTAATTGCCCATTCAAGACCAAACCACCCCAAAATTCTTTGCATTACAACAGGGAATAATATATTGTTGCTGGGATAATTCATTTCCCCCCAGCTGTAGAGAAGATTGCAGCTAAGCTCAAAAGGAACAGGAAATTTTGAGGGTGAGTGGAAGGGAAGATGATGCCAGCATCCCTGCTAATAAAACAGCGGTGCTGCTGTATCCTTGCAAACCCTCCACTACACTACTGGATGTCCAGGTTTCTTGGTTGCCTCCACCTCAAATGATCCAGCTTGCAGTGAGCTTCTGGCTTCCAGAGCTGAAACGAGTTTGCAATGGGGTGGGGGGAGGAGGAATGATCCCATGAGTTTTCCTTGCTCAGATTTATCTGCAAAATTTCAAAATTTGAATCTCCTAATTTCCACCCCCAATAACTTAATCACAACTGAGATACCAGGATTGTCCAAACTTCTTGTGTCTGAGCAATCCTTTCTCCCCTTCCAACCCCCGAATTCAAATGACAGGGCTGGTTTGTTCTTGCTCTCAAAAGGGTTCCCTTTTTGAAGAAGAACAGGTAAGAGTTTCTCACCCTTTATGTTTCTGGATGAGTCACTGATATGGGCATGCCTCTTGATTTCAGAACAGGGACATGTACAGAGATATGATGGGCAAGCTCAGCAGAGGGTAGATTGTTCTTTTGCATCAGGAGTGATTCAGTGATCAACTATCACCCAATGCAGAGGAAGAGAGGAATCACCCATTCTGATCAGAGAGAGATTGGAATAGGGATGTACGAAAGTTCTGCCATGGATCTCAGGGAGGCCGAATGCCAGCGCATTCGGCCCCCTGAAATCGGTGGCGGAACGGTCCCCCGCCCCCCGCCCAGGACGGGACTTACCTTAGGCGGATCTTCCTGGCGGCGGCGGCTCCGGCGGTGGCTCCGGCGGTGGCGGCGGCGGCGGCAGGTCTTCCGACCGGCTGCCACCGCAGCCATTTCCAGGTAAAACAACAACAACAACAAAAAACACGATAGGCTACGTAAAGACTTACGTAGCCTATCACGGCTAGATTTTAAAAAAACACCGTGATAGGCTATGTAAATGTTTACGTAGCCTATCACGGCTGATTAAAACAAAAAACGCGCGTACGCAAATGGCGGTGCCCATGGGTGCCGCCATTTGCGTACACACATTTTTTTTTGTTTTTGTTTTAATCAGCTGTGATAGGCTACGTAAACATTTACGTAGCCTATCAAGGCTGACTGCAGGGACGCAAACAGCAGCGGCTACGGCCACCGCCATTTGCGTCCCTGCTAGCCAGCAGCTGGATGTCCGGCTGCTGGCGGAGCTGGCCAGCAGCTCTGCAGAATCCCTGCAGAGTGGAGCCGGCCGGCCAGGATTCCAGGGGGGAGGAATGGAGCGCCTCCCCCCCCGGCCAGGATTCCCGGGGGAGGGACGGAACGCCTCCCCCCCAGCATCAGCATAATCCGCGGAAAGGTAAGTACCTTTCGTACATCCCTAGATTGGAAGGAGACCAGCCCAGACCAAGGACTCATCCAGAGTCACAGCTGGCTGCCTCCTCTGGAGGTAAAGTTATTTTCCTGCATTGCTGTGTTGGGAATGATTGAATGCTCAAATTGCACCAAAGGAGACAAGACAGCACAGAGAATCATACAGTGATGCAACAGGTAGCCTCCTCTGTGGGTTTTTATCTTGGTGCTCTTAGGAGATTTTGACTGATAAATTTATATCTTGCAGCTCATCATTTGGCCATAACTGGACTCAGGTGCAAAAATTGGATCGTCTCATTGGTAGGGCATAGGGATATACGAAAGTCACTTACCTTTTCGCGGATTCTGTTCATGGGGGGGGAGGCATTCTGTCCCTCCCCCCGGATTCCTCGACGGGCGGGGAGGCGATCCGGTTCTCCCCCCCAGAATCCTCGACAGCCAGCTGTGCTCCGCGGTGGCTCTGTGGAGCAGCCGGCCAGGCCCAGGCCAGGGCTGTCCGCAGCCGGATTTCCGGCCACGGAGGGCTCTAGGTAAAAATACAAAACAAAACGCATACACAAATGGTGGCGGCTACGGCTGCCACCATTTGCGTTCCTTATTTTTCGCCGTCTTAGTCTATGTAAATATTTACGTAGACTAAGACGAAGAAAAGAAAGGGGAACGCAAATAGCGTACTGGGCGCTATTTGCGTTCCCCTTTCTTGTCTTTGTCTTAGTCTATGTAAATATTTACGTAGACTAAGACAGCGAAAAATAAGGAACGCAAATGGAGGTGGCTGTAGCCGCCGCCATTTGTGTACATGGTTTTTTTTTCACCCAGACATGATAGGCTACGTAAGTCTTTACGTAGCCTATCACGTCTATGGGGGGGGGGGGGAGAAAAAAACACAGACTGCAAATGGCGGCGGCAGCCAGTCAGAAGACCAGCCACCACCGCCGCCGAAGTCGCTGCTGGAGCCGCCGCCATCCGAAACATCCGCCCCAAATAAGTCTTGTCCCGGGAGGGATCCGCGGGGGGCAGGGGGGGGGCAGGCCGTTCCGCAATGGATTTCGGGGGGCCGAATGCACTGGCATTCGGCCTCACCGAGATCCATCGTGGAATTCTCTGACATCCCTAGTAGGGCATTGCAAATTTGTGTAGGGAAAATTCAATTTCCCTGCCACAGGTTGGGCAGCTGCAACAGGGGAAGAGGTTTAGATCCTTGCAATAACTTAGCACACAAATGCACATTTATTGTGGCTGGAAAGGGCATTGCTTGCCAGCAAAACTAGATTTGCTCTCCAATTCCATCCATTTGAACTACATCTCTCCCTGCAGGTGGTGTCAAGTCCTGCTCACTCAACTGCTTGGCTGAAGGCTTCAACTTCTACATGGAGAGAGCAGCAGCCATGATGGATGGGACCTCTTGCCGCCAGGACTCTAACAACATCTGTGTCAGTGGAGAATGCAAGGTGATTACACAGTTGCTCTACCACTGCTCTTCTTTGCCTGTATGTCAGTGAGCTATGATTCAGGTTTGATGTGCAGCTTTTGGGGGCTTAATTGGGGTGGAGGGTGCATGCAAGGATATGAGTAGGACAGGGGTGTAGAACCTCAGGGGTGGAGGCTACTTGTTTTGCCCTAGCCACAGATCATTGGGTAGTTTCCCAGCTTTTGTGCAGTTTTCCCCCATTCTAAAAGGTTGAAATGCCTCTCCTTAAGGTTTAGTTACTGGCTATAAGAATTTTAAGCTAAAATAGGCTGGTATTTTTAGTCTTACCCCTTTTCCTTTCAGCCCCATCCACCGCTGGAATGCGGCCCCTGAGAGCTTCTCCAAAATGAATTTCAGCCCTTGGGCTGAAAGAGGTTCAGTGCCCCCCTCTGCAAGGGAAGACTAGAGCATTTAGAGCTTTTGAGTTTTGAAAAACGGTGGCTAAAGGGGGTACACATGATAGAGGTTTAGAAAGTTATGCATGGTTGGAGAATATATATGGAGAGATGTCTTCCTCCCTCTTTCATAATATTAGAATGGTGAGCCACCCAATAAAACTGATAGGCAGTTGATTCTGGATGACAAAAGAAAATACTTCTTCATACATGGGAGGATTAACTGAAGGAACTCACTGCCACAAGCCATAGCAATAGGCACTGGCTTAGTTGGTTTCAAAAGGCAACTGATGGAGGGCAATTGATGGAGAGAGGACCTTTCATTGGCTGGTAGCCATGTTTAGAGGCAGCAAACCTGTCAAGACCATTTTCTGGCAAGCAACAATGGCAGGGGGCAATTGTCTTCAGCCCCTGCTTGTGGGAAACTAGATGCTGGGTAAAGTGGACCATTCACCTGTTCCAGCAGGACCCTTCTTAAGGTGTTCTGTGTACTTATGAAAAGCCAGTGTGGAGTAGTGGTTAGAGTGTTGGACTGGGGTTAGGGAGGTCTGGGTTCTAGTCCCCACATGGCCCTGAAACTCACTGGGTGACTTTGGGCCAGTCACTGACTCTCAGCCCAGCCTACATCACTGGATTGTTGTGAGGATAAAACAGAGAGGAGGAGGACCTTGTAAGCAGCCTTGCAAGATGAAAAAAGGTGGGATGTAAATGTAATAATAAACCACTGCTAGCCATGATGTCTGTGTGGCACTTCCATGTACTATACTAGATCCTGGTGAAAAACAAGAGGTCCTGCTGGTGGTCTTCTTGGAGGCATCTGATGGGCCACTGTGGTCAGCAGGGTGCTAGATTAAATGGCCTCCTGGTTTGACCCAACAGAGCTCTTCTCATCTTCTCCATGGCACTGTTGCTACAACATTCTTCAGAAGCACGTGGTAGGGAGGGATCTAAATGATTTTCAAATAGGATCTAAAGAGTGGTAGAACCTCTGCCTTGGGACGGTTCCCTCCTTAAAGGTGGCCTAGAAATACTTTAAAATAAAATTAAAAATAAATGAAAAAAAGAACTGCCACACTTCAAAAAAGCATATTGGAGAGTTGGAAAAGGGCAACTCAAATACTCAAGGGACTGGAGCAACTCCCCTATGTGGAAAGGTTACAACATCTGGGACTGTTTAGCTTGGAAAAAAGGCAAGCAAGGGGAGATTTGATAGAGGTGAACAAAATGATGCCTGGTGTGGAGAAAGTGGAGAGGAAGACATTTTTCTCCCTCTCTTCTGATACTAGAACGCAAAGGGGTCATCCCATGAAGCTGATTGGTGGGAGATCCAGGAAGGATAAAAGGAAGGACCTCTGCACACAGCGCAGAGTTAAATAATGAAATTCGCTACCACAGATGCTTTAAAACGAGATTAGATAATTTCATGGAGAATAAGGCTAGCAATGGGTGCTAGTCATGATGGCTGTATATTACCTTCAGTACTGCAGGCAGCGTGCCTATGTGCAACAGTTCCTGGGGAACACAACTGGAAGAGTGCTGTTGCACTCCTGTCCTCCTTGTGGTCTTCCCAGTAAAAGCTGGTTGGCCGCTGTGTGTACAGAATGCTCACTAGAGAGGCCTTTGGTCTGATTCAGCAGGGCCCTTGTGATATTCTCCTCCATAATCTCTCTTCATTTATTTCCCATAAGCATGTGGGCTGTGACCGTATCCTTGGCTCAGACACCAAGGAAGACAAATGTCATGTGTGTGGAGGAGACGGGAGTGCCTGTAAAACCATTGAAGGAATCTTCAACCACTCGCTGCCCGATGGAGGTGGGAGTAAGTCCTGGAAGGTATACAAACGTACCACCATGGGAGTTGCAGAGGCACTTTTACCACTATGCAAACAGATGTACTTTCTCTATTCTGAGAAGAGCTCTTTAAAAAAAAAGTTGTGCAGGTAGAGCTTAAATGAGGACGTTTTGCCTGTGGGTGGTACTGATTGGCCAGTGTCTGTCATGTTGCAAACTCTCAATCCCAACAGCTGTTTTGCAGTTCTTTTAAACATGTTTTCAGGTTTAAAATGATGACAACACCACAATGGCTGAATGGATAACCAAATAAACATAGATGTGGTGCTTTGAAGATATCCGGGCAAGCTGCCTGAAAACATGGGGAAAGATGGATGGGCTGAAGCAGAACTCAGTTCACTCATGTGTATATCTGTCAAATTGGACTCACAGCATGGATGAACTGCTGTCTTCACCCTGAAACCTTATTGGCTTCAGTGGGACTCAGATCTTGGCTACGTGTTGCGCTGACCACATCAAAAATAGCCACATCTGGTGAAGCTCTGTCTCTGCTGAACAATAATGGATGGAATTGGACCATCAGAGGCTCCAACTTCCCTGTGTGGTTGGCTTCTAATCCCCACCTGTTGTCTATAAATAGACAAACACAAGTGGGACATGCAACAAAATGTTGCAGCGTAAAGTTCTCCCCGTTCAGGATTCCAGCCATTCCATTCCTTTCCCCTCCCTGTGGTTTTCTGGTGCTTTTCCCCAACAACCAGTCAGCGTTCTGAGACTGCTGACCATACTCATTCCTCACTGGGATGGTTTTGAGGTTATCCCCCACCCCCCACTTTAGGGATTCCCCCCCTAATTTTGTTTTTTTTTTGGTACATCTGCAAAACCAGGGACTCATTGGGATTCCTCTGAGTCTTGATCGCCAGTGAAAAGAACCTGAGGTAGCAGGAATGAGAAGGACCTTAGAGAGCCATACTGAACTAGATGGGCCAATGGTCCGACTTGGTATAGGACCACTTTGCATGTTCCCCACATGCATTGTGCCAAATTTGCACAACCAATTTAAGCCTTAAAGCAGTATGTTATAATTCCCCAGGCTAATGTTCTTAATTTGTCCTGCAGGCTATGAAGAGGTGATATGGATCCCCAAAGGATCGGTGCATATTGACATCCGGGAACTCAACCTTTCTCTGAACTATCTTGGTGAGGTGCTTGGAAAGGCCTTAGGCCTGATGTCCTTGAGGTGACCTCTTACCTCTAGCTTTGCATGTCATTCTCCCTTCCCAACCTGAAAATAGAACCCCTCTCCCTCTCCCTCTGTGTGTTTGTGTGTCCCATATACTGTATTCCCTACCATCATTAGTGATTGGTCTCTTGGCCTTCTTTCTTCAAGCGTGAAACATCAAAGAACCATCCATCTTTAGCTTAGACACTTTCTTTTGGCTTCTCCTTGCAGCTCTGAGAGGGGAGAATGATGAATACTTTGTCAATGGGAAACTCTCTATTGACCCTCCCCAGCGCTTTGACATTGCTGGGACCACATTCCACTACAGGCGCTCACAGGATGAACTGGAGTCGCTGGAGGGCCTAGGGTCAACCAACATCCCCCTCATTGTCATGGTTGGTTACACTGCTGAGCCAAAATGTGTGTTGGGGGAGAGGAAGGGTTGATTTTTGCAGAAACCTTCATAACACTCAAAATGGGGCTCCTTCTTTGGGCAATTAAATGGTGAAACAGATTCCTAGCATAATCTTTGATAGAGTAGGATGCCCCAGTGACCAGTATAAGAAATATTGCCCATCATTCTAATTGGCTCCATTTGTGACATCATCACATAGCTAAATCTGATTGGCTCTATAGGCATTGTGACGTTATCATGTCCAGTGCGTGATCCCTAATTGGCTGAGATTTATTTTTCTTTTTTGTTATTTATTTAATAATAAAGGGTAAAATTTGAGGGGTAATGCAACAAAGGGGCTATTAAGGCAGCAAGTAGAAACTGGAGCTGTCAATGCTTACAGACAGTCAAGAGAAAAAAATCTCTTCCCCCTTCCAAACCCCCAAGGTGCTTATTCCAGCAGTGAATTTTGTGCTTATCCATTTGGGCATGAGTGAGAGGTGCTCCAGTTCTCCATCCCCAGTGCTGTGATGTTGCTGTCCCCTCTCTGTAGGTCCTTGTGTGGGAAGAGCTGCAGAGGATTCGGTATAAGTTCAATTCACCCATCACTCGTGGTTCTGAAATCCAGTACTTATGGCACTACGTCTCATGGATGAAATGTTCGGCCATCTGTGCTGGAGGTAAGGATTGTTATAGTGGAAATCTCAAAAGGAAAATGGGGAGAGATAATGCCCGGATTATGATTAAGCTTTACACGTCTGATTGGCTACTTTGGCCAGTCTGTGATCCCTGTTTGGCTGGGATTAGGGATGGTTGGATCCACCCCCATCCGGTTTTGGCAGGCACCTGCTGAAGCACAGCCCCTGCTCAAGTCTCCCCTGGACACATCCTTGAGCCCCCACGAGCTCGCTGAGCCACCCACACTCACCTGGACCCATCCACGAGCACCCGCCATTTTCCCAAGCTTGTTTTTATGAAAAAATTTGTTGTTCCGTCATTCAGTCGTGTCCGACTCTTCGTGACCCCATGGACCAGAGCATGCCAGGCCTTCCTGTCCTGCGCTCTCTCCCGGAGCATGATCAAGTCCATATTCATTGCATCGGTGATGATATCCAGCCATCTCATCCTCTGCCGTCCCCTTCTCCTTTTGCCTTCAGTCTTTCCCAGCATCAGGGTCTTTTCCAGGGAGTTTTCTCTTCGCATTAGGTGGCCAAAATATTTGAGCTTCAGCTTCAGTATCTGTCCTTCCAATGAGCACTCAGGGTTGATTTCCTTTAGGATGGACTGATTTGACCTCCTTGCAGTCCAGGGGACCCGTAAGAGTCTTCTCCAGCACCACAGTTCGAAGGCATCGATTCTTCGGCGCTCAGCCTTCCTTATAGTCCAGCTCTCACAGCCATACGTTGCTACTGGGAAAACCATAGCTTTGATTAGACAGACCTTTGTCGGCAAGGTGATGTCTCTGCTTCTTACTATGCTGTCTAGGTTTGCCATAGCTTTCCTCCCAAGGAGCAAGCGTCTTTTAATTCCATGGCTACAGTCACTGTCTGCGGTGATCTTGGAGCCCAAGAAAGTAAAATCTGTCACTACTTCCATTTCTTCCCCTTCTATATGCCAGGAAGTGAGGGGGCCAGATGCCACGATCTTAGCTTTTTTAATGTTGAGCTTCAAACCAGCTTTTGCACTCTCCTCTTTCACCCTCAACAAGAGGCTCTTGAGATCCTCTTTGCTTTCTGCCATTAGGGTGGTATCGTCAGCGTATCTGAGGTTGTTGATAATTCTCCTGGAAATCTTAATTCTGACCTGTGATTCATCCAACCCAGCGTTTCTCATAGGGATGTACGAAACTCACTTACCTTTTCGCGGAATCTTTTGTGGTGGGGGGGAGGTGCTCCGTCCCTCCCCCCGGAATCCTCGATGGGGGGGGAGGCAATCCTCTCCTCCCCCCCAGAATCCTCAATGGCCGGCTCCACTCCGTGGCCAGGCCACGGAGCAGTTGGCCAGGGCCGTCCACAGCCGGATTTCCGGCCGCAGACGGGCTGGTGTGGACGCAAATGGTGGCCGCTGTAGTGGCCGCCATTTGCATCCAGCCAGGCAGCCGTGATAGGCTACGTAACAATTTACGTAGCCTATCATGGCTACCCCCCCCCCCAAATGCAGCATATGCAAGCAGCAGTGGCAGCTCCAGTTCCGGCAGCGGTGGCGGTGGTGGCGGCATTGGCGGCTCCAGCGGTGGCGGCTCTGGCGGATGGTCTCCTGGCCGGCCGCGGCAGGGCTGCTGCCGCCGCCATTGCCATCCTTGCAGCCATGATAGGCTACGTAAGAATTTACATAGCCTGTCATGGCTAACCACCCCCAAAAAACGCCGCTACGGCGGCCGCCATTTGCATTCCCTATTTTTCGCCGATTTATCTTACGTAAATATTTACGTAGACTAGAACGGCGAAAAATAGGGAATGCAAATGGCGGCTGCCGTAGCCACTGCCATTTGCATACGCTGCGTTTTTGGGAGGGGGGGGTTAGCCGTGATTGACTATGTGAATTCTTACATAACCTATCACGGCTGCAAGGATTGCAATGGCGGTGGCAGCAGCCCTGCCGCGGCTGGCCAGGAAACCAGCCGCCGCCGCCGCTGGAGCTGCCGCCGGAACCGCCGCCACCGCCGCATCCGCTGTATCCGCCCCAGGTAAGTGCCATCCCAGGGGGGTTCCACGGGGAGGTGGGGGGGCAGGAGGCCTTTCCACCATGGATTCTGGGGGGCCGGATTCTAAAGAATCCAGCCTCACTGGAAGCCGTGGCGGAATTCTCTGCCATCACTAGTTTCTCATGATGTACTCTGCATATAAATTAAATAAGCAGGGCGGCAATATGCAGCCTTGTCGTACTCCTTTCCCAATTTGGAACCAATCGGTTGTTCCATTTCCGGTTCTTACTGTTGCTTCTTGACAGGTTTCTCAGGAGACAGGTAAGGTGGTCTGGTACTCCCATCTCTGTAAGGATTTGCCAGAATTTGTTGTGATCCACACAATCAAAGGCTTTAGCGTAGTCAATGAAGCAGAAATAGACGTTTTTCTGGAATTCTCTTGCTTTCTCCATGATGCAGCGAATGTTGGCGATTTGATCTCCAGTTCCTCTGGCTCTTCGAAACCCAGCTTGTACTTCCGGTAGTTCTCAGTTCACATACTGCTGAAGCCTAGCTTGTAGGATCTTGAGCATAACCTTGCTGGCATGTGAAATGAGCGCAATTGTGTGGTAGTTTGAACACTCTTTGGTGTTGCCCTTCTTTGGGGTTGGAATGTAAACTGACCTTTTCCAGTCTTGTGGCCACTGTTGAGTGTTCCAAATTTGTTGGCATATTGAGTGCAGCACTTTAACAGCATCATCTTTTAGGATTTTAAATAGCTCAGCTGGAATTCCGTCATCTCCACTAGCTTTGTTGCTAGTATTGCTTCCAAAGGCCCACTTGACTTCACTCTCGAGGATGTGCGGCTCAAGTTCAGTGACCGCACTATCATGGCTATCAGGGACATTCAGATCTTTCCTGTATAGTTCTTCTGTGTATTCTTGCCACCTCTTCTTAATCTCATCTGCTTCTCTTAGGTCCCTGCCTTCTTTGTCCTTTATCATGCCCGTCTTTGCACAAAACGTTCCCTTGAGATCTCTGATTTTCTTGAAGAGATCTCTAGTCTTTCCCATTCTGTTGTTTTCCTCAATTTCTTTGCGTTGTTCATTTAAGAAGGCCTTCTTGTCTCTCCTTGCTATTCTCTGGAACTCTGCATTCAGTTGGATATATCTTCCCCTTTCTCCCTTGCTTTTCGCTTCCCTTCTTTCCTCAGCTACTTGTAAAGCCTCATCAGACAGCCACTTGGCTTTCTTGCATTTCTTCTTCTTTGGGATGGATTGAGTTGCTGCCTCCTGAACAATGTTACGGACCTCCATCCATAGTTCCTCAGGCACTCTGTCTATCAGGTCAAATCCCTGAAATTTATTCCTCACCTCCACTGTATATTCATAAGGGATATGATTTAGGTCATACCTGAATGGTTTAGTGGTTTTCCCTACGTTCTTCAATTTAAGCCGAAATTTTGCAACAAGAAGCTCATGATCTGAGCCACAGTCAGCTCCAGGTCTTGTTTTGACTGACTGTATGGCGCTTCTCCATCTTTGGCTGCAAAGGACATAATCAATCTGATTTCGATATTGACCATCTGGTGATGTCCATGTGTAGAGTCGCCTCTTGTGCTATTGGAAAAGAGTGTTCGCTATGATCAGCGTGTTCTCTTGGCAAAAGTCTATTAGCCTTTGTCCTGCTTCATTTTGTACACCAAGGCCATGCTTGCCTGTTATCCTGGTGATTTCTCGACTTCCTACTTTAGCATTCCAATCCCCTGTGATGAAGAGGACATCTTTTGTTGGTGTTAGTTCTAGAAGGTGTTGTAGGTCTTCACAGAACCGATCAACCTCAGCTTCTTCAGCCTCAGTGGTTGGGGCATAGACTTGAATTACTGTGATGTTGAATGGTTTGCCTTGGATTCGTACTGAGATCATTCTGTCGTTTTTGAGATTGTACCCCAGTACTGCTTTTCCCACCCTTTTGTTGACTATGAGTGCTACTCCATTTCTTCTACGGGATTCTTGCCCACAGTAGTAGATATGATGGTCACCTGAATTAAATTTGCCCATGCTTGTCCATTTTCGTTCGCTGATTCCCAAGATGTCGATGTTCAATCTTGCCATCTCATGCTTGACCACCTCCAGCTTACCTTGATTCATTGACCTTACATTCCAGGTTCCTAAACAATATGGTTCTTTACAGCATCGGATTTTCTTTTCACCACCAGACACATCCACAGCTGAGTGTCCTTTCGGCTTTGGCCCAGCCGCTTCACTCTTTCTGGTGCTACTTGGAAATTCCCTGTGCTCTTCCCCAGGAGTATACTGGACACCTTCCGACCTGAGGGGCTCATCTTCCGGCGTCATCTCTTTTAGCCTTGGGATACGTTCCATGGGGTTTTCTTGGCTGGAATCCTGGAGTGGGTTGCCATTTCCTTCTCCAGTGGACCACGTTTTGTCAGAACTCTCCGCCATGACCTGTCCGTCTTGGGTGGCCCTGCACGGCATAGCTTATGGCTTCACTGAGTTACGCAAGCCCCTTTGCCACAACAATTTATTATTTATTTATTTATTTAATTTATTTCATTTCTATACTGCCCAATAGCCAACGCTCTCTGGGCGGTTCACAAAAATTAACAACAAGGCAGTGATCCATGAAGGGGATGAAAAAATTAGGTCTTTAAAAATTTGCATATTTAAATATGTGCAAATTTGGGCTTGGAAAGGTTGATATACGCCATATTAGAGGCATAAACAGGCCATTTATGCCTCTAATATTGTGTAGATCGGCCTGTCCCAGCCCAAATTTGTGCATATTTAAAAATGTGAATTTTTAAAGACCTAATTCTTTTGTAAAAACAAGCTTGGGAAAATGGCGGGTGCTCATGGATGGGTCCAGGTGAGTGCGGGGAACATCCAGGAGGGTGTGAGCAGGGGTGAGCGAGGCCAGAGGCTCGGTGGGCGCAGTCTGGAGGCACGGGCGGGGGGTAGCCTGACGGATTCCCAGATGCAATCAGGCACCCACGCCATCCCTAGCTGGGATCACTTGAGAAGTAATGTCATTTCCAGAAGAGCCAAAATTTCTTCAAAGACATTTCAGAGTTTCCTTTTTCTCTTCCCCCCTCCCCAGCCCTAGAAAGACAAGGCCACTTCGCAAAACTTTCTCCAAATATTCTCCACCATTGTAGTTATTATGATGGCTGCCATTCCCACCCCCCATGCCCTGGAGTGACACTGGGTTTGGGACATTGTGGAAGATGTAAAATGGTGGCCAGCCTGCCAACACAGTTGCAGCTTCTGTGATTTGCAGCAGCAGCAGCAGCCAAACAAGCAAAACAACTTGTTGTGGGTGAAGGCAAAACTTGTGCTACAGCCACAGTTCATAGTGAGCCCCACCCTTAAAAAAGTGTTGGAGAATTTATCCTCCCCCTGGAGGAATTCAGTGAAATGGTCCCCCAGTTTCTCTGCTCACAAATACGATAGGGATGGAGAAGAAATTCATTTGTTTCACATTTTAATGTGAATTTATCTAATTTAGCACTTTTGAAGCAATATGTGGGCCAAAACTCAGCCTTCAAAATTCACACTTCTTCAAAATTTTGCAATGGAGTTCTCCAATCAAAACATGCATACACAAATGTGTATATTAGGGGAAGGTTCACACATATCTTGGTGAAATGTTAAACGTTAATGTTAAAATGTATTACATTAGGAAAATTAGAAAAAATGTGTAACACATTTTTTTTAAGATATGTGTGTGAGCAGGTCTGGGGGCAAAGGCACCTCAAAACCTCCTTGGTCCATTGGCTCCATTAGAGACACAGCAGCTAGAAATATGCTTTAACTCAAAAGTTTAATAAGAAAGTCACTCCTGGTTACAACACCAGTAGCCTTCCAACAGAACGTAAAACAATTGGGGAATCGCTCATTCACTAGCAGAATTCTCTCCACCTTCACCAACGGCAGGGACTGACGCCAGGTAGATAAATAACCCCCCACAGTTTGTCTCTGCCTAATGCAGCGCCCACAGCTGCTAAATCTTGCTCTGCTGTTGCATCCCAGTACCTTTCCTGGGGTAAATGCTGACTCCTCCAGTCTTGAGTGGGAAAGTCCAGCACAGCCATCTTGGAGCTTGCTCTTAAAGCGGCAATGGAGGAAGGGGGGTAGAGCTCTTCTCTCCCCGATAGATTAGGCCACCCCTGAGGAGCGGAGTTTGGCGTTTCCCAGGGAGAACGCTGTTCCTCACTCCTGGCTTTGCGTCTCTCTCTCCTGCTGTTGGGGTCTCTGTTCAGGGGTCTCTGTTAGTCTCCACGTCTCTTCTCCCCCTCCCCCCCTCTATCGCTTTTTATCCAGTGTCTGCCTGCTTCCCCCCCATCATCCTCTTCACCCCCTCCCTCTTCCAGGTGAATCTTATCACAGCGATTAGCACAAGCCTTGAGCATGTGCCGGCTGGCGTTCCTATTTCCTTGCACTGCCACTGCTTGCTGCTGCCCTGGCATAGTGGCTCTCCTTGAGCCCAGCTTCTGGAAGGGTGAGGGACACCCTGGCAATGCTGTGATGGGCCTGTGGGATTCCGGGTAAGAGACGGCGAGCCCCACCAATCCCTCACAGCGTGCATGGATTTGTATCATAGCAATGAATACATGTGAAATGCATGCAACTTTCTAGCAATGATACATAGGCTTCAACAAAAGCGGGCCAAATATCCAAATAAGTACCCATTTGAAGGTGGCATCTATATGCCACCCATTCAACTATTGGAAGAGTTGTAAGGTCCTCAGTCCATTGCATTAGAGGAGGTGAGCTTTTAGCCTTCCAATGTTGTAATATCAGTCTTTGAGCTGTCAAAAGGGCACAGAGAATCCATTTCCACTGACCATTTATTAATTTCCATGAAACAGATAAATCATTTAGAAGAGTGTGTACTTCAGTGAATATTAAAGACTGTTCCAGTACAAAATTTATCTGTGTAATAACCTCCCCTCTCAAAAGAAGCAGCTATTGGACATTGGCAAAACATACATTTAAAAGAAGCATTAACTGCATTGCACTGTCAGCAATTAGTTGAATTGAGACATGAGACATTCGTTTATTAAAGAGATGTGGTGGTGTTCAATAGACACGAAACAAAAGTTTTTGTTGAATAAGATGCAGCCTGAGATCCACAGACATGTCAGGTAGATGCCAAAGCAGCAATCCACTGATGAGGCATTTTGTGGTGGTGCCCACAGCAGATTCTCACATTCCTAAATGTGCCCACGGGTCCAAAAAAGATTGGGGAGCCCTGGTCTAGAAATTTAAAGTTGGCTTTCCCAGGAAGCTGAAATCTACACCCAATAGCAAACTGCCCCCCCCCCCCCTTAGCATACACAGTACCTCATGTCCACATGCCTTTCAAAAAATTCTGGGGGCTTGGAGGAGGCAATCACTGCTGTTGAAACACAGACTATTTGCTGAGGAGATGTTCAAGGTGCCTGGGGAGGGTGAGAAGCTGCTTTCTTCTGTTCTTTGAGTCTTAGCATCCTCACTCAGCACCCCAACTGTCCTACAGGCAGTCAAGTTCAGTCCATCGTATGCAGGAACCAGGCCAACAGTTCCACAGTGTTCAACCATTTCTGCAGCCCAGAAACCAAGCTGCCCAAGAGGCAAAGACTGTGTAACACTGAGCCATGTCCGCCAAGGTGAGTTTGATCCTTCCCCACATCTGTGGGGCTGCGTCTGGGGGTGGGCTGCTGTATAAGAGCTGTTCTCCAGAAGGGACTGGAAGCTGAGGTTGGGTGCAAGGAAGGAAAGAAACTCTCAGGTTTTGAATTTACATGTAGAAAGTGGTTTCAGTGGACATGTTTATCGTTTTTTAATCAAAAGTTGTAATTATAGTAACAAAGGAAGAAACACAGGGAGAGACAGACAGAGAGGTGCCTGGAAGGAAACTGAGGTAGAGTGGGGAAAGGGAAAGTTTTGGGAAAGAGAGGAATGAGAAGGGAAGGGAATATGCACACAGACAGAAAGCTGGAGGGAAACTAAGGGCTCCTTCACACTGAGCTTTTATCCTGCAATTGAGATTGCTCTTTCACGGAAGTTTGCAGGCTCTTTACATGACGCCATGATCATTCAAAGCGTCTCCAGCACTACATGCCCTCTGTTCCATTTTTAAATAGATCGCAGATCATGAGCTATCAAATTACCCCGTTGTGTTCTGCTTGAGTTCCCTCCGTGAAAAGAGGAAAAGCAGCAAGAAGAGGAGTGAGACCAATGAAAGATAATGGAGGGCTCAGATACAGGGAGAAGGAGGGGGAAGGGAAAAGGAAGCAGGTGAAAAAGGGAGTCATTGTGAACCTGCATTTAAAATGGAAGCAGAAAGCTGCAATTCAAATGGAGGATTTTAAGCTAGTGTAGAGATGCCCCAAGGCAAAGTAAAACATACAAAAGGGGGAGAGAGTGAGGAAAAAATCATTTCCTTGGGTTCCATCAATTTTAGTATCACATTCTAGTGTGACCAAGAAATTGAACAAAGGGTGGGATTATGCAAAGGAAGGGTGAAGCTATGTAGATATGGGCCAGCGTTGTCCTGTTCCATGAGACAAAGTTATTGAGTTTCAAGCTGAGACTAGACAAATCCTGACTCTCCCCCCAGATGCTTGGCATCAACATGCAGTCAACTCTTGCCAAAATGGTGTCCTTCACTGCCCACCCCTTTGCTTTCTGCCTCCTGTCTTCATCAGCTGGGTCATTGGGAACTGGTCCGAATGCAGCCGCAGCTGCAACCAGGGAGTGCACACCCGGAGCGTGACCTGCTGGCACAAGGTCTCCACCACTGAAGAGAAAATACTGGATGACTCCTGCTGCAGCCTGCCATGCCCCCATGTGCTGGAGCCCTGTAATAAACAGACATGCCCTCCAGAATGGGCTGCCCTGGACTGGTCTGAGGTATGTGTCTTTAGACCAGGGGTGCAAAAAGTGCAGCTTGAAGGGCCACGGGTGTCCCCCAAACCCTGTCTGGAGATCCCCCAGTCCCCCAACATCTGCTGCTGCTGAAAAAAGGGGAAAAACACTCTAGGAATGGGCCCTGTGGCTCCTTCCACGGAAGCATCATTCCTAGATTGTCCTAGGAAGCAGTGCCCAAAGGTTCCTGCCTGCTTCCAGAGATGCTCTAGGAACAAAGCTTGTATGCCAAAAACCATAGAGCCTGTTCCTAGAGCATGGTTTTCTTTTTGCTATTTTCAGTGGCAGAGGGAAAGGAAGGGTTAAAGCTGTGAGGGAGCAGGTGTGTGCATGTATGTACATAGGGGAACTCAGCTCTTCACAGATTATGCCCCAAGGCAATGCAGCACAATCCACCCACCCCAAGTCTTGTACTGAACATTTTAAAATATCATTTCATTTTTTACATTTCTATACTGCCCAACAGCTGAAACTCTCTGGGTGGTTTACAAAGATTAACACCTTAAAAATGCATTATAAAAACCATTTACATACAAACATATAAACAGACAGCACGCACAGAGACACACATATATCTAAATCAATTCTCAACAATAAGAAAAATCCAGGACCTGATTAAAACCTCATCATATGCTAGCAAATGCCTAAGAGGAGAGGAAGGTCTTAAGCTAGTGCCAAAAAGATAACAATGTTGGCGCCAGGCAGGCCTCGTCAGGGAGATCATTCCATAACTGGGAGGGGCCACCACTGGAAAGGCACTCTCCCTTCTTGCCGTATTCAGAACCTCCCTCACAGGAGGCACCTGGAGGAGGGCCTTAGATGATGAACATAGGGTCCGGGTAGGTTCATGCTGGGAGAGGCATTCAATCATATATTGGAACATATATAAGATAAGCAAAGTTTGACTGAGTGAATGGTGTGTCTATGCATGAGCAGACACTCAGTGTGGCCCTTGGGGCTGAAAAGGTTGTGTACCCCTGCTCTAGACAATGACCATCTAATCCAGTTTTCATTCAACATGACAGATCTTAGATTCTTCCGGCAACTA
Organism: Heloderma suspectum; assembly: GCF_057233095.1. Lineage (NCBI taxonomy): Eukaryota > Metazoa > Chordata > Lepidosauria > Squamata > Helodermatidae > Heloderma > Heloderma suspectum. Next base: position 35,626,650 of record NC_139475.1, on the reverse strand, counting down.
ATATTAGCTAGCAATGGCAACTAATATTAGCTAGCAATGGAGCCCCCACATTCAAAAGCAGCATGCCTTCAATCCAGAGAATTAGAACCAGCATGGTGTAGTGGTGAGAGTGCTGGACTGGGAGCCGGGAGATCCGGGTTCTAGTCCCCACTCGGCCATGGAAGCTCCCTGGGTGACTTTGGGCCAGTCACAGACTCTCAGCCCAACCTACCTCACAGGGTTGTTGTTGTGAGGATAAAAGGGAGAGGAAGAAGATTATGTATGCTGCCTTGGGTTCCTTAAGGAGGAAAAAAGGTGGGATATAAATGCAATAAAATAAATAAAAATAAAGAGAAGTTTAAGCCTTCATGCCTTATCAGGTTCCCAGATGCATCTAAAGGCCCCTGTGGGATACAGGAAGGTGGATGAGATGAACCTTTTGCCTGATCCAGCATTGTTCTTACATGTTCTTATGAAGTCTCTGTCTCTCTCTGTCTCTCTGTCTCTCTCTCTCTCTGTCAACAGCAGTTTGTCAGGCTAATGAGCTAAATGGAACCTCTGTGTACAGAGAAAATCTACCTCTGATAAGAAGTCCTGGTGCCTGCATGCCCTTGTTGTGGGCTTCCTGGAGGCATCAGGCTGCCCAATGAAAAAGGATCCTGCACTAAATGGAACTTTGCTCTGATCTAGCAGGGTTCTTCTTGTGTTCTTGTCCCACTGTGCCTGTGCTGACACACTTCATAATGCACAAATGCACACACACCATTCTAGCAAGTCCCTACCTCCCATCACCCCTGAAGTTCGGATGCACCTGTCACTAGAACACCTCCACTGAGTTCAGCCAGTCTTTTCGTTTGCAATTTCATCCTAGCCTTAACATCTCCCCTCCCTTGCAGTGCACCCCAAGCTGCAGACCTGGCTTCCGCCACCGGATTGTCCTTTGCAAAAGCGGCAACCACAGCTCCACCTTGCCAACCTCCCAGTGCCCTAGGAATTCCAACCCCTCCACCAGCATAAGGTGCAGCCTCCGACTCTGCCCACCCACACGTTGGGTCACTGGTGAATGGGGAGAGGTACGGAACCCCCATGTCTCTACCTTCCTCCTGGAGTTTCATGGAAGAACTCAAGTATTATTCCAGAACAGGCCACTAGGGGGAGCTGTACTGAAGAGCAAAGAGCCAATGTCTACCATATTGGTTTGTTTTAACCTGTGTTGGAGGTGGGGAATACACTGAGGGGAGGCCCAATAGAGAATCGTCTCAGAAGTATTTCATAAGAAATGCAGAGTAGATCCTGGTCAAACGTTTGAAAAGTGTGCCAGTTTTTTGTTTTTTTGTTTTGTTTTAAAACAGCCTTCCCTTTGTTTGCTTCTCTGAGGGGGGTGGGGGGCAGTTGGACAGGGGAGGGCCAAAACTCACTGGTGCTTGTCCCATTCCTTTTCTGGCTGCTGCCATTTTGTTGTGATGTAATATCATTCCAAGGGCATTCTGGGGACAACAAAATGTCAGCCATCAGCTGAGGAGCAGAGAGAGCACTGGTGTGTTTCCTGCAGCCCCTAAAATTCTACTGCCCCCCAACTTGATGCTTAGTTCACCATGTCCTCATTGTCAAACATGAGTGCACATTCCCCCATTGATTAAAGTATGAAAATGTGTCCAATTTTGAGAAAATACACATTCTACAGTGCACATTTTCCAAAAAGGACACATTCTGTGAATGCAATCAAAAGCCTGAGAATGTGCAACCTTTTTCCGAAAAATGCAGTCACGTTCAGGGTTCTGAGCAGGGCATGTTCAGCTGCTTTTCAACTGAAACTAGATTGTCATACAACCCTAAAAGATGCTGAGTACAAATGAGGCTGTGAAAAGGGGGGGGGGGATTTGACCCAGCACTAAGCAGTATGGTGAACAAAGCACCCACAGAAGTTTGTAACAGTTTTTAAATACTGTGCTCTAAAGTGGGCATAGGGGAGGGGCTTCATTTTTACAGAAAGAGGTATGGGAGCTCAGCCTCACAGGGGTGACTTTGCTTTCTGCCTTGGAAGGAAGGCCTGCTCTTCCCTTTGTTAGAAAAAGAGACTCCATAACCGTTGGCACCTCGGTTACGTAGGAGCCCGAGTGGCGGGAAAAATGTGGGCGGAGCCAAAAGGAGAACCATACTGACGCGCTCATGACTAACGGCTTGGTAAGCTGATACTGACTGTTTATTGGCTATTGACTTGGTAAGCTGATGTACTGACTGTTTCATTGGTTACTGGCAAGAACAATAGAAGTGATATGATATAAAGAGCTTTTGCACACGTGTCTCGGGGCCCAGACTGCTCTGCACCCGTTTTGCAAAACGTTCAGTAAAATAGTGTTGGATCCACTGCTGCCTGCCTGGCATCCTTTTCTTCTAAACCGGAAGCAAGGACTTTTTATCTAACAATTTGGTGCCGTGACTTGGATCCTGCTTCGGGGCGCGTCCCCTTCGCGCTGAGCCGAGGGGCCGCGGAGGAGAAGTGGCCACAGGTGGTTGTTTTACACTGCCTTCTCCTCACGTCGTCGGCAGCGGCGAAGGCGCTTGGGGACCAACGCCAGAGGGAGAGGGAGACGTGATCACTCCTTTTTGGCACCGGCAGTGGATCAATAGGCAGCTGGACACGGCTGCGGGTGGGACAGAGGAGGCCTCAGGGTAAGTGAAACAGCTTACTTTAGGGGACACACGCGGGACGGTGGTGTGTTTGTGATTGTGTGAGATGCCTACGGGCGAAGAGAGTGAGGAGCCCCGATCTGCATTTCCCTACCTCGGCAATGGGCTGGGTCAGAGGAGGGCGAAGCGTGAGATTTGTTGAGTGAAATCCCACCGTCATTAGCGGGTCCCAATCCAGGCTCACGGAAGAGTCCCATACGCCCTTGGAGTGTTGTTTGCGCAACTGGTCACATTTTAAGCAGGATTATGGAACTAAGATGACGAAGGATCGACTTGTCCTTCTTTGCGCCCGGGAATGGCCGGTATTAGAACCCAAATGGCCACCCGAGGGGTCTTTTGACCCAACCCTGGTATCTGCTGTGCGTATAATAGTAACACAGAGGGGAAGTTGGGATCAGTTCCCCTATATTGATTCATGGGCAACTTGCGTACCCCTCAGCGGCAGGCCCACCCCGTGGGTAGTTAAATGTATGTCCTTGGCCCTCCCTGTGATAACTGAGAAAAAAATTGACCTTCCCTATTAGAGAGGTCCCCGATCCTACCGCCCAACACCCTCAGGGGACAATGTTTGTTTACGTCCCCTTTACAACGTCTGATCTGTACAACTGGAAACAGTTCAATCCTCCCTTTGAGGAGGACCCCGGTCCATTGTTGTCCTTAATAGAAAATGTGAGGCTCACACACAATCCTACCTGGGACGACACACAGATGTTATTAAACACTTGTTTCCTTAGTCAGAAACCAACTATTCTTGCTGGCGCGTGCGCCAAGCTTAGGGAGGAGCTCCCCCTTGTGACCGAAGATGAGATAGCAGCGGTGTTGCCTTTAAGACAGCCTGATCGGAGACTAGCCACCGCTGCACAAAGGCAGAGGCATGCCGTATTTTCGGCTCATTTTAGCAGGCATGAGACAAGCCGCGCGGAGGGCCCCCAATTTGCAAAAAGTTCTGACTTTAAAACAAGACAAAAACAAGCCTCCTGCCATGTTCCTCTGAAGGCTAAGGGAAGCCTTCGCCAAGTATACTGATGTTGACTTGAATGACCCAAATAATTTAAGGATTCTCACGACTCAGTTCTTGGGAAATAGTTGCCAAGACAACAGAAAGAAGTTGCAGAAGGTTGAGGGAGGATTGGCGGCTGACCTAAGTGTTTTACTAGAGGTAGTTCAGAAAGTTTATAAAAGACAAGAGGCAAGCAAAACTCCTCGCTGCCGTTCTCAGGCCAGAGCAAGGAGGGGTTAAGAAGGGTGGAAAGGGGAACAGAAAAGGGCCTCCCTTAGGAAAAGATCAGTGCCTTCTGTAAAAAGATTGGACACTGAAAGCGAGACTGTGAAGCCCCAAAACAGAAAGAAAAAGGAAGTAGAGGGGAAAAGCAAAGAGTATTGTATGAACAAGAGATTAGGACAGACAGGGGCCCGGCCCCCTCTTGGCTGTCTCTGAGGCAAGAGGGGACCCCATGGTCAAAATCAAAGTTGGGGGCCGCTCCTACGATGCCCTTGTAGATACAGGGGCCGCCCTGACCATCCTCCCCCCTTAGCCAACCACCATCGGGAAGTGGGGGATCCACCACCATAATGGGGGTCGAGGGAAGGGCAACCCGAGTGCCCCTTTCTCGTCCCTTGCTCACCAAGGTTGGGAAAACACACCTAGCACACGCCTTTGTCTGTACCCCCTCCTGTCCGGTGGCATTGTTAAGAAGGGACTTGCTGACTAAGCTCCAAATTGAGATTGCTTTCACTTCTGACGGAAGGATAGAAGTACAGCTCCCCAAGCAACAGAGCAGTAACTATCAAATGGCCCTTTCAAAGGTCGCAGAGGAGCCCGCCCCAGAGGCAGACGAGGACTGGTGCTTAATAGAAAACAGAGTCGATCCCCTAGTTTGGGCCGGGGTCGGAAGGGCCTCTCGTGCCAAGTTGGCAACACCGTCAGCTGAAGTCCCTACAAGATAAGGTCTCCACGAAGGAGTTCATCCGCTTGGCACAGACCCTCAAGTATTACAGCTATCTCAAATTTGACCCCTGCATCACAGACTTCCCCGAGAAGGGCTGCCACGTCATTGTGGGGGCTGAGAATAGTAAGCTGAACTTCCGGGTCAAGCTGCCCAATGACCAGATCAAGGAGGGAAGTTTCAAGGTGACCCGAATGCGCTGCTGGCGGGTCACTTCCTCGGTCCCCATGCACAACGAGATATCAGGCCCTACCGCTGGCAAGTCAGAGGTGAAGCTAGAACTTGCCTTTAAGTACCTGATAAATAAAGACTGCCTACAGTGGGTCACAATCACCAGCCTGCAGGCCATAATGCTGAGCATCTGCCCGCAGTCTATGGTGGATAAACTGATGATGAAAAAAATCAAGAGGCAGCATCCGCAAGATGTTCCGCAGGCGAGTCAATGGAGCCCTGCAGCAGCCAGGCAGCCAGCAAGCAGTAAAGGCTCCCCCTCTTTTGGATTCTCCTGATGCAAGCAGGGAGTCTATTGCAACAGTCTCAAGCAAGTTGGGCTCCGTCAGTCCGCGTGCCATTAGCCGTTCCAGCTCTTCTGCTGACATTGGGGCCAACTGCGCCTTTGAGGGCATTGGTGATGAAGACCTCTAGGGGCCCTGCCCTGACGCAACTCTGTGGGATGTAAAATCTCCTCCTGGGTGGATCTCCATGTGCCTCAACCCCAGCCAGCTGCCCTCCCTCTTGTCTACATGGATGGGGAGACGGCGCGACCGCTGTATGAGGCGCTGCAAAAAGATAAATTAGATAAATGGAAATGGACTAAGGAGATGAATAAGTCTTTCCTCAGTCTCAAAGCTGCCCTTGTGTCGCCACCTGCCCTGGCCATACCAAACCCCAGTCGACCATTTAGACTCTATGTGCATGGGAATAAAGGCGTAGCCTCGGGCGTACTTTGCCAGCGAAAGGGCCCCTCCTGGAGGCCGGTGGGATATTACTCCAAGGTCCTTGATGTCGCGCCAAGAGGCTGGCCGAGTTGCTTAAGGGCAGATGGGGCCGCAAAGAGGGCAGCCAAGGAAGGAATCCAAGGGACATTTCTCGTCTCACCCAGAAGAGAGGAGCCCCCACATACTCCCCTTCCGAGTTGCAGATGGCGCAAGAACACAGAGTAAGTCCCCGCGGCGACGGATGGGAGGCTGCTCCTACCGCAGACCCTGCAGGGAGCTATCCTGGAACAAGTGCATCACTCTCTTGGACACCCTGGGGCATCAGCCATGATTGACTATTGCAGGAGGCTGTTCGTCTCTCCTGGCCTAACTGTACGCGCCCATCGATTAGCAGCAACATGTGAGGTTTGCCAGAAAATTAATTCCCCCGGGGCACCCCCTCCACCAAGGGGAGGGCGACCATGGGCGCATTATCCCTTCCAGAGGGTGCAGATTGATTTTGCTGAAATGCCACCGTGTAGGGGTTGCAGATACTTGCTTGTAATAGTGACGGGGTGGGTAGAAGCGTTCCCATGCAGAAGCTGTCAAGCAAAAACTGTAGTTGCTAAGTTGTTACAGGAGGTGGTGCCCCGGTTCTCCCTGCCTGAGGTTGTAGAGTCCGACCAGGGCTCACATTTCACCTCAGCTGTTACACAGGGCCTGGCACGAGCTCTGGGGGTAGAGTGGCACTCGCACTGCCCCTGGAGACCCCAGGCGAGAAGGCAGGTTGAAAGAACCCATCGGAGTCTCAAGGAGACCCTAACCAAGCTCCAGCAAGGGGTAAGGCTCACTTGGGTTGAGGCTTTGCCAATAGCTCTAACAAAGCTTCGAAGGATGCCAAGAAAGACATAAAGCTGTCCCCCTTTGAGCTAATGTTTAGATTCCCGCCCCGGGTACACTGCGGAAGGAGGGAAGAAGTCAAGTGGGAAATGGGGGATCAGATGTTGAGGGGCCAGTTGACTTCTCTGCAGTCCGTTCTTTCACAGCTACGAGCTTACTCCGTCCCGTTCCAGAGGTTGCCGCTAGATGCTCCCATCCATCTCTTCCAGCCGAGAGACAAAGTGTTGCTGAAGAAGTGGAATAAAGAAGCTCTAAAAGAAGGGTGGGAAGGGCCCTACTTGGTGGGACCAACCAGCCATTCATGTGTGAAACTTGTGGGTTCTAGCAAATGGACACATTGCAGCCGGTTAAAGCCATTTAGACGACCCCTGCCTCCTCCTGTCACCCGGAGAGAACAGGAGGACACGGGCAACGGTCCTCTGCTCCCTGGCACCCCCCCGGAAGCTGCCAGGGACACAGGCGAAGAAGCCATCCAGGAGCCACAATCGCCTCTTGTTTATAAATCCCAGCACCTAAGAAAGGCCAGGATCTGACTCAATCGGGCTTGATAACATAACCACTATTGTTAAAATAAAGTGGCTGTGGATCCTGATGTTGCTCTCCTGCATAACAGCCGGGGCAACAAGGAGCTGTTGCCAAGAAAATGGGCACTGGGGAGAGGCATTCTATAGGTCCTCTTTGGGAGCGGAGTACTATAAGTCCAAGAAATCCACCACTTGTAATGGGATAGGGGTTTATGAAGTACAGTTGATTAAGCCACTTTACACTGGTGAAAAGAGAGGCACTCTACCAGTAAGTAGCACAGTTTGCCTCCGCAGAGGGGAGCTACCAGAACCAGGGAGTGTGAGGACTATTCCTCAATGGGGGTTAGGTGAGTGGAGTCCATCACAGGTTCACCAAACCGTCAATCAGCTAATACAGAAGGCAAAAGAAAAAGAAGGTAAACTAATCCCCGTCAAAAGAGACCCTCGACCAGCTGCGTCTCCCAAACCACCTTTGGTGCAAATTCCTGAGGTGGAAAAGCATCCCTGGAAAGCCAGACTAGGGATCCCAATAACAAAAGAGACTGATAATTTGTGGTTAAAATAAGTAAAGTATACCGCCAAGTCCTTAAATAAGTCAGACTGTTTTGTTTGTGCCGCAGGAAGATCGGTAGCGAGAGTGATGCCTTTTCCTCTGGGGCGAGACGCTCCTTCCCTCCTCACCTGTGTGATCCGCTTGTTCCAACACCCGGACGCGTGGGGAGAAGAGGAGTGCCAGACTCTCAATAAACTATACCTGTGATGCTGTAAAGGGATTGGCTGAGCAACTAGATGCCACCAGCCAAATGGCCTAGGAAAATCGGCGTGTTCTTGATATGATGTTAGCAGAAAAAGGAGGGGTATGTGTTATGCTAGGTGGGCGATGTTGCACCTTCATCCCTAACAACACTGCTCCAGACGGCACAGTAACAAAGGCCTTGCGGAGCCTCACCGCCTTATCTGAGGAGTTAGCTGAGAATTCAGAAATTAACAACCCCGTGACCGCCTGGTTAGAAAAGTGGTTTGGAAAATGGAAGCACCTAGCAGCCTTAATCCTTATCTCGCTTGTAGTGGTAGTAGGAGTTCTGCTATTATTTGGTTGCTGCATTATCCCCTGTGTTAGAGGCTTATCCCAGCGACTGATAGAAACCGCTCTGTCAAAACAGATGCTCTTGCTTTACTGTGCTGATAAAGAAACTCCGTTTTAAACGCTTTAAGACGTGAGTAAAGACTTAAAGGAGGGAATTGTTAGAAAAAAGAGACTCCATAACCGCTGGCGCCTCAGTTACGTAGGAGCCCGAGTGGCGGGAAAAATGTGGGCGGAGCCAAAAGGAGAACCATGATGACGCGCTCATGACTAACGGCTTGGTAAGCTGATACTGACTGTTTATTGGCTATTGACTTGGTAAGCTGATGTACTGACTGTTTCATTGGTTACTGGCAAGAACAATAGAAGTGATATGGTATAAAGAGCTTTTGCACACGTGTCTCGGGGCCCAGACTGCTCTGCACCCGTTTTGCAAAACGTTCAATAAAATAGTGTTGGATCCACTGCTGCCTGCCTGGCATCCTTTTCTTCTAAACCGGAAGCAAGGACTTTTTATCTAACACCTTCTATGTGTGTATGGTGTTGGGCTGCCATTGCATCGCAGTAACTGCTGTGAACGCCCAGAGGCATTTTTGTTTTATTAAAAATTTTATTTCATAAACCAGGGGTGCAGAACCAATTTTCAGGGGGAGCTGAATTGCCCCCCCCCAGGTACTCTGAGGGCTAGATGACATCAGTGGGTATGGCCACACCCACTGAAATCATTGGCCCATCCTATCCCATTTTCACTTCCTTCATGCTGAGGAGAGCAGGACTCGCCAATGCTGGGAGTACTTCTTTATTTACTACATTTCTATACCACCCAGTAGCTGAAGCTCTCTGGGTGGTTCACAACAATTAAAACCATAAAATTCAAGACAATAAAATCCAATATAAAAGTTTAAAACCACAGTTTAAAAATAAAAATTACAACCAAATAGAAACTAGTGGCAGTGCAAAGGTTTAAAATACAATACCAGATATAAAACAGAAACTGAAAAACTAAAATGCTTGGGAAAATGAAAAGATCTTTACCTGGCACTGAAAGGAGCACAATGTTGGCACCAGGCAAACCTCTCTGGGAAGCTCATTCCACAGCCGGGATGCCACAGCAGAAAAGGCCCTCTTCCTGGTGGCCACCCACCTCACTTCCTTTGGTGGGGGCGCCCAGAAAAGGACCACTGAAGATGGTCTTAGGTTCTGGGCAGGTACATATGGGAAGAGACGATCCTTCAGGTAACCTGGCCCCAAACCATTTAGACCTTTGAATGTTAGTACCAGCACTATGAATTGGGCCCAGAAATAGATTGGCAGCCAGTGCAGATGGAAAAGTACTGGCATAATATTTTTATTTATTTATTTGTTTGTTTGTTTATTTATTTATTAAATTTATTAGTCGCCCATCTGGCTGGTCACCCAGCCACTCTGGGTGATGTACAGTAATAGAAACAGTTTAAAACAATAAAATTCTACATTTAAAACATAATATTTCTAAAAATACCCTTTGTTGTTCAGTCGTTCAGTCGTGTCCAACTCTTCGTGACCCCATTGGCCAGAGCACACCAGGCCTTCCTGTCCTGCGCTCTCTCCCGGAGTGTGCTCAAGTCCATATTCATTGCATCGGTGATGCTATCTAGCCATCTCATCCTCTGCCGTCCCCTTCTCCTTTTGCCTTCAGTCTTTCCCAGCATCAGGGTCTTTTCCAGAGAGTTTTCTCTTCGCATTAGGTGGCCAAAATATTTGAGCTTCAGCTTCAGTCTCTGTCCTTCCAATGAGCACTCAGGGCTGATTTCCTTTAGGATGGACTGATTTGACCTCCTTGCAGTCCAGGGGACTCGTAAGAGTCTTCTCCAGCACCACAGTTCAAAAGCATCAATTCTTCGGTGCTCAGCCTTCCTTATAGTCCAGCTCTCACAGCCATACATTACTACTGGGAAAACCATAGCTTTGATTAGACGGACCTTTGTTGGCAAGGTGATGTCTCTGCTTCTTACTATGCTGTCTAGGTTTGCCATAGCTTTCCTCCCAAGGAGCAAGCGTCTTTTAATTTCATGGCTACAGTCACCGTCTGCGGTGATCTTGGAGCCCAAGAAAGTAAAATCTGTCACTGCTTCCATTTCTTCCCCTTCTATATGCCAGGAAGTGATAGGGCCAGATGCCATGATTTTCCCTTTTTTTCATGTTGAGTTTCAAACCAGCTTTTGCACTCTCCTCTTTCACCCTCAACAAGAGGCTCTTGAGATCCTCTTCGCTTTCTGCCATTAGGGTGGTATCGTCTGCGTATCCGAGGTTGTTGATAATTCTCCCAGCAATCTTAATTCCGACCTGTGATTCATCCAACCCGGCTTTTCTCATGATGTACTCTGCGTATAAGTTAAATAAGCAGGGTGACAATATGCAGCCTTTTCGTACTCCTTTCCCAATTTTGAACCACGCGGTTGTTCCATGTCTGGTTCATACTGTTGCTTCTTGACCCTCGTACAGGTTTCTCAGGAGACAGGTAAGGTGGTCTGGTACTCCCATCACTTTAAGAATTTGCCACAGTTTGTTGTGATCCACACAATCAAAGGCTTTAGCGTAGTCAGTGAAGCAGAAATAGACGTTTTTCTGGAATTCTCTTGCTTTCTCCATGATCCAGTGTATGTTGGCGATTTGATCTCTAGTTCCTCTGCCTCTTCGAAACCCAGCTTGTACTTCCGGTAGTTCTCGGTTCGCATACTGCTGAAGCCTAGCTTGTAGGATTTTGAGCATCACCTTGCTGGCATGTGAAATGAGCACAATTGTGCGGTAGTTTGAACACTCTTTGATGTTGCCCTTCTTTGGAATTGGAATGTAAACTGACCTTTTCCAGTCTTGCGGCCATTGTTGAGTGTTCCAAATTTGTTGGCATATTGAATGCAGCACTTTAACAGCATCATCTTTTAGGATTTTAAATAGCTCGGCTGGAATACTGTCATCTCCGCTAGCTTTGTTGTTAGCAATGCTTCCTAAGGCCCACTTGACTTCACTCTCGAGGATGTGCGGCTCAAGTTCAGTGACCGCACTCTCATGGCTATCAGGGACATTCAGATCTTTCCTGTATAGTTCTTCTGTGTATTTTTGCCACCTCTTCTTAATCTCATCTGCATCTGTTAGGTCCCTGCCTTCTTTGTCCTTTATCATGCCCGTCTTTGCACAAAACGTTCCCTTGAGATCTCCGATTTTCTGGAAGAGATCTCTAGTCTTTCCCATTCTGTTGTTTTCCTCGATTTCTTTGCATTGTTCATTTAAGAAGGCCTTCTTGTCTCTCCTTGCTATTCTCTGGAAATCTGCATTCAGTTGGATATATCTTCCCCTTTCTCCCTTGCTTTTCGCTTCCCTTCTTTCCTCAGCTACTTGTAAAGCCTCATCAGACAGCCACTTGGCTTTCTTGCATTTCTTCTTCTTTGGGATGGATTGAGTTGCTGCCTCCTGAACAATGTTACGGACCTCCGTCCATAGTTCCTCAGGCACTCTGTCTATCAGGTTTAATCCCTGAAATATATTCCTCACCTCCACTGTATATTCATAAGGGATATGATTTAGGTCATACCTGAACGGTTTAGTGGTTTTCCCGACGTTCTTCAATTTAAGCCAAATTTTTGCAAGAAGCAGCTCATGATCTGAGCCACAGTCAGCTCCAGGTCTTGTTTTGACTGACTGTATGGAGCTTCTCCATCTTTGGCTGCAAAGGACATAATCAATCTGATTTTGATATTGACCATCTGGTGATGTCCATGTGTAGAGTCGTCTCTTATGCTGTTGGAATTTATTTATTTATTTATTTATTAAATTTATTAATCGCCCATCTGACTGGTCACCCAGCCACTCTGGGCGATGTACAACCCACCATAAACAATTTAAAACAATAAAATTTTACCATAAATTTTTTTTTAAAAAAATACCCTAACCCACCCCAAATGCCTGCCTGAACAACCACGTTTTTAATGCACGACGGAAGCTCATTAAAGAGGGGGCATGACGGAGTTCCCTAGGGAGGGAGTTCCACAGAGTGGGGGCCACCACAGAGAAGGCCCTCTCCCTCGTCCCCACCAGTCTAGCTGTCCTGGCTGATGGGACAGAGAGAAGGCCATCCAAGGCTGATCTTGTTAAGCGGCCTGTCTGGTGTTGCTGGAGGCGCTCCTTAAGATAGGCTGGGCCGGAACCATATAGGGTTTTAAAGGTCAAAACCAACACCTTGAATTTGGCCCGGAAAACAACTGGTAACCAGTGCAATTCCTTCAGCACTGGAGTGATGTGATCTCGCCGGCGGCTGCCTTTAATCAGGCGAGCCGCCGCGTTCTGTACCAGCTGCAGTTTCCGAACCGTCTTCAAGGGTAACCCCACGTAGAGCGCATTACAGTAGTCTAAACGAGAGGAGACCAGGGCATGTACTACCGATGGGAGCAGATGGTCGGGAAGGAAGGGGCGCAGCCGCCGTATCAGATGGAGTTGATACAGCGCTGTCCGGCTCACAGCTGACACCTGAGCCTCCATGGACAGCTGGGAGTCCAAAATGACCCCCAGGCTGCGGACCTGGTCTTTCAAGGGTAGCTGTACCCCATTCAACACCAGGGCAACATCCCCCAGCCTCCTCTTGTCTCCCACCAAAAGTACCTCGGTCTTGTCAGGTCTCCTCTCGTTTAGACTACTGTAATGCGCTCTACGTGGGGTTACCCTTGAAGACGGTTCGGAAACTGCAGCTGGTACGGAAAAGAGTGTTTGCTATGATCAGCGTGTTCTCTTGGCAAAACTCTATTAGCTTTTGTCCTGCTTCATTTTGTACACCAAGGCCATGCCTGCCTGCTATCCCAGTGATTTCTTGACTTCCCACTTTAGCATTCCAATCCCCTATGATGAAGAGGACATCTTTTTTTGGTGTTAGTTCTAGAAGGTGTTGTAGGTCTTCACAGAACCGATCAACCTCAGCTTCTTTGGCATCAGTGGTTGGGGCATAGACTTGAATTACTGTGATGTTGAATGGTTTGCCTTGGATTTGTACTGAGATCATTCTATCGTTTTTGAGATTGTACCCCAGTACTGCTTTTCCCACCCTTTTGTTGACTGTGAGTGCTACTCCATTTCTTCTCAGGGATTCTTGCCCACAGTAGTAGATATGATGGGCACCTGAATTAAATTTGCCCATGCCTGTCCATTTGAGTTCACTGATTCTCAAGACGTCGATGTTCAATCTTGCCATCTCATGCTTGACCACCTCCAGCTTACCTTGATTCATTGATCTGACATTTCAGGTTCCTAAACAATATTGTTCTTTACAGCATCGGATTTTCTTTTCACCACCAGACACATCCACAGCTGAGTGTCCTTTCGGGTTTGGCCCAGCCGCTTCACTCTTTCTGGCACTACTTGGAAATTCCCTCTGCTCTTCCCCAGTAGTATATTGGACACCTTCCGACCTGAGGGGCTCATCTTCCGGCATCATAGCCTTGTGATATGTTCCATGGGGTTTTCTTGGCAAGAATACTGGAGTGGGGTGCCATTTCCTTCTCCAGTGGACCACATTTTGTCAGAACTCTCTGCCATGACCTGTCCGTCTTGGGTGGCCCTGCACGGCATAGCTTATGGCTTCACTGAGTTACGCAAGCCCCTTCACCACAACAAGGCAGTGATCCATGAAGGGGAAAAATACTCTAATCCAACCCAAATGCCTGCTTGAAAAACCACGTTTTTAATGCGTGGCGGAAGCTCATTAAAGAGGGAGGGAGTTCCACAGCGTGAGGGCCACCACAGAGAAGGCCCCCTCCCTCGTCCTCACCAGCCTAGCTGTCCTGGCTGATGGGACAGAGAGAAGGCCAGCCGAGGCTGGTCTCGTTGAGCGGCCTGTCTGGTGTTGCCAGAGCCGCTCCTTGAGGTAGGCTGGGCCGGGACCATATAGGGTTTTAAAGGTCAAAACCAACACCTTGAATTTGGCCCGGAAAACAACTGGTAGCCAGTGCAGCTCCTTCAGCACCGGAGTGATGTGATCTCGCCGGCGGCTGCCTTTACTCAGGCGAGCCGCCGCGTTCTGCACCAGCTGTAGCTTCTGAACCGTCTTCAAGGGTAACCCCATGTAGAGTGCGCTACAGTAGTCTAGACGAGAGGAGACCAGGGCATGTACCACCGACGGGAGCAGATGGCTGGGAAGGTAGGGGCGCAGACGCCCTACCAGATGGAGTTGGTACGGCGCTGTCCGGCTCCCGGCTGACACCCGAGCCTCCATGGCCAGCTGGGAGTCCAAAATGACCCCCTGGTCTTCCAAGGGTAGCCGCACCCCACTCAACCCCAGGTCGACCTCCCCTTGTCTCCCACCAAAAGCACCTCGGTCTTGTCAGTGTTCAGCTTCAGCATGTTCCTCCCCACCCAGCCGCTCACCGTCTCCAGACATTCGGACAGGGATTCCATGGCCAGCCCTGGTGAGGATTTGAACGAGGGGTAGAGATGCGTGTCAGCCGCACGTTGATGACACCGCCCGCAGCCCAAACCTCCCGATGATCGCCCCCCGCAGCTTCACATAGATGCTAAACGGCATCGGGGAGAGGATGGAGCCCTGTGGCACCCCACACGTGCGCGGCCATGGGTCCGACACCTCCTCTCCCAGTGCTACCCTCTGCTACCTGCCGGAGAGGAAGGGCCGGAACCACCGCAATACGGTGTCTCCGATGCCCAGCCCCTCCAGGCGGTCCAGGAGGACGCCGTGGTCAACGGTACCAAAAGCCGCTGAGAGGTCGAGGAGAACAAGGAAGGCGCATCCGCCCCTATCCAGAGCCCTCCTCATATCATCCGCCAAGGCGACCAAGGCCGTTTCTGTCCCATGCCCAGGCCTGAAGCCCGACTGAGGTGGGTCTAGATGATCGGCTTCTTCCAAGTGTGCCTTCAGCTGCATCGCCGCCACCCGCTCAGTCACCTTGCCCCAAATGGCAGCTTCGAGACCGGGCGAAAGTTGTTCAGAACTTGGGGATCCAGGGAGGGCTTCTTCAAGAGCGGTCTGAGCACTGCCTGCTTGAGGGCTGATGGCGTCAGTCCCCGCTCGAGGGAGGCGTTCGCCACCGCCCGGATCCCCTCACCCAGCCTCTCCCTGCAGCTCATAATGAGCCAAGATGGGCAGGCATCAAGGAAGCCGGCGGTTGGCCTTACAGATGAAATACATAATATGATTGTGTTGGCCAGTCCCCCTTAACAATCTGGCTGCCCTATTTTGGACTGTGAAGTTTCTGGACCAAATAGTCCCTGGCCAAGTCCCTGGGTTTGTGTGCTGCTTGTCGTCCCCCTGGAAATGGCAAGTGGTGCTTGAATGGACTAGCACCAGCCAAGTCGGGCACCTCCTCTGTGCGCCCTTGGAGGCCAAGCCCTCCCACCCCCTGGAAGAACACGAGGAGGCTCTGCAGGCCAGATTGTGGAGCCCAGTGGGCCAGATTATGTCTGCGGTCATAAGGTTCTGCACCCCTGTCATGAAGACTTATGCACACAACCTCTAATATTTTAAAAATAATCAGCTCTGGTGTAATGTTAGAAAAGCAGGTGTGGTCCAAGGTGGGAGGAGGTCAGACTAGATGGGTGTGGTTAAAAGAGAAAAGGGGGAAACAACCAAATGAAAACAGTAACAGAGTTGGTTTTCTGCTTAGCCTACCCCAACCTTTCTGTATCTTCCTTGCTATTTCCCATAGTGCTCTGCGCAGTGCAGCTTTGGGCAGCAAAGGCGTTTGGTCCAGTGTGTGAACCACACAGGGCAGCCATCCCGCGAGTGTGTGGAGACCCTGAAGCCGATGATGATGCAGCAACGTGAGAACAAGTGTCACTCTGGACTGACAGAAAACCTGGAAGGTATCCTTGTCATGGGATGGTTTTACATTCATGGCACAGACACAAGGAAGCAAAGGGATTTCTCCATTGGGAAAAATAATCTTGTGCATCCACTCTGGATGGCAGAGTGTCCTGGGATAGGGCCGGGGGAAAAAAGAGTTCAGTTCACATTTTAATGTGTGTTGTTGTTCAGTCGTTCAGTTGTGTCCGACTCTTTGTGACCCCATGGACCATAGCACGCCAGGCCTTCCTGTCCTCTGCTCTGTCCCGGAGCGTGAACTCTAACCCGAACCCGAACCCACATTTTAATGTGTACTTACCTAATTTTGCACTTTCTAAGCAATATGTGAACCAAAACTCAGTTATCCTTCTAAATTTGCACTCCCCCAAATTTTATAGTGGAGTTCTTCAATTAAAAAAATGTGTATGATAGGGGAAAGTGCACACAAAAATATGTATATTTGTGAAAATAACATTCAAAA
Source organism: Heloderma suspectum (assembly GCF_057233095.1). Lineage (NCBI taxonomy): Eukaryota > Metazoa > Chordata > Lepidosauria > Squamata > Helodermatidae > Heloderma > Heloderma suspectum. The sequence continues at coordinate 35,610,309 of NC_139475.1, read as the reverse complement.
ATAGGAACATTGCCCAGGAAACATGTATATCTTAGGCAAAATTGGGTACAAAATTACATGTATTCAGATGAATGCACACAAAAATACAGTTTTTCATACATTTTTTTTAAAAAATGAACCCAAGTTACAATTAGAAAAATTCTCATAGGACAAACTGAAATTCAAATTAGAGAAATGAGAAACTAAGTGAAACTGACATTGACAAATTCATCCATTCCTACTTGGGTCACGTGGTATGGTTCATTACTCAGAAATCGTGAGATGCGAGGTGGGGATTTGGCCTGGGTGTCCAAGCCAAACTTTGGCAAAAAGTAGGAGTAAGCACAGCAGTTGTGCCAGGCCAGTAAGGGGAACCTTAACAGCTACTGGCCAGAGCAGGACAGGTAGTGCTCACTGACCAGCCAAGGTTACACTCTCTCAAATCACTCTCTCTCCTTTTTTTTCCCCTACAGAATGCAAAGATGTGAACAAGGTTGCCTATTGCCCTTTGGTGCTGAAGTTTAAGTTCTGTAGATGGACTTACTTCCAACATAGAATCATAGAATAGTAGGGTTGGAAGGGGCCCACAAGGCCATCGAGTCCAACCCCCTGCTCAAGGCAGGAATCCAAGTCAGAGCAGCCCTGACAGATGGCTGTCCAGCCTTGTCTTGAATGCCTCCGGTGTGGGAGAGCCCACCGCCTCCCTAGGTTATGGGTTCCATTGCCGTATTGCTCTAACAGTTTTTCCTGATGTTCAGACGGAATCTGGCTTCCTGTAACTTGAGCCCATTATCATTAACAGATGTATCGCAAAACATGCCAGGGGTGTTAAACCAGGGTGTGTGCACTCAGTGCTGTAAGAAAACTGGAAAGACCCAGGAAGAGGGGAAGTAATGCCATTTCCCAACCTCCAGCTGCCCCTTGCCACGGGATTGCCAATGAATTCAAAGCAGGCACCATGGGCCGTGCTACTCCCAGCAGCCAATGAGAAGCCATACTCTTCCCATTCCCTAGGAACCTCTGTTGGGCCGCTGCTGAAACATGTGCTGTGGTGGTGGGTGCTAAGTGTGGCGCAAGAGTGTATTGTGCCATGGGCAGAGGCAGGGGAGATGGGTGAGGTGCAGCTGAGTGCATTACTTGAAACTCTAATGATCTTATTTATTTTAGTAGCACAGCTGGGTACCACGATCACTGGATGTCAGCCCTGCCACCAGAGGAGTCAATTCATCCCAAAGCTGCAACTGGATGGCAGAGGAAAGAGAGTAGAATATAAGTCACAATTCAAAAATATATATATTTCATGATGTGGGAAATCCCATAAAATTCATTTCATATGTGCATTTTTGAGGCTTTCTAAGAGAAGCAAAGACACAAACAAAGGGAGGGGCTGTAGCTCAGGGGAAGAGCCCCCTGCTTTGCATGCAGAAGATGCCACGTTCAACCCCTGGCATTTCCAGACAGGGGTCAGAAAGACCCATATCTGTAGCTCGAGAGAGCTGCTGTCCATCAATGCAAACAGCTGGCCAATGGTCTGACTCAATAGAAGGCAGCTTCCTAGATTCCTGTTTCAATCAACCATTTATCCAGAAACATTAGACTCCTACTTGACCTTTACGGGAGAGACCACAGTGGCAGAGCCCCTGCTTTGCATGCAGAAGGTTCTGCGTTCAATTTGTGACATCCCCAAGTAGGGAAAAAACTACAGCCTGAAACCCTGGGGAGCCACTACGAGTAAACATAGAAGACAATACTAAATGGACCAGTGGTTTGACTCAATATCCTTTTGGGTTCCAAGTGGATTTTCTTCTGCATCTTCAGGGCAGTTGAGGTTTTTAGGTTCTCAAATGATAAGCATGAGGACATTCCAGTAGTTTCCTCCAAATCTCAATACAAATTCTCTAGAGGCCACTCACAAATGGAACATGGCTGTTAGCAGCCAAATTGCAGCTCTGGGGAGGGACAGGATGATGTATTATTTTACTTTTTGTTTAAATGTGTTTACCAGTGCTGGGGCCTTGTGTCAAATTTAGCTTTTAAAAATATTTTTGAAGGTGCATATTTCGATGACCCCTCCCTTCTCCCCTCGAACCCGCAGCATTTGAATGTGTGGCTATGAATAACAAATTGGTGCTATCCTTTCATTGTAACATGTCTAGCTTTATTTTATTTCTAAGTAATAAGATGGATTTTTTTCCACGCTGGAAGGTTCATTGTTGATTCAGATGTGATATTTAGGTTTTTTTATGTTTAATGTTGGGGAATGACTTTTTAAAGTGGTCTTACAAGTGTATACATGTGAAAATACTGTGTCAAATGCTTCATCATTTCTGTAACTTTCGCAGGGAAGATCCAACTAGGAATGGGGGAGAAATTAGTTCAGTATATACCTAATTTTGCACTTTCAAACCACTATGTGATCTGAAATTCAGTTATCCTTTGAAATTTGCACTTCTTTGAATTTTACGATGGCATTCTCAAATAAAAAAACATACAAAATGCATTTATCAGGAGAAATAATATTAAAATGCATTGCACTGGGAATATTGCTTGCAAAAATGTGTATATTAGGCAACAGTGCATGCATGTATTGGGATAGCTATGCAAAAAAAGTTCACAAATTTTCATGTGAACTTTTTTAAAAATTCAAAATTCGACATGAACTGGATTCAAGATTGGAAAATGAGAAACTGAGAGAAACTCATGCTGAGCTGGATGCTCTTTAATTTGCAAGCTTTGTGAAAATATCTAACACTTTCAGTTGCTTTAGTTCATATATGTGCATTGATAAAGTACTGTTAAAAAAAAACCCCACAACCATCTTGCCATTATTGCATGAACATTTTTATTAATATTCATTGTGCAGTGTTTTACTGATTCACATTCAAATACTGCGCAGATATAATCTTGCTACAGTCACATGGATGATTGCATGCTTTTTTGCAGTGTTTTAGCAATGCACCCATCCGCACATTGGAAATGTAGAGGCAGTGGTGCAGTTAGATCATTTTAGACACTGGTCATAATGGTTTTGGTGTGTGTGTGGGGGGGCAGCTCTCTAGACGACACTGTGTATGACTTTGTTTACTTCAAAGTCTAATAAGCCGGCCCTGCTGCATGGGAGCCCTCCTGCCCATTCTGCAACGTGAGGCCCCAAAATCCTGCTCTGACAGCACCACTGTGTAGACCAGGAAGGGAAGACACCTATCAAAAAAAAGAGCGCAGCAGTAAACCACATGTTCCAATTCTAGAATAAAGTTTTACTATTCTTCCAGTTGAACCAAAATTAAGGAGGAGTAGAATTCAGTGCAGAGCAAATTGGCAGAATAATAAAGTAATGGAATAGGGTTGATCGGCTTATATCATGACCTCTTCCCTGGATCTTACCTGGAAAAGTTCCCCATAAAGATCCGTACCACTTCTCCCTCCCCCTGGAATGTACCCCACCTGCTCATAAGTATAGGGTAGTCTACCCTAACTTAGCGCCCCCCAGTTGTGTTGGACTACAATGCCCAAGATCCTCAACCAGCCATGCTGGCGGGGAGTTGCAGGGAGTTCTGGGGCAACACAACACACCAGATTGGTCTAAAGGTTATATGGAATTTCATTCATCTTGTTGGAACATTTTTTGGCTTCCCTACTTCTCCTGAGTAGAACACCCAAATCCAGTAGATTTGTCCTTTAGGTGAGACCCAGCAACCTTCTAGAAATGTGTGGAAACACACACACGTTGCCAGAGAGCATTGTTAGTTTTATTGAAAACTGTTTGACTTCTCATTTATTTCCCCAGATGTTTGGCCTGGGGAGAAACTCCTCACACTCAAACATACTTTGGATTTCACAACAGGCAAAAGTTTGGTGGCTGTTGTCATTCTGATACCATACGCAGCTGCATTGTTTTGTTGCTGTACAAGCAAACAGAGATCCGCTTGTCATCTCCCAATGGAATTGTCCTGGTTTGCTAGTGACAGATGATATACTGTCAGGGCCAGAAATATTGGAACAAGGATAACTGTTTTGGCAGTTGGCCTCTGTACACCACCACATTGAAGTTGAAAGGAAACACACCCAGATGGGAGCGAAGTCAGGACTTCCAGCTGTAATTCAAGGGGCGTGACAAAAGTGGGGCACTGACCATTCAGGAAGGACAGCCAGCGGCACGCACCCCCCCCCCCCATCGTTGGGGGCTCATAAGTAATGGAACAAACCAACATCATTTCAAACTTAAGGGTCGCCTTTAATACCTGGATGGAAATCCTTTGCAGTCAATGACTGCCTGAAGTCTGGAACCCATGGACATGACCCAGTGCCGAGTTTCCTCCCTCAAGACGCTTTGCCAGGCCTTCAGTGCAGCTGCCTTCAGCTGCTGCTTGTTTGTGGGTCTTTCTGCCTTAATTCTTGTCTTCAGTAAGGGAAAAGCATGCTCTATGGGGTGGACATCAGGTGACTGACTTGGCCATTGAAGAACATCCCACTTCTTTGCCTCAAGAAACTCTTGGGTAGCTTTTGCTGTATGCTTTGGGTCATTATCCATCTGCAATATGGCGTCCTATCAGTTTGGCAGCATTCGGCCCAATCTGAGCAGAATGTATAGCCCCATACACTTCAGAATTCATACTGCTGCTTTTATCAGCAGTCAGGTCATCAAGGAACACCAGTGACCCGGCTCCATTGGCAGACATACATGCCCAGGCCATGACACTGCCTCCACCATGTTTGACAGATGATGTGGCATGCTTTGGATCATGAGCTGTTCCTTTCCTTCTCCATACTTTTCTCTTCCCATCATTCTGGTACAAGTTAATCTTGGTCTCAGCAGTCCAAAGAATCTTATTCCAGAACTGGGCAGGCTTTTTTAGGTGTTCGCTGGCAAAGGCTAATCTGGCCTGTCTGTTCTTGAGCGTGACCAGTGGTTTGCACCTTGTTGTGAAGCCTCTGTATTTACGTTCATAAGGCCGTGTCTTGACTGTAGATGTCGACAATGACATGTCTACCTCCGCAAGTGCGTTCTTGGCCTGGCTAGATGCTGTGAAAGGGCTCCTCTTCGCCATGAGCAGAATTCTGCGGTCATCCGCTTTAGTTGTCCTCCGTGGTCTTCCAGGCCTTTTGCCGTTGCTGAGCTTGCCAGTTAATTCTTTCTTTTTCAGGATGTCCCAAACTGTTATGTTGGCCACCCCCACTGTTTCTGCTATCTCTCTGATGGTTTTATGTTGTTTCCTCAGCCTCAGGATGGCCTCCTTCACTCGCATGGACACCTCTTTGGACCTCATGATGGGAGTTCCAGTGAACAGCTACCAAATGCATGTGACACTCAGAACCACCTCCAGGCCTTTTATCTGCTTGATGGGCCATGGGGCACCCAGGAAACAGGCCACAACTGGCCATGCAGCTGCTTGTCAGCCATTTGTTCCATTACTTATGAGCCACCATGCAGCTGCTTGCCAGCCATTCATTCCGTTACTTATGAGCCCCCAACGATGGGTGTGTGTATGCCACTGGCTGTCCTTCCTGAATGGCTAGTGCCCCACTTTTGTCACGCCCCTTGAATTACAGCTGAAAGTCCTTGGCTCCCATCAGGGTGTGTTTCCTTTCACCTTTGATGTGGTGGTGTACAGAGGCCAACTGCCCAAACAGTTATCCTTGCTCCAATATTTCTGGCCCTGACTGTAGATGAGGTTTGAGATTTTTTTGCCCCCTGCTCAGAGAGAGTGTCCTGTTCTGATGCTTGTGGGCAAGGGTGGTTTTCACAATTTCATATATAAATATATACAGATATATTGTATTAGTATTATTGTTATTATAGAAATTGTTTAAAAATCCTATTTCAGAGAGAGAGAGAGAGAGAGAGATTACAGCATGATTTTTATAATAAATAAATGACTACCTATCAGCCTGTTTTGGAGTTTCTGAAGAAGTACTTTCATTTGGCTGTGGAAAGCTCAAGCATGATATATTTTATTTATTTATTTATTTCATTTCTATACCGCCCCACAGCCGAAGCTGTCTGGGCGGGTTGCAAAAGCTGAAACGTTAAAATACAATATGCAAAGTTTAAAGACCATTTACACAAAACGTACGGACAAACAACATATACCTAAAAGCAACTTTGGACCAAAAGCGATTTGTTCAGAACATCCAACGATAAAACACAGCTCAAAACGACACTGCTTAAAACAGCATACAAGAGTCAGCAAGAGGACCGCGAGTTCTAACAAGGGAAGGCCTGCCGCAATAACAGCGTCTTTAATGCCCGCTCAAAGTCCTTCAAGGAGGTCGGCAGGCACATCTCCACCGGCAGGTCATTCCACAACTGAGGGGCGGCAGAGGAAGAGGTCCTCTGGCGTGTGGCTGCCAGTCTCACATTAGGCGGCCGCGGTAGAGAGCCCTCGGAGGACCTTAGGTGGCGGGCTGGGACGTAGGGGAGAAGGCGCTCCCTAAGGTACCTGGGACCCAGACCATGCAAGGCCTTAAAGGTAAGAACCAGCACTTTATATTTTGCCCGGAAACAAATTGGCAGCCAGTGTAAGGATTTCAAAACCAGTGTAATACGGTCTCCTCGGGGGGTCCCAGAGACCAACCTGGCGGCCAACTTTTGTGCCAGTTGAAGTTTCCGAAATAAACATACAGGCAGCCCCAAGTACAGCGCGTTGCAGAAATCAAGCCTAGAGGTGACCAGCGCGTGCACTACCAGATCCATATCTTTAATATTGAACTGTGTCCATTTCTTTTAAGAAGGTCATGGACACCTTAGAGGAGCGGTTCTCAACCTGTGGGTCACGACCCCTTTGGGGGTCGAACGACCCTTTCACAGGGGTCGCCTAAGACCATCGGAAAACACATATTTCCGATGGTCTTAGGAACCGAGACACCGCTCCTCTATCTGTCTCCAGGGGGGTCCGCCCACATGCAGATACGCCCACATACGAGTACCCGGCGTGGTGACATCATCACGCCAACCCCATCACATACACCCCGTACAAATACAGGTGTATGTGATAGGGTTGGCGCCATAATGTACTTATGTGGACCAGTCACACATGTGTAGAGAGTAGCTTCTGTGTAGAGAGCAGCTGCTGTGTTGAAAGCAGACAGTATTGGAGGTAAAACGACACTTCATGAATTATAATTACTGGGTAAATGTAAAATCATGTACTGTAAAATCATCAACTACTGCAAAAAAAAAAAATCTGTACCATGGGAACTTAATCTGGATGCTGATCGGTCTTTTTATATTCAGCTGTGGTTGATGTGAATACTAGCTGTGATTACACATCACTGTCCTCTAAGTTCATCCTGTTTCACTCCCCCCACCCCATCACACATGCGTGTCTTTTCAGTGGCAAAAGTGGCAATGGGAAAACAGTGGCAGTGAAATACATCATGGGATATATTTCCAAAGTGTCTGGGGGTGCCAAAAAAGTGCAGGTATGTCTCAGTGGCAAAGCACCTGTTTCTTCCCCTCACTATCCTTGTCCTAGTTTGTTTTTACGCTTTTCCCTCCAGTTTAATCTGCAGAGAGGAGAAGCACCTTTTCGAAAAATCATGAATACATAGCTGGGTTCAGGGCAGCCTTCCAACTGTGTGGGACTACAACTCCTATAATCTCCAGCCACCATGAGGACAATGGGCATTGTAGTCCAAAGCATCTGGAAGGCAGAAGTTGGGGAAGGCTGGTGTAGGGTAACTCATTTCACATTTATAGTTCTAATCCTAAAAATATAAGAATTGGGTTGTTGTTGTTGTTTAAAAAAAAAGACTGCTCTTTTAATTTCCCACAACTATCCTGCTCTAACTAGTTTCTGTACTTTGCTATGCAAAACACAGAGCTGATTAGAATCACAGAATCATAGAATAGTAGGGTTCGAGGGGGCCTACAAGACCATCGAGTCCAACCCCCTGCTCAATGCAGGAATCCAAGTCAGAGCATCCCTGGCAGGTGGCTGTCCAGCCTCTGTCCTGAATGCCTCCAGCATGGGAGAGCCCACCACCTCCCTAGGGAATGGGTTCCATTGTTGTATTGCTCTAACAGTCAGGATGTTTTTCCTGATGTTCAGCCGGAATCTGGCTTCCTGTAACTTGAGCCCATTCTTCCGTGTCCTGCACTCTGGGATGATCGAGAAGAGATCCTGGCCTTCCTCTCTGTGACAGCCTTTCAAGTACTTGAAGAGTGCTATCATATCTCCCCTCAATCTTCTCTTCTCAAGGCTAAACATGCCCAGTTCTTTCCATCTCTCCTCATAGGGCTTTGTTTCCAGTCCCCTCATCATCTTTGTTGCCCTCCTCTGAACCCTCTCCAGTTTGTCTGCATCCTTCTTCAAGTGCGGTGCCCAGAACTGGACACAGTACTCCAGATGAGGCCTAACCAGTGCTGAGTAGAGGGGAACTAATACTTCCCGGGATTTGGAAGCTATGCTTCTATGAATGCAGCCCAAATGAGCATTGGCCTTTTGTGCAGCCACATCACATTGTTGGCTCATATTCAGCTTGTGATCTACCACAATTCCAAGATCCTTCTCGCTTGTAGTGCTGTTGAGCCACGTATCCCCCATCTTGTAACTGTGCATGTGGTTTCTTTTCCTAGGTGCAGAACTTGGCATTGATCCCTATTAAATGTCATTCTGTTGTTTTCTGCCCAGTGCTCCAGGCTCTCAAGATCACTTTGACATTTGTTTCTGTCTTCCAAAGTATTAGCTATCCTGCCCCATTTTGTGTCATCTGCTGCTTTGATCAGCATCCCCTGCACCTCCTCCTCCAAGTCATTAATACAAATGTGGAAGAGCACTGGGCCCAGGACTGAGCCCTGCAGTACCCCGCTCATTGCCTCTCCCCAGTTTGAGAAGATCCCATTGAGATCTTTGAGTCCGATCCTGTGGCCAACTGTGGATCCACCGGATCATTGTTTCCTCTAGCCCACTTGGAGCTCGTTTGCTCATCAGAATATCATGGGGCACTTTGTCCAAAGCTTTGCTGAAATCAAGGTATATGATGTCCACAGCATTCCCACGGTCCACAAGGGAGGTGACTTGATCAAAACATGAGATCAGAATCGTCTGGCAGGATTTGTTCTTGACAAATCCATGTTGGCTTCAAATCACTGCATTGTTTTCAAGGTGCTTACAGACAAATTGCTTTATAATGTGCTCCAGAATTTTCCCAGGGATTGATGTCAGACTCACTGGTCTGTAGTTCCCAGGCGCCTCCTTTTTGAAGATAGGGACCACATTAGCCCTCCTCCAGTCCTCTGGCACTTCCCCCGTCCTCCATGATTGCTCAAAGAGAATAGACAGCGGTTCTGAGAGTTCTTCTGCCAGTTCCTTTATTACTCTAGGGTGCAGTTCATTACAGTAGAGAAGTCAAGCAAGCAAAAGTCAAGCACAGTTTAACCAGGCAAACAAGGCTTTTCCAGAGAGACATCAGAAGAGTAGCCAAGGTTAAACACACAGGATATCAGTCAAGCAGAACCAAAGTCCAGAAGGCAGCATCAAGCAGAAGTCCAAAGTATGGATGGATGGACTGCCTCGCACACTGCTCACCAGACCCCTGCCAGCTGCTTGACACTGCTTGCTGTGTGGGTGGCAACTGGCCTCCCAGTCCCTTGCTGAGCCGTCATTACACAAAATGGCGGCTTGGCCTTTTTTGTAAAGGGCCATTTTACACAAACAGCGGCTGTAAAGCGGCCCATTTACACAAGATTACAGGCATAAATGCTCTATTTAGAGTCAGCAAGCACGGGGATCTACAGACTGGTGTGCGGGGGGCTGAGCCGGTGAGAAATTGCCAGGCCTTGAGCCCCAACCAAATGCCCACAACATCCCTAGTTCAAAGGTTGATAAACAGATACCCAAACATGAGTAAGGGTCAGGGAAACAAGATACCAGGCATGAGGAGCTGAAGGAATAGCGTTGTTTCCAGCACTAGCAAGGAAGATGCTTTTAACACCACCACCTGCTGAGCCCCACCCAGGGCTCTGCTGTAGTACATCAGGGCTCTCTGGTCAGAGCCTTACTTGTGAAGAGTTGCTTTCTCCAGAGAAGTCCTACTTTGGAGTTGGGTGCTTCTTCTTAAAGGAGCCCTGCTTATTTGCCTCTTAAGGCAATGACATTCTCTGGGACTGGGGGGTCACTCAGTTTCTGTTTCTGAAGCAGAACTCCCCTCTTTCTGCGGGGATGGAACCATGGTCCTCTCCCCTGAGGGCCCAGGCTCCCCCAGGTCTCCTGACATGGGTAGCTCCATGGCATCATCTGTCTCTGGGAGCTCCAGCTTCTCAGAGGAGGAGGAGTCCTGCAGCAGGGACGTGACAATCCTTCAATGCAGGGTCAACCTTTATGCGTCACCTTGGCTTTGCATGGCACCTGACTCCTCCATGGACAATAGCAGGGCTGGTCTCCAAAGAGGGATTCCTCCAGGGCTTGGAGTCTAAGGCCCTCCCCCTGGAAGGACCCCGGAGGCTCCATGGACCAGATAGGGGAGCTCAGCAGATAAGGCCCATGGGCTGGGGGTTCGGTACCCCTGTTTTAACTTGAAGAACTCCCTTCCTTTTTCAAAAGGAGGTTCAGACCTTACAAAAAGATGTGTTTGGATGATTACATGACAGTGTTGCACAAAATGCTAGTTTCGCCCCCTGGAGGCTAGTCCAATTTGCCCCAAAGAGGGGAGTCAACTTCAGGCTGGGTCCAACGCGATTTTATTGTTTGCAAACAGTTCGACAAAGGAGCTCACGCTCAAAGCAGAGTCGACCCTGGGCAACCTCCGCGCTACAGTTTTATCACTTAGCTTGCATTCCTCAGCCAGCGTGTCACTTTGATTGGTTGCCAGCGGTTTGCTTAGCAACCTTATCTTAGGGTTACTATCTGCTCATTCCAGGCATGCGCAGCTCTTACAATACTACGTGCTGCTTAAGACACATACAATGGCTTTTAGGTTACATTTTTACTACAATTCCCCCCTCAAAAGGCTTTTCTCAAATTTATACTCTCTTTGGTCCAGCGGTGGACTACGCACTTAAAGGTGCAAACTATTATCGCTGTGGCATTGACGGTTTTCTCTAAACAGCAAGTGAGGCCTGGGACGCCCTTGTTCTAGCTACTAGAATGTTGACAACAAAAACACAGTTTTTTTGAACTTTTGGAACTCAGTTTTGTTCTGTTCATCAGGAACCCTTGAAACGAGAGCACCCTCTTTCTGTAGAGCTACTTGAGTCCTTTCAGGGGTTCATTATTCCAACGGTGACCTTCAGGTGGGTCAGCTTCCGGTGTGACCCTCTCTGGTGCAGGTGATGCCTTTATTCAGTGTGATGAATCCACTTCTTTTCTTTGGCGACTTTCATAGCAATGGGAGTGGTAAGTAGGATCTGAAACAGACCCTTCTGCGTCTTGGTAGGTGGTTCATCTTTCTAGGACTGGATTAGCACCCAATTGCTGGGATTGAGATTATGCACTGGAGCATCTAAAGGCCAGGATTGGTGCGGTGTCGCAAACCTGTGAAAACAAAACAGACTGCAAAGCAGTAACATAACCTTGAATCTTAAAACTTTTACTTTTAAATTCACATTTAAGCTATCAGCCATAGGTAATATCCGAGGTGGGCGCTTATGGAACGTTTAAAAGGTGTCAATTTAATACTTCCCTTGGGGGCGCACCATACGCGAGTCAAGGTGATTGGCAAGGCCTGTGGCCTTTCAACTTAATCTTTAAACAAATTCTAGTGAGCATTGTCTTTAAGGTGCGGTTCATCTTCTCAACTTGACTTGTAGATTGAGGTTTCCAAGGGGGGTGTAGCTTCTAGTTAGTTTGTTATGCCTGGGCCACTACTTGCGTCACTTGTCCAACAAAATGGGCCCCCCGATTTGATTCACTCTCTTTAGGTAACAAGAGCTTAGGGATTACTTTTTAACAGGATCTTGGCTACTGTCTGAGCGGTGCAGTCAATTGCTTTTATCATTACTAGCAGGTACCGATAGCCATGAGTCTGGGGCAACTCTGAAAAGTCAATTTGAAATCTCTGAAAAGGATAGTAAGCGCATGGGCGACTTCTCATTTGAGCTGGGGGCTCAAACATCTTTGCATCATTTTTGAGGCATAAAGGGCAGTTAGCCACTGTTCTCAGGTCTTGGTCCAACCTGAAGGAGGTGCTATCTGCCTTGGGCGCACTCAAAATCGGGGTGCTAAAGAGGGATGATCCCTTTATTAGCTAACCATAATTTTTGAACTTCTCAATGAGCGGCTTCAAGCCTGCACAGGTGGCTTTTTTCAGAGGATACTGCCTCACGCACACAGGGCTCTCCCTTTTTAAAGAAGATTTTAATTTGTGTTATGCATTTGGTCGGGCAGGGGTTCTGTCTGCCCACACACATGGATCAACATTCTCTAAAATCTCAGTCCCTTTGGCCTCTGACACAATCTTGATTGCTTGAAGGGCCATTCGATAATTTGAGCCCTGCATTGCTGGCAGCTGTACTACAATCTGATTATCACGGAAGAAGATTTTAGCTTGCAGTTTTGTTAACAAGTCCCGCCCCAAGAGGGCAACCAGGTATGCAGATGAAACTACAAAGGCATGTTCCAGTATGTTATTTCCAGTCTTCGTGAGGAGGGGCTTACACACGGGCAATTTAGTTTGTTTTTTTTTCCCTTTAATTTCTTCTATAGTTACATGCTTTCCACTTTCTCTTGCCGGGGGGCTTCACAGGGATCATAGAAAATGTGGCTCCAGTATCTACTAGGGCTTTACAGTCCTCGCCACCAACCCTTACTTTTACCTTGGGATTCTCCCGAGCGTTTGTTCGTAGGGTGGTGGCCCTTCAGCTAGACTCCCCCCCACTGGAGGACCCTGCCAGCATTTGGCAGCCTTCAGGGTGAGTCTCTTTTCTCTTTTCTTTCAGCTCTGGACAATCTTTCTTCCAATGTCTCTTCTCTCGGCAATACGCACATTTATTGAGCCCCGGTCGGCCCTTTCCTTTTCTGCCCCCCCCCTCTGGTCACTTCTGTGCTCTCAAGCTGCTGTTTATATCTCCGCCCATGGTGGCTGCCAGCATTGCCTTTTCCTTTTTCCAGCAATGGCACTTTTTTATGTGCTCTTGTAGTAAAAATGTAACCTAAAAGCCATTGTATGTGTCTTAAGCAGCACATAGTACTGTAAGAGCTGCGCATGCCTAGAATGAGCAGACAGTAACCCTAAGATAAGGTTGCTAAGCAAACCGCTGGCAACCAATCAAAAGTAACACGCTGGCTGAGGAATGCAAGCTAAGTCATAAAACTGTAGCGCGGAGGTTGCCCAGGGTCGACTCTGCTTTGAGCGTGAGCTCCTTTGTCGAACTGTTTGCAAACAATAAAATCGAGTTGGACCCAGCCTGAAGTTGACTCTCCTCTTTGGGGCAAATTGGACTAGCCTCCAGGGGGCGAAACTAGCATTTTGTGCAACAAACTGGCGAGCCAGTCAGGAGTCCCTTGGACCACCCTGGGGTCAAACGACAGAACCGGTGAAGGTGCCTGTGGGGCGCGCCGGACCGCCTTTGCGGTCTGCCACGGCACCAGAGAACGGGGGTCGGGACACCCAGGAGGTTAAAGGCGTGGACTCCATTGATTGAGTCAACCAGGCTGAATGGGTCTGAAGAGATGGCACTAGGGTGTTGGGCAGAGTAAGTACTTGATTTCCCTTCTGTCTTTCTGTTTGAGTTGCCTTCGGAGCGTCTGAGGTTTGTCAGACTCTGTGTAAACGTCGGAGGTTTGTCAGGCTCCGTGTATGGTTTCAAATAGAGGTAGGCACAATGGAGGCGGGTAGCTCCCGTTTAGAAAGCTCTGCCACTCCCTTGGGATGCATGCTAAAGAACTTTAGCAAAGTCAAGCGTCTGAGGTTTGTCAGACTCCGTGTACTAAGATGTCGAAAGGCAAGCTGGTTACACTCTGTCAATTGGAATGGCCAGCATTTGGAATTAGTTGGCCAGACATAGGATCCTTTGGTGTAAATCTTGTAAATGCTGTATATAAAAATGTGGTGAATAATGGGCAATGGGATCAATTCGCCTATATTGATGGGTGGTTGAATTGGTGCGGAAAGAATCCCCCTTAGTTACAGAAGTGTAAATGTGTAAATGTGTTACTGGCAAAGGACCACAGGGGCAAGAGACCCCGGGTGGTGTCTGAATCAAGTAGTAAGAGATAAATTTGCCTCAGGGAAGGTGAGGTTATCAGCATTTGGATGAGTGCCAACCAAAATCCACTGAAGGTGAGAAAAGGTTGAATATAAAGTTCAATATTGTAAAGTCATGATGGTATGCTCCGAGGTGAAGCCCAAAGCCCCTGTTCCCCCCGATTCAAGCCCCACGGAAGGAGCTTGAAGACTGGGAGACCCTGCCCAAGGTGCCCTGAGCTCCCCCCCCCGTCTGATTCGGTCTGTTAGGTTGGGAGGAGAGGTTGTTGGGGGAGGGAGGGGGCCCGCCAGAGACAGTTTGTCTGCCACCGTATCCAAGTTTGTTAGAAGAAGCAAAAGCAGTTGAAAAAGTTGCAACTTCTGAAGAAAGAGATTTGTTTGATGACTTAAAGACTGTGGCAAAATCAAGAAACAAAGACAGAGCAAGTTCTTAAAATATCAGGGTCTGTGTGAGCTTATCTCTGTCAGCCTGCTCAGAGCAGAGCCAAGGGGGACTTGCCTAACCCCCCTTCGCCGTGGCTGGTTTAGCCTTAGCAAGCAGAGAGGCTGGAAGGTGTCTGTGAGGACCTGACAAAAGAGTGAGATTTGCAAAAAAACAAACAAACAAGAAAAGCATCACAGCTGGAAAGCTGAGCAGCACTGCTCTGTTCTTACCTGGGGAGGAATCTAGAAGAGGTGTAAGGTTACACCTTCCCCATTCGAACTGATGAAGAGACACAGAGCTTTTGTTAAAACGCATCCCTTCTGTATGGCCCAAAGCCTTCTTTGTTAGAGGCACTCTGCACATGGACTGGAACTTTGGCCAGTTAAAGACTTGCCGTAAAAAGTACTGTGAGGCTTGTCATAGCCTTAAACTCCCGTTGTTGTAGATGGTGTGTTTGTTTGTGATCAGCTCAGTGTACAGTTTGATTTGTGATTTCAACACTCAGATAAAAAGCTGCATTTGACTGAAAGAACTGGGTATATTTAGCCTTGAGAAGAGAAGACTGAGAGGAGATCTGATAGCACTCTTCAAGTACTTAAAAGGTTGTCCCAGAGAGGAAGGCCAGGATCTCTTCTCAATCATCCCAGAGTGCAGGACACGGAATAATGGGCTCAAGTGACAGGAAGCTGGATTCCAGCTGAACATCAGGAGAAACGTCCTAACTGTTAGAGCAATACGACAATGGAACCAATTACCTGGGGAGGCGGTGGGCTCTCCCACCCTGGAGGCATTCAAGACGAGGCTAGACAGCCATCTGTCAGGGATGCTCTGATTTAGATTCCTGCACTGGGCAAGGGGTTGGACTCGATGGCCTTGTAAGCCCCTTCCAACCCTACTATTCTATGATTCTATGATTTCCAAGGCTTTGATTTCATTTACCCTAATGAAGCATACAGATACAAATTTCTAGAGATTCATAGACTACAAAGGAAACAGCCTTCAAAAAGTTCAAAGAGAAACTACGAAAGTTAGTTTCCCTTTAAAAAGGGGGCAGCAAATTCTCTTAACTTAAGAGGTGAGAGAGAGAGAGTCCCCCACTCTCCCGTGATACTTCTAAGCCCAGCTGTGTTTCTGAAGCCTAAGAAAGTTCCTGCCCCATGTGTTCCAGCTCTTTCTCAAAATCTGAACTGTTCTGACGTTCCATTTGCTCAGAGGCAAACCTGACACTCTGCCAAAACTCATGCAGTGTGGAGTTGCCGATGCAAAAATGGTGGCTTGGAACTCTTTCCACATATGAGAACGCCCTTCCCTTGATTTTGATGGGCCCTGACCATGCAGTCAGAGGAGCAGTATAATGGTTAGATCTGCTCCACCATGCCCTACTATACAAAACAAATGTTTTCCAGTCATGGTGTTAGATTTTAATGATATGAAAAAGGTATAAAAGAAGGCAGAAGAAAGTAGCAGACAAAAAGGCTTAAAAAAGAAAGAAAGCTTATCCCAAATGTGTGTCGTTGAAGATCTAAGCAAGCGAGTCTCTGTCGAAGCAATGGCAAACAGCCTAACTTGCAGAGAAAACAAAGAGTTAAAACTGGTGCATGGCACAGAGAATTTGAAACATGATCTGCAGAACAGGCAAGCCAAAAGATAAGTGTGCCTGTTACAAGAGGGAGGCTATAGTAGCCATAAAAAGGGGTGAAGCCCCCGTATGAAGCTTTAACAAAAATATTACCCACTAGAAGTGGACAATTAAAATAAAAAAGGCTTTTCTTAAATTGAAGCAAGCCTTAATATCACCGCCTGCTTTAGCCTTATCAGACCCCAGATCATGAAGTTTTTAGAGCTATGGTGCACATGAGAGCACATAAAAAAGTGCCATTCCTGGAAAAAGGAAAAGGCAATGCTGGCAGCCACCATGGGCGGAGATATAAACAGCAGCTTGAGAGCACAGAAGCGACCGGGGGGGGGGGGGGCAGAAAAGGAAAGGGCCGACCGGGGCTCAATAAATGTGCGTATTGCCGAGAGAAGAGACATTGGAAGAAAGATTGTCCAGAGCTGAAAGAAAAGAGAAAAGAGACTCACCCTGAAGGCTGCCAAATGCTGGCAGGGTCCTCCAGTGGGGGGGAGTCTAGCTGAAGGGCCACCACCCTACGAACAAACGCTCGGGAGAATTCCAAGGTAAAAGTAAGGGTTGGTGGCGAGGACTGTAAAGCCCTAGTAGATACTGGAGCCACATTTTCTATGATCCCTGTGTAAGCCCCTCCTCACGAAGACTGGAAATAACATACTGGAACATGCCTTTGTAGTTTCATCTGCATACCTGGTTGCCCTCATGGAGCGGGACTTGTTAACAAAACTGCAAGCTAAAATCTTCTTCAGTGATAATCAGATTGTAGTACAGCTGCCAGCAATGCAGGGCTCAAATTATCGAATGGCCCTTCAAGCAATCCAGATTGTGTCAGAGGCCAAAGGGACTGAGATTTTAGAGAATGTTAATCCATGTGTGTGGGCAGACAGAACCCCTGCCCGACCAAATGCATAAGACAAATTAAAATCTTCTTTAAAAAGGGAGAGCCCTGTGTGCGTGAGGCAGTATCCTCTGAAAAAAGCCACCTGTGCAGGCTTGAAGCCGCTCATTGAGAAGTTCAAAAATTATGGTTAGCTAATAAAGGGATCATCCCCCTTTAACACCCCGATTTTGGGTGCGCCCGAGGCAGATAGCACCTCCTTCAGGTTAGACCAAGACCTGAGAACAGTGGCTGACTGCCCTTTGTGCCTCAAAAATGATTCAAAGATGTTTGAGCCCCCAGCTCAAATGAGAAGTCGCCCATGCGCTTACTCTCCTTTTCAGAGATTTCAAATTGACTTTTCAGAGTTGCCCCAGACTCATGGCTATCGGTACCCGCTAGTAATGATAAAAGCAATTGACTGCACCGCTCAGACAGTAGCCAAGATCCTGTTAAAAAGTAATCCCTAAGCTCTTGTTACCTAAAGAGAGTGAATCAAATCAGGGGCCCCATTTTGTTGGACAAGTGACGCAAGTAGTGGCCTAGGCATAACAAACTAACTAGAAGCTACACCCCCCTTGGAAACCTTAATCTACAAGTCAAGTTGAGAAGATGAACCACACCTTAAAGACAATGCTCATTAAAATTTGTTTAAAGATTAAGTTGAAAGGCCACAGGCCTTGCCAATCACCTTGACTCGAGTACGGTGCGCCCCCAAGGGAAGTATTAAATTGACACCTTTTAAACGTTCCATAAGCGCCCACCTCGGATATTACCTGTGGCTGATAGCTTAAATGTGAATTTAAAAGTAAAAGTTTTAAGATTCAAGGTTATGTTACTGCTTTGCAGTCTGTTTTGTTTTCACAGGTTTGCGACACCGCACCAATCCTGGCCTTTAGATGCTCCAGTGCATAATCTCAATCCCAGCGATTGGGTGCTAATCCAGTCCTAGAAAGATGAACCACCTACCAAGAAGCAGAAGGGTCCGTTTCAGATCCTACTTACCACTCCCATTGCTATGAAAGTCGCCAAAGAAAAGAAGTGGATTCATCACACTGAATAAAGGCATCACCTGCACCAGAGAGGGTCACACCGGAAGCTGACCCACCTGAAGGTCACCGTTGGAATAATGAACCCCTGAAAGGACTCAAGTAGCTCTACAGAAAGAGGGTGCTCTCGTTTCAAGGGTTCCTGATGAACGGAACAAAACTGAGTTCCAAAAGTTCAAAAAAAGTGTTTTTGTTGTCAACATTCTAGTAGCTAGAACAAAGGCGTCCCAGGCCTCACTTGCTGTTTAGAGAAAACCGTCAATGCCACAGCGATAATAGTTTGCGCCTTTAAGTGCGTAGTCCACCGCGGGACCAAAGAGAGTATAAATTTGAGAAAAGCCTTTTGAGGGGGGAATTGTAGTAAAAATGTAACCTAAAAGCCATTGTATGTGTCTTAAGCAGCACATAGTACTGTAAGAGCTGCGCATGCCTGGAATGAGCAGACAGTAACCCTAAGATAAGGTTGCTAAGCAAACCACTGGCAACCAATCAAAAGTAACACGCTGGCTGAGGAATGCAAGCTAAGTGATAAAACTGTAGCGCGGAGGTTGCCCAGGGTTGACTCTGCTTTGAGCGTGAGCTCCTTTGTCGAACTGTTTGCAAACAATAAAATCGAGTTGGACCCAGCCTGAAGTTGACTCTCCTCTTTGGGGCAAATTGGACTAGCCTCCAGGGGGCGAAACTAGCATTTTGTGCAACACCTTGAATCTTAGAACTCTTACTTCTAAATTCATATTTAAGCTATCAGCCATAGGTAATATCCGAGGTGGGCGCTTATGGAACGTTTAAAGGGTGTCAATTTAATACTTCCCTTGGGGGCGCACCATACTCGAGTCAAGGTGATGGGCAAGGCCTGTGGCCTTTCAACTTAATCTTTAAACACATTCTAGTGAGCATTGCCTTTAAGGCGCGGTTCATCTTCTCAACTTGACTTGTGGATTGAGGTTTCCAAGCTTCTAGTTAGTTATGCCTGGGCCACTACTTGCATCACTTGTCTAACAAAATGGGGCCCCTGATTTGATTCACTCTCTTTAGGTAACAAGAGCCTAGGGATTACTTTTTAACAGGATCTTGGCTACTGTCTGTGCAGTGCAGTCAATTGCTTTTATCATTACTAGCAGGTACCGATAGCCATGAGTCTGGGGCAACTCTGAAAAGTCAATTTGAAATCTCTGAAAAGGATAGTAAGCGCATGGGCAACTTCTCATTTGAGCTGGGGGCTCAAACATCTTTGAATCGTTTTTGAGGCACAAAGGGCAGTTAGCCACTGCTCTCAGGTCTTGCAGCAACCTGAAGGAGGTGCTATCTGCTTCAGGCGCACCCAAAATCGGGGTGTTAAAGGGGGATGATCCCTTTGTTAGCTAACCATAACTTTTGAACTTCTCAATGAGCGGCTTCAAGCCTGCACGGGTGGCTTTCTTCAGAGGATACTGCCTCACGCACACAGGGCTCTCCCTTTTTAAAAGAAGATTTTAACTGGTGTTATGCATTTGCTCTCATGGATCACTGCCTTGTTGTGGCGAAGGGGCTTGCGTAACTCAGTGAAGCCATAAGCTATGCCGTGCAGGGCCACCCAAGACGGACAGGTCATGGCAGAGAGTTCTGACAAAATGTGGTCCACTGGAGAAGGAAATGGCAACCCACTCCAGGATTCTTGCCAAGAAAACCCCATGGAACGTATCACAAGGCTAAAACAGATGACGCCGGAAGATGAGCCCCTCAGGTCGGAAGGTGTCCAATATGCTACTGGGGAAGAGCAGAGGGTATTTCCAAGTAGCACCAGAAAGCGTGAAGCGGCTGGGCCAAACCCGAAAGGACACTCAGCTGTGGATGTGTCTGGTGGTGAAAAGAAAATCCGATGCTGTAAAGAACAATATTGTTTAGGAACCTGGAATGTCAGATCAATGAATCAAGGTAAGCTGAAGGTGGTCAAACATGAGATGGCAAGATTGAACATCGACATCTTGGGAATCAGAGAACTAAAATGGACAGGCGTGGGCGAATTTAATTCAGGTGACCATCATATCTACTATTGTGGGCAAGAATCCCTTAGAAGAAATGGAGTAGCACTCATAGTCAACAAAAGGGTGGGAAAAGCAGTACTGGGGTACAATCTCAAAAACGACAGAATGATCTCAGTACGAATCCAAGGCAAACCATTCAACATCACAGTAATTCAAGTCTATGCCCCAACCACTGAGGCCGAAGAAGCTGAGGTTGATCGGTTCTATGAAGACCTACAACACCTTCTAGAACTAACACCAAAAAAAGATGTCCTCTTCATCATAGGGGATTGGAATGCTAAAGGAGGAAGTCAAGAAATCACCGGGATAACAGGCAGGCATGGCCTTGGTGTACAAAATGAAGCAGGACAAAAGCTAATAGAGTTTTGCCAAGAGAACATGCTGATCATAGCAAACACTCTTTTCCAACAGCACAAGAGGCGACTCTACACATGGACGTCACCAGATGGTCAATATCGAAATCAGATTGATTATGTCCTTTGCAGTCAAAGATGGAGAAGCTCCATACAGTCAGTAAAACCAAGACCTGGAGCTGACTGTGGCTCAGATCATGAGCTGCTTCTTGCAAAATTTCGGCTTAAATTGAAGAACGTCGGGAAAACCACTAAACCGTTCAGGTATGACCTAAATCATATCCCTTCTGAATATACAGTGGAGGTGAGGAATAGATTTCAGGGATTAGACCTGATAGACAGAGTGCCTGAGGAACTATGGACGGAGGTCCGTAACATTGTTCAGGAGGCAGCAACTCAATCCATCCCAAAGAAAAAGAAATGCAAGAAAGCAAAGTGGCTGTCTGATGAGGCTTTACAAGTAGCTCACGAAAGAAGGGAAGCGAAAAGCAAGGGAGAAAGGGGAAGATATATCCAACTGAATGCAGATTTCCAGAGAATAGCAAGGAGAGACAAGAAGGCCTTCTTAAATGAACAATGCAAAGAAATCGAGGAAAACAACAGAATGGGAAAGACTAGAGATCTCTGCAAGAAAATTGGAGATCTCAAGGGAACGTTTTGTGCAAAGACGGGCATGATAAAGGACAAAGAAGGCAGGGACCTAACAGAAGCCGATGAGATTAAGAAGAGGTGGCAAGAATACACAGAAGAACTATACAGGAAAGATCTGAATGTCCCTGATAGCCATGAGAGTGCGGTCACTGAACTTGAGCCGGACATCCTCGAGAGTGAAGTCAAGTGGGCCTTAGGAAGCATTAGTAACAACAAAGCTAGTGGAGATGACAGTATTCCAGCTGAGCTATTTAAAATCCTAAAAGATGATGCTGTTAAAGTGCTGCATTCAATATGCCAACAAATCTGGAACACTCAACAGTGGCCGCAAGACTGGAAAAGGTCAGTTTACATTCCAATTCCAAAGAAGGGCAACGCCAAAGAGTGTTCAAACTACCGCACAATTGCGCTCATTTCACATGCCAGCAAGGTGATGCTCAAAATCCTACAAGCTAGGCTTCAGCAGTATGCGAACCGAGAACTACCGGAAGTACAAGCTGGGTTTCGAAGAGGCAGAGGAACTAGAGATCAAATCGCCAACATTCGCTGGATCATGGAGAAAGCAAGAGAATTCCAGAAAAACGTCTATTTCTGCTTCATTGACTACGCTAAAGCCTTTGATTGTGTGGATCACAACAAACTGTGGCAAATTCTTAAAGTGATGGGAGTACCAGACCACCTTACCTGTCTCCTGAGAAACCTGTACGAGGGTCAAGAAGCAACAGTAAGAACCAGACATGGAACAACCGATTGGTTCAAAATTGGGAAAGGAGTACGACAAGGCTGCATATTGTCACCCTGCTTATTTAACTTATATGCAGAGTACATCATGAGAAATGCCGGGTTGGATGAATCAGAGGTCGGAATTAAGATTGCTGGGAGAATTATCAACAACCTCCGATATGCAGACGATACCACCCTAATGGCAGAAAGCGAAGAGGATCTCAAGAGTCTCTTGTTGAGGGTGAAAGAGGAGAGTGCAAAAGCTGGTTTGAAACTCAACATTAAAAAAACGAAGATCATGGCATCTGGCCCCATCACTTCCTGGCATATAGAAGGGGAAGAAATGGAAGCAGTGACAGATTTTACTTTCTTGGGCTCCAAGATCACCGCAGACGGTGACTGTAGCCATGAAATTAAAAGACGCTTGCTCCTTGGGAGGAAAGCTATGGCCAACCTAGACAGCATAGTAAGAAGCAGAGACATCACCTTGCCAACAAAGGTCCGTCTAATCAAAGCTATGGTTTTCCCAGTAGTAATGTATGGCTGTGAGAGCTGGACTATAAGGAAGGCTGAGCGCCGAAGAATTGATGCTTTCGAACTGTGGTGCTGGAGAAGACTCTTACGAGTCCCCTGGACTGCAAGGAGGTCAAATCAGTCCATCCTAAAGGAAATCAACCCTGAGTGCTCATTGGAAGGACAGATAATGAAGCTGAAGCTCCAATATTTTGGCCACCTAATGCGAAGAGAAAACTCCCTGGAAAAGACCCTGATGCTGGGAAAGACTGAAGGCAAAAGGAGAAGGGGACGGCAGAGGATGAGATGGCTGGATATCATCACCGATGCAATGAATATGAACTTGAGCACGCTCCGGGAGAGAGCGCAGGACAGGAAGGCCTGGCGTGCTATGGTCCATGGGGTCACGAAGAGTCGGACACGACTGAACAACAACAAATGCATTTGCTCGGGCAGGGGTTCTGTCTGCCCACACACATGGATCAACATTCTCTAAAATCTCAGTCCCTTTGGCCTCTGACACAATCTTGATTGCTTGAAGGGCCATTCGATAATTTGAGCCCTGCATTGCTGGCAGCTGTACTACAATCTGATTATCACGGAAGAAGATTTTAGCTTGCAGTTTTGTTAACAAGTCCCACCCCAAGAGGGCAACCAGGTATGCAGATGAAACTACAAAGGCATGTTCCAGTATGTTGTTTCCAATCTTTGTGAGGAGGGGCTTACACACGGGCAATTTAGTCCCCCCCCCTTTAATTCCTTTTATAGTTACATGCTTTCCACTTTCTCTTGCCGGGGGGCTTCACAGGGATCATAGAAAATGTGGCTCCAGTATCTACTAGGGCCTCACAGTCCTTGCCACCAACCCTTACTTTTACCTTGGGATTCTCCCGAGCGTTTGTTCGTAGGATGGTGGCCCTTCAGCTAGACTCCCCCCCAGCCCCGGAGGACCCTGCCCACATTTGGCAGCTTTCAGGGTGAGTCTCTTTTTTCTTCTCTTTCAACTTTGGAAAATTTTTCTTACAGTGTCTCTTCTCTTGACAATACACACATTTATCGAGCCCTGGTCGGCCCTTTCCTTTTCCGCCCCCTCCCCTCTGGTCATTTCTGTGCTCTCAAGCCACAGTTTATATCTCCGCCCATGGTGGCTGCCAGCATTGCCTTTTCCTTTTTTCAGGAATGGCACTCTTTTCATGTGCTCTCACGTGCACCATAGCTCTAAAAACTTCATGATCTGGGGTCTGATAAGGCTAAAGCAGGCGGTGATATTAAGGCTTGCTTCAATTTAAGAAAAGCCTTTTTTATTTTAATTGTCCACTTCTGGTGGGTAATATTTTTGTTAAAGCCTCATACGGGGGCTTCACCCCTTTTTATGGCTACTATAGCCTCCCTCTTGTAACAGGCACACTTATCTTTTGGCTTGCCTGTTCTGCAGATCATGTTTCAAACTCTCTGTGCCATGCACCAGCTTTAACTCTTCGTCTTCTCTGCAAGTTAGGCTGTTTGCCATTGCTTCGACAGAGACTCACTTGCTTAGACCTTCTTACTAATCTCGACACACATTTGGGATAAGCTCTCTTTTTTTAGCCTTTTTGTCTGCTGCTTTCTTCTGCCTTCTTTTATACCTTTTTCATATCATTAAAATCTAACACCATGACTGGAAAACATTTGTTTTGCATCGTAGGGCATGGTGGAGCAGGTCTACCAATTGTACCGCTCCTCTGACTGCATGGCCAGGGCCCATCAAGATCAAGGGAAGGGCATTCTCCTACATGCAAAGAGTTCCAAGCCACCATTTTTGCATCGGCAACTCCACGCTGCATGAGTTTTGGCAGAGTGTCAGGTTTGCCTTTGAGCAAATACAACGTCAGAACAGTTCAGATTTTGAGAAAGAGCTGGAGCACGTGGGGCAGGAACTTTCTCAGGCTTCAGAAACACAGCTGGGCTTAGAAGTATCACGGGAGAGTGGGGGACTCTTTCCCTCCCACCTCTTAAGTTAAGAGAATTTGCTGCCCCCCTTTTTAAAGGGAAACTAACCTTCGTAGTTTCTCTTTGAAGTTTTTGAAGGCTGTTTCCTTTGTAGTCTGTGAATCTCTAACAATTTGTATCTGTATGCTTCATTAGGGTAAATGAAATCAAAGCCCTGGAAATCATAGAATCATAGAATAGTAGGGTTGGAAGGGGCTTACAAGGCCATCGAGTCCAACCCCCTGCTCAGTGCAGGAATCCAAATCAGAGCATCCCTGACAGGTGGCTGTCCAGCCTCGTCTTGAATGCCTCCAGTGTGGGAGAGCCCACCGTCTCCCCAGGTAATGGGCTCCATTGTCATATTGCTCTAACAGTCAGGACGTTTCTCCTGATGTTCAGCCGGAATCTGGCTTCCTGTCGCTTGAGCGCATTATTCCATGTCCTGCACTCTGGGATGATCGAGAAGAGATCCTGGCCTTCCTCTCTGTGACAACCTTTCAAGTGCTTGAAGAGTGCTATCCTATCTCCCCTCAGTCTTCTCTTCTCAAGGCTAAATATACCCAGTTTTTCCAGTTAAATGCAGCTTTTTATCTGAGTGTTGAAATCACAAATCAAACTGTACACTGAGCTGATCACAAACAAACACACAATCTACAACAATGGGAGCTTAAGGCTATGACCAGCCTCACAGTACTTTTTACGGCAAGTCTTTAACTGTCCAAAGTTCCAGTCCATGTGCAGAGTGCCTCTCAAAAGTCTGAACAATGATAGATCTAAACAAAGAAGGCTTTGGGCCATAAAGATGGGATGTTTTTAACAAAACCTCTCTGTCTCTTCATCAGTTCGAATGGGGAAGGTGTAACCTTACACCTCTTCTAGATTCCTCCACAGATAAGAACAGAGCAGTGCTGCTCAGCTTTCCAGCTGTGATGCTTTTCTTGTTTTTTTGCAAATCTCACTCTTTTGTCAGGTCCTCACCGACACCTTCCAGCCTCTCTGCTTGCTAAGGCTAAACCAGCCGCGGCGAAGGGGGGTTAGGCAAGTCCCCCTTGGCTCTGCTCTGAGCAGGCTGACAGAGATAAGTTTACACAGACCCTGATATTTTAAGAACTTGCTCCGTCTATGTTTCTTGATTTTGCCAGTCTTTAAGACTTCAAACAAATCTCTTTCTTCAGAAGTTGCAACTTTTTCAACTGCTTTTGCTTCTTCTAACAAACTTGGATACGGTGGCAGACAAACTGTCTCTGGAGGGCCCCCTCCCTCCCCCAACAATCTCTCCTCCCAACCTAACAGACCGAATCAGACCGGGGGGAGCTCAGGGCACCTTGGGCAGGGTCTCCCAGTCTTCAAGCTCCTTCCGTGGGGCTTGAATCGGGGAGAACAGGGGCCTTGGGCTCCACCTCGGAGCATACCATCATGACTTTACAATATTGAACTTTATATTCAACCTTTTCTCGCCTTCAGTGGATTTTGGTTGGCACTCATCCAAATGCTGATAACCTCACTTTCCCTGAGGCAAATTTATCTCTTACTACTTGATTCAGACACCACCCGGGGTCTCTTGCCCCTGCGGTCCTTTGCCAGTAACACATTTACACATTTACACTTCTGTAACTAAGGGGGATTCTTTCCGCACCAATTCAACCAACCATCAATATAGGCGAATTGATCCCATTGCCCATTATTCACCACATTTTTATATACAGCATTTACAAGATTTACATCAAAGGATCCTATGTCTGGCCAACTAATTCCAAACGCTGGCCAGTCCAGTTGGCAAAAGAAGGTCAATTTACCCTTGGCCATCTTAATTCTAAAATCTCTTTTGAACTTCCTAAAGTTCCTGAGCATGCATCCCAAGGGAGTGGCAGAGCTTTCTAAATGGGAGCTACCCGCCCACATTGTGCCTACCTCTATTTGAAACAATACACGGAGTCTGACAAACCTCAGACGCTCTGAAGGCAACTCAAACAGAAAGGCACAAGGGAAATCAAATACTTACTCCGCCCAGCACCCTGGCTCCGTCTCTTCAGACCCGTTCAGCCTGGTTGACTCAATCAATGGAGTCCACGCCTTTAACCTCCTGGGTGTCCCGACCCCCGTTCTCTGGTGCCGTGGCAGACCTCAAAGGCGGTCCGGCGCGCCCCACAGGCACCTTTGCCGGTTCTGTCGTTTGACCCCAGGGTGGTCCAAGGGACTCCTGGCTGCTCGCCAGATTGTTGCACAAAATGCTGGTGTCGCCCCCTGGAGGCGAGTCCTATTTGCCCCAAAGAGGAGAGTCAACTTCAGGCCGGGTCCAACTCGATTTTATTGTTTGCAAACAGTTCGACAGAGGAGCTCACGCTCAAAAGCAGAGTCGACCCTGGGCAACCCCCGCGCCGCAGTTTTATCACCTCGGCTTGCATTCCTCAGCCAGCGTGTCACTTTGATTGGTTGCTAGCAGTTTGCTTGGCAACCTTATCTTAGGGTTACTGTCTGCTCATTCCAGGCATGCGCAGCTCTTACAATACTACGTGCTGCTTAAGACACATACAATGGCTTTTAGGTTACATTTTTACTACAGCTAGATGAAACAACACTCCGGTGGATCCACAGTTGGCTACAGAATCGGACTCAAAGAGTGCTTCTCAATGGGACCTTCTCAAACTGGGGTGAGGTCATGAGTGGGGTACCGCTCAGTGCTGGGCCCAGTGCTCTTCAACGTTTTTATTAGTGACTTGGAGGAGGAGGTGCAGGGAATGCTGATCCAGTTTGCAGATGACACATAATGGGGCAGGATAGCTAATACCCTGGAAGACAAAAACAGAATTCAAAGTGATCTGGATAGACTGGAGTGCTGGGCAGAAAACAAGAGAATGAAATTTAATGGGGATAAATGCCATGCTCTGCACCTAGGAAAAGAAACCAAATGCACAGTTACAAGATCGGGGATACGTGGCTCAATGACGCTACAACGGAGAAGGATCTTGGAACTGTTGTCGATCACAACCTGAATATGAGCCAACAATGTGATGTGGCTGCAAAAAAGGCAAATGCTATTTGGGGCTGCATTAATAGAAGCATAGCTTCCAAATCCCGGGAATTACTAGTTCCCCTCTACTCAGCACTGGTCAGGCCTCATCTGGAGTACTGTGTCCAGTTCTGGGCACCGCACTTGAAGAAGGATGCAGACAAACTGGAGAGGGTTCAGAGGAGGGCAACAAAGATGAGGGGACTGGAAACAAAGCCCTATGAGGAGCGACTGAAAGAACGGGGCATGTTTAGCCTTGAGAAGAGGAGACTGAGGGGAGACATGATAGCGCTCTTCAAGCACTTGAAAGGTTGCCACAGAGGGGAAGGCCAGGTTCTCTTCTCCATCATCCTGGAGCGCAGGACATGGAATAATGGGCTCCAGTGACAGGAAGCCAGATTCCGGCTGCACATCAGGAAAAACGTCCTGACTGTTAGAGCAATACGACAGTGGAACCAATGAGCCAGGGAGGTGGTGGGCTGTCCCACACTGGAGGCATCCACGAGAAGGCTGGACAGCCACCTGTCAGGGATGCTCTGACCTGGATTCCTGCATTGAGCAGGAGGTTGGACTCGATGGTCTTGTAGGCCCCTCGAACTCTACTATTTTATGATTCTATGTAAGATGCCTCAGGATCCTTGCAAGAGGAAAAATAGGCAGAATATAAATGTATTATTATTGTTGTTATTGTTATTGTTATTAATTATTCACTTCCACTTGGCTCTATCCTGCCAACTTCCCAGGGTTTCTCTTCTCTTTAGCATGTTAATACATCATTCTCCCGTCCAATCCATTGCTTGAAGCCTTTGGCAATGCCAAGACCTTCAGAAACAACAACTCCAGCAGATTTGTACGTCTTCTCAGGCGTCTTTCTTTACTGAAATATTTCAAAGCTGCCCTAAATCAATAGATCTCAGGGCAAAGGATTTCTGACCATGGAAATCTTTGTCTTTAACTTGTAATTGGACTGGGGAAGGCTTAAAACAGGAAGGACAAAAGTATACCTGGTGTGGAGAAAGTGGATGGGGAGACCTATTTCTCCCTCTGTGCTAATACTAGGATCATGGTCTAGATGGACCCTTGGTCTGATCCAGCAGAGCTGTTCTTATGTTCTGATGTTCTTATGACTGTCTTCTGTACAATAGGATGCCAGGCCATCCTAAGATTGTATGCTCTGAGAAAGGCACCACAAAGGCCTCTGACCAGGAGTTCCTGAGGTTTCCATTCCTAATTCCTGCATTCTAACCCCTTGGGCTGTCAAAACTGTCTTTCCGATTTGCCTGCCCGATGTGCTGTGTCTCCCACCAGGGAAAATACTTTGAGATCCAGTTCAGTCATGGGGGTGAGCCTGACGGGGGGAAGATTTTCAACTACCTGTTGGAAAAATCCCAGGTGGTGAGCCAGAATGAGAGTGAGAGAAACTTCCACATCTGTTTCCAGGTAAGAGAGCTGATGGCACATGTGGTGTCATCATGGGAATGCACATGACATGCACCATTATGTGCCATCTGCACGGGCCAGCAATAGCAAGTGCGGCCATGACAGTCAGTGTGCATATAATATTATCTTTCCAACACACCCTCTCACAGCAAGGGACCCTTTGGGATGATCAGGACGCTGCTGGTGTGCTGAATGTTTGTGTCATTGTGTAACTTCTTCCCCACTTCTTGCTTTCACAGCTCATAGAGGGTGCCTCTCAAAGATCAGAAACATAACCTGGGGATTATGACCCCAGACTATTACTATTACCTGAGCCAGTCAGATACATACAAAGTGGACGGCATGGACGACCGGAGTGTCTTCCATGAGATCATGCTAAGTGGCCATAATCAGCAGTAAGATCAAGCACTGTTTCCACCTGAAATACATGCTTCAGTAAATGTATTATGTCTAGGGATGTATGAGCAATTCATTTCAGGGTTGTTTTTTTTAATTAAAGAAATCAGGATTTACCCAATTCACACCTTCCAGATTATGTTTGAACATGGACTCAGTGCTGAAGTCCATGCATTTATGAGCTTGTAATGTGATTCATGGACCAAAATAAATATGTTTTGACAGCAGTTGCACAGTTGAGAAATGCACATGGAAAAAGAATGTAGACTTTTAAAATGCACATGCTCACATGCTTTGATCAATGGCAGAAGAATGTATGCCTTTCAAAGATGTGCACATTTTGGAAAATATGCAGAAAAATACACACACATTTTCATGCGGAAAGAAAAAAAGCAAAGTCCATAAAGTGATGTGGACACAAGACGGAACGAGCTTCCAAGTGGAATTTGGAGAACTTTGCCAAACTCTAGTTTTCCTTGTATGCACGTCTCTAACGCGCTCTCTCTTTCTCAATTCTTCTTTCTTTGCCCTGGGCTGTGCTTCGCAGAATGCCATGGACGTGATTGGATGGCAACTATGCCCAGCTGGGTGGCAACGGCTGACAGGAAGCTCTGGTGTGGGCTGGTCCATGAAGTCACGAAGAGTCGGGAGCGACGGACCGAATAAACAACAACAACAAAAAAGAATAAAAACACAACACAACAACAGTAAATAGCACAGGAAGAATACAATGTAAAATACATGAAAGGAGCAATAAGATCGAAATCCTAAACTCAAAAACACTTGGGGAAGAGAAATGTCTTCACCTGGTGCTAAAAAGATAACAGCATAGGCCCCATTAGGGAGGGCATTCCATAAATGGGGCACCACAACTGAGAAGGCCTTCTATCTTGTAACCACCTACCTAATTTCCTTTGGTGGGAGCCCATTTATAACTTCCAACTCTATGGTTCTTTGAATACCAAATTGTAAGGATGGGACTTATTGGAGGTTTAACAAGATGGTGGCCCATTTATCATTCCAACTCTATGGTTCTTTGAACACTGAATATGGGACTTATAAGAATGGGACTTATTGGAGACTGTTGAACAAGCTGGTGGTCTGTTTATCCCTTCCAACTCTCTCGTTCTTTGAATACCAAAACTGAAGTGAGATGGCAGGGGGGTTCTTTTTCAGAGGGTTGGACAAGATGGTAATCTGTTTATCACTTCCAACGCTATGACAGCACTCATGCAGCAGCTGATAATGAACTTTCTACCTTGTTTGCTGCTAACCAGTCTCCCTTCATCTCCAGTCCATCAACAGGGCCATGCAGAAGCCATACGAGGAATACAGCATTGGCGTACTGGATATTTATGGTTTTGCAATGTTCCAGGTAGGCTTAGTTATGGGACCAGTGAATTTTGAACCAGAAAAAAAAATCCAGAAAATGTTCCAGTGGGAGAGCTAAACTGAGCATGATCTGCATCAGCATGTTTATTTGACATATTTAGTAATCAAAACTGAAAGAAATTTTCCGTTCAGAAAAATTTCCACCCCACATCACTGGTTGGGACTACACCCTATTGCTCACTTTGGCATTGGTACAAGACATTGCCATGGCTCAAAGCAAACGTGTCTCTGGTCTCAATGTATATGGTAATTTGAGGGGCGTCATGATTAACCATTAGGGATAGAAGGATCAGCCTATTTCCAGTCACTTTTGCATGTGTCAATTCATAATGCCATTCTGTTCAGTTTTCACATTAATCTGTGCTTTTCTTTAAAAAATAAAAAATCCCACCAACATTCCCATTTAAAGACATATTTAAATACACATCTTTGGATGTATTTCCTCACAAAATTCGCATCTCCAGACATACTTTATTTCAATGTTTGCTTTTTTTAGTTTTTTTTTAGTTTGATATGTTTGATATGCAAGCCACATCATGAAATTAGGAGACGTGCGAAATCCGACAGATAACTACATTCCAATCTGCACATTAGTGCAGGTGATGTGGGTCAGTTCATGTTGGAATTCACAAAGAACAAATTCTGCCAGCATCCCTAATAACCGCATCTTTATTCTTTTTATCTCTCTTTTCCCTCTCCACTCCCCACCATTCAGAGAAATGGCTTTGAGCAATTCTGCATTAACTTTGTGAACGAAAAACCTCAACAAACCTTCATCGAGCTCACCCTCAAAGCAGAGCAGGTGAGGCCAGCTTACAGCATGCGATGGAGCATTGAGTCTTTCCTTTGGGGACCGGGGTGGGTGGGTCAATGGGATCTTTTCCTCCCCATCGCTAATCAAAACTGCGACATTGTGCTGCTCTGGTGTGGGTGGGTGTAAATATTCCACTGTGACCCCCAAGAGGTGTGAAGAGTACGGATGTTTGAGGGGTGGTCCTCAACTGAACAGATGAGCACCTGCTTTGCATGGTGAAAGTCCCAGCTTCAATCCTCAGCAACTTCAGTTGACAACCGTCAAGTAGCACCCTGACAGTCTGTTCAGCTTCCTGTTGAAATCCACCCTTTATTTAGAGCCATGAGGACTGGAAACGTATTTGGTCTTTAGGGGAAGGGCCATAGGTGAGTGATAGAGCACATGCCTGGCATGCAGAAGGTTCAATATTGGCTAAAAGGATGGGGAAGCCCTTTATCTGCCGGAGACCCTGGAAGCTGTTGCCAGTTGCAGTAGACGACACTGGACAAGGTGGATGAATGGCCTGACTAGCTGTTAAGTAATTAATTAATTAGGGCACAACCCCATGCATGTTTTGACAGAAAAAAAGGTCTACAACTCCCAGCATTCCCCATCCATCACTCCTGGCTGGAGGATGCTGGGAATTGTAGGACTGTTTTTCTCTCTAAACTTGCATGGGATTGTGCCTTTAATTGGCAATATTTATCTTCTTCTTCTTCATTATATATATGCTGCCTTTCTTCCTCTTGCAAGGAACCCAAAGGCAGTTTGCGTGGTCCTCCTCCTCTCCATTTTATCCTCACAACAACAACCCTGTGAAGTAGGTTAGGCTGAGAGTCAGCGACCGGCCCAAAGCCACTTTGTGGCTGAGTGGGGACTGGAACCCAGATCTCCTGAGTCACAGTTCAACACTCTCGCCACTACACCACACTGGCTCTTACTTGAAACAAATCTCAGTGTAAGGCAACTTTGTATGAGCAATCCATAGATCCATTGTATTTGCTACAACAGACATGGTCCTTAACTTTCCCCTCAAATTTAAAGGTCAGGATCCTGTCCTTCCTTTTTCTTCCCTCTTTCCTTCCATTATTTTTCTGTCTTCCTGTCTTTTTCTCATCATTCTTCCTTCCATTCTAAACCATGTTTTTAGCTCACTCTTTTTGCCTTTTGCCTTTTGCCTTAGGAAGAGTATGTGCAAGAGGGGATCAAGTGGACCCCAACTGAATATTTCAACAACAAAGTGGTATGCGATCTCATTGAAAATAAGCTGGTAGGAGAGGCGCTGAATGGGAGTGCTGCAATAAGAAAAAATAAACAAACATAAACACAGTACAGCCAGTTGAATTGTGGGGTGCTTGAGAGTAGAGCTAGTTTACTCAAGCTGAATTAAATGGAAAGGATGGGGCGCAGGTGTTGAGCGGACCCTCAGCCAAGTGCCGTCGCTGGAAGCCACTAGTTCAATTTTCAGGGGTACGCTGGGAAATTTTAAATGGTAGCTCCCAGATGTGGCTGCAGCCACTGGAAACATAATTAATTTAAAGGAAGAAGCAAAGGCAGGCCTCATGGGGGCACTGTGTGGTGAGTAGAGATGGGGGGAAAATGCATTCTGTTTAACTCTTAACGCAAACATTTTCAGACATTGCATTTTCAAACAACTATGTGAACTGAAATTAAGTTCAGTAGTATAGTGGAGGCAGGGCTTGCAGGAGCACAGCACCAGAACTTCTTTATTAGCAGGGTCACTGGAGTCATCTGCCACCCCTCTCAGACCTCCTGGCTCCCTCTGAGCTTAGCTGCAATCCTCACAGTAGCTGGAGGGAAATGAATTTTCCCAGCACAATATATTGTTCCCTGTTGTAATGCAGAGAATTTTGGGGTGGCCTGCTCTTGAATGGGCAAACAAGGCCCATTTGTTGTACTAAAAGACCTACTCCTGGTGGGGATGAACACTGCTAGAACTGATTTATAGATATGGACCAACACAGCGGATTGTATTTTTGGACTCCCCTTGGAGGGGCGTCGTTATGGGGACTGTCATGATGACTGTCTAAATTTAATGCTACACCACTGACTCAGTTGTCCTTTGAAATTCCCAGTCCTCCAAATTTTGCAAGCGAGTTATTCAATCAAAACAATGCATTAAAATGTGGATATTAGGGAAAATAACATTCAAGAACTCATTATATTAGGGAAATTGCTTGCAAAAGATGCGTGCGTTAGACCAAAAAATGCATGCAAAAATGCATGCATTAAGAGATATGTTCATAAAAATACTTATGAATTTTCGTGCAAACTTTTAAAAACAAAATTCTCAAAGTTCAGGATGAAATAAACTTCAAACTGGAGAAATTATCAAAGTTTGAGATTCGTATCCATTCATTACTGATAGTAATCATTTTGTAAAAATGAGCCAAATGAGCCCCCATCCAGGCCTGACGAACCCATCAGTCATGAATGGAATAGTTATGCCACCTTTTCGCCCTTCACTTTTTGTCTCTCCCAGAATCCTCCAGGCATCATGAGCGTCTTGGATGATGTTTGTGCCACAGTATACACCAAGGGTGAGGGGGCGGATCAGATCTGCTGCAAAAGCTCCAGTCAGCAGTGGGCACCCATGAACATTTCAACGGCTCCAGTTCAGGATTCATCTCATACACCACTATGCTGGCAAGGTCTCTGGAGCCCTGAGTGGCAGAATAGGTCGCCCTTGCTTGTCGTCCTACCCTGTCCTCTTTCTCTTGGGATACCAACTTTTTGTGGACAAAAATACCAACACCTTAATCAACAATAAAGGGTGAAGCCAGGATGTTAGATAAAAAGTCCTTGCTTCCGGTTTAGAAGAAAAGGATGCCAGGCAGGCAGCAGTGGATCCAACACTATTTTATTGAACGTTTTGCAAAACAGGTGCAGAGCAGTCTGGACCCCGAGACACGTGTGCAAAAGCCCTTTATATCATATCGCTTCTATTGTTCTTACCAGTAACCAATGAAACAGTCAGTACATCGGCTCACTAAGTCAATATCCAATAAACAGTCACTATCAGCTTACCAAGCCGTTAGTCATGAGCGCGTCAGTATGATTCCCTTTTTGCTCCGCCTATATTTTCCCGCCACTCGGGCTCTTACGTAACTTGAGACGCGAACGGT
Organism: Heloderma suspectum; assembly: GCF_057233095.1. Lineage (NCBI taxonomy): Eukaryota > Metazoa > Chordata > Lepidosauria > Squamata > Helodermatidae > Heloderma > Heloderma suspectum. The sequence continues at coordinate 35,575,796 of NC_139475.1, read as the reverse complement.
TATGGAGTCTCCTTTTTTTTCCTAACAATTCCCTCCTTTAAGTCTTTATTCACGTCTTAAAGCATTTAAAATGGGGTTTCTTTATCAGCACAATAAAGCAAGAGCATCTGTTTTGACAGAGCGGTTTCAATTAACCGCTGGGATAAGCCTCTAGCGCAGGGGATAATGCAACAACCAAATAACACTAAAACTCCTATCATCACTACAAGCGAAATAAGGATTGAGGCTGCTAGGTGTTTCCATTTTCCAAACCATCTCTCTAACCAGGCGGTCACGGGGTTGTTAATCCCTGAATTCTCGGCTAATTCTTCAGACAAGGCGGTGAGGCCCTGCAAAGCCCTTGTTACCGTGCCATCTGGGGCAGTGTTGTTAGGGATGAAGGTGCAACACCGTCCACCTAGCATGACACAACCCCCCCCCTTTTTCTGCTAACATCATATCAAGAACATGCCGATTTTCCCAGGCCATTTGGCTGGTGGCATCTAGCTGCTCAGCCAATCCTTTTACAGCATCTCGAGTATAGTTTATAAACCTCTGTTGATTATAATAAACGTAATTGATCCAATCTACATTTTTGTTAATGGTCACCCACCAATACAGGGTAGATTCAAATCCTGCAGCAATTTGATTTCTTCCTTTGAACTCGTCTGGCACTCCCCTTGGTACTCCTATGGAGTCAATGTATATTTGATCATCAAAAGGGGTTACTGATCGTTTCTGCCGGGGTTGGCCAGTCTTCTCTGCTGGATGGTATGCAATTGAAAAGGGGACTGCCAACTGAACTAACCCACAAGCTCCGGACCAATTGGAGGGCAATACCTCATACAACTCTAGACCACCACAATACCACCAGAGATCAGCCCGTGGGACTGAAAGGGAATTATTCCTAAAGCGGGTGGAATTAACACATCTTACTTTACTCCTCAGGTTCCCTATACGCCCCTCTGTGTCTGCAAGGTTTCGGTGTATGCATCCGGTATGGTTTCTTCTTTGCAGGAAGACTGTGGAAGGTCTGACACGATCCTTTGATTTGAGTGGGGGGTATAATTTATTGAGGGTTTGGCATTCCTCCTCTCCCCATGCATCAGGGTGTTGGAACAAACGGATCACGCAGGTGAGGAGGGAAGGAGTGTCCCATCCCAGTGGAAAGGGCAGCACCTTTGCCACAGATCTCCCTGTGGCACAAACAAAACAGTCAGACTTATTTAAAGACTTGGCTGTATACTTTATCCACTCTAACCACACATTATCAGTTTCCTCTGTTATTGGGATCCCTAACCTGGTTCTCCAGGGACGCCTCTCTTTCTCGGGGATCTGTACCAGAAGTGGTTTGAGGGGTGCTGGTGTGACATTTCGGGGTTTTATCTTAAAGCTGTCAAGCCCAAGTCCTTGAGGTATCACCATCCACGTTAATATTTCTTTGACTAACATTACCAACACCACCCACAATACATGCTTCATATTACAAGTTTTTTGTAATTCGAACCCGAGCTTTTCCCAGATGTTGTGACTTGTATATTACAGGTGATTGTGGCTCCTGGATGGCTTCTTCGCCTGTGTCCCTTGCAGCTTCCAGAGGGGTGCCAGGGAGCAAAGGACCATTGCCCGTGTCCTCCTGTTCTTTCCAGGTGACAGAAGGAAGCGAGGGTCGCTTAAATGGCTTTATCCAGCTGCAATGTGTCCATTTACTAGAACCCACAAGCTTTACACACGAATGGCTGGTTGGTCCCACCAAATAAGGCCCCTTCCACCCTTCCTTTAAAGCTTCTTTATTCCACTTTTTCAGCAACACCTCGTCTCCTGTCTGGAAGAGATGGATAGGTGCATCTAACGGCAGTCTCTGAAACGGAACGGAATAAGCTCGTAACTGTGAAAGAACAGACTGTAGAGAAGTCAACTGATCCCTTAGCATCTGATCACCCACCTCCCACTTGACTTCCTCCCTCCTTCCGCAGTGTACCCGAGGCAGGAACCCAAACATCAGTTCGAAGGGGGACAATTTTATGTCCTTCCTTGGCATCCTTCGAAGCTTCGTTAAAGCTATTGGCAGAGCCTCAACCCAAGTGAGCTTCACCCCTCGTTGGAGTTTGGTTAAAGTCTCCTTGAGACTCCGATTGATTCTTTCAACCTGTCCACTTGCCTGGGGCCTCCAGGGGCAATGTAAATGCCACTCTACTCCCAGAGCTTGTGCCAGCCCCCGTGTAATAACTGAGGTGAAATGTGAGCCCTGATCGGACTCTATAACTTCGGGCAGGGAGAACCGGGGCACCACCTCCTGTAACAATTTAGCAACAACAGTTTTAGCTTGGCAGTTCCTACATGGAAACGCCTCTACCCACCCCGTCATTTGACATACTATTACAAGCAAATACCTGTAACCCCTACATGGTGGCATCTCAGCAAAATCAATCTGCACCCTCTGGAAAGGATAGTAGGCCCATGGTCGCCCTCCTTTTGGAGGAGGGGGTGCCCTGGGAGGGTTGGTTTTCTGGCAGACTTCACAGGTGGCGGCTAGTCGGTGGGCGCATACAGTTAAGCCAGGGGAGACAAACAGCCTCTTGCAATAGTCGATCATGGCTGATGCTCCAGGGTGTCCAAGAGAATGGTGAACTTGCTCTAGAACAACCCTCTGCAGGGTCTGTGGAAGAAGCAGTCTTCCATCTGTCATCTGGATCCATCCGTCGTCGCAGGGACTTATTCCGTGTTCTTGTGCCATCCGTAACTCAGCAGGGGAGTATGTGGGGCGCTCTTTTCTTTTGGGTAGAATGAGGAATGTTCCTTGGATTCCCTCTCTGGCTGCTCTTTTTGCGGCCTCATCTGCCTTCTGGTTTCCCTGTCTCCATTTTTCCTCTTTTTCTTTCCCATGGGCTCGGACGTGGACAACAGCTACTTGTGAGGGTAGCTGGAGGGCATCCAGAAGATCCACTATTAGGCCGCCATTAGCCACTGGAGATCCGTTTGCTGTAAGGAATCCCCTCTCTTTCCCCAGTTGCCCATGAGCATGCACAACGGCGAAGGCATTTTTGCTATCGGTATAAATATTTACTCGCTTTCCCTTGCTGGCTTGCAGGGCTCTTGTCAGGGCTACCAGTTCAGCGGATTGGGCGGAGAAATGAGGAGGCAGCCTTTCCTCGCGCACACTTTCCTCTAGAGTAACGATGGCCGCTCCTGTGTAGCACCTTCCATCCAGCATATAGCTAGACCCATCTACAAACAGATCTCTGGCTCCCTCTATTGGTTCATCCTCAAGGTCCGGTCGGCCTTTGGTGTCCAGGTCTAATACTTCAAGGCAGTCATGATCTGGGAGTCCTGATCCATTTGTGCCCAGTGATGTTGGCAGTAGTGTGGCGATATTAAAGCTAGAGCAAGCCTTAAAAGTGAGGTTTTCATTTGTTAGTAAACCTATTTTATATCGGGAATGCCGGGCTGGGTTGAGAAATTTGCTTCCTCCTCCTGATCCCAAAATTTGTGGCACTCCATGCGGCACCCAAACTTCAATGGGTCCTCCTGTTATAGAAATTTCAGTTGTAGTATGTCTGTTATCCCATGATTTTATAAGCTAGGCTATGTCTGTTTTACCTCAGTGTGAGACTGCCATGCTAAACAAAGACACAGCGCCTTATCAGAGACTCAGGAATGCCAAGGATGTGTTTACTGGAGTACAAGGCTAGCTCTCTGCGCATGCTTAGATATGTCAAAGGTGCTGCCTGTCTTCTGTTTCCCTCTCAGCTAGACAAAGAGATTAGTACAGCGCAAGCGTAAGACAGCCCCAAAGGTCTTGCCTATATAAACTTTTGAATCACATCACTTGATTGTAACCTTTGTTGGAGCGTTAGCCCCAAGGGTTGCCTTATTCTGCAGAATAAAATCGTGTTGGACCAGATCTCTGCCTCCTCTCATTCTTGGTAAACTAATTGGAAAGTCTACCAGGGAAAAGAACACAATTTTTGTAACAAGGAGGGGCTTACACATGGGCAATTTAGTCTTTTTTTCCCTTTAATTCCTTTTATAGTTACATGCTTTCCACTTTCTCTCGCCGGGGGGCTTCACAGGGATCATAGAAAATGTGGCTCCAGTATCTACTAGGGCCTCACAGTCCTTGCCACCAACCCTTACTTTTACCTTGGGATTCTCCCGAGCGTTTGTTCGTAGGGTGGTGGCCCTTCAGCTAGACTCCCCCCCACTGGAGGACCCTGCCAGCATTTGGCAGCCTTCAGGGTGAGTCTCTTTTATCTTTTCTTTCAGCTCTGGATAATCTTTCTTCCAATGTCTCTTCTCTCGGCAATACGCACATTCATTGAGCCCCGGTCGGCCCTTTCCTTTTCTGCCCCCCCCTCTGGTCGCTTCTGTGCTCGGAGGTTTATATCTCCGCCCATGGTGGCTGCCAGCATTGCCTTTTCCTTTTTCCAGGAATGGCACTCTTTTCATGTGCTCTCATGTGCACCATAGCTCTAAAAACTTCATGATCTGGGGTCTGATAAGGCTAAAGCAGGCGGTGATATCAAGGCTTGCTTCAATTTAAGAAAAGCCTTTTTTATTTTAATTGTCCACTTCTAGTGGGTAATATTTTTGTTAGAGCTTCATACGGGGGCTTCACCCCTTTTTATGGCTACTATAGCCTCCCCCTTGTAACAGGCACACTTATCTTTTGGCTTGCCTGTTCTGCAGATCATGTTTCAAATTCTCTGTGCCATGCACCAGTTTTAACTCTTTGTCTTCTCTGCAAGTTAGGCTGTTTCCTTTGTAGTCTGTGAATCTCTAACAATTTGTATCTGTATGCTTCATTAGGGTAAATGAAATCAAAGCCTTGGAAATCATAGACTCATAGAATAGTAGGGTTGGAAGGGGCTTACAAGGCCATCGAGTCCAACCCCCTGCTCAGTGCAGGAATCCAAATCAGAGCATCCCTGACAGATGGCTGTCCAGCCTCGTCTCCAGTGTGGGAGAGCCCACCGCCTCCCTAGGTAATGGGTTCCATTGTCATATTGCTCTAACAGTTAGGACGTTTCTCCTGATGTTCAGCCGGAATCCGGCTTCCTGTCACTTGAGCCCATTATTCCGTGTCCTGCACTCTGGGATGATTGAGAAGAGATCCTGGCCTTCCTCTCTGGGACAACCTTTTAAGTACTTGAAGAGTGCTATCGTATCTCCCCTCAGTCTTCTCTTCTCAAGGCTAAATATACCCAGTTCTTTCAGTCAAATGCAGCTTTTTATCTGAGTGTTGAAATCACAAATTAAACGGTACACTGAGCTGATCACAAACACACAATCTACAACAACGGGAGTTTAAGGCTATGACAAGCCTCACAGTACTTTTTATGGCAAGTCTTTAACTGTCCAAACTTCCAGTCCATGTGCAGAGTGCCTCTAACAAAGAAGGCTTTGGGCCATAAAGAAGGGATGCTTTTAACAAAAGCTCTGTGTCTCTTCATCAGTTCGAATGGGGAAGGTGTAACCTTACACCTCTTCTAGATTCCTCCACAGGTAAGAACAGAGCAGTGCTGCTCAGCTTTCCAGTTGTGATGCTTTTCTTGTTTTTTTTTGCAAATCTCACTCTTTTGTCAGGTCCTGACAGACACCTTCCAGCTTCTCTGCTTGCTAAGGCTAAACCAGCCACGGCGAAGGGGGGTTAGGCAAGTCCCCCTTGGCTCTGCTCTGAGCAGGCTGACAGAGATAAGCTTACACAGACCCCGATATTTCAAGAACTTGCTCTGTCTTTGTTTCTTGATTTTGCCACAGTCTTTAAGACGTCAAACAAATCTCTTTCTTCAGAAGTTGCAACTTTTTAAACTGCTTTTGCTTCTTCTATCAGACTTGGATACGGTGGCAGACAAACTGTCTCTGGAGGGCCCCCTCCCTCCCCCGACAACCTCTCCTCCCAACCTAACAGGCCGAATCAGACCGGGGGGAGCTCAGGGCACCTTGGGCAGGGTCTCCCAGTCTTCAAGCTCCTTCCGTGGGGCTTGAATCGGGGGGAACAGGGGCTTTGGGCTCCACCTCGGAGCATACCATCATGACTTTACAATATTGAACTTTATATTCAACCTTTTCTCGCCTTCAGTGGATTTTGGTTGGCACTCATCCAAATGCTGATAACCTCACCTTCCCTGAGGCAAATTTATCTCTTACTACTTGATTCAGACACCACCCGGGGTCTCTTGCCCCTGTGGTCCTTTGCCAGTAACACATTTACACATTTACACTTCCGTAACTAAGGGGGATTCTTTCCGCACCAATTCAACCACCCATCAATATAGGCGAATTGATCCCATTGCCCATTATTCACCACATTTTTATATACAGCATTTACAACATTTACACCAAAGGATCCTATGTCTGGCCAACTAATTCCAAATGCTGGCCAGTCCAATTGACAGAGTGTAACCAGCTTGCCTTTCGACATCTTAGTACACGGAGTCTGACAAACCTCAGGCGCTTGACTTTGCTCAAGTTCTTTAGCATGCATCCCAAGGGAGTGGCAGAGCTTTCTAAACGGGAGCTACCCGCCCCCATTGTGCCTACCTCTATTTGAAACCATACACGGAGCCTGACAAACCTCCGACGTTTACACAGAGTCTGACAAACCTCAGACGCTCCGAAGGCAACTCAAACAGAAAGACAGAAGGGAAATCAAGTACTTACTCCGCCCAGCACCCTAGTGCCGTCTCTTCAGACCCGTTCAGCCTGGTTGACTCAATCAATGGAGTCCACGCCTTCAACCTCCTGGGTGTCCCGACCCCCGTTCTCTGGTGCCGTGGCTGACCTCAAAGGCGGTCCGGCACCCCCCACAGGCACCTTTGCCGGTTCTGTCGTTTGACCCCAGGGTGGTCCAAGGGACTCCTGACTACTCGCCAGTTTGTTGCACAAAATGCTAGTGTCGCCCCCTGGAGGCAAGTCCAATTTGCCCCAAAGAGGAGAGGAAACTTCAGGCTGGGTCCAACTCGATTTTATTGTTTGCAAACAGTTCGACAAAGGAGCTCACGCTCAAAAGCAGAGTCGACCCTGGGCAACCCCCGCGCCGCAGTTTTATCACCTCAGCTTGCATTCCTCAGCCAGCGTGTCACTTTGATTGGTTGCTAGCAGTTTGCTTGGCAACCTTATCTTAGGGTTACTGTCTGCTCATTCCAGGCATGCGCAGCTCTTACAATACTACGTGCTGCTTAAGACACATACAATGGCTTTTAGGTTACATTTTTACTACACGTCTGGAAGAGATGGATAGGTGCATCTAACGGCAGTCTCTGAAACGGAACGGAATAAGCTCGTAGCTGTGAAAGAACAGACTGTAGAGAAGTCAACTGATCCCTTAGCATCTGATCACCCATCTCCCACTTGACTTCCTCCCTCCTTCCGCAGTGTACCCGAGGCGGGAACCCAAACATCAGTTCGAAGGGGGACAACTTTATGTCCTTCCTTGGCATCCTTCGAAGCTTCGTTAAAGCTATTGGCAGAGCCTCAACCCAAGTGAGCTTCACCCCTCGTTGGAGTTTGGTTAAAGTCTCCTCGAGACTCCGATTGACTCTTTCAACCTGTCCACTTGCCTGGGGCCTCCAGGGGCAATGTAAATGCCACTCTACTCCCAGAGCTTGTGCCAGTCCCCGTGTAATAACTGAGGTGAAATGTGAGCCCTGATCGGACTCTATAACTTCGGGCAGGGAGAACCGGGGCACCACCTCCTGTAACAATTTAGCAACAACAGTTTTAGCTTGGCAGTTCCTACATGGAAACGCCTCTACCCACCTTGTCATTTGACATACTATTACAAGCAAATACCTGTAACCCCTACATGGTGGCATCTCAGCAAAATCAATCTGCACCCTCTGGAAAGGATAGTAGGCCCATGGTCGCCCTCCTTTTGGAGGAGGGGGTGCCCTGGGAGGGTTGGTTTTCTGGCAGACTTCACAGGTGGCGGCTAGTCGGTGGGCATATACAGTTAAGCCAGGGGAGACAAACAGCCTCTTGCAATAGTCAATCATGGCTGATGCTCCAGGGTGTCTAAGAGAATGGTGAACTTGCTCTAGAACAACCCTCTGCAGGGTCTGTGGAAGAAGCAGTCTTCCATCTGTCATCTGGATCCATCCGTCGTCGCAGGGACTTATTCCGTGTTCTTGTGCCATCCGTAACTCAGCAGGGGAGTATGTGGGGCGCTCTTTTCTTTTGGGTAGAATGAGGAATGTTCCTTGGATTCCCTCTCTGGCTGCTCTTTTTGCAGCCTCATCTGCCTTCTGGTTTCCCTGTCTCCATTTTTCCTCTTTTTCTTTCCCATGGGCTCGGACGTGGACAACAGCTACTTGTGAGGGTAGCTGGAGGGCATCCAGAAGATCCACTATTAGGCCGCCATTAGCCACTGGAGATCCGTTTGCTGTAAGGAATCCCCTCTCTTTCCCCAGTTGCCCATGAGCATGCACAACGTCGAAGGCATTTTTGCTATCGGTATAAATATTTACTCGCTTTCCCTTGCTTGCTTGCAGGGCTCTTGTCAGGGCTACCAGTTCAGCGGATTGGGCGGAGAAATGAGGAGGCAGCCTTTCCTCGCGCACACTTTCCTCTAGAGTAACGACGGCCGCTCCTGTGTAGCGCCTTCCATCCAGCATATAGCTAGATCCATCTACAAACAGGTCTCTGGCTCCCTCTATTGGTTCATCCTCAAGGTCCGGTCGGCCTTTGGTGTCCAGGTCTAATACTTCAAGGCAGTCATGATCTGGGAGTCCCGATCTGTTTGTGCCCAGTAATGTTGGCAGTAGTGTGGCGATATTAAAGCTAGAGCAAGCCTTAAAAGTGAGGTTTTCGTTTGTTAGTAAACCTATTTCATATCGGGAATGCCGGGCCGGGTTGAGAAATTTGCTTCCTCCTCCTGATCCCAAAATTTGTGGCACCCCATGCGGCACCCAAACTTCAATGGGTCCTCCCATCGTCATTTTCTCGGCCTCGGTACAGATCAGAGCTGTTGCCGTCACTGCTCTCAGGCAACTTGGCCATCCTCGCGCTACGACATCTAGGACCTTGGAGTAATATCCCACTGGTCTCCAAGAGGGCCCTTTTCGCTGGCAAAGCACTCCCGAAGCTATGCCCTTATTTTCATGCACATAAAGTCTAAATGGCCGGCTGGGATTTGGTATGGCCAGTGCGGGTGGTGACACAAGAGCAGCTTTAAGACTGAGGAAAGACTTATTCATTTCCTTAGTCCATTTCCATTTATCCAGTCTATCTTTCTGCAGCGCCTCATACAGCGGCCGCGCTGTCTCCCCATAGTTTGCTATGCATAGTCGGCAGAATCCGGTCAGCCCCAGGTAGGCCCTCAATTCGCGGGGGGACTTAGGGACAGGAGTGTCACGGATGACTTCGACTCTTTCTTGCCCTAGGCTCCGAGTCCCTTTAGTTATGTGGTAGCCTAGGAATTTTACAGTTGGTTGGGCCAACTGTACCTTTTCTTTTGACACTTTATACCCCCCCCCCCGCTAGATAGTTGAGGAGGGAAACCGTCCCACTCAGGCACGCATTCTTGGCCTTGGCTGAAACCAGGAGGTCGTCACAGTACTGGAGGAGATGCACCTCTGAGTGCTGCTGGACCCAGGGTTCGAGGTCCTTTTGGAGCTGCTGGCCAAAGACCACCGGTGAGAGATTCAGCCCCTGAGGGATGACTGTCCATGCTAATTGAACTTTTGACCCCCCCTCTGGGCTCTCCCATTCAAAGGCGAACAAAGGCCTTGAATCAGGGTGGAGGGGGATGCTGAAAAAGGCGTCTTTCAGGTCTATGACAGTGAAGCAGGCGTGCTCTTCCGGAATTCCTACAAGGAGGGTGTGTGGGTTGGGGACCACAGGATGGGGGGCCTCGATCTGCTGATTAATGAGCCGGAGGTCTTGCACTAAGCGAAAGCCCTTGCCCCCCCTCCCCTTTTTGGCACAGCGATGATGGGCGTGTTATAGGGGGACATTATCTCAATGAGCCGGCCTTCTTCTCGGAGCTTTGTTATTACTGGTTGTAGGCCCTCCTTTCCTTGGCGGGAAAGGGGATACTGTTTCACATGAACAGGCCTTGCTCCCTCCTTGAGGGGAATTTTGTATGGTGCTGCTGACTTGGCACGAGAGGCCCCTCCAATCCCGGCCCAAGCTAGAGGGTTGACTCTGTTTTCTATTAGGCTCCAGTCCTCGGTGGCCTGTGGGGTGGATTCTTCTGCAACCTTCAAAAGGGCCATTTGGTAGTTACTACTCTGCTGTTTAGGGAGCCGTACCTCCATCCTTCCGTCAGGAGTAAAAGCAATCCCAATTTGGAGTTTAGTCAATAAGTCCCTCCCTAGCAATGCCACCGGACAGGAGGGGGTACAGACAAATGCATGTTCTAGGTGTGTTTTCCCAACCTTGATGAACAGGGGACGAGAGAGGGGCACTTGGGTTGCCCTTCCCTCGACCCCCATTATGGTGGTGAACCCCCCACCTCCCGTTGGGGGCTCACTGAGGGGAAGGACGGACAGGGCGGCCCCTGTGTCCACAAGGGCTTTGTAGGAGCGGCCCCCAACCTTTATTTTGACCATGGGGTCCTGTCTTGCCTCAGAGACGGCTCAGAGGGGTCTGGGGCCCGGTCTGTCCTAATCTCTTTCCTGTTCATACAGAACTCTCTGCACTCCTCCCGTATTTTCCCCTCTCTCTTTCTGCTTCAAAGCCTCACAGTCACGCTTCCAGTGCCCCATTTTCTTACAAAAGGCACGTTGATCTTTCCCCAGGGGAGATCCTTTCCTTCCCCCTTTCCTCCCCTTTCTAGCTCCCTCTTTGTCAGGTTTAAGAACCGCAGCAAGGAGCTTGGCCTGCCTCTTGTCTTTTTCTTTTTCTTCTTCTTCTTCTCGCCTCTCATAAACCTTTTGAGCTACTTCAACTAAAACTCCTAGGTCAGCTGCCAACCCTCCTTCAACTTTTTGCAACTTCTTTCTGATGTCCTGGCAGCTATTTCCCACGAACTGAGTCGTGAGGATCCTTAAATTATTTGGATCATTCAAGTCAATGTCAGTATATTTAGCGAAGGCTTCCCTCAGCCTTTGGAGGAACACGGCAGGAGGTTCGTTTTTGTCTTGCTTTAGAGTCAGGACTTTTTGCAAATTGGGGGCCCTTCTCGCGGCTTGCTTCATGCCTGCTAAAATGAGTCGAAAATAGTCAGCATGTAAGCGTCTATGTGCCGCTGTGGCCACCCCCCAATTGGGTCGCCCTGTGGGCAGAACCTCCGCCGTCTCCTCCTCAGTTGCCTGGGGATTTTCCTCCCTATACTTGGCTTGTGCCCCCGCAAGGATGGTTGGCTTTTGGCTGAGAAAACAGGTGTTCAATAGCATTTGTGTATCGTCCCATGTGGGGTTGTGAGTAAGCCTCACATTCTCCATCAGAGACAGGAGTGGCCCGGGATCCTCTTCAAAGGAGGGGTTAAATTGTTTCCAATTATACAAATCAGATGTTGTGAATGGGACATAAACAAACATCGTCCCTTGAGGATGTTGGGCGGTAGGGTCGGGGACTTCTCTGATGGGGAAGGTGAACTTCACCGGTGGTTGGGGGTCCTTTCGCAGGTTGTAGTTAGGTCCCCCTTTTGCCTCTCTCTGTAGGACCTCCAATCTTTCCTCTAGGGAATATAGACGATCTTGGAGAGTGTCCTGGCGTTCAACTAGAGGGGTGGGGTCCTCTGGTACTATTTCATGAGAGGGGTCCTTCTCGGGGGCATCTAACCGCTGGGCGGGCCCCTCAGGACTGGGTGGTGGTTGCAACGAGCGCCCTGCGACGGCTGTCCCGTAGGGAGGAGGAAGCAGTAGGTCCTCTGGTGCCGTGGCCACGACCCTGGGTGGTCCTTCTTTTGGTGGTTTCCTTTTGACCACCATGGGAAGGGCAAGGGACATGCATTTAACAACCCACGGAGCAGGCCTGCCGCCAAGGGGCACACAAGTTGCCCACGAATCAATATAAGGGAACTGGTCCCAACTTCCCCTCTGTGCTACTATTGTTCGCACATCAGATACCAAGGTTGGGTCAAAAGACCCCTCGGGTGGCCATTTGGGTTCTAATATTGGCCATTCCCGGGTGCAAAAAAAGACAAGACGATCCTTTGTCATCTTAGTTCCATAATCCTGCTTAAAATGATTATGCGCAAACAACACTCCAAGGGCGTATGGGACTTCTTCGCAGACTTAGACTGGGACCTGCCCATGACGGTGGGAATTTCAATCAACAATCCTCGCGCTTTGCCCTCCTCTGACCTAGCCCATCTCCGGGGTAAGGAAATGCAGATCGGGGCTCCCCACTCGCTTCGCCCGTAGGCGTCTCACACAATCACAAACACACCACCGTCCCGCGTTTATCCCCTAATGTAAGCTGTTTCACTCACCCCAAAAGCCTCTTCTGTCCCGCCCGCAGCTGCGTCCAGCTGCTTATTGATCCACTGCCGGTGCCTAAAAGGAGTGATCACATCTCCTTCTTCCTCTGGCGTTGGTCCCCAAGCACCTCTGCCGCTGCCGTCGTGAGGAGAAGGCAGTGTAAACAACCGCCTGTGGCCACTTCTCCTCCGCGGCCCCTCGGCTCAGCGCGAAGGGGACGCGCCCCGAAGCAGGATCCGAGTCACGGCACCAAATTGTTAGATAAAAAGTCCTTGCTTTCTGTTTAGAAGAAAAGGATGCCAGGCAGGCAGCAGTGGATCCAACACTATTTTATTGAACGTTTTGCAAAACGGGTGCAGAGCAGTCTGGACCCCGAGACACGTGTGCAAAAGCCCTTTATATCATATCGCTTCTATTGTTCTTACCAGTAACCAATGAAACAGTCAGTACATCGGCTCACTAGGTCAATATCCAATAAACAGTCACTATCAGCTTACCAAGCTGTTAGTCATGAGCGCGTCAGTATGATTCCCTTTTTGCTCCGCCTATATTTTCCCGCCACTCGGGCTCTTACGTAACTTGAGGCGCCAACGGTTATGGAGTCTCCTTTTTTTTCTAACAAGGAGGAGGCAGAGCTGAGACACACACACATGAGCAACTGGGGAGAGGAACCAAGGCAAAATCTGGCATGTTGGGAGAGCTTTTTCAGGATCACAGGGGTGGACAGAGAGCAGTGATGGGAAACCTCCTGTCCGCAGGCCAAACACTCCCCCCACCCAACCTAGAGGAATAATTATTTTTTAAATTTAATTTATTATTTTTAAAAAGCATTTTTACCCTGCCCTTCAGCCAAAAAGGCTCCCAGAATGCCCCACACGAGATTAGTAATGAGAAACGCAGCCTCTGACCTCAGGCTCATAGACTCATAGAATCATAGAATAGTAGGGTTGGAAGGGGCCTACAAGGCCATGGAGTCCAACCCCCTGCTCAGTGCGGGAATCCAAGTCAGAGCATCCCTGACAGGTGGCTGTCCAGCCTCGTCTTGAACGCCCCCAGTGTGGGAGAGCCCACCACCTCCCCAGGTAATGGGCTCCACTGTCGCATTGCTCTGACAGTCAGGAGGTTTTTCCTGATGTTCATCCGGAATCTGGCTTCCTGTCACTTGAGCCCATGATTCCATGTCCTGCACTCGGGGATGATGGAGAAGAGATCCTGGCCTTCCTCTCTGTGACAACCTTTCAAGTGCTTGAACAGCGCTATCCTTTCTCCCCTCAGTCTTCTCTTCTCAAGGCTAAACGTGCCCAGTTCTTTCAGTCACTCCTCATAGGGCTTTGTTTCCAGTCCCCTCATCATCTTTGTTGATCAGGGGCTTCCAATCTAAAAGACACAACACACAAAGGAAAGGAAATAGGGAGGGAAGGGATGGGTGGGAAGTAACCTCATGACTTTCTGAAAGTGCTGTTTCAGTGCCATGTTTGGTAGAAAGGTGAGGTACAAGTCAAATGAATGAATGAATGAATGTTGAAGAGTGCTGCGGTGCCCCATTTCTCCCTCTGGTGCAGTGCAATTGAATGGCAGGATGGGGCAATGTCAGGAAGAGATTTCAGCAGGTCTGGGACACAACGTGGTGATCCATTGCAGAGCCCAATAATATCTGGAGTTTACTATCTTCTCAGATTCCTGAACTGGTTACTGGAAATAATATGATTTTAGCAACAGGACTTGCTAAAATACTGACCATTGGCCAATCCTACTTTCAGGTGTCCTACGATGTGAGCGGCTTTTGTGGAAGGAATCGGGACGTGCTCTTCACTGACTTGATAGAGCTGATGCAGAGCAGCGAATTGTGAGTGTCCCCCCCCCACGTCCACACACACACCATCTCGGTCAGCCAGAGTCTTTGCACCTTCGTGCCCTGCTCCCAGAAGCATCTTGTTAACTATGGTTGGAAGCAGGATGTTGGACTAGATGTAGGCTGGGGAACTGGTGGCCATACAGATGTTGTTGATCTCCAACTTCCATCAGCCCCAGTCAGTGTGGCCAATGGCCAGGGATGATGGGATCTGTAGTCCAGCAACATCTAGAGCAGCCTTCCCCAAGTTGGCACCCTGCAGATGTGTTAGACTATGACTCCTTCCGTCCCCAGCCACAGGAATGATGGGAGTCATAGTCCAACACACCTGCAGGGTGCCAACTTGGGGAAGGCTGCTCAAGAGGGCCCCAGGTTGCCCAGCCCTGGACTAGATGGATCTTCTTGGTCTGATAGAGTTGGGGCTTTTGTTAATATATGCAGATTAGATCTTTCAACAGGTATTAGCCAAGGTAGCTTCAGTTATGGGACAGTATAGAGATGTAAATAATGTTGATAATGATAATGATGATGATAATAATAATAATAATAATAATAATAATTGGAAAATCCATATTACCGGTGCCTACATCGTGTTTGTTTTGGTGCTAGGTGAAAATTCTCACAGGCATTTTAGTTTTTTAAAATTCTCGCAGACATTGTAGTTTTTCGGTTTGTTTTATACGTATATGGTATTTTACATTTTTTTTGCCCTGCTGCTACCTTCTGTTTGGTTATTTTTATACTGTAGTTTTAAACTTTTATGTTGTACTTTATTGTCTGTATTTTATTGTCTTGCATTGTATGATTTTTATTGTTGTGAGCCACCCAGAGAGCTTCAGCTATTGGGTGGTTTAAAAAATAAATAAATAAACAAACAAACAAATAAAGGGGCAGTCTACCACAGAATACAACATGCTGCTTGACCAACAACAGGGGTTGGGATGCTTCTTGGAAGGTTCCCAGAATAGTCTGGCTGGCAGCTGGTTCAAAGTCCATCTGTCTGATCCATCAGGGCTCTTCAGTGTTCTTCTCTGGAACTCCAGTTTTCTCTCTTTTTGAATGGGAGGCTGGGTGTTTCATGCCTTTATGCCACTATGTGTCAAACTTTTCCTCTTTGCTTCTCAGCACTTTCATCCAGATGCTTTTCCCAGAAAAACTTGATGCAGACAAAAAAGGACGGCCCACTACAGCCGGGTCCAAGATCAAGGTAAGCTTCCATTTGGGTTCAATTTATTCATTTCTTTTCCCACCACCACCAGCTAGGAAGCCTGTGAGGGAAATAACACCATCAATAAAGCAGAAAATGAAAATGCAGATGAACATGAAAATGCAGATGACCCAATTAATCTCCCCTTCCCCCATGTGAATTGAGATGATGGCCTATGACACACTCAACACTTTCCTTGGATGAATAATGGTGAAGAAGATGGTCAAAGGTGGGCATCTGGCAAGGTTTTCTTTAGTGAACCTTGTTCACCATTACTGGACACAACAGTGCTATCATGTTGTTGTTCAGTCGTTCAGTCGTGTCCGTCTCTTCGTGACCCCATGGACCAGAGCATGCCAGGCCTTCCTGTCCTGCGCTCTCCTGGAGCATGCTCAAGTCCATATTCATTGCATCGGTGATGCTATCTCGCCATCTCATCCTCTGCCGTCCCCTTCTCCTTTTGCCTTCAGTCTTTCCCAGCATCAGGGTCTTTTCCAGGGAGTTTTCTCTTCACATTAGGTGGCCAAAATGTTTGAGTTTCAGCTTCAGTCTCTGTCCTTCCAATGAGCACTCAGGGTTGATTTCCTTTAGGATGGACTGCTTGGACCTCCATGCAGTCCAGGGGACTCGTAAGAGTCTTCTCCAGCACCACAGTTCGAAAGCATCGATTCTTCGGCGCTCAGCCTTCCTTATAGTCCAGCTCTCACAGCCATACATTACTACTGGGAAAACCATAGCTTTGATTAGACGGACCTTTGTTGGCAAGGTGATGTCTCTGCTTCTTACTATGCTGTCTAGGTTGGCCATAGCTTTCCTCCCAAGGAGCAAGCGTCTTTTAACTTCATGGCTACAGTCACCGTCTGCGGTGATCTTGGAGCCCAAGAAAGTAAAATCTGTCACAGCTTCCATTTCTTCCCCTTCTATATGCCAGGAAGTGATGGGGCCAGATGCCATGATCTTCGTTTTTTTAATGTTGAGTTTCAAACCAGCTTTTGCACTCTCCTCTTTCACCCTCAACAAGAGGCTCTTTAGATCCCCTTCACTTTCTGCCATTAGGGTGGTATCGTCTGCATATCGGAGGTTGTTGATAATTCTCCCAGCAATCTTAATTCTGTCCTGTGATTCATCCAACCCGGCATTTCTCATGATGTACTCTGCATATAAGTTAAATAAGCAGGGTGACAATATGCAGCCTTGTCGTACTCCTTTCCCAATTTGGAACCACTCGGTTGTTCCATGTCTGGTTCTTACTGTTGCTTCTTGACCCTCGTACAGGTTTCTCAGGAGACAGGTAAGGTGGTCTGGTACTCCCATCACTTTAAGAATTTGCCACAGTTTGTTGTGATCCACACAATCAAAGGCTTTAGCGTAGTCAATGAAGCAGAAATAGACGTTTTTCTGAAATTCTCTTGCTTTCTCCATGATGCAGCAAATGTTGGAGATTTGATCTCTAGTTCCTCTGCCTCTTAGAAACCCAGCTTGTACTTCCGGTAGTTCTTGATTCGCATACTGCTGAAGCCTAGCTTGTAGGATTTTGAGCATCACCTTGCTGGCATGTGAAATGAGCGCAATTGTGCGGTAGTTTGAACACTCTTTGGCATTGCCCTTCTTTGGAATTGGAATGTAAACTGACCTTTTCCAGTCTTGCGGCCATTGTTGAGTGTTCCAAATTTGTTGGCATATTGAATGCAGCACTTTAACAGCATCATCTTTTAGGATTTTAAATAGCTCAGCTGGAATACTGTCATCTCCGCTAGCTTTGTTGTTAGTAATGCTTCCTAAGGCCCACTTGACTTCACTCTCGAGGATGTGCAGCTCAAGTTCAGTGACCGCACTCTCATGGCTATCAGGGACATTCAGATCTTTCCTGTATAGTTCTTCTGTGTATTCTTGCCACCTCTTCTTAATCTCATCTGCTTCTGTTAGGTCCCTGCCTTCTTTGTCCTTTATCATGCCCATCTTTGCACAAAACGTTCCCCTGAGATCTCCGATTTTCTTGAAGAGATCTCTAGTCTTTCCCATTCTGTTGTTTTCCTCGATTTCTTTGCATTGTTCATTTAAGAAGGCCTTCTTGTCTCTCCTTGCTATTCTCTGGAACTCTGCATTCAGTTGGATAGATCTTCCCCTTTCTCCCTTGCTTTTCGCTTCCCTTCTTTCCTCAGCTACTTGTAAAGCCGCATCAGACAGCCACTTGGCTTTCTTGCATTTCTTTTTCTTTGGGATGGATTTTGTTGCTGCCTCCTGAACAATGTTACAGACCTCCGTCCATAGTTCCTCAGGCACTCTGTCTATCAGGTCTAATCCCTGAAATCTATTCCTCACCTCCACTGTATATTCATAAGGGATATGATTTAGGTCTTACCTGAAAGGTTTAGTGGTTTTCTCTACGTTCTTCAATTTAAGCCGAAATTTTGCAAAAAGCAGCTCATGATCTGAGCCACAGTCAGCTCCAGGTCTTGTTTTGACTGACTGTATGGAGCTTCTCCATCTTTGGCTGCAAAGGACATAATCAATCTGATTTCGATGTTGACCATCTGGTGATGTCCATGTGTAGAGTCGCCTCTTGTGCTGTTGGAAAAGAGTGTTTGCTATGATCAGCGTGTTCTCTTGGCAGAACTCTATTAGCCTTTGTCCTGCTTCATTTTGTACACCAAGGCCATGCTTGTCTGTTATCCCGGCAATTTCTTGACATCCTACTTTAGCATTCCAATCCCCTGTGATGAAGAGGACATCTTTTGTTGATGTTAGTTCTAGAAGGTGTTGTAGGTCTTCATAGAACCGATCAACCTCAGCTTCTTCGGCCTCAGTGGTTGGGGCATAGCCTTGAATTACTGTGATGTTGAATGGTTTGCCTTGGATTCGTACTGAGATCATTCTGTCGTTTTTGAGATTGTACCCCAGTACTGCTTTTCCCACCCTTTTGTTGACTATGAGTGCTACTCCATTTCTTCTAAGGGATTCTTGCCCACAGTAGTAGATACGATGGTCATCTGAATTAAATTCGCCCGTGCTTGTCCATTTTAGTTCCCTGATTCCCAAGATGTCGATGTTCAGTCTTGCCATCTCACATTTGACCACCTCCAGCTTACCTTGATTCATTGATCTTACATTCCAGGTTCCTAAACAATACTGTTCTTTACAGCATCGGACTTTCTTTTCAGCACCAGACACATCCCCAGCTGAGTGTCCTTTCGGCTTTGGCCCAGCCGCTTCACGCTTTCTGGCACTACTTGGAAATTCCCTGTGCTCTTCCCCAGTAGTATATTGGACACCTTCCGACCTGAGGGGCTCATCTTCCGGCATCATATCTTTTAGCCTTGGGATACGTTCCATGGGGTTTTCTTGGCAAGAATCCTGGAGTGGGTTGCCATTTCCTTTTCCAGTGGACCACATTTCGTCAGAACTCATTTTGCTCCAGGGGACCACATTTTGCCATGACCTGTCCATCTTGGGTGGCCCTGCATGGCATAGCTTATGGCTTCACTGAGTTACGCAAGCCCCTTCGCCACAACAAGGCAGTGATCCATGAAGGGGAAGAATGTACCTTAATCTTATTTTTTTAAAAAAATGATTATAAATTTTTAACTTGGAACATTAATGGGGTGAATGCTCTTCAAAAGAGAAAGAAAATATTTTACTATTTACAAAAGTTGAAACAAGATATATTATGCTTACTAGAAACTGATATTAAGGAAGACGATACCAAATATTTAATTAATAAAAAATTAGGTGAAGAGTTTATAACTACAAGCTGAAAAAAGAAAAATGGAGTAGTTTTATGTTAAGCCACATTTGGGACCAGAATTGGTATTGTCAGATGAACGAGGTCGTTTTGTGGGAGTTAAAATTGCACTGAATGGTGCAGCAACGTTGATTTTAGAGGTTTATGCACCTAATGACCACAAAACGGAATTTTATGAGGACCTCTTATCCAAATTTGTGGATCTAACTTTTGACAGTTAGTGTTTAATGGGAGATTGGAAAGGGGTGATTGCACCTCAAACTGATAGAATATCGGAGAAAAAAATAAAGAGTAATCAAGGGAAATTACCTAAAAGTTTTTTTGAATTGTTGAACAATTTGGCCTTAGTAGATGTATGGAGAGATAAAAATGGACACTCAAAAGAATATACATATTTTTCAGAAAGACATAAATCTTTTTCAAGGATTGATATGATTTTGACAACTAAAGAGCTTGCTACAAATATTGGCAAAATACAAGTTCAACCAAGATCATTTTCAGACCATAACCCTATATCTACATCATTTGTGAAAAGAAGCACTACTTTTAGATGGAGACTGAATGAAATGATGTTTCAAAATAAAAGTATTGTGGATGACACTAAAAAGAAACTGAGAGAATTTTGTGAATTGAATCTGGACAAGGGAACAAATATCCGAACAGTATGGGATGCAAGTAAGGCCTATATGAGAGGTTATTTTATACAACAAAACACGCAACTGAAAAAGAGAAGAGAAGGCACAAAATATTCTAAAACCGATAAAGGAGAAAGAAGAATTCCTAAAGAAAAAAACGGGAAAGGCAAGTGTCCTACAACAGACTAAATTACTCCACCAACAATTGTCGATGTTAACAGTCCAGGATATGCAAAAAAAATTAAACGTTGTAAAACAAAGAAATTTTGAATTTGCTAATAAACCAGGAAGATGGTTGGCCTATAAACTTAGAAAGGAAAAAGAAAAG
The DNA here is from genome assembly GCF_057233095.1 of Heloderma suspectum. NCBI lineage: Eukaryota > Metazoa > Chordata > Lepidosauria > Squamata > Helodermatidae > Heloderma > Heloderma suspectum. The sequence goes on along the minus strand of NC_139475.1, from coordinate 35,555,685 downwards.
AAAACAATTGTGAAAATAAGGGGAAGTGGATTAGAATTAACCAGTAATATGGCAATTCAGAAAGCCTTTTATCAATATTATTCAAATCTGTATAAAGGACAGGATGTCAGGGTTGGAACTGAGCCAATAGAGCCCCGAAGCAGCTCTGATTCTGAGGAAGAGCTACAACCCATGGGAGAGGAGCCCGCTCGTCTCTCAGAGGCACAGCTGCAGGGAGAGGCCCCCCTGCTCGCATTCCTGAGAGAGATAGTGACCCTGGCAGCGAAAGAGCGGGAGAGTGGTTGTTGCTAGACGCTAGGCGCCGGTGCAGAGAGAGAGGTGCAAGGTGGAGGGCACCAAGAGGAGGCGCTCAGCCCGCTTGGCGGTACGGGAACGGTTGCGTCCCAATGCCCCACGGGTAAGGGCGGGAGCCTCCCCTCCTAGCCCGTAAGTTTCAGAGCTTTTCCCAGGACCAGATGGAATATCAGGATTATATTATATAATATATAAATATTAAAATATTTAAAATATTATTAAAATATTTAAAATATTATTAAAATATTTAAAATATTATTAAAATATTTAAAAATATAATATGTATTATATTTATAATATATGGAAAAACTCCGGGACCAGATGGAATATCAGGATTATAAGTGTGAAGAAGAAATTTTACAACCGTTGAAAAATATGATGAACAGTATTTTAGAAAAGGGGAAGATCCTGGAAACACTGAAAACAGCATATATAACATTAATACCTAAAGAAGGACAGGATTTAAGCTCGACAAAAAACTACAGACCAATCTCATTATTAAACAATGACTATAAGATATTTGCAGCAATTTTGGCAGAAAGGCTCAAGAAAATATTGCAGGAGTTTGTATACGAGGACCAAAGTGGTTTCTTACCAAGGAGACAGATGAGAGATAATGTAAGAACGGTCTTGAATGTGGTGGAATATTTGGAAAAACACCCAGAAAAACAAGCAGCTCTGATCTTTTTAGATGCAGAGAAAGCATTTGATAATCTCAACTGGAAATGTTAAATTAAGACCTTAGAAGAACTGGACTTTGGAGAAAACTTTATAAAATGGGTGAAATTGGTAAATACACTGATCAAAAGGCTCAAATAATTATAAATGGGGATTTGACTAAACCTAGTGAGATACAGAGAGGAACAAGACAAGGTTGCCCATTGTCACCGCTACTGTTTATATTGGTTCTAGAACTATTGAACAGAGACACAAGACAAAATGATCGAATTACAGGAATAAAGATTAAAAAGGAGAAATATAAGCTGAGGGCCTTTGCAGATGACTTGGTGTTTATGTTGGAAGAACCTTTAAAGGGAATTGAAATTTTAATGAAAAAATTAAAAGAATTTGGAGCAGTGGCAGGGTTCAAAGTTAATAAACAGAAAAAAATTTTTTAACAAAGAATATGAATGTTCAAGTAAAAAAAAAGTTGATGGATAAGACTGGCTTCCAAATTGAAAAGAAAGTAAAATATTTGGGAGTCCTTTTGACAAATATGAATTGTATGCTTTTTCAAAATAACTATGTTAAAGTGTGGAATGAAATTAAACAAGACCTATTAAAATGGGAAAAATTACAACTATCACTTCTGGGAAGAATTGCAACAATCAAAATGAATGTATTACCTAGAATGTTGTTTTTGTTTTGTTGCAGAACCCAGAGTCAGAGAGACCAGGGAGTGAAGGAAAAAGAGATTCTTTATTTAACGCGCGGGCTTAAGGCTGGAATCATTTCCAAAGAGCCAGGAGCCCCGAAATACATCAGCACATTGTTTTTATAGACACTGTGACACATATGAAACGGCTCCTCCTCCCCCTCCCGTGTGGGGTTGCAGTCCTCAACATTTCTTCTCCCAGCACCATTGTTCATAATACAAGAACGGGGTTATAGGGTAGCCATGACAAGGAGAGAACAGAAGAGAACAGCAGAGAACAAGATATACAATTGTATGACCTTTGACAAGATAAGGAATTCCTGTGTCTCGTCAGCTTACAACAATATATTCAAGGGAGAAAGAGCTCAGCAAGAACATGAAGCATGATACTGCATGAGGCTACTTAGTCTGACCCCCGATATGGCTGCTACAGTTTCAAATGATACCCATTGTTACACCAGATTTACCTTTTAAGCAGTGGCAGAGAGACACAATGAAGTTTATATGGCAAGCAAAAAACCCAAGAGTTAAAATAAAAATTTTACAAGATGCAAAGGAAAGAGGTGGCCTGGGATTACCAGATTTTAAAACCTATTTTTCTGCCTGCTGCTTGATATGGATGAAGGACTGGGTGACAATGAAAAACAGAAGACTCTTAGAACTAGAAGGACATGAATTGAGATACGGGTGGCATGGATATTTGTGGTACGATAAAAGAAAAGTGAATGTAGATTTTAATAATCGCTATATAAGAAGGGCTGTATTAAGAATTTGGAATAAATATAAATTAAGGCTCTATCAAAAACTACCACGCTGGATATCTTCACAAGAAGCAATGCATAGAAGATAATTTGATAGCACACATAAATGGACAAGATATAATGATTTACTGGAACTGTCACAAGGGGAATATAAGTTAAAATCAAGGGAAAGCTTATTGGAAGAAGGTCATGTATGTCAGTGGTTTTCATATTTGCAAGTTAAAGAAAGGTTTAAAATAGATGAGAAAAATGGTGGATTTGAACAAACAGAATCTGAGTTTGAAACAGCACTGTGTACAAATGATGAACATGTTATTGCTAAACTGTATAAATTGCTGTTAAGGCATGAGACGGAGGATGAACAAGTGAAAGGTTGTATGATAAAAGGGGTACAAAATGTTGGTCATAATAGATCAATGGAAGAGTGGGAAAAAGTATGTGGGGAAAAGATTTAAAATTTACTTTATGTACAAGTCTTAAAGAGAATTTTTATAAGGTGATGTATAGATGGTATATGTCACCGTTTAAATTGTCTAAAATGTATAAAGGTGTTTCTGGAAAATGTTGGAAATGTGAAGATCAAGGCGTTTTATCATTTATGGTGGACTTGTAAAAAAGCTAAAACATTTTGGAAACGAATACAGTCTTTAGCTCAAAGAATATTAAAGACTACTATAGAACTAAAGCCAGAAACTTTTTTATTGGGACTAGCAGATGAACACGTAAAAGAGAAGGGGGGAACCCTCTTTCGCTACATGACAACGGCTGCAAGGTTATTGTATGCACAGAAGTGGAAGAATGAAACCATACCAACTGTGAGCGAGTGGATCGTGACAATGATGGAGCTGGCAGAGATGGCAAAACGTACTATTATAATTAAAGAGGGATCAACAACTAAACGTATGTTAGATTGGAAACCTTTTATAGAATTTGTACAAGAAACAGAAAAATGATATCTATGAATGTGGATTTTGAACTTTGAGATGGTTGGTTCTCTTTTTTCTGTGGTTGTTAAAATTAGGAGAGAAAGGAGGTAATGTCTGAACTCAATGTGTGATATACAACTAAGAACTAGAGAATAATAATGAGCATTTGTTGTGTAAGGGGAGCGAAAGGTAGATGTCTTACAATCTTAAGAGATATTTTAGTGTATGTGTATTGTGTGTTTATGTTGTTGTTGTGTCTTGTTTTTCTTAAAAAAAATAATTATTACATAAAAAAACTTGGTGGGAATGATTGGAATATAGCAATTGAAGGACGTACCTTGTTCCAAAGAAACAGGCCCAACAGAAAGGGAGTGGGAGTGGTGTTATATGCAAAGAATGCGTGCATCTGCGCGGAAATCTGTGGATTTAAGAGCAGCAGCCTCTGGGTGAGGACAGAGGGAGGCACAACAGGGATGCTGTTGCCATGGCTGGATGATACAGGTCAGCCAGCCAGTGGGAAGACACAGATGATGCTTTCCTCAAGCAGATGACACTTTCCTGGAGGCAAGCATGGAGCAGTTCGAGGACACCGACATCTGCTGGAAGTCTAACTCTGCTACAGGTGGTCCAAGAAGCGACAGAGCACTGCTGAGCTCAAGTTGGCTCTGGATCCTAGCAGGATGTGGGCAATCAAAACCATTTACATGCAAACAAGTGAAGATTTTCAGCCTAAACTAGATCTGTTTCTTAATTGGACATATTTGCAATAGGTTGGAAAGGGTGTGGCTGCCCAAATTAAAGTATCTGGCAACAGGCAGTTCAAGGTGATGTTCTGCTTAATTTTGCCAGTCGCTTTGCTTTGGAAGATGGACGTCTCCTTATGTTCCTGGGGTTACAAGGAATGGACCCACATAGCTGGTATGGAGCTGGGATTTGGGGCCAGAGGGAGAAAGAGGCTGAGCCAGTTTTCTGGACTTAAATCTAAGTACCTAGAAGCCCAGCTCTGGGGTTATCACAGGTATGCATCCCATGGCAGAGGAACATCCATCACATCTGCCCTGCATCAGGTGGCATTGCGAGATGTGAATCAGGGCCACCCATGTTCCAGATGCGCAGCACATGCCAAACCAGGTGTTCCGCAGGGGCAGCCTCTGCAACCTGGTGTGTGCTTCTTATGGTCTGTCCGGCAGCAGGGGAAGTAATGATCTTTCTGGGGAGGGGGAGCTGATCCAACCCCCTGCTCAATGCAGGCATCCAAGTCAGAGCATCCCTGGCAGGTGGCTGTCCAGCCTTGTCTTGAATGCCTCCAGTGTGGGAGAGCCCACCACCTCCCTAGGGAATGGGTTCCATTGCCACCTTGCTCTCAGAGTCAAGACATTTTTCCTGATGTTCAGCCGGCATCTGGCTTCCTGTAACTTGAGCCCATTATTCCGTGTCCTGCACTCAGGGATGATGGAGAAGAGATCCTGGCCTCCTTCTCTGTGACAACCTTTCACATGTGTGAAGAGCGCTATCCTATCTCCCCTCAGTCGTCTCTTCTCAGGGCTAAACAGGCCCAGTTCTTCCAGTCTCTCCTCACAGGGCTTTGTTTCCAGTCCCCTCATCATCTTTGTTGCCCTCCTCTGGACCCTCTCCAGCTTGTTTGCATCCTTCTTCAAGTGTGGTGCCCAGAACTGGACACGGTACTCCAGATGAGGCCTAACCAGTGCTGAGTAGAGGGGAACTAGTACTTCCCGGGATTTGGAAGCGATGCTTCTATGAATGCAGCCCAAAAGAGCATTGGCCTTTTGTGCAGCCACTTCACATTGTTGGCTCATATTCAGCTTGTGATCGACAACAATTCCAAGATCTTTCTCGCTTGTAGTGTGGTTGAGCCACGTATCCCCCATCTTGTAACTGTGCATGTGGTTTCTTCTTCCTAGGTGCAGGACTTGGCATTGATCCCTATTAAATGTCATTCTGTTGTTTTCTGCCCAGTGCTCCAGCCTATCCAGATCACTTTGAATTTTGTTTCTGTCTTCCAAAGTATTAGCTATCCTGCCCAATTTTGTGTCATCTGCAAATTTGATCAGCATTCCCTGCACCTCCTCCTCCAAGTAATTAATAAAAATGTGGAAGAGCACTGGGCCCAGGACTGAGCCCTGCGACACCCCACTCGTTGCCTCTCCCCAGTTTGAGAAGGTCCCATTGATAAGCACTCTTTGAGTCCGATTCTGTAGCCAACTGTGGATCCACCGGATCGTTGTTTCCTCTAGCCCACTTGGAGCTCGTTTGCTCATCAGGATATCATGGGGCACTTTGTCCAAAGCTTTGCTCAAGTCGAGGTATATGATGTCCACAGCATTCCCACGGTCCACAAGGGAGGTGACTTGATCAAAAAATGAGACCAGATTCATCTGGCAGGATTTGTTCTTGACTGCGTCCCTCGAAGCTCCTCTACCCACAGGGCCAGGGCTCAGCAGCAGAGCCCCTGCTTTGCTTGCAGAACATCCCCGCTTCGATCCCCAGCAGCATCTCCAGGGAGGGGTGGGAAAGAATCCTGCCTGAAGCCCCGGAGAGCCGCTGCTGCCAGTCAGGGTCGACAGCACTGGGCTGGAGGGACCCAGGGTCTGGCTCAGTCGAAGGCAGCAGGTCAGCCTGGCCCCAGCTGGGCACGGGGGTCCCTCTCCCCTTGGTCCTTGGTTCTGGTGTCATCAGGCTGGTCTCACTCCTCTGCCTCCTCCCTCCACCCCTCTTTCCCTTGCACATCTTGTTAGGGCAGGGCTTCGCTCTCATTTATGTGAACCACTTAGGAGACAATGTGTGCCTGAAAAGCAGCCACTCAAGGGCGCAGTTTTATTGGAAGCTGCTTTGGTAAGGGGTGGGGGCATTTCAGGGCCCCAAAGTGGGATACAGCTATTATTACACAAAATGCGGCAGCACCTGCCTCCATATTAAGTCTTTGTTCTTTGGATTTGTTTCCTGATTTGAGGCTCGACTCCTCTCTGTTCTGTAGGTGAAGCGATGGAGAGTGCAGGGGGTGCTCAGCAGCAGAGGTGGAAAACTGAAGTACAAGAGCAGACCTGGAGTAAGAAATCCACTTGGTCTGCGGACACTGCCTTCCCTGAAATCTCCATCCAAGAAGAATGTTGGGGAGGGAATGAAGGGCAGACATTCCCTGTGTGTGCAAAAAGCTCACCCAGCAAATCAAGCCTGAGAAGACATCAGAGAATCCACAAGGGGGAGGCGGTGCTGAAGTGCTCTGAGTGTGGAAAGAGTTTCAATCGGCACTACAGCCTTACTAGACATCAGAGAGTGCACACCGGGGAGAAGTGGTGGATCTGCTCCATGTGTGGGAAGAGCTTCAGATGTAGCAATAGCCGAATGAGACATGAAAGAATTCACACTGGGGAAAAACCATTTGAATGTTCTGAGTGCGGAAGGCGTTTCAGCGAGAGCTCGACCCTTTATAAGCATCAAAGGGTGCACACAGGAGAGAAGCCCTATAAATGCTCGGAGTGTGGAAAGAGCTTCCGCCAGAAGATCAACCTGACGAGGCACCACACCGTCAACACAGGGGAGAGGCCCTATCCATGTGCCGAGTGTGGAAAGAGCTTCAGCCAGAAAGTGAGTCTTATTTTACATCGCACAATACGCACATGGGAGAAGCCATACAAGTGCTTGGTAGGCTGGAGCACTGGGCAGAAAACAACAGAATGAAATTTAATAGGGATAAATGCCAAGTTCTGCCCCTAGGAAAAAGAAACCACATGCACAGTTACAAGATGGGGGATACATGGCTCAACAACACTACAAGTGAGAAGGATCTTGGAATTGTAGATCACAAGCTGAATATGAGCCAACAATGTGATGTGGCTGCAAAAAAGGCCAATGCTCTTTTGGGCTGCATTCATAGAAGCATAGCTTCCAAATCCCAGGAAGTCCTAGTTCCCCTCTACTCAGCACTGGTTAGGCCTCATCTGGAGTACTATGTCCAGTTCTGGGCACCGCATTTGAAGAAGGATGCAGTCAAGCTGGAGAGGGTTCAGAGAAGGGCAACAAAGATGATCAGGGGACTGGAAACAAAGCCCTATGAGGAGAGACTGAAAGAGCTGGGCCTGTTTAGCCTTGAGAAGAGAAGACTCAGGGGAGATCGGATAGCGCTTTTCAAGGACTTGAAAGGTTGTCCCAGAGAGGAAGGCCAGGATCTCTTCTCAATCATCCCAGAGTGCTGGACGTGGAATCATGGGCTAAAGTGACAGGAAGCCAGATTCCAGCTGCCCATCAGGAAAAACCTCCTGACTGTTAGAGCAATATGACAGTGGAACCAATTACCTAGGGAGGTAGTGGGCTCTCCCACACTGGAGGCATTAAAGACGAGGCTGGATAGCCGTGTATTGCCCCTGCAGTAGGCCTCTTAGTTTAGAGGTGCCAAGATAGTGATAAATCAGATCCAGGCTTACTTACAAGGAATACTTTATTGAGTACTTACAGCACACAGGCGGACCCAGTGGTTGGATCAGACAGCTTCTGTGAACCCAGAGCCAAGGGGTAAGATGGGTCTTATACTATACACATCAGCAGTGAGGCAGCATGACAGCAGCAAGCATTTATTAGCGTCCATTCCCAGCATAGGCTAACAGCGCTTGTTCAGAAGGAGAACAATCAGACGTTTCCCAGCACAGCCACCTGTAGCTCAGCATAAACAGAGCCTCACTTTTGAGGCATGTCCTGGGCCCTGATAAGACACTAGCCTTCGTTAGCATGGAATGTGCTGAGGCCGTGCTATCGACCTTTGACTCATCTTACATGCTCAGAGGCCCACTAGCAAGGAAATTGCACTAATAATGAACCTCAGCAAAGCATTATGGATCTCTAGGCCCCTCTAAAACTACAGGTGACTTGGTTACAGGCCTGGGGCCAATACAAGCCACCCGTCAGGGATGCTCTGACTTGGATGCCTGCACTGAGCAGGGGGTTGGACTCAATGGTCTTGTAGGCCCCTTCCAACCCTACTATTCTATGATTCTGTAAAAGGCACCAGTGTGGAAAGGACCCTTTAAAAATATTTTAAAAACAAGAGCAACCTGTTTTAAAGTGCCAGGGTGAATAAAGGTTCTATGATTTTTTCTGGGGAAAAAAGTTCTATGCCACCACTGAAGATGAACATATTTGTGGCAGAGCTCATCAATAAATTGGTTAATCTTTTCAGGTGTTGTGAAGTGAGTATGCACATATGGATTAATATAAATGCATGCATGCATTTTTATTTACAATAAATCAAAATTTTCCAGATTTGTTTTGGCCGATATGTTGCCCACCTCTGCTTTAAAAGGAATCAAATAAAAACTGCTTAGGTGCAATCCTATGCACGTTTAGCCAGAAAAAAGTCCTACAACTCCTAGCATTCCCCAGATGCTGGCAGTTGTAGGACTTCTTTCAGTCTAAACATGCATAGGATTGTGCCCTTCAGGATTTTATTATAGAAGCATCACTAATAAAATTCCAGTCCTCATGGTTTTGAACCAGGGGTAGGCAAAACATAGCTCTCCAACATGAGTCCCATTGAAGAGTAGAATAGACCCACTGAAATGAATGACACTTAGGTTACTAGGTGTCATTCATTTCAGTGGGTCTACTCTAAGTAGGACTTATGTTGGATTTTACCCCAGATTTTTTGGACTTCAGCTCCCAGCATTCCTGACCCTTGGCTGTGCTGGCAGGGGCTCCTGGGAGTTGAAGTCCCCCCCCCCCAATATCTGGCCATTACCTTCTGCTCAGCCTCATTCCAAATCAGCCCACAAGAAGCTTGGGCCTACAACTCCCATCAGCCCTAGCCAGTATAGCCAATGGTGAAGGCTCATGGAGTTGTAGGAAGGGTGGAGGCTGGTGGCTCTGATTTCGGTGGGGCAGTGAATCTATTGTGGCTTTTAGTCAGAACCACAGAATGGCTGTGGGTGGTCTTGGATGGCTCCTTTAGAGTTCTGGTGAAAAAAGGGGGTGCTCAGGAAAACAGTATTTAAACAGGAAAACAGTTCGACGCATTTTGGAAGGTTTCCTTCCGTCTTCAGGGGCTATAAATTAAACCAGACATTTACATTAGGAATGTTGTGTTACAGATAACACCCTCTTCCTATGTTTTAAAATTTCATACAACCTCTTTACATGAAAATGTTAAAATTCCACCATCTGAGGCCACTGAACAATACAGAAATTACCATTTAAACATAATACAGAAAACTCTCGCATAATACCTTTTAACTCAAGAGATTCCATTAGCATTAGCCCTCCCATGGCTGCATGACTTTTTAACCAGCACAGGAAAAGTCACATCAGCTTTTAGTCTCTCGAACAAACACTGACGGTTGTTCGTTTTCTTACTCTGGAGTGAACGAGTCTCCTTGCTTCAGAGTGCTTGTACATGCCGTAGATGACATCTCCTGCTTCTCACATCTGAAGCGTGCCTTATATTCCCTAAAGGATTTAAAGCTGAACACCATCCGATTGTGCTGCTATCATGTACTACTCTTATTACAACTTATAGGCAACATTTCACATATAGTGTTTTTGATAATTGGTGTCACACATTCCTGCAATCTTCTCTGTTCCATGTTTTATTATCACATTATATTGTGCATGATGTGGTTGATTCCAATTTTATTCCTGCCTTTATTATAATCCTGAAAAATCCAAATCCTCATTAAGCCCTGTGGGCCACATACATTTTAAGGAGATGATCCAGAATGGTTCTCTTTGGCTTAATGATCTTTCATCTCTGTTCACCTTTTCAATAGCCCCCCCCCCCCAAATGATGTTGTATGGTTGATGTTGTTTTTCACTGAAATACTTGACCATTGGTGGTCCTGAACTTTGATGTCTCAAAGCGCACAGGTGTTCTCCTACTTGGAGTTTTAAAGGTCTCGAGGTCTTTCCAATATAGATCTTGTTTCAGGGGCATGAGATTGCATATATCACTCCTGAAGAGTTGCAGGTCAGAAAATCAGAGATCTGAATGAGATTACCAGTGTTTGGGTTTACAAAAGATGCTTTCTTTTGGGTGAATTTACAATATGCACAGTGGCCACATGGATGGTGTCCTTTTGGTCTTGGTGTGTGAAACACCGTGGGTTGCACTGTCTCTTTTGTCTTCCATGTATGTTCCATGTACACTAGCCAGTCCTTGAGGTTTTTTGTTCTCTTGGACATTACTCTGGGTCTTGTAGTTAGGCCTGGTAGATCCTGAAGCAGATGCCAGCTGGAAAAAAATATGCATTCATAATTGAAAGGAAAGGAATTGATGTCAGGGTGGACACTGAGCCCATAGAACCTCAGAGCAGTTCTGATTCTGAGGAGGAACAGCCGTCCATGGGAGAGGAGCACGCTCATCCCTCCCAGGCCCTGCAGCTGGCAGAGATTCCTCCAGCCGGCATTCCAGACATAGATAGCGGTCCTGGAAGTGAAAGAGCACAGGAGGAGGGCTGGTTGGATGCTCAACGCAGACGCAGAGAGCGACGAGCTATGGAGGGCGCGAAAAGGAGGCGTAGTGCCCGTTTGGCACACAAGCAACGGTCGCGTCCAGAGGACCAAGGGAAAAGGGGAGGGACTCTCCCTAGCCCATAAGTCCAGGGTCTGCAAGTGATTCTCCTTCAAACGAGGACCAACTGTTTCCAACCAGGGGCATAGGTCACTCTGCTGTTCATAGCTTAGTCGCAGCTGATAGTTATTAAGTTGTAAAAGGAATAAAGCCTTGAAAAGAATCCTTTGTCTGTGTCTGGAGTTGGCTACTGGAGTAGACTGAAAGAGGCCAGCTAGGGAATAGGAAGGACAAGAGACCTCTTCCGGAAAATTAAAAACATTGGAGAGAAATTCCAGGCAAAAATGGGTATGATCAAAAACAAAGATGGCAAGGACCTAACAGAAGCAGAAGAGAGCAAGAAAAGGTGGCAAGAATATACGGAAGATCTGTATAGGAAGGATAATAATATCAGGGATAGATTTGACGGTGTGGTCAGTGAGCTAGAGCCAGACATCCTGAAGAGTGAGGTTGAATGGGCCTTAAGAAGCATTGCTAATAACAAGGCAGCAGGAGATGATGGTATCCCAGCTGAACTGTTTAAAATCTTGCAAGATGAGGCTGTCAAGGTGATGCATGCCATATGCCAGCAAATTTGGAAAACACAAGAATGGCCAACAGATTGGAAAAAAATCAATGTATATCCCCATACCGAAAAAGGGAAGCACCAAAGAATGTTCAAACTATCGAACAGTGGGACTTATCTCACATGCCAGTAAGGTAATGCTCAAGATCTTGCAAGGGAGACTCCAGCAATTCATGGAACGAGAATTGCCAGATGTACAAGCTGGGTTTCGAAAAGGCAGAGGAACTAGAGACCAAATTGCCAATATCCGCTGGATAATGGAGAAAGCCAGGGAGTTTCAGAAAAACATCTATTTCTGTTTTATGGACTATTCTGAAGCCTTTGACTGTGTGGATCATAACAAATGGTGGCAAGTTCTTGGTGGTATGGGGATACCGAGTCATCTTGTCTGCCTCCTGAGGAATCTGTATAACGACCAAGTAGCAAGGGTAAGAACCGACCACGGAAAAACGGAGTGGTTTAAGATTGGGAAAGGAGCATGGCAGGGTTGTGTACTCTCACCCTACCTATTCAACTTGTATGCAGAACACATCATGCGACGTGCTGGGCTTGATGAATCCAAGGCTGGAGTTAAAATCACTGGAAGAAACATTAACAATCTCAGCTATGCAGATGATACCACTTTGATGGCTGAAAGCAAGGAGGAGCTGAGGAACCTCATGACGAAGGTGAAAGAAGAAAGTGCAAAAGCTGGGTTGCAGCTAAACCTCAAAAAACCCAAGATTATGGCAACCAGCTTGATTGATAACTGGCAAATAGAGGGAGAAAATGTGGAGGCAGTGACAGACTTTGTCTTTCTAGGCGCAAGGATTACTGCAGACGCTGACTGCAGCCAGGAAATCAGAAGACGCTTACTTCTTGGGAGGACAGCAATGACAAATCTTGATAAAATAGTGAAGAGCAGAGACATCACACTGACAACAAAGGTCCGCATAGTGAAAGCAATGGTATTCCCCATAGCAACCTATGGCTACGAGAGCTGGACCATAAGGAAGGCTGAGTGAAAGAAGATAGATGTGTTTGAACTGTGGTGCTGGAGGAAAATTCTGAGAGTGCCTTGGACTGCAAGAAGATCAAACCAGTCCATGCTCCAGGAAATAAAGCCAGACTGCTCACTGGAGGGAATGATATTACAGGCAAAACTGGAGTACTGTGGCCACATAATGAGAAGACAGGATACCCTGGAGAGGATGCTGATGCTAGGGAAAGTGGAGGGTAAAAGGAAGAGGGGCCGACCAAGGGCAAGATGGAGGGATGATATTCTGGAGGTGACGGACTCGACCTTGGGGGAGCTGGGGGTGGCGACGGCCAACAGGAAGCTCTGGCGTGGGCTGCTCCATGAAGTCACGAAGAGTTGGAAGCGACTGAATGAACAAACAACAAGGGCCTCCTGACAATTTCAGATTGAAAGGAAGAAGAATGCATGTTGTTCGCTGCTCTGTTTGTTGTTTCTCTGTTCTTTTTTGGGTACCCAATAGGATGTTTCGTTCACAGGCCTGTGCTTTATTCATTGCTGATTTTATCACCTGGGTAGGGTATCCCCTTTCTTGAAAGCATTGCACTAATGAACGTGATTCTTTGAAAAAAAATCTTGGCTTCTCGTACCGATACGTTTCATTCTTAAAAACAGGCTATTTTGTTGGTCTTGTGGCCGTAATAAACATACTTACTATAAACTGGCTATAGGGTAAATTATTTCTGCAATGTGCTGGATGGTAGCTGTCGTATCTTAAGAAAGCATTTTTGTCTGTAGGTTTGTAGTAAAAATGTAACCTAAAAGCCATTGTATGAGCCTTAAGCAGCACGTAGCATTGTGAGAGCCGCGCATGCCTGGAATGAGTGAGCAGTAACCCTAGATAAGGTAGCCAGGCAAACTGCTGGCAACCAATCAAAGTGACACGCTGGCTGAGGAATGCAAGCTAAGTGATAAAACTGTAGCGCAGAGGTTGCCCAGGGTCGACTCTGCTTTGAGCATGAGCTCCTCTGTCAAACTGTTTGCAAACAATAAAATCGAGCTGGACCCAGCCTGAAGTTGACTCTCCTCTTCCGGGCAAATTGGACTAGCCTCCAGGGGGCGACACTAGCATTTTGTGCAACAATCTGGAGAGTAGTCAAGAGACCCCTTGGACCACCCCGGGGTCAAACGACAAGACCAGCAAAGGTGCCCGTGGGCGTGCCGGACTGCCTTTGAGGTCTGCCATGGCACCAGAGAACAGGGGTCGGGACACCCGGGAGGTTAAAGGTATGGACCCCATTGATTGAGTCAACCAGGCTGAACGGGTCCGAAAGGACGGCACCAGGGTGCTGGGCGGAGTAAGTATTTGATTTCCCTTGTGCCTTTCTGTTTGAGTTGCCTTCGGAGCGTCTGAGGTTTGTCAGGCTCTGTGTATGGTTTTGAACAGAGGCAGGCACAATGGGATCGGGTAGCTCCTGTTAAGAAAACTCCACGACCCCACTGGGATGCATGCTCAGGAACTTCAGGAAGTTCAAAAGAGATTTTAGAGTTAAGATGGCCAAGGGTAAATTGAACTTCTTTTGCCAACTGGACTGGCCAGCATTTGGAATTAGTTGGCCAGACATAGGATCCTTCGATGTAAATCTTGTAAATGCTGTATATAAAAATGTGGTGAATAATGGGCAATGGGATCAATTCCCCTATACTGATTGTTGGTTGAATTGGTGCGGAAAGAAACCCCCTTAGTTATGGAAGTGTAAATGTGTACCGGCAAAGGACCACAGGGGCAAGAGACCCCGGGTACCGTCTGAATCAAGTAGTGAGATAGATTTGCCTCAGGGAAAGTGAGGTTATCAGCATTTGGATAAGTGCCGACCAAAATCCACTGAAGGCGAGAAAAGGTTGAATATAAAGTTCAATATTGTAAAGCCATGATGGTACGCTCCGAGGTGAAGCCCAAAGCCCCTGTTCTCCCCGATTCAAGCCCCATGGAAGAAGCTTGAAGACTGGGAGACCCTGCCCAAGGTGCCCTGAGCTCCCCCTCATCTTATTCAGTCTGTTAGGTTGGGAGGAGAGGTTGTTGGGGGAGGGAGGGGGCCCTCCAGAGACAGTTTGTCTGCCACTGTATCCAAGTTTGTTAGAAGCAAAAGCAGTTGAAAAAGTTGCACCTGCTGAAGTAAGAGATTTGTTTGAAGTCTTAAAGACTGTGGCAAAATCAAGAAACAAAGACAGAGCACGTTCTTAAAATATCGGGGTCTGTGTAAGCTTATCTCTGTCAGCCTGCTCAGAGCAGAGCCAAGGGGGACTTGCCTAACCCCCCTTCGCTGCGGCTGGTTTAGCCTTAGCAAGCAGAGAGGCTGGAAGGTGTTTGTGAGGACCTGACAAAAGAGTGAGATTTGCAAAAAAACAAGAAAAGCATCACAGCTGGAAAACTGAGCAGCACTGCTCTGTTCTTAACTGTCGAGGAATCCAGAGGAGGTGTAAGGTTACACCTTCCCCATTTGAACTGATGAAGAGACAGAGAGCTTTTGCTAGAAACATCCCGTCTTTATGGCCCAAAGCCTTCTTTGTTTAGATCTATCATTGTTCAGACTTTTGAGAGGCACTCTGCACATGGACTGGAACTTTGGACAGTTAAAGACTTGCCGTAAAAAGTACTGTGAGGCTTGTCATAGCCATAAACTCCCGTTGTTGTAGATTGTATGTTTGTTTGTGATCAGCTCAGTGTACAGTTTGATTTGTGATCTCAACACTCAGATAAAAAGCTGCATTTGACTGAAAGAACTGGGCATATTAAGCCTTGAGAAGAGAAGACTGAGGGGAGATCTGATAGCACTCTTCAAGGACTTGGAAGGTTGTCACAGAGAGGAAGGCCAGGACCTCTTCTCAATCAGCCCAGAGTGCAGGACACGGAATCATGGGCTCAAGTGACAGGAAGCCGGATTCCGGCTGAACATCAGGAGAAACGTCCTGACTGTTAGAGCAATACGATAATGGAACCCATTACCTAGGGAGGCGGTGGGCTCTCCCATGCTGGAGGCATTCAAGATGAGGCTAGACAGCCATCTGTCAGGGATGCTCTGACTTGGATTCCTGCACTGAGCAGGGGGTTAGACTCGATGGCCTTGTAAGCCCCTTCCAACCCTATTATTCTATGATTCTATGATTTCCAGGGCTTTGATTTCATTTACCCTAATGAAGCATACAGATGCAAATTGCTAGAGATTCACAGACTACAAAGCCTTCAAAAAGTTCAAAGAGAAACTATGAAAGTTAGTTTCCCTTTAAAAATGGGAGCAGCAAATTCTCTTAACTTAAGAGGTGAAAGGGAAAGATCCCCCACTCCCAGCTGTGCTTCTGAAGCCTGAGAAAGTTCCTGCCCCACGTGTTCCAGCTCTTTCTCAAAATCTGAACTGTTCTGATGTTCCATTTGCTCAGAGGCAAATCTGACACTCTGCCAAAACTCATGCAGCGTGGAGTTGCCGATGCAAAAATGGTGGCTTGGAACTCTTTGCATGTAGGAGAATGCCCTTCCCTTGATCTTGATGGGCCCTGACCATGCAGTCAGAGGAGCGGTACAATTGGTAGACCTGCTCCACCATGCCCTACGATGCAAAACAAATGTTTTCCAGTCATGGTGTTAGATTTTAATGATATGAAAAAGGTATAAAAGAAGGCAGAAGAAAGCAGCAGACAAAAAGGCTAAAAAAAGAGAGCTTATCCCAAATGTGCGTCGAGATTAGTAAGAAGGTCTAAGCAAGTGAGTCTCTGTCGAAGCAATGGCAAACAGCCTAACTTGCAGAGAAGACGAAGAGTTAAAGCTGGTGCATGGCACAGAGTTTGAAACATGATCTGCAGAACAGGCAAGTCAGAAAGATGAGTGTGCCTATTGCAAAGAGGGGGGCTATAGTAGCCATAAAAAGGGGCGAAGCCCCCGCATGAAGCTTTAACAAAATATTACCCACCAGAAGTGGACAATTAAAATAAAAAAGGCTTTTTTTAAATTGAAGCAAGCTTTAATATCACCGCCTGCTTTAGCCTTATCAGACCCCAGAACATGAGATTTTTAGAGCTATGGTGCACGTGAGAGCACATGAAAAGAGTGCCATTCCTGGAAAAAGGAAAAGGCAATGCTGGCAGCCACCATGGGCGGAGATATAAACCGTGGCTTGAGAGCACAGAAATGACCAGAGGGGAGGGGGCGGAAAAGGAAAGGGCCGACCAGGGCTCGATAAATGTGCTTATTGCCAAGAGAAGAGACATTAGAAGAAAGACTGTCCAGAGTTGAAAGAGAAGAAAAAAGAGACTCACCCTGAAGGCTGCCAAATGCGGGCAGGGTCCTCTGGGGGCGGGAGTCTAACTGAAGGGCCACCACCCTACGAACAAACGCTCGGGAGAAACCCAAGGTAAAAGTAGGGGTTGGTGGCAGGGACTGTGAGGCCCTAGTAGATACTGGAGCCACATTTTCTATGATCCCTGTGAAGCCCGCCCCCCCCCCCCCCCCGGCGAGAGAAAGTGGAAAGCATGTAGCTGTAGAAGGAATTGAAGGAAAAAAAACTAAATTGCCCCTGTGTAAGCCCCTCCTCACAAAGATTGGAAACAACATACTGGAACATGCCTTTGTAGTTTCATCCGCATACCTGGTTGCCCTCTTGGGGCGGGACTTGTTAACAAAACTGCAAGCTAAAATCTTCTTCCATGATAATCAGATTGTAGTACAGCTGCCAGCAATGCAGGGCTCAAATTAGCAGATGGCCCTTCAAGCAATCGAGATTGTGTCAGAGGCCAAAGGGACTGAGATTTTAGAGAATGTTGATCCATGTGTGTGGGCAGACAGAACCCCTGCCCGAGCAAATGCATAACACCAGTTAAAATCTTCTTTAAAAAGGGAGAGCCCTGTGTGCGTGAGGCAGTATCCTCTGAAGAAAGCCACCTGTGCGGGCTTGAAACCGCTCATTGAGAAGTTCAAAAAAATTATGGTTAGCTAATAAAGGGATCATCCCCCTTTAACACCCCAATTTTTGGTGGGCCTGAAGCAGATAGCACCTCCTTCAGGTTGCTGCAAGACCTGAGAGCAGTGGCTGACTGCCCTTTGTGCCTCAAAAACAATTCAAAAATGTTTGAGCCCCCAGCTCAAATGAGAAGTCGCCCATGCGCTTACTATCCTTTTCAGAGATTTCAAATTGACTTTTCAGAGTTGCCCCAGACTCATGACTATCGGTACCTGCTAGTAATGATAAAACCAATTGACTGCACCGCTCAGACAGTAGCCAAGATCCTGTTAAAAAGTAATCCCTAGGCTCTTGTTACCTAAAGAGAGTGAATCAAATCAGGGGCCCCATTTTGTTAGACAAGTGATGCAAGTAGTGGCCCAGGCATAACTAACTAGAAGCTACACCCCCCTTGGAAACCTCAATCCACAAGTCAAGTTGAGAAGATGAACTGAGCCTTAAAGGCAATGCTCACTAGAATGTGTTTAAAGATTAAGTTGAAAGGCCACAGGCCTTGCCCATCACCTTGACTCGAGTACGGTGCACCCCCAAGGGAAGTATTAAATTGACACCCTTTAAACGTTCCATAAGCGCCCACCTCGGATATTACCTATGGCTGATAGCTTAAATATGAATTTAGAAGTAAGAGTTCTAAGATTCAAGGTTATGTTACTGCCTTGCAGTCTGTTTTGTTTTCACAGGTTTGCGACACCTCACCAATCCTGGCCTTTAGACGCTCCAGTGCATAATCTCAATCCTGGTGATTGGGTGCTAATCCAGTCCTAGAAAGATGAACCACCTACCAAGAAGCAGAAGGGTCTGTTTCAGATCCTGCTTACCACTCCCACTGCTATAAAAGTAGCTAAAGCAAAGAAGTGGATTCATCACACTGAATAAAGGCATCACCTGCACCAGAGAGGGTCACACCGGAAGCTGACCCACCTGAAGGCAGCCAGCCAGCCGTTGGAATAATCCTAAAGGAAATCAACCCTGAGTGCTCATTGGAAGGACAGATACTGAAGCTGAAGCTCAAATATTTTGGCCACCTAATGCGAAGAGAAAACTCTCTGGAAAAGACCCTGATGCTGGGAAAGACTGAAGGCAAAAGGAGAAGGGGACGGCAGAGGATGAGATGGCTGGATAGCATCAGCGATGCAATGAATACGAACTTGAGCACGCTCCGGGAGAGAGCGCAGGACAGGAAGGCCTGGCGTGCTCTGGTCCATGGGGTCACGAAGAGTTGGACACGACTGAACGACATAACAACAAGGAGAGACTCAAGTATTTGTTCAAGACAGAGCTTTCCCCTAATGCTTACTCATGTGCATTATTCTCTCCTCCTTAAGTTTAGTTGCCTCACCACTCCCCACTCAAGTAAAAAACAACAACAAGCATTAGTTTAAGAGGCACGCTGAGCTTATGTTTAAGCGGAATAGAGATAATTTTGCTTTGTATTACGAACACCCTTCAACTGTCAGAAACGTTACTTTGTTGCCCACCTTAATTAGAAAACCTCAGGTAGCTCTACAGAGAGAGGGCACTCTCGTTTCAAGGGTCCCTGATGAACTGAACAAAACCGAGTTCCAAAAGTTCAAATTCCAGACTTACACCAAAAATGTGTTTTTGTTGTCAACATTCTAGTAGCTAGAACAAAGGTGTCCTAGGCCTCACTTGGTGTTTAGAGAAAACCGTCAATGCCACAGCAATAATAGTTTGCGCCTTTAAGTGCGTAGTCCACTGCTGGACCAAAGAGAGTGTAAATTTGAGAAAAGCCTTTTGAGGGGGGAATTGTAGTAAAAATGTAACCTAAAAGCCATTGTATGTGTCTTAAGCAGCACGTAGTATTGTAAGAGCTGCGCATGCCTGGAATGAGCAGACAGTAACCCTCAGATAAGGTTGCTAGGCAAACCGCTGGCAACCTGTCAGAAGTAACACGCTGGCTGAGGAATGCAAGCTGAGGTGATAAAACTGTGGCGCGGGAGCTGCCCAGGGTCGACTCTGCTTTGAGCGTGAGCTCCTCTGTTGAACTGTTTGCAAACAGTAAAATCGAGTTGGACCCGGCCTGAAGTGGACTCTCCTCTTCGGGGCAAATTGGACTAGCCTCCAGGGGGCGACACTAGCATTTTGTGCAACAGGTTTGCGAAAAATGGTAGTCAAAAGCTCATAGAATCATAGAACAGTAGGGTTGGAAGGGGCCTACAAGGCCATCGAGTCCAACCCCCTGCTCAATGCAGGAATCCAAGTCATAGCATCCCTGGCAGGTGGCTGTCCAGCCTCGTCTTGAACACCACCAGTGTGGGAGAGCCCACCACCTCCCTAGGTTCCAGTGTCGTGTTGCTCTAACTGTCAGGAAGTTTTTCCTGATGTTCAGCTGGAATCTGGCTTCCTGTCACTTGAGCCCATTATTCCGTGTCCTGCACTCCGGGATGATCGAGAAGAGATCCCGGACTTCCTCTCTGTGACAACCTTTCTTGAAGAGAAACTTGAAGAGCGCTATCCTATCTCCCCTCAGTCTTCTCTTCTCAAGGCTAAACAGGCCCAGTTCTTTCAGTCTCTCCTCATAGGGCTTTGTTTCCAGTCCCCTGATCATCATTGTTGCCCTCCTCTGAACCCTCTCCAGTGTGTCTGCATCCTTCTTAAAGTGTGGTGCCCAGAACTGGACACAGTACTCCAGATGAGGCCTAACCAGTGCTGAGTAGAGGGGAACTAATACTTCCCGGGATTTGGAAGCTATGCTTCTATGAATGCAGCCCAAAATAGCATTTGCCTTTTGTGCAGCCACATCACATGGTTGGCTCATATTCAGCTTGTGATCGACAACAATTCCAAGATCCTTCTCGCTTGTAGTGTTGTTGAGCCACGTGTCCCCATCTTGTAACTGTGCCTTTGGTTTCTTTTTCCTAGGTGCGGAACTTGGCATTTATCCCTATTAGATGTCATTCTGTTGTTTTCTGCCCAGTGTTCCAGCCTATCAAGATCACTTTGAATTTTGTTTCTGTCTTCCAGGGTATTAGCTATCCAACCCAATTTTGTGTCCTCTGCAAATTTGATAAGCATTGGTGGCTTCATGCCAAGTTTTTGGTGGTGGGGCTTCCTGGCTGTTAGCTCAGTGCCTGTGCTGAACTAGCTCTGATTAGTTAAAGCACTGCTTAACTCCTGTGTTGAATCTTGAACATGCTGCTGTTGGCTGTTTGCATATATTGTTCTTAAATGAAGAATCATCAATCATCAACGAACTGTAGCCATGCGATTATGTTGCAACTGTGTTAGAAAAAGACTGCCCTCTTATTCTTTGGCTGTCAGCTCTTTGCTAGACCTTTGAGCTATTAGTCATAATTATTGAGCCCACCGGACACATGTCCAGTGGCAGTGTACATCTGTTAAAAAGGGGAAGTCTGGTGAGACAGTCACATAAGCACAATCAGAAATAAACATGTTGACACAGTCGTGCTCTAAGGAGTCAGCTAACGGCTCAGTCAGTTGACATGTCTTGTGGCTAACAGAAAATTGTAAAGGGGAGGGGGTATAAAAAGACTTATGCTTGCTTAGCTCGGGGTCCAGACTGCTGACAGCTCTGCACCAGTTTTGCAAAACGTTCAATAAAATAGTGTTGGATCCACTGCTGCCTGTCTGGCATCCTTTCTTTCAACCAGAAGCAAGAACTTTTTATCTAAGAATTTGGTGCCGTGACTCGGATCCTGCTTCGGGGCGCGTCCCCTTCACGCTGAGCCGAGGGGCTGCGGAGGAGAAGTGGCCACAGGCGGTTGTTTACACTGCCTTCTCCTCACGACGGCGGCGGCAAAAGCGCTTGGGGACCAACGCCAGAGGAAGAGGGAGATGTGATCACTCCTTTTAGGCACCGGCAGTGGATCAATAAAGCAGCTGGACGCAGCTGCGGGCGGGACAGAAGAGGCTTTTGGGGTAAGTGAAACAACTTACATTAGGGGATAAACGCGGGACGGTGGTGTGTTTGTGATTGTGTGAGACGCCTACAGGCGAAGCGAGTGAGGAGCCCCGATCTGCATTTCCCTACCCTGGAGACGGGCTGGGTCAGAGGAGGGCGAAGCGCGAGAATTGTTGATTGAAATCCCCACCGTCATGGGCGGGTCCCAATCCAGGCCTACAGGAGAGTCCCATATGCCCTTGGAGTGTTGTTTGCGCAACTGGTCACATTTTAAGCAAGATTATAGAACTAAGATGACAAAGGATCGCCTTGTCCTTCTTTGTGCCAGGGAATGGCCGGTAGTAGAACCCAAATGGCCACCCGAGGGGTCTTTTGACCCAACCCTGGTATCTGCTGTGCGTATAATAGTAACACAGAGGGGAAGTTGAGACCAGTTCCCCTATATCGATTCATGGGCGACCTGCGTACCCCTTGGCGGCAGGCCCGCTCCATGGGTTGTCAAATGCATGTCTCTGGCCCCTCCTGTGATGGTCAATAAGAAACCAACCATCCTTGTGGGGGCACGGGCCAGGTTTAGAGAGGAACACCCCCAGGCAACTGAGGATGAGACGGCAGCAGCTCTGCCCACAGGACGGCCCGATTGGGGGGTAGCCATGGCGGCACAGAGACAGCTACATGCTGAGTATTTTCGGTTCGTTTTAGCGGGCATGAAGCAAGCCGCGCGGGGGGCCCCCAATTTGCAAAACGTCCTGACTTTAAAACAAGACAAAAACAAACCTCCTGCCGTGTTCCTCCAAAGGCTAAGGGAAGCCTTCGCCAACTATACTGATATTGACTTGAAGGACCCAAATAATTTAAGGATTCTCACGACTCAGTTTGTGGGAAATAGTTGCCAAGACATCGGAAAGAAGTTGCAGAAGGTTGAGAAAGGATTGGCGGCTGACCTAAGTGTTTTACTAGAGGTAGTTCAGAAAGTTTATAAAAGACAAGAGGCAAGCAAAACTCCTCGCTGCCGTTCTCAGACCCAACAAAGGAGGAGCTAAGAAGAGAGGAAAAGGAGGGAGGGAGGGGTCCTCCCTGAGAAGAGACCAGTGTGCCTTCTGTAAGAAAATTGGGCACTGGAAGCGTGACTGTGAAGCCTTGAAGCAAAAAGAGAGAGAGGAGGGTGTGGAGGGGGGGGGGGCAGAAAGGATTTTGCATGAACAAGAAAGAGACTAAGACAGACCGGGGCCCAGCCCCCTCTGAGCCATCTCTGAGGCAAGACGGGACCCCATAGTCGAAATTAAAGTTGGGGGCTGTTCCTACGATGCCCTTGTAGATACAGGGGCCGCCCTGTCCATCCTCCCCCCTTAGCCAACCACCAACGGGAAGTGGGGGATCTACCACCATAATGGGGGTCGAGGGAAGGGCAACCCGAGTGCCCCTTTCTCGTCCCTTGCTCACCAAGGTTGGGAAAACACACCTAGCACATGCATTTGTCTGTACCCCCTCCTGTCCGGTGGCATTGTTAAGAAGGGACTTTTTGACTAAGCTCCAAATTGAGATTGCTTTCACTTCTGACGGAAGGATAGAAGTACAGCTCCCCAAGCAACAGAGCAGTAACTATCAAATGGCCCTTTCAAAGGTCGCAGAGGAGCCCGCCCCAGAGGCAGACGAGGACTGGTGCTTAATAGAAAACAGAGTCGATCCCCTAGTTTGGGCCGGGGTCGGAAGGGCCTCTCGTGCCAAGTTGGCAACACCGTCAGCTGAAGTCCCTACAAGATAAGGTCTCCACGAAGGAGTTCATCCGCTTGGCACAGACCCTCAAGTATTACAGCTATCTCAAATTTGACCCCTGCATCACAGACTTCCCCGAGAAGGGCTGCCACGTCATTGTGGGGGCTGAGAATAGTAAGCTGAACTTCCGGGTCAAGCTGCCCAATGACCAGATCAAGGAGGGAAGTTTCAAGGTGACCCGAATGCGCTGCTGGCGGGTCACTTCCTCGGTCCCCATGCACAACGAGATATCAGGCCCTACCGCTGGCAAGTCAGAGGTGAAGCTAGAACTTGCCTTTAAGTACCTGATAAATAAAGACTGCCTACAGTGGGTCACAATCACCAGCCTGCAGGCCATAATGCTGAGCATCTGCCCGCAGTCTATGGTGGATAAACTGATGATGAAAAAAATCAAGAGGCAGCATCCGCAAGATGTTCCGCAGGCGAGTCAATGGAGCCCTGCAGCAGCCAGGCAGCCAGCAAGCAGTAAAGGCTCCCCCTCTTTTGGATTCTCCTGATGCAAGCAGGGAGTCTATTGCAACAGTCTCAAGCAAGTTGGGCTCCGTCAGTCCGCGTGCCATTAGCCGTTCCAGCTCTTCTGCTGACATTGGGGCCAACTGCGCCTTTGAGGGCATTGGTGATGAAGACCTCTAGGGGCCCTGCCCTGACGCAACTCTGTGGGATGTAAAATCTCCTCCTGGGTGGATCTCCATGTGCCTCAACCCCAGCCAGCTGCCCTCCCTCTTGTCTACATGGATGGGGAGACGGCGCGACCGCTGTATGAGGCGCTGCAAAAAGATAAATTAGATAAATGGAAATGGACTAAGGAGATGAATAAGTCTTTCCTCAGTCTCAAAGCTGCCCTTGTGTCGCCACCTGCCCTGGCCATACCAAACCCCAGTCGACCATTTAGACTCTATGTGCATGGGAATAAAGGCGTAGCCTCGGGCGTACTTTGCCAGCGAAAGGGCCCCTCCTGGAGGCCGGTGGGATATTACTCCAAGGTCCTTGATGTCGCGCCAAGAGGCTGGCCGAGTTGCTTAAGGGCAGATGGGGCCGCAAAGAGGGCAGCCAAGGAAGGAATCCAAGGGACATTTCTCGTCTTACCCAGAAGAGAGGAGCCCCCACATACTCCCCTTCCGAGTTGCAGATGGCGCAAGAACACAGAGTAAGTCCCCGTGGTGACGGATGGGAGGCTGCTCCTACCGCAGACCCTGCAGGGAGCTATCCTGGAACAAGTGCATCACTCTCTTGGACACCCTGGGGCATCAGCCATGATTGACTATTGCAGGAGGCTGTTCGTCTCTCCTGGCCTAACTGTACGCGCCCATCGATTAGCAGCAACATGTGAGGTTTGCCAGAAAATTAATTCCCCCAGGGCACCCCCTCCACCAAGGGGAGGGCGACCATGGGCGCATTATCCCTTCCAGAGGGTGCAGATTGATTTTGCTGAAATGCCACCGTGTAGGGGTTGCAGATACTTGCTTGTAATAGTGACGGGGTGGGTAGAAGCGTTCCCATGCAGAAGCTGTCAAGCAAAAACTGTAGTTGCTAAGTTGTTACAGGAGGTGATGCTCCGGTTCTCCCTGCCTGAGGTTGTAGAGTCCGACCAGGGCTCACATTTCACCTCAGCTGTTACACAGGGCCTGGCACGAGCTCTGGGGGTAGAGTGGCACTCGCACTGCCCCTGGAGACCCCAGGCGAGAAGGCAGGTTGAAAGAACCCATCGGAGTCTCAAGGAGACTCTAACCAAGCTCCAGGAAGGGGTAAGGCTCACTTGGGTAGAGGCTCTGCCAATAGCTTTGACAAAGCTTCGAAGGATGCCAAGAAAGACATAAAGCTGTCCCCCTTTGAGCTAATGTTTAGGTTCCCGCCTCGGGTACACTGCGGAAGGAGGGAGGAAGTCAAGTGGGAGATGGGTGATCAGATGCTAAGAGATCAGCTGACTTCTCTACAGTCTGTTCTTTCACAGCTACGAGCTTATTCCGTTCCGTTCCAGAGACTGCCGTTAGATGCACCTATCCATCTCTTCCAGACGGGAGACGAGGTGTTGCTGAAAAAGTGGAATAAAGAAGCTTTAAAGGAAGGGTGGGAGGGGCCTTATTGGGTGGGAGGGGCCTTATTTGGTGGGACCAACCAGCCACTCGTGTGTAAAGCTTGTGGGTTCTAGCAAATGGACACATTGCAGCCGGATAAAGCCATTTAGGCTACCCTTGCTTCCTTCTGTCACCCGGAGAGAACAGGAGGACACGGGCAACGGTCCTCTGCTCCCTGGCACCCCACCGGAAGCTGCCAGGGACACAGGCGAAGAAGCCATCCAAGAGCCACAATCACCTCTTGTTTATAAATCCCAGCAGTTAATGGAAACTGCTCTGTCAAAACAAATGCTCTTGCTTTATTGTGCTGATAGAGAAACCCCGTTTTAAGACGCTTTAAGACATGAGTAAAGACTTAAAGGAGGGAATTGTTAGAAAAAGACTGCCCTCTTATTCTTTGGCTGTCAGCCCTTTGCTAGACCTTTGAGCTATTAGTCATAATTATTGAGCCCACCGGACACATGTCCAGTGGCAGTGTACGTCTGTTAAAAAGGGGAAGTCTGGCGAGACAGTCGCATAAGCACAATCAGAAATAAACATGTTGACACAGTCGTGCTCTAAGGAGTCAGCTAACGGCTCAGTCAGTTGACATGTCTTGCGGCTAACAGAAAATTGTAAAGGGGAGGGGGTATAAAAAGACTTATGCTTGCTTAGCTCGGGGTCCAGACTGCTGACTGCTCTGCACCCGTTTTGCAAAACGTTCAATAAAATAGTGTTGGATCCACTGCTGCTTGTCTGGCATCCTTTCTTTCAACCAGAAGCAAGAACTTTTTATCTAACAACTGTATGGAGTATTATAAAAAATAAATTGTTCAAAATGTTGTGTATAGAAATAAGCAATTTCTGGGGCCGTGGGACATCCCTTTAGTTTGCCCCCCAAAGTTCTTACTGAATGAGAAATCATTATTTCGCAAAGCTCTATCGGCCAGCGAGGTCAAAAAGGGGGTTGATGGATGCCTTTTTTCACGTGTTCATAACGTGCCCCAAGGTGCAAAATAGGTTCAGCACCTTGGACGGCTCCTTTAGAGTTCTGATTGCAACCCAGAATCGGTGTGCAGCCGCGCCAAAATCGGAGGCACTAGCCTCCACTGACGGGAGGGGAGAAACCCGGCAAGCAGGGCAGGTAGAGAGCGGAGGAGTATTTGCCGCCTTCTCTCGGCGGCAGCACGCCTGCGCGGCTTTTTTCCTCCTCCGACGCGCTCCCTGCTGGGACGCGCGTGCGCTGTGGGGAGCGGGCGAGCGGCTCCCTCTCCCGCAACCCGGAAGTGGCTCACGCCGCTTCAGTTGCGGGTGGGTGCACGGGGCGGAGGAGGCTTGGCTCGGGCGGGGAGTCGCTGCCTGCCCGCCCGCCCGCCCGCCCGCCCGCCCGCCCGCCCGGGCTTATTCTGGGGAGGGGAGGTAGGTGTGTGTGGGGATGTTGAAAAGGAGGGGGCGTGTAGTTTTCTGGAAGTAATTTGGAGGGGATTCTCGCGCTTGTGGCGGGGGTGGGGCATATTGGGGTGTCTTATTTAGGGACGGGGCTAACGGGGGGGCAGGGGAGCTGCTTCCATGAGGTAATTTGGAGGGGATTCTCCAGGGGATTGGGAGGGCGTTAACTGGGGTGGGGGAAGTTTAGGGCAGCGATAAAGGAGGGGCGCTGTTTCTGTGGGGTGATTCGGGGCTCTCCTGAGCTTGGGGGTGGGGATTGGGTTGCCACTTTGAAGGGGCGAACTGTGAGGGGGGAGTTAGGAGGAGGAGCAGTGGGGATTGGGGCTTTATGCCTGCTATTGCTCTGAAGTAATGGGGGGGGGATGCATTAGTTGTAATGGTAGCTTTCCCTTTTTAGCTTTGGCATGATTCACTAGTTAAACATGCAGCTTAAAATTACGGGTTTCTGTAGACTAAGCCACTGTTTCAGATGGGGGGGGGGGAGGCGCTCTGCTGTGTTTTCCAGTAGCTGTAAGATACACAAGGTAAGGGGTCTCTTTGCGCTTTGGATAGTGAGATTCTCAGAAGAGGCTGAGCAGAGCTGCAGCTTAAACTTTGAGCCTCTGCAAGAGCTAGTTTGGAACTGGTCGTTGGTTTCTTAAAATTGGCTCAGAGCACTCTGCATAAAGGGAGAAGTCAACAAATGGCTCTTGCAAACTTCTAAGTCAGGCATACACTGTTGTTCCTTTAGAGCAGAGTTGGGCAATCTTTTTGGCCCCGAGGGCCACATGCAGAGGCAGGTCAGGGCCCCCACAGCTGTATCCCTGCCACTAGTGGCACAGAAACAGTCATCTCAGTAGGGACACCTGCGAGGGGGGAGGTTAAAGCCTTTCCCAGCCCCACCCCCCAGCGTTTCCTTCTGAGATCGCTGATTCTCCAGCAGTCTTGGCAACATCAAGATCGCGGGGGGGGGGGGAGCACCTTTACTCTCCCTCCCCCATGATCCCCTCTAGGATTGCTGTTTCTTCACTGCTATTAGCAGCAGGAAACAGCGATCTCAGGAGCATCCAGTCTGTTTGGGGATGGGGAGGTTAAAACCCCTCCCAGCCTTCCCTCGATCTTCTCCACGGTGGGGATGCAGCGATCTCATCTGCATCAGGATTGCTGTCCAGCAGTGCCGGAAAGGGGGTGGGGCTCCCTGGGACTTGCAGGCTGCATGTGGCCCATGGGCCACCCGTCTCTGCTTTAGAGCATAGCCACTCTGCTGCTTCTCCTGAAATGGCCACTATTTTCCCCAGTCTCCCCTTTAAGGAGAGGCCCTCCCTTGGCAAACAGAGTGCTTGCTTGTTGCTCTGAATTGGAAGGAACAGTCACTTTAGTTTTAGCCCACACACACTCACATGGCCTGAGAGAGGGGGCATTGGCATGGAAAGCATTCCTCCTCTTTGTTGCAATCCTCCAAAGGCAGAGATCCCAGTTTTTCTCTGAGGCTGCAACAGCATGGGTTAGCTGAGGGAGTGTGCCATGTATTCCCAAGGAAGGAAGGAATTCTTTGAATATCCATCTGCCTTGAAAATGACCTGTTCTCTCCCCACCCCCTCATTCTAATAACACTCAGACATGCATGGAAAGAACTTGGTTAATTCTTTATTTCTCCTTAAATAGATGTGTTTTGTGATCACGTTGCAGCCGGTTCATTTCGCCAAAGCCTACCACCAGAAAACACAAAGCCTTTTCTGTCTTGATCCCCTTTTTGAGTTGCATCATGGGGTGCCTGTTTAGTAAATCTACATTTAGCATGGACTAGGTCAGGTTCACGACTCTGCCCTGTCTTGTCTCGCTTCTCCAGAGGTGGAGGGGGTCTTCTTACCCGACCCCCACCCCCGAGACTTGTGTATGGGATTCTGTCTTCCAGGACAGGAGTGAGGGACTATCTGATTTTTCTGTGGCAGGGCCCCTGCCCCATATAGAACAAACAAAAAACAGTGGCAGAGTTTTGGAAAAAAGAAAATGACCTTGTATAGATAAAGCCGAAGTTACGAGAGTCAGTGTAGTGCCGTGGTTAGACTGGGAGACTAGGGCCAGGGAGATGAGGGTTCAAATCCCTGCTTGGCCAGGTGACCCTGGGCCATTTGGTTGTGGTTAAGATAAACTGGGTAGAAGCAAGAACCTTGTATATTTCCCAGAGCTCCTTAGAAGGAAGGTGGGATAGAAATGTAAGTAATAAGTGGGGCCAGGATACCTAGCAGACAGCCTTCCCTTAACATACCAAGGAGACCTTTAAGATCCGCAGAGGGGGCTTTGCTGGTCATTCCAAAATGAACAAAATGTCACTGTGAAATACCCAAGCACCAGGCTTTCTCTGTAGCGGCACCCACCATTTGGAAAATCCTCGTGTAGTTCGGGAGGCAGAAAACGTGACATCTTTCAAACGCCTCCCCAAAACACACTTGTTCACCTAGACTTTCCCTGGGCTGTAAGTAAATTAATTATGCTGCTCCATTTAACTTCTCCTTGACTTTTACTGTAGTTGGAAGTGTTTTTAATGCTGCATTTCAATGTTATGTCTTTAATATTGTATTTTAATATTGTGAACCGCTGAGAGATTTTTTTATTATATTCAGTGGTATATAAATGCCACAAATAAAGTTAAATAAATAAATAATGGAACTTTCAAGTCC
Organism: Heloderma suspectum; assembly: GCF_057233095.1. NCBI lineage: Eukaryota > Metazoa > Chordata > Lepidosauria > Squamata > Helodermatidae > Heloderma > Heloderma suspectum. The sequence continues at coordinate 35,526,402 of NC_139475.1, read as the reverse complement.
AGAGGCAATAGACCTTTGCATACCAACTGGACTAGGTGGACCTTTGGTCTGATCCAGCAGAGCTTCTTAAATACTATTGTGAGGGTATTAAGACTTCTCCTTCATTAATTTATCTTTCTGAGGTAATTAACCAAGATGGATAAATGGAATGTCCATGTTCCAGGGCAGTTTGTTTTGCATACCAGACGTTGGGGAGAAAAAAACACAGGAAGGCTGACGCAAAGTCTGCTTTCCTCTGGCCACTGAAAACAAGTCAAGACAGCCTTATGTTGCTGCTAAAATAGATACACTGGCTCTAGTAGGTTTCTGAGGGGGAGGAATCCCCGAGAAGATGTCTATGAAAACCATCTCTTTAATACCGGTGAGTGGCACTCTGCTGCCATAGAATCATAGAATAGTAGGGTTGGAAGGGGCCTACAAGGCCGTCGAGTCCAACCCCCTGCTCAATGCAGGAATCCAAGTCAGAGCATCCCTGACAAATGGCTGTCCAGCCTCGTCTTGAAGGCCTCCAGTGTGGGAGAGCCCACCACCTCCCTATGTCATGGGTTCCATTGTCGTATTGCTCTAACAGTCAGGATGTTTTTCCTGATGTTCAGCTGGAATCTGGCTTCCTGCATCTTGAGCCCATGATTCCGTGTCCTGCACTCTGGGCTGATCAAGAAGAGATGCTGGCCTTCCTCTCTGTGACAACCTTTGAAGTCCTTGAAGAGCGCTATCAGATCTCCTGAGTCTTCTCTGTTGTCCGCCCTTAGTTTGGAGTGAGGTGCAGAGAGGAATATCCAGCCCAGTTGTTGTGCCCAGATGCATGACAACCACTATACCCCTCCTCCCCCCAATCATTATTTCCAGTGTTTCCTCTTTGTGAGCAGGAGATGGTGGAGAAGATGTTGCCTTTTGCCTGAACCTGTTTGATGGGGTTGCTACTAAAATGGGCCAGATGATGATCAAAAAAGACTCTCTATATGCTGAATTAGTGCCATATCTTATTATAAAGATAACAGTAGGACAAAACTTTATTAGGCCCAACTAAAACATTGCCAAGCAAGCAAGCTTTTGTGTTCGTGGCTTGCTTGCTGCCTTGACCTTTTTATTAGGCCTAATGAAGGCATTGCCCTACAATTTCAATTTCTTTTTTTTTTATTCTAATGGAGTGACATGTCTACCTGTAGTTCTTGTCTGCTTTGGAGAAAACAAATGAGAGATAATGATGGTCCCTTGGCCTGGATCTTTCTCTCCACCTCCCCTCCCGCCATTTCTTCTGGCTCAGCTTGGCTTTGATATGCCAAGCTGCTTGCTGTTTTAGGACTAGCTTTTGAAGAACATCTTTTGAACTGCGCTGTTGACGACTAGGCCCTTAGTTATCAGCTAATCTCTTTCCTTTACGATTTAAGAATATCCTCTAGGGCAAGCGCTCCCTGCTGATAAGCTGACAGATGGGAGTTTTTGAGTGTGGTGCCCAGCAATCGTGACAACTTCATGTTACTGACCAGTGTGGCCATTAAGAGACCTTAATAATGGTGCAGCTGAAACTGATGTTGGAGGCTTAGCAATAGCAACTTGTAAGGGAATCTCAGTTCCCTTAGGTTGGCGGTTTTCCTGCAGAACGTAGTTCATTAGTCGTGGCAGGTGAGCTTCCCTCAAAATACAACTTGGTCAATATTTCCTCCCCTTCATGATCCTTCCCTTCATGGATCACTTCACCTTCATGAAGGTGATCCTCCCCTTCATGGATCACTGCCTTGTTGTGGGGAAGGGGCTTGCGTAACTCAGTGAAGCCATAAGCTATGCCGTGCAGGGCCACCCAAGAGGGACAGGTCATGGCAGAGAGTGAGTCAGAAGGGCTACGCCAGCGGAGTGGAGAGGACTATTTTGGGAGTTGGACCAGTGCTGGAGGTAACAAAATACATGTTTTTTCCTCTTGCAAAATGTTTCTTAACAGGGAGGAGTTGGAGATGTCTTCCATGTGCGTTTTAGAACTCCTTGCTGTTTTGAGGTTTTGGACTGTCCTGTGGAAGGAAGCAGTTACATGAGGCCCTTCCCTTCATCTCTTGCCTTGCTTTGTTTTCTGTGTGAGATTCCTCTGACCCTCTCCAAAATAGACTCCTTTCTCTCTCTTCCTTCTTCCCAAACCATTTTTAAAAATTTTATAAACGGCTGCCCCAGCTTTCAACAATTCCGCCTTATTTAGTCACATTTGACTGTGCTAGCTTTCACAACTGAAGATAAAGAAACAGGGAAAAGAGGTGGGGTGTTGGATGTTGCCTGCCCTTTGAGTCCCCAGTAGAAGCCAGCCTTGTTGCTTAGTTCCACTGAAGCAAAAGTCTGCTGCACAAAGATGTAACTTGATCTGCACTGCACCACTGCACTCTCCTTGCAGGCTTCTGCCTCTTCCCATTTGGAGGGGCTGTGGCTCAGTGTTAGAGCCCCTGCTTTGCATGCAGAAGGTCCCCCATTCAATCCCCAGCAGAATCTCCAGGTATGGCGAGGAAAGAATTCTTCCTGAAACCCTGGAGAGTCGCTGCTGCCAGTCATTGTCGACACTACTAGGGTAGATGGACCAAGTGGGGCTCTGACTCAGTATAAGGCAGCTTCTGATGTTCTATTTTATCCCATGCTTCTTTGTGTTTCCTAATTATCAGCAAGCAAAGAACTCTCTTCCTCAGACAGGCTGGCCACAGGCTAAGCGAGCAATGGCCATCACTCCCGTGTCGTTTTAGAGCTCCATTCTGCTCCTGGTGGCAAACACAGTCCCAAACCCAGCTATCAGTTAAGTGCAGTCAGGATGCTGCTGCAGAAAAGGCCGTGCTTCGTGTACCCAACCAACCCAGCCTCTCTTGTTGGTGGGACACACAACAGGGCCTTTGATGAAGCTTGCAGATTATGGGCAGGCTCATTTATGATATGAGGGGCCTATGAGGGCTTAGTGCCTTCTGGTTGGAGCTCACTTTCCATATTCCACATGACAAGCAGTTAAGGCAGGAGTGGGAAACTTCTTTCAGCCAAAGGGCTGAATTCCATTTCAGAGAAGCTCTCAGGGTCACACGCCAGTGGTGGCTGAAGAGAAAGTGGGGCTGGGCCAAAATGCAAAACATCCTGGCATATTTTAGCTTAAAGCTCTTCCTGCCAGCTTAGGAAAGGCATTTCAAACCATTAGAATGCGAAGAAATCATGCAAAGCTAGAAAACCACCAAATTGGTGGTCAGGGGGAGAGGGGCCCTCTGGGGACCCCAGGCAGGCTGGAGATTCCCCACCCCATAGATAAGGAATGCTGGAGAGGACTAGTAGGGAGCCATAGCTCAGTTTGTGAGCAGAAGGTCCTAGGTTCAGTCCCTGGCATCACCAGTTAAAAGTGTCAGATAGTACTGGAAGGTTATAAGAAAAGCCCTGAAGGGCTCAGACAGTACTGGGCTAGGTGGTTAACTAGTCTGAACTGGTATAAGGCGCTTATTTATGTTCCTGTGAGGAATAGTAATAATCATAATATTTCCTGTTACCAGGCCAAGATAAATTTGTCACATTTAGAACACCTTTATTTGCTGGTGCATCTTCTAACACCCAGTCTAAATGTGGGTAGCCCGTTGTCTTTTATTTATTTATAACATTTGTAGCCCACCTTTCCCCCAAGGAGCTCAACAGCGGTGTATGCTAGTTCTCCCATTCTGTCTGCACAACAATCCTGTAAGGTAGGCTAAGCTGAGGCATGGTGACTGGCCCAAGACCATCCAGTGGCTTCGTGGCTTAAGTGGAGATATTGACTTGATGAGCTTCCGCCAGGCTTTAAAAACGTGGCTGTTCAGGCGAGCATTTGGGGTGGGTTAGGGTTTTTTTAGAGCAGTGTTGTTTTGTTATTTTTTTTGTTCAGCTGATTATGTACATTTGTTATTAGTATTGTATGCTGCCTAGAGTGGCTGGGTAGCTGGCCAGATGTGCGGCTAATAAATCAAATAAACAAACAAACAAATAAAATAACATGACTCTCCCCAGTCCTCCTAGTCCACATGCTAGCCACTATGCCACACTGTGATCATTTGACTTAACTGTTACTCTTTAAACCAGCTGGTTCAGGCTCCTTGCTTTCTTCGTCGTTATATCCAAATGAGACTCTGCATTTTTATCTGAGTATTTTATTCTATAGCCATTTCTTGTTACCTTAACCTAGTCTTCCTGAACCTGATGCTCTCCAGATGTGTTGGACTGCAATCCCCATAATTCCAAGCCAGACCTTGCTGAATGGGAATTATGGGAGTTGTAGTATGACACATCTGGAGGGCACCGGGTTGGTGAAAGCAGGGTTAGCCTATGTTAACCTATGACACTGCCTTATACTGAGTCAGACAGACCCTTGATGTCGTAAGCCAGTGTTGTTCACCTCGGCTGGCAGGAGTGCTCCAAAGCCTCCGGCAGAGAGATGCTTTCTCTAGCCTGGCTATTCGATTTAACTGGAAATTGTAGTAGCAACCTTGTGCATGCAAAGCAAACACTCCACCACTGAGCTACAGCCTCTCTTTATATTGTGATGACCCATGGTTATAAAGTGTGAGCTGGATTAATAAAAAAATAATTAATTTTATTCAGAGCATTTCACAGATACTATCTCATTGAGAGGATCATGCCTTGCCTAGTAAGTTTGCAGCCAGGCCAAGATTTGTACTAGGGGCTTCCCGATTCTTGAGCTCAGCCTCTTTGCCACAACAGTGCAGCTGCATTCTCTTAAGGACCTCTGCTGCTCTGACATCCAAGTGTGGTTTGGAAAATAGAGCAAGGTGCTGGGCTTTCCCCACACCTCTTTTGGGCACTTTTTCCATTTATAAAGGGTTTCTATGCACCAGATTGCACTTGTAGCTGGATGGTTCAGAGCAGGATGGTCTCTTCAAGGAAAGCAGAAGCTGAGTTCTCAAGAGGTGTCCTACCTCTTCAAGCTTGAGCTTGTGGCTTCTAACCAAAACAGGAAAAAGGTAACTGTGGAGAGCCCCTCTTGGATCAGCTGATTGCATGGCATTGGTTGCTGCTAATTCATTTGGACTCTCAAGAGGTGGGGTCTACTGTGGATGGGATCTGCTATGTGTATGAGAAAGACACGCCCATCAGAAGTCAGCATCCAGAGTGGAGATTCTTTACTTAAAATTATTATTTCGTTCAAGCGTTCTCAGGAATTGATGTCTCTTGAATACACATATGTAGGAAGCTGCCATGCACTAGATCAGGCTATTTGGCCATTTAGCTGAGTATTGCCTACCCGAGGGTGTTGATCCTCTTTCAGCCTGAGGTCCAAATTCCATTTTGGAGAATTTTTTGGTGGCTGTATTCCAGTGGTGGGCGGGGCTGAAGGCCAAAGGGGCAAGGCCAGACTCCAGAAAACACTGGCGTATTTTAGCTTAAAGCTCTTACTGCCAGTCACTAAGCTGTAGGAGAGGCATTTCAGCATTTTAGAAGGGGTGGGGGGAGACTGGAAAAGACAAGAAAGCACTAAAAGATCAGTGGTTGGGGAGGAAAGGGAGCGTAGACATCTGGGGAATCCCGGGCGGGCCTGATGTGGGGGGCCTAGGCCTCAGGTTCTGAACCTGTGGCCTCCTCCAACTGGCACTGGCTCTCCAGGGTCTTAGTCAGAGAGGTCTTTTCCAGCCTTTGCTACCTGAGATCCTTCTTCCCTACCTGTTGTTGCTTAGGAGTGATGCTAGAGCCTTCTGCATGCAAAGCAAGTACTCCACCGCTGAGCTCTGGGCCTTCCCCTCCATTATTATTAACCTAAAGAAATGTAATAAAGTTATTTCGAGGCGGGGGGACAGTAAATGGCACTGACAGTTTTCAAATATTTAACTGTCAGAATGAAATGGGAAAACCATTTCCAACCTACCCATCATGGAAGGTAAGTTTACATGAAGAAACCCAACATGGCTCCAGGAGGTGGTGGCAATTTCTTTAATGGAGGTTTCTAAGGAAGGATTCAAACAGGGCAGTGCTTTCAGAGCATTGTCTGTCTTAGGGTACTGTTAGGGTTCTCTGCTGGGTCTGCGACGGCGGCAGGGGGACATTTTGAGATGCTGTAGAGAGAGGTCATGCCCCCAGTAGTGAAGTATTATTGCTGCAGGTGCTGTTCAGAAACTAATGTCACCCGAACTTGGATTTATTTTTTTTAATCAGTTTTAAGAGAATTTGTTCTGTGCTTGGACTAAATTCCTCAAGTATGAGGTCATGTCACCCTTTCAAACCATGGGCCATTTACATGGGTGATCATAAAAAGGGAAGACAAAAAGGGGAAAACATGTAGGCAATCAGGCAGGGTGGATTTTTAAACCAAGCTTCCCTTTTTAAATTTCATATTTCCCAAACATGCATGTGCCTTCTAACTGCCTGGTAGAGCCATTAAAAGCATATTGGTTTGTAACAAAATAAAGCCTTCGTACCATGTTCACATAGAGGCTTGACACCTCAAGATTTCTTGCTGGGACCACTACCGATAGGAGTGGAGGGCTCTAGAGGTGCAACCCAATCAGAGGCTAGTTCAGTCCTGTGATTTAAGTCCTCTCTCCCACATCCCATAAACAGTTTCTGCTGAACTACCATTCTCCTCTTTGCCATGGCGCACACCAGAGTCAACCAACAGGACAGAGCAAAATAGCTCAGAGGTCATTTCACTGTTAATCACCAACCACATCCGTGTTGCTCCGATCTGCACACTGCTTCTCCCTGGGACAAGAGTCTGTCTATCTGGGGGCAGCAAGAGCCTTCATTTGGACTTCTAGAATGTTTAATAGGGTTTACAGAAGAGGCCTAGGCAACTTGCGGCCCTCTAGATATTTTGACTTACAATTTCCATCAGCCCTACCCAGCACAGCCAATAGTAAAGGATCGTGGGAGTTGTAGGCCAAAGCATCTGGGGGGCCACAAGTTGCCCACCCCTGTTCTAGGAGCACAACTCAAAGCATTTGGTTCTGCATCCCACATCTACTGATGAATTCTCCATGCTTAGAGACAAGGGACAGGTTTAGGTAAGGTTCTCTCTGCACACATGTAAGAATACTGGGCAAGTTCACTTGCTTGAAGGGGAAGGCTCTGCATTCCTGTTAGGCATACTTATTTGGAAGCATGCCCTCATTGAACAAAGTAGGGCTCACATCCAAGTAAACATGCTTATTATCAGCTGTAGTAGTTGGTCAGCACCTTCTAGAAGCAAGGGCTGTTAGTTACTGCGTAAAATAAATTATTCTCCGTGAGATGGAAAGTGAATGCCCATGCCGTTTGGTATAAATAGCAATAATCTGAGAACTGAACATATTGCAAAGCTCAGGTAGTTGGAGCGCATAAGGTGAGAGTTACAGGATCACCTTTATGGATCACTGCCTTGTTGTGGCGAAGGGGCTTGCGTAACTCAGTGAAGCCATAAGCTATGCCGTGCAGGGCCACCCAAGACGGACAGGTCATGGCAGAGAGTTCTGACAAAATGTGGTCCACTGGAGAAGGAAATGGCAACCCACTCCAGTATTCTTGCCAAGAAAACCCCATGGAACGTATCACAAGGCTAAAAGAGATGACGCCGGAAGGTGAGCCCCTCAGGTCGGAAGGTGTCCAGTATGCTACTGGGGAAGAGCAGAGGGTATTTCCAAGTAGCTCCAGAAAGAGTGAAGCGGCTGGGCCAAAGCCGAAAGGACACTCAGCTGTGGATGTGTCTGGTGGTGAAAAGAAAATCCAATGCTGTAAAGAACAATATTGTTTAGGAACCTGGAATGTCAGATCAATGAATCAAGGTAAGCTGGAGGTGGTCAAACATGAGATGGCAAGATTGAACATCGACATCTTGGGAATCAGCGAACTAAAATGGACAGGCATGGGCGAATTTAATTCAGGTGACTATCATATCTACTATTGTGGGCAAGAATCCCTTAGAAGAAATGGAGTAGCACTCATAGTCAACAAAAGGGTGGGAAAAGCAGTACTGGGGTACAATCTCAAAAACGATAGAATGATCTCAGTACAAATCCAAGGCAAACCATTCAACATCACAGTAATTCAAGTCTATGCCCCAACCACTGATGCCGAAGAAGCTGAGGTTGATTGGTTCTATGAAGACCTACAACACCTTCTAGAACTAACACCAAAAAAAGATGTCCTCTTCATCATAGGAGATTGGAATGCTAAAGTAGGAAGTCAAGAAATCACCGGGATAACAGGCAGGCATGGCCTTGGTGTACAAAATGAAGCAGGTCAAAAGCTAATAGAGTTTTGCCAAGAGAACATGCTGATCATAGCAAACACTCTTTTCCAACAGCACAAGAGGCGACTCTACACATGGACGTCACCAGATGGTCAATATCGAAATCAGATTGATTATGTCCTTTGCAGCCAAAAATGGAGAAGCTCCATACAGTCAGTAAAAACAAGACCTGGAGCTGACTGTGGCTCAGATCATGAGCTGCTTCTTGCAAAATTTCAGCTTAAATTGAAGAATGTCGGGAAAACCACTAAACCGTTCAGGTATGACCTCAATCATATCCCTGATGAATATACAGTGGAGGTGAGGAATAGATTTCAGGGATTAGACCTGATAGACAGAGTGCCTGAGGAACTATGGACGGAGGTCCGTAACATTGTTCAGGAGGCAGCAACGAAATCCATCCCAAAGAAAAAGAAATGCAAGAAAGCCAAGTTGCTGTCTGATGCGGCTTTACAAGTAGCTGAGGAAAGAAGGGAAGCGAAAAGCAAGGGAGAAAGGGGAAGATATACCCAACTGAATGCAGAGTTCCAGAGAATAGCAAGGAGAGACAAGAAGGCCTTCTTAAATGAACAATGCAAAGAAATCGAGGAAAACAACAGAATGGGAAAGACTAGAGATCTCTGCAAGAAAATTGGAGATCTCAAGGGAACGTTTTGTGCAAAGACGGGCATGATAAAGGACAAAGAAGGCAGGGACCTAACAGAAGCCGATGAGATTAAGAAGAGGTGGCAAGAATACACAGAAGAACTATACAGGAATGATCTGAATGTCCCTGATAGCCATGAGAGTGCGGTCACTGAACTTGAGCCGGACATCCTAGAGATTGAAGTCAAGTGGGCCTTAGGAAGCATTACTAACAACAAAGCTAGCGGAGATGACAGCATTCCAGCCGAGCTATTTAAAATCCTAAAAGATGATGCTGTTAAAGTGCTGCGTTCAATATGCCAACAAATCTGGAACACTCAACAGTGGCCACAAGACTGGAAACGGTCAGTTTACATTCCAATTCCAAAGAAGGGCAACGCCAAAGAGTGTTCAAACTACCGCACAATTGCGCTCATTTCACATGCCAGCAAGGTGATGCTCAAAATCCTACAAGCTAGGCTTCAGCAGTATGCGAACCGAGAACTACCGGAAGTACAAGCTGGGTTTCGAAGAGGCAGAGGAACTAGAGATCAAATCGCCAACATTCGCTGCATCATGGAGAAAGCAAGAGAATTCCAGAAAAATGTCTATTTCTGCTTCATTGACTACGCTAAAGCCTTTGATTGTGTGGATCACAACAAACTGTGGCAAATTCTTAAAGTGATGGGAGTACCAGACCACCTTACCTGTCTCCTGAGAAACCTGTACGAGGGTCAAGAAGCAACAGTAAGAACCAGACATGGAACAACCGATTGGTTCAAAATTGGGAAAGGAGTACGACAAGGCTGCATATTGTCACCCTGCTTATTTAACTTATATGCAGAGTACATCATGAGAAATGCCGGGTTGGATGAATCACAGGTCGGAATTAAGATTGCTGGGAGAATTATCAACAACCTCCGATATGCAGACGATACCACCCTAATGGCAGAAAGCGAAGAGGATCTCAAGAGCCTCTTGTTGAGGGTGAAAGAGGAGAGTGCAAAACCTGGTTTGAAATTCAACATTAAAAAAACTAAGATCATGGCATCTGGCCCCATCACTTCCTGGCATATATTTATTTATTTATTTATTTATTTATTTATTGCATTTATACCCCGCCTTTCTCCCTCTCGCAAGGAACTCAAGGCGGCTTACATTATCCTCCTCTTCACCGTTGTATCCTCACAACAACAACCCTGTGAGGTAGGTTGGGCTGAGAGTCTGTGACTGGCCCAAAGTCACCCAGCGAGCTTCCATGGCCAAGTGGGGACTAGAACCCGGATCTCCCGGCTCCCAGTCCTTCACTCTCACCACTACACTACACTGGCTCTCTATATAGAAGGGGAAGAAATGGAAGCAGTGACAGATTTTACTTTCTTGGGCTCCAGGATCACCGCAGACGGTGACTGTAGCCATGAAATTAAAAGACGCTTGCTCCTTGGGAGGAAAGCTATGGCAAACCTAGAAAGCATAGTAAGAAGCAGAGACATCACCTTGCCGACAAAGGTCCGTCTAATCAAAGCTATGGTTTTCCCAGTAGTAATGTATGGCTGTGAGAGCTGGACTATAAGGAAGGCTGAGCGCCGAAGAATTGATGCTTTCGAACTGTGGTGCTGGAGAAGACTCTTACGAGTGCCCTGGACTGCAAGGAGGTCAAATCAGTCCATCCTAAAGGAAATCAACCCTGAGTGCTCATTGGAAGGACAGATAATGAAGCTGAAGCTCCAATATTTTGGCCACCTAATGCGAAGAGAAAACTCCCTGGAAAAGACCCTGATGCTGGGAAAGACTGAAGGCAAAAGGAGAAGGGGACGGCAGAGGATGAGATGGCTAGATAGCATCACGGATGCAATGAATATGAACTTGAGCACGCTCCAGGAGAGAGCGCAGGACAGGAAGGCCTGGCGTGCTGTGGTCCATGGGGTCACGAAGAGTCGGACACGACTGAACGACTGAACAACAACAACAAGACGATCCTGATGAGAATACAGGATGGCATCTCTTGGGTCCTAATGTGGGATTATTTGCTAGGCGATTTTTTTTGGCTGAAGAGTGGGGTAAAAAATGCTTTAAATAAACTAGATAAGGACATGATAAACATGTAAATAATAAAAATGTACCCAATCCCTGGCATAGTATGTGGTGTCCAGGAGGCAGACATATGCTCAGGCCTACATGTTGTGTTGTGTCATGTCCTGGATGCCACAGCTCATCAGCGTATTTGTGGGGGAAAGGCAATGGAGACATCTGTTGGCTGCTGCCTTGCCTTGGCTGTTTTACCAAGGGCAGTTTGGATGGGAAAAAACATTGCTAAGGCAATGCGTTTCTAGCAAGGAGGGGAGAAGGCCCTGAGTTGCTTTTTTAAAAGGTCTTGTTCATTTTGATGTCACAGGGAAGTTGCGTTGGCTTAGTGACACTAGGATGAATGAGTCAATCCATTTTGGGTCAGTTTCCACATCCACCCACCCCTGAGATGTGAGGTATTTCCTAAGCAATGGGGGCGGGGGGGGGGGTGTTGCAGCCAGCTGTCTGCTGAAGTGCATGAGTGTGCCTAGGATGGGAGTTGAAAGAAGACCATTTGGGCCAAGCTCTCTGCCTCTTAATTGGGGACATCTATTTATCAGCCCTCCTCTGTTTTGGCAAAGGCAATCGAAAACTTGGCTACAGGCAGACCTTGAAAAAGTTACCTTCCTCCCTCTCCGTATGTATATGCAGAGGGTGTCGAATCTCTGCCTGAGGTCTGAATTGAATATCAGCATATTTTAGCGTAAAGTTCTTACTGCCAGTAACTAAGCCTTGACAGTTTGGGGGCCCAAGCAGGCTGGATTTAGCCCACAGGCCCGAGGTTCAACTTCTGCTTTACACCATGGCCATTTTGCCCACACTAGGCTGTGAAGCAATCACATCTCAGAGCTTCTTTCCAGAGGTAGTGAGAGGGGAGATTGGTTAGATCTCCTGACAGTCATCCTGCTGTGGTGTTGGTAATCAAATTGAACACTGTCCTCAGTATTCGTCTTGTCCTTGCTGTTGTAGAGTACGAGGGAGACAGTGAGGAGATAACTTCCAGGGAGACTGAGCAATTGTACAGATTGGTTTGCCTTTCCAAAAATAGATTTGTTAAAAATCAAAATCGCTAATGGTAACTCACAAAGTTACTGTGCAAAGTTATTCCGGTTTTTTGGGGGTGGGGGTGGGAACGTTGCTGGACGGCTTTACCATTGTGTTATACATAATTTGCACATTTTCTAGATTTTAATAAGATTGATGTGCAGCCAACACAGACTTTGTGTGGTATATTATGGCTACTGGCAGAGCACATGCTTTGTTTGCGGATGGTCTGTGGTTGCTTCCTGGCATCTCCAGTTAAAAGAAAGAAATACAAATAGCTTTGAAGAACTGCTGCCAGTCAGAGTCATATAATGAGCTATATAAAGCCTTCTTCTGCCTCAGTATAAGGCAGGTTATACTGATAGAGGCATAGCTTTATGGTAGAACATGTGCTTTGCATGCAGAACGTTCCCAGTTCCATCCCTTCCATCTTCAGTTAAAGCAGGAGTGTTGAATTTGCAAGTCCACAGACCAAACCTGGTGCTCTGGAGCTCCCCAGAAGGCCACTCCCCCTTTCCCCTGACCGCCAATTGTTTGGTGGTTTCTTGGCTGTTGCATGCCCCCCCCCCAATAGTTTGAAATGTCTCTCCTAGGGCTTAGTTGCTGGCAATGAGAGCTCTAAGCTAAAATGAGCTAGTATTTTGGGTATGTTGGCCCCGCCCTGTTTACCTTCAGCCCCACCCACCACTGGAATGTGGCCCCCCCGAGAGCTTCTCTGGAATGGAATTTGGCCCTTGAGCTGAAAGAGGTTCAACACCTCAGATTGCAGAATTTGACAGAGGGCCCCACTCTCAGCCCCAGAAAGCTGCTGCCAGTCAGAGCACACCAAAGTCACTGAAAGAAAAAAATGTTGTTTTGCTTCACTATAGGCCTTTGGAAATGCAAAGACAGCCCATAATAACAACTCCAGCCGCTTTGGGAAATTCATCCAGGTCAACTATTTGGAGAACGGCATTGTCCGGGGGTGAGTGCAGTGCATGGGCTTTCTGGGCTGAGGGTTCCTGACAGCGCCATGAAGTCATTACTCTGGTGGTGGACTGAGGATTGCTTGACGCGTAAACCCATCATTCTCCTGCACTCCAGGCATTCATAAACTGAATGATCTGAACAGTTCACTGCCTTCTAACTTCACTGAAGAGCATTTGAAGGAGATCTTAATAGGTTCATAATGGGTGATACTTCACCTCCCTGTTCACAATTGTTTCTTTTGGTGGATTCTAGGGCTGTGGTAGAAAAATACCTGCTAGAAAAATCTCGCTTGGTATCTTGGGAAAAAAACGAAAGGTAAGAGGTTGTGGAGCGTGTGACCACTGTTTCAGTTCTGTTTGACCTGGACTACTTAATCAGAGCCATGTGTGCTTTGCACTTTTTACAACTATGCTATCGCTGCAACCATCCTGGTGGTTTGAATTCAGCTTTTCTTTATTATTTATGTCCCGCTTTTCTATTGCAATAATAAAATGGCTTATGGTCAAAATTTTAAAAATGCAACAAAAAATCCATAAGCTATACAGTGTGGTATATACCTTTTAAAACAATGAAGCAACTAACAGTTTGAAACATCAACAACAAAAGGCAGCAGTACTAAAATTTGAATCAATTTTAAAAAGTGTAAAATTAAGACATTGCAGATTGGAGGTTAAAAGAGAGAAGGACCCTGGCAAATCTCCACCTGGAGGAGCTTCACAGTCTGGGCACCACCACCAAAAAGGGCCTGCCCACCTGATCTCACCCATGGGGGGTGTACAGAGTCCTCAGAAGGACGGGCAGGTTTTTATCAGGGAGAGTTCTTACAGAATTCAAGTGCTTCTGGTGTTGACCTTAGCCAGGGGTTGTCCTGTAATTTTATAAATGGCGCCCAAATTAGCAGAAGCGCATGGGGTTTGTAGGAGCAAAGTGCCTTCAGTTAACAGACTTCTGTTTGCTCCTGCAGGAACTACCATGTGTTTTACTATTTGTTGCTTGGCGTCAGTGAGGAGGAGCGTAAGGAATTCCACCTCAAGCAGCCTGAAGACTATTTCTACCTCAACCAGGTACACAAAGGCTCTCGTGTGTGAGCTTGACTGACAAGCGCAGGGCACTGTTGTGTCTGCTGCATTCTGGAGAGGAGGGGATCCCCAGACAGGCCTCCTTTGTTCCCGCTTGAAAGTTCTGCAGAGTTCCTTGCTTGGCCCCAGAGGGCCAAAGGCCGTGTGACTTGGGTAGAATTTCATAGCTGTAACTGCCCTGATGCAACCAGATGAACACCTGAGAATCACATACCTCCTCCTTATTTTAATTAGGATGATTCTTGTTTTATTACCATGTTTGCTTTTGTTATGAAATTCAGAGCAGTTTTCAGTTCATGCACAAGCAGCAATTGCGAACTGTCACAGAAATACATCAAACATTAAAAAGTTCCAGCTGAAGGTTGGAAGGGGCCTATAAGACCATTGAGTCCAACTCCCTGCTCAATGCAGGAATCTAAGTCAAAGCATCCCTGACAGATGTGTTGGACTACAACTCCCATAATTCCCAGCCAGCATGGTCTGGGGAATGCTGCACCAAACAAACCATTCCTGGTTTGTTCAGTCCCACAGTGGGGAACCTCCAGCCTGTGGGTTGAATGTGACCTGCCTGGCCTCCCCATGTGGTCCACTGAGTCTTGGCCAAGGCACTCCCCCTTCCCTGAAGCCTCTCTCCTTGGGAAGGGCAAGAGCAGCAGGGAGGAAGGTGCTCACTGCATTTCCGTCCTGCCCCGTAAGGAGGGGGCTCATGTACCGCCCCACAGCAAACCAGTGCACTCAGGAGAGGGACAAAGAGAGTGCCATCATTCTCCATGTCCAAATTACTTAGCTTCTGTGCTGCTCAGTGAGGAGAGGAATCCCCTTCTCACCTCGCAGCACAGAAGCCAGATGTGGTTGGGGTGTGTGTGTGTGTGCGCGTATGTGTATGTGTATGAAAGAGTGAGTGAGAGAGGATGTGGATTGTGTTAAAGGGAGAGAATGTGGTGGCATACGTGTTTGTGTGTCTGTGAGTGAATGGGATAAGGGTTGTATGTGTAGATGTGTGTGAATCTGGACATGTACATTGGTGCCATATGCCAGGAAGGGGTGGCCTTGCCCGCGTTGGGTTGTGCCCTTCTGTAACTCAGCCTATCACTAAATCTAACCCTGTGCAACCAAATTAATGGCAGATTGCTTCCCTGTCTCCCTCTAACTCCATGTTCCTCTTTTTGTCCCCAGAGTCCAATTTTTGACTGTAAGCCCTCAAACCAAGAACCTAGCCTGTTGTACTCAATAAAGCACTCTGTGCAGAGATCATAATACACAAATATTAAATTCTTTATTAAGCGTCTGAAGTTCTTCAGGCACTAGCAAACAAGACAGCCCCCGCCAATAAATAGACATGATACAAAATGGAAAGGGGGAAACCAGCACATTTACAGTGCAGCCCTATACATGACTATAGTTGAACTTACTCAGTTGGTCTTACTCCCAGGTAACTGCTTATAAGATTGCAGCCCCGGGCAGTGATCATGACCCATGTGGAATGGCCACTGAGGGAGACCATATTGGGAGAGGAAGAACTGAAGAGTGCTTGCTTGCAGCCAAGCTAGTGGGGTGGGCCACGTTGTCTCCCCTCTTCCTCGGTTGCAGGCAAGACAGCTGGAAGGGCTGCTAACAACCAACAGTTATGGGAAAGGAGGAGCCAATGGGCACTTGGTCCCAGCTGAGCCAAGGTTACGAGTTCCACCGTAATGAAGAATTTTTGTACATTTCCCCACTCATTTTGTCCATGCACGTTTGTATTTTTATTTTTTCTTCCATCTCACAGCATAACTTGAAAATTGAGGATGGGGAAGACCTGCAGCACGATTTTGAACGGTTAAAGCAAGCCATGGAGATGGTGGGTTTTCTTCCGGCAACGAAGAAACAGTAAGTATATATTCTTGCACTCTCTCTAGTGGACAAGTCTGTCTGAAGCACAGTGAATTTTCCAGCTGAAACATACAGTGTCCTACCTTCACTACGTTTTCCATCTCCAGAATTTTTTCAATGCTATCTGCTATTCTCTACCTGGGAAACGTCACTTACAAGAAGAGGGCAGCAGGTCGGGATGAGGGGCTGGAAGTGGGACCCCCCGAAGTGCTAGACATCCTCTCACAGCTTCTGAAGGTATCATACTCATTACACCAGCACTGTCTTGTGGAGAAAAAGGCCAGCTGATCGTGTGTGCGTGTGTGCGAGCTTTCATTTTATTTTTTTGAAACGTTTGTATTCTGTTTTTTCTTTATGGATAAACTCAGAACAGCGAACATGTAAATTAAAACACTAAAACATCCAACACAAAACACCGTTTACCAGCAGCAGCTATTCCAGCAGGATGTAGTGGGGGAAGCAGGACCATTCCATCAGCCCTGCTGAAAGATCACTTGCTTCTTTCCCTCTTCCCATCCCTTTTGTCCTTGCGTTGTGTGTCTTCGTAGCCTATAAGCCTGCTGGCAGGGGACCATCTTGTTTTACGAATGGCATGAAAGATGCTCCGGGAGCCTTTTTGGCTGAGGAGCAGGATAAAAAATCCTTTATATTTATTTATTGCATTTATATCCTGCCTTTTTTCCTCTTGCAAGGAACCCAAGGTGGCTTACATTATCCTCATCCTCTCTTGTTTTATCCTCACAACAACAACCCTGTGAGGTGGGTTGGGCTGAGAGTCTGTGACTGGCCCAAAGTCACCCAGTGAGCTTCCGTGGCCAAGTGGGGACTAGAACCCGGCTCCCAGTCCGTCACTCTCGCCACTACACTAGAATCATAGAATAGTAGGGTTGGAAGGGGCCTACAAGGCCATCGAGTCCAACCCCCTGCTCAGTGCAGGAATCCAAGTCAGAGCATTCCTGACAGATGGCTGTCCAGCCTTTTCTTGAACGCCTCCAGTGTGGGAGAGCCCACCACCTCCCTAGGGTATGGGTTCCATTGTCGTATTGCTCTGACAGTCAGGAAGTTTTTCCTGATGTTCAGCCGGAATCTGTCTTCCTGTAGCTCGAGCCCATTATTCCGTGTCTGGGATGACCAAGAAGAGATCCTGGCCTTCTTCTCTGTGACAACCTTTCAAGTTCTTGAAGAGCGCTATCCTATCTCCCCTCAGTCTTCTCTTCTCAAGGCTAAACAGGCCCAGTTCTTTCAGTCTCTCTTCACTGGGCTTTGTTTCCAGTCCCCTGATCATCTTTGTTGCCCTCCTCTGAACCCTCTACAGCTTGTCTGCATCCTTCTTAAAGTGTGGTGCCCAGAACTGGACACAGTACTCCAGATGAGGCCTAACCAGTGCTGAGTAGAGGGGAACTAGTACTTCCCAGGATTCAGAAGCTATGCTTCTATGAATGCAGCCCAAAGTAGCATTTGCCTTTTGTGCAGCCACATCACATGGTTGGCTCATATTCAGCTTGTGATCGACAACAATTTCAAGATCCTTCTCGCTTGTAGTGTTGTTGAGCCACATATCCCCCATCTTGTAACTGTGCATGTGGTTTCTTTTTCCTAGGTGCAGAACTTGGCATTTATCGCTATTAAATGTCATTCTATTGTTTTCTGCCCAGCGCTCCAGTCTATCCAGATGACTTTGAATTTTGTTTCTGTCTTAAAAAGTATTAGCTATCCCTCCCAATTTTGTGTCATCTGCAAATTTGATCAGCATTCCCTGCACCTCCTCCACTAAGTCATTAATACAAATGTTGAAGAGCACTGGGCCCAGGACTGAGCCCTGCGGTACCCCACTTGTTCCCTCTCCCCAGTTTGAGAAGGTCCCATTGAGAAGCACTCTTTGAGTCCGATTCTGTAGCCAACTGTGGATCCACCGGATCGTTGTTTCATCTAGCCCACTTGGAGCTCATTTGCTCATCAGGATATCATGGGACACTTTGTCCAAAGCTTTGCTGAAGTTGAGGTATATGATGTCTACAGCATTCCCACGGTCCACAAGGGAGGTTACCTGATCAAAAAAATGAGATCAGGTTTATCTGGCAGGACTTGTTCTTGACAAATCCATGTTGGCTTCGAGTAATCACTGCATTGTTTTCCAGGTCCTTCCAGATGGATTCCTTTATCATCTGCTCCAGAATTTTCCTAGGGATTGATGTCAGACTGACTGGTCTGTAGTTCCCAGGTTCCTCCTTCTTGTCCTTTTTGAAGATAGGGACCACATTAGCCCTCCTCCAGTCCTCTGGCACTTCTCCCGTCCTCCAGGATTTTTCAAAGAGAATAGACAGCGGTTCTGAGAGTTCTTCCGCCAGTTCCTTTATTACGCTAGGATGCAGTTCATCTGGCCCTGGAGATTTGAACTCATTCCAAGTAATTAGGTGTTCCTTGAACGTATGCCTATCGATCTCAAGCTGCAATCCTGCCCCTTCAGCCTGTACTTCGCCTTTGCCAGGGGGGTCATAGACCCTCTTTTGGGAGAAGACTGAGCCAAAGTAGGAATTGAGCACCTCTGCCTTTTCTTGATCATCTGCTGTCGTTTTGCCATCCTTATTTAATAGCTGAACCACCATTTCTTTCCTCTGCCTTTTACTATGCACGTAGCTGAAAAAAGCCTTTTTGTTGCTTTTAGCCTCCCTCGCTAACCTCAGCTCATTCTCAGCTTTAGCCTTCCTGACGCCATCCCTGCAATTCTGTGCTACCTGCCTGTACTCTTCCTTTGTAGCTTGGCCTTCTTTCCACTTCCTATATGCGTCCTTTTTTGTTTTCAGGTCATCCTGAAGCTTTTTGTGAAGCCACATTGGCTTCTTCTGTTGTCTTCCACCTTTTCTTCTTGTTGGAATTGTTTGTAATTGTGCCTTGAGAATTTCCTTTTTTAAAAGCTCCCACCCATCTTGGGCTCCTTTTCTCATTCGTGTCGCTTGCCATGGGACCTTCCTGATCATTGTTCTGAGTGAATTAAAATCAGCTTTCCTAGAATCCAGGGTACGCGTTTGACTACACTCAGCTTTTGCTTCCCTTAGAACCAAGAACTCAAGTACAACATGGTCGCTTTCCCCCAGAGTTCTTGTAACTGCTCCTTTATGCACTAAGCCATCTCTGTTGGTTAGGATCAAGTCAAGGATAGCCAATCCTCTGGTTCCTTCCTCTACTTTCTGTAGGAGGAAGTTATCCACCACACAAGTCAGGAATTTCCTGGAGGGACCATGTTTTGCAGAATTTGTCTCCCAACAAATATCGGGGAAATTGAAGTCCCCCATTACGACTACATCATGCTTCCTTAAAACATTGGCTATTTGCTTTTCAAAACTTTCATCCTCATCTTCTCCTTGACTGGGTGGCCAGGAGTAGACTCCGACCACCAGGTTCCTTTTATTCTTTGCTCCATTTATTTCAACCCAGATGCTCTCGATGGGGCTACCAAGCTCCTCCTCCTGTATTTCTGTGCAGAGATATGTATTTTTCACATACAGTGCCACCCCACCTCCCTTTCTGTTCCTCCTGTTCTTTTTGAACAAGTTATATCCTTCAATTGCTGTATTCCAGTCATGAGAGTCATCCCACCAAGTCTCAGTTATACCTATCAAGTCATAATTTCCCTCTTGTATTAAGAGTTCAAGTTAGTTCTGTTTGTTTCCCATACTCTGGGCATTAGTATATAGACATCGAAGACCGTGTGCTTCATGGTCTGGCTTTCTTCCTACATGTGTCTGAAGACTATTATTGGGCGCTATCAGAGCTGTTCTCTCGGTTGCGGTGCACGCGCCTACGTCCATGGTTACCCCCAACATTACGTCTCCCTCCCCCGTAGGATTCAGTTTCAAGCCCTCCTGATGAAGTTCTTCATGCTGTGGCCAAACACATTCTTCCCAGCCTTTGTGAGGTGCAACCCTTCCCTTGCCAACAGCCCATCTTCCCGGAACTGTAGCCCGTGGTCCCAGAATCCAAATCTCTCTTGTCGGCACCACCTTTGTAGCCAGTCATTCACCCGGAGTATTTTCCTTTCCCTCTCTATTCTTCTTCTGACTACTGGAAGGATGGATGGTAAAACTATCTGGGCCCCAAAGTTCTTGAGTTTCCTTCCCAAAGCTTCAAAGTCTGACATGATTTCTTCGTAGCTCTGCTTGGCGGTATCATTTGTTCCCACATGGATGAGAAGAAAGGGCTACCTGTCAGTGGGCTTTATGAGTGCAGGCAACCTTTCAGTCACGTCTCTAATCTGTCCTCCCGGGAGACAACATACCTGGCGAGTCCACGGGTCTTCGCGACCTACTTGGGTCTCGATCCCACGCAGCAAGGTGTCTCCCACTACGACCACTCTTCTCTTCTTCTTCTTGTAGGCCTGGGTTTCATCGACTCTGCTTGACTGACCTTCAGCCTCTTGCTCACTCTCATGTAGGTTCCCCTGTGGTTCTTCCTCTGCAGGCTGTCCTCCAGTCTCAACCGCAATTACCTGGAATCGGTTCCACAGCTCCACTGCTTCCACTGGTGCAGAGTGGCGTCTAGTTCTTCTGCTCCTAACTGTCACCCTTTTCCAAGGAGTATCCTCTACTCCATTTTTCCTCGCCTCAGCATTTCCCACTTCTGCCCCATCTTGCTGTTGCTCTTCAAGCTTCTGGTCTTCCCTTTGCTGCTGTAGTTCCCCCATTCTGTCCCAAGAACTCTTCGTGTTCTCTTACTCCCCGGGGGGTCGACAGTCGCCTCTCCAGTCCACTTACTTTTCCTTCCAGCAGTGTGATCAACTTGCCCTTGTTGCAGGTGTAGGCCATGTTGGTCTCGGGCAAGAAAACAAACATTGCACACACCTTGTAGATCACCACCACTGGAGAGTCCTGTCCTTCCATTGCCTCTTTTCCCTTTTTGTGTCTAGCTCTGTGATTGTTCTAGACTAGCCCGTGCCTGCTCCTCTACTCAGTAGAGGTTAAAAGCAGAGTCCCACTGGTGTGGAAGTGTGTGTTACAAGACAAATATATTCCTCAAGCCTCATGATTAAAACCACGAGAAGTGGCCGCTGCCCCATTTCCCAGAGCAGCCACTTAGTGACTGGGAGAGCAGTGCCACAAGGATTCCGTTCTCCAAGGATAACAGAGCAGCGGTGGGTGCGCTTCGTGTTGCCTCTGCCTCCTGTTTGCCAGGCCGTTCACTTCAGCTCTTCTCCCTCCCACCACACCAGGTGAAATGTGAAATCTTAGTGGAAGTATTGACGAAAAGAAAAATGGTGACGGTGAACGATAAGCTGATCCTGCCATACAGCCTCAGTGAGGTGAGGGCCTTTGTGCTTGCTGGGATTATTCAAAAGGGCATGGAGAAGGGGCAATTTCAAATTGTGGGGTGGGCTGAGAAACCTTATTTATTAACTTACAACAGGGGTGTAGAACTTGAGGCCCGAGGGCCAAATCTGGCCTTCCTTAGGTTCCCAGCTGACCCTCTGCATGGCCGTGTCCCCACCCCCTTTCCACGGCCCTACCCCCTTTCCACTGACTGCCAATTGTTTAGTGGTTTTCTGGCTTTTGCGCAGATCTTTCCCCCAATCTGAAAGGTTGAAATGTCACTCCAAAGACTGAGTTACTGGCAGGAAGACCTTTACGCTGCGATATGCTCGTATTTTGGCAGTTTGACTCTGTAACTTTTTGCCTTTGGCCCCAGTAGGGTCATAAGCTTGTTGTGGGGGGGAGTTTAAAGGGCAGGATGTAAATGTAATAAATAAAATGAACTCCTCCCTCCAGTCTCCGGAAATGTCCCTCTCCTGCACCCCCTTTACTCCGGAGCTTTTTAATACATGTCACCTGTACACTTCCACCATTACCTTCTCAGTTGTTTTTGGCAGAGGGGTGGGTGTAGGGTTGAAGTTCTTAAGGATGCTGAATTCTCAGTCCTGTGAGAAAGGCAGCCGGGAATGGGTCAACTTCCAGCACTAGAATGGAATGAAGATGTACGGTCTGTCCACTGTTCCTTTCTGTTTTGTGCAGAATTGTAGAACAGTAATACTTGTTTATGTGGCGCCTACATCTAGAGTACACAAAGAGCTGGGAAAATAGAGAGAAAGAGAATTTAAGGATCAGGGTGCGTAAAGGGGAACCTTGGGTTTTGTTTAAGTAGCAGCGTTTTTTGTAGTTGGTCTTCGCGCGCGCACACACACACACACACACACACACACACACACACACCAGGCCCCTCCAACCTTGGTTTCTTCCTGAATTGTGCCACAATCCTTTAAAGGTAGGCAGCTGTCTTCCAAACCTGCCTCCTATAATCCACTCTGAGTCTTTTGGGGTGGGGGGGAAGCCTAAAAAGAAGAAAATAAATGTGATCCGGTGTGGAGGGTGGGAGGAATCTGATGAGGGCATGAGTGTGAAATACAATTTCAGTGGTATTTTGCTTTTTCTTGTTCGGAGGGGTGTGCAACAACTGTCAGGGTGGACAGCCCATAGAAGCCCAGA
Organism: Heloderma suspectum; assembly: GCF_057233095.1. Taxonomy (NCBI): domain Eukaryota; kingdom Metazoa; phylum Chordata; class Lepidosauria; order Squamata; family Helodermatidae; genus Heloderma; species Heloderma suspectum. The sequence goes on along the minus strand of NC_139475.1, from coordinate 35,504,062 downwards.
GTAGTTCTGATTCTGAGGAAGAGCAGCCGCTCCTGGGAGAGGGGCGCGATCATCCTTCCCAGGGCCAACAGCTGGCAGAGATTCCTCCCACCAGCATTTCTGGCATAGATAGCAGTCCCGGGAGTGAGAGAGCGTGGGAAGAGGGCTTGCTGGATGCGTGACGCCGACGCAGGGAGTGGTGCCAAATGGAGGGCGCGGAAAGGAGGCGTAGTGCCCGGTTGGCGCGCAAACAATGGTTGCGCCCAGAGGATCCAAGGGAAAAGGGGAGGGACTCTCCCTAGCCCTTAAGTTCAGGCTCTGCCAGTGATTCTCCTTCAAACGGGGACCAACTGTTCCAACATAGGGCATAGGTACTCTGCTGCTCATATCTAGTTGCTAACGGTAGAGTTGTTAAGTTGTAAAAGAGGAATAAAGCTTTGAAAAGAATCCCTTTGTCTGTGTCTGGACTTGGCTACTGGATTAGACTGAGAGAGGCCTCCAAAGAGCCCTTGACAACAACATTAAGAGGGAAGTAGAAAACAGTGTGGGTTGTTTTGTTTTGTTTTTAATCTGCAGGCCATCACAGCTCGTGACTCCATGGCGAAGTCTCTCTACAGCGCGCTCTTTGACTGGATAGTTCTGCGAATTAACCACGCACTCCTCAACAAGAAGGATATGGAAGAGTCTGTTACGGTAGGTGTTCAGGAAGCGGGCAGATGTTCCTTACCGTCTGGGCTGTGGGTCTGTCCGTTGCTAAGCCTGGTCAGCACCCAGCAATTTGAGACACTTGACTTGCAAAAGGGGGAGGGGGCTGTTTTAGGAACCCTTCCCCTTCCAGTAGGCAAAGCCCATGTGGAGCTTTGGGCGCGTGTCCCTCAAACGATGGCGGTTGCCCATCCCACTGATTGCCCCGTCTTTCCCGCTGTGCAGTGTTTGTCCATTGGCGTGCTGGACATCTTTGGCTTTGAAGACTTCAAAACCAACAGTTTTGAGCAGTTCTGCATCAACTATGCGAACGAGCAGCTGCACTATTACTTCAATCAACATGTTTTCAAGCTCGAACAGGTGAGACGTGGAGGAGACAGGGAGGACTTCCTTTGCCCTTGGTTGCGGATTAAATCGAAGGGGACAGGACTGGTGATTAAGGTGATGGCAAAATAATGTGTATGCAACTCAGAGTGCTACATAGATGCTAAGTTAGGGCTTGTGGGTCTTGCTGGGTGGGAAAAATGGGAGTTGTTATTATTTATTATTATTTATTTCATTTCTATACCACCCAATAGCCGAAGCTCTCTGGGCGGTTCACAAAAATTAAAACCAAACAGCACACAATAAAACAATTTAAAATATACAGAACATTAAAACCACAATATAATAATACAACCACAATAAAACCTAGCAGCGGTGCAGGAGTTTAAAATACAGATTTAAAACAGCAAAGCTAAAAGTTTAGAAAGCTAAAATGCCTGGGAAAATAAAAAGGTCTTCACCTGGCGCCGAAAGGAATACAATGTAGGTGCCAGGCGAACCTCACCAGGGAGCTCATTCCAGAGTCGGGGTACCACAGCAGAAAAAGCCCTCCTCCTAGTAGCCACCCGCCTCACTTCCTTTGGCAGGGGCTCACGGAGAAGGGCCGCTGACGATGATCTTAAGGTCCGGGCAGGCACATATGGGAGGAGGCGATCCTTCAGGTAGCCTGGCCCCAAGCCGTTAAGGGCTTTAAATATTAACACCAGCACTTTGAATCGGGCCTGGAAAGGGACTGGCAGCCAGTGCAGCTGGAAAAGTACTGGCGTAATATGAGCTCGCAGGCCAGTCCCTGTTAACAATCTTGCTGCCCTATTTTGGACCAGCTGAAGTTTCCGGACCATTTTCAAAGGCAGCCCCACATATAGCACACTGCAGTAATCCAGACGAGAAGTTACCGGAGCGTGGATAACTGTCGCTAGGCTCTCTCTGTCCAGAGAAGGGCGTAGTTGGTATACCAGCCTAAGCTGATAAAAAGTGCTCCATGCCACTGAGTTCACCTGTGCCTCAAGTGACAGTTCTGGATCCAAGAGCACCCCCAAACTACGAACCTGATCCTTTAGGGGGAGTGCAACCCCCTCCAGAACAGGTTGAATATCACCTAGCCGGGCAGAAGAACCACCTGCTAACAGTGCCTCCATCTTGTCTGGATTGAGTTTCAGTTTATTGGCCCTCATCCAGTCCATTACCGTGCCTAGGCACTGATTCAGAACAGCCACTGCCTCGCCTGGGTTTGATGAGAAAGAGAGGTAGAGCTGGGTGTCATCCGCATATTGATGGCACCTCAGCCCACACCTCCGGATAACCTCCCCCAGTGGTTTCATGTAGATGTTGAACAGCATGGGGGATAAAATAGAGCCCTGTGGAACCCCATGGCACAATTGCCATGGCACAGAGCAATAATCCCCCAGCACCACCTTCTGGAATCGGCCATCCAAGTAGGAGTGGAACCACTGCAGTGCAGTGCCTCCAACTCCCAGCCCAGACAGCCTATCCAGAAGGATACCGTGGTTGATGGTATCGAAAGCCGCTGAGAGGTCCAGGAGAATCAACAGGGTCGCACTCCCCCTGTCCCTCTCCCAGCAGAGGTCATCCCACAGGGCGACCAAGGCAGTTTCCATTCCAAAGCCAGGCCTGAAGCCCAATTGAAATGGATCTAGATAATCCGTTTCATTCAAGAGTGCCTGGAGCTGTCCCGCAACCATGTCCAACGCATCTGGAGGACACTCAGTTGGGGAAGGTTGCTTTGCAAACTGAATACTGCTGGAGCAGTTCCTTCCTCGTTATTTTCATTCATGTATTTCTAATATTTGTAAACCACTTTGCAGAAGAAAGCAGTTTACAACATTTAAAAAATCTACAGAAAACAGAAAATAGAACAGCTGAATTGAAAAAAAAAACCTCATTAAAATAGTGAGCATTCCCCCCAGAATAACAAGTGTTTTCATCTTAACGTCAGTGAAAGGGTTGTGGGGAAGAGCACCCCATGCAGCAAGGATGGGAAACCTTCAGCCCATGGGTCTAATTCAGCCTATGGAGGTTCCCCATCTAACCCATCAAGGCTTTGGCTCTCTCTGTGGGCCCCTCCTTAAGCCCTGCCCCCTGTCATATTGGTCACCAAGGGCTTGGGGAAGGGAGAAGAATCCTGTTGTTATTTCTGATCTGTGATTGCAGATGACAAGGGGACTCCCCTTACTTAGCGCACTCAGCAGTAGGGATGTACAGACTGTGTAAAATCTGCTCAATTGCGTTTCGCGGATCATCAGGCTCCTTTTGTTCCATCATCCGCCCACAGACAGATGCGAATATTTTTTTTTTCGTTGTGTGGAAAAATACGCAAATCGTTAACGTCGATATTTATGTAATTTACCTTAGTATGTAACGATTAGCGTATTGTCCCCCATTCCAGTCAATGTTTCCTCAGCGGAAACTTACATTCTTTCCTACAAATGTATATGCATACATTTTGGGAAAGTAAAAAAATCATCCAAAAGTCCGCAGATGCCGCACAGCCTGTGAGGGCTGCTCTGCAGCAGATTCCACAGGTTGGATTCTCAGAAATCCAAGCTCATTTTAGTCTGTCTCGAATTTCTCCAGCATCCCTACTCAGCAGGCAGGCGCTTGCAGGACTTCCTGCAAGGGCTGGCTGAGTGTGTTTTGCTCCTGCATCTCGTTCCCCATGCAGGGAATGAGAAGCAGGAACAAAGCTGGCCGCATAGTCATCCTTTGCCTTCCCCTCGTGGGCTTTCCCTGGCTGAACTGCCAACTGGAAAATCTCCAGCCAGTGCTTCGTCTGGTGCCCTGATGAGGTCAGGGCAGTGATGGTAGAAGGCTCCGAGGGACGGTAGGGGCCAGCCAGCCAGAGCAGGAGCCTGAGGTGGTCTTTGTCAGCCTGTTCCCCCCTCTCTCCTGGAATCCATCTCACTTTCCTGGTGGAGAGAAAAGTGCAGCTGGAGCAAGGCACCGAGCGTCGCCTTTTATTTTCCTCACTGCAGTCAGCATCCAATCCATTTCATTGAATAGCCCCCAAGTTCTAACACTAGGAGAGAGGGAGATAACCTCTCCACACCGTGCATGGTCTTCTACTTGTGTCTGTTTGTAGGAGGAGTATCGGAGTGAAGGGATTACATGGCACAACATCGACTACACTGACAACGTGGCCTGCATCCATTTGATCAGCAAGAAGCCAACTGGCCTCTTCTACCTGCTAGACGAAGAAAGCAAGTAAGCGCAGCTGTCTGGTGGTGGTGGAGAGAGAGCCCTAGTGAGTGGGGAGGGGCAAATTGTTTAGTTAAAAAGTGCTTACAGATTCAAAAAGGGAAACAACAGCACAGCCCCTGCTGACACGCCTACAGTCTAATAGGCACGATATGAAAGGAGAAGGGGGGGGGGAGGGAATGAGAAAAGAAGCAAATCCAGGTGCAAATTCTTCATACATTGACATAAATGTTAGGTGGAGAGGAACAGTTCTGAGAGAGGAGGCATCCTAGGACAGTTGGTCCCAGCCAAGCCAAAATAAAGTGTGTGGGGTGTGTGTGTTGGGGGACACAAACACAGATGAATCGGATATTTGTACCTTCTCCATTTTGAGGAGGGGGAGGGACCACCTATGCGATCTCACCCCAGCCTTGAGACAGTGCCCATTCAGCCAGAGGTATCCCTGTAAGGTCACTGTGCAGTGTTGTCGCCAAAGTCCCCAAGAGAGGCTAGCTGTTTCTGTTTTGTAGCCTTGCTTCTGGCTGGATTCTTGGCGTTGGGGTTTTATGTGGCAATTCACATGCTTACTGACACTGTTTTATTGGGGGGCAGGGGGTCCCCTTTGCTGAGAGTGCCATCTTTGCTGGTGTGGGGAGCTGGAGATGCTGAAGGGTTTCTAAGACACATGACATGTGCATGTTGCTTGAAGCTCAGCTGGTCAGTGTCTGGCCAGTGCCAGGTGGGAGAACACCAGGGTCCATCCCAACATCTTGTGTCTCCCACCACCATCACCAAATAACTATCCGGGACTGGAATCATAGAATAGTAGGGTTGGAAGGGTCCTACAAGGCCATCGAGTCCAACCCCCATGAATTATGTAAAATAGGAGCAGTAATGCAAATTTGCCTAATTTCAACAAAGGGCATAGAATCCATCTTTCGTTGACAGGCCTTGGATATAGAACGTCTCAAGGTGCAGCCCTGTGCATGTTCAGAGAGAACAAAGTCCTACCCAGTCCTGCTGGGAGCCGTAGGACTTTTTTCTGTGTAAACATGCGTAGGATTGTGCCCTGAATCTGTTATGCCGGCGAATGGACAGAAGCCTCGTTGTAGAATTTGGTCATGGCGTGGTTTCTTTCCTTTCCCGAAAATATTTATGCTCCTGCCTCTCTGTCCACCAAAGATTCTCTGGACAGTTGAGATTCGTAGCAAGAATAATGTCACACAAAGACTGGTGAAGTTACTGGAGAGAGAGTCAGGAGGTGTGAAATGGGTACCGCCCATCTTCTCTGCCTGAGCACACTGCCTCCCCATCCTGGGAACTCTCAGGGCGCCCCCTGTAGCAAGGCTGCTGCTGCCCTTCCTGGGCCTCTGAGTCTCCACTCTGGGCTGCGGGGAAGGCTTCACCTTCTCCTGCCCTCGGCGCCCTCCTTTGTCACTCACAGCTTTCCGCATGCCACCAGCCAGACGCTTCTCGCCAAGTTCAAGCAGCAGCATGAAGACAACAAGTTCTTCATCGGGACGCCCGTCCTGGAACCTGCTTTCATCATCCAGCAGTTTGCAGGCAAAGTGAAATACCAGATAAAGGTACAGGATGAGAGTCCCAGCAGCAAAGGGGGTCGCGGATTTGCTTGCGTTGAACCGGCAGGCTCTGGTTGAGACTAAGAGCCTGTAAGAAGAGCCTGGCTGGGTCAGGGTAAGGCCCATCTAGTTCACATCCTGCCTGCCTCTGAGAAGCCCGCAAGGGGGATATGAAGGCAACAACTCCCCCACCCACCCCGCTTCTGAGGCTCAAAGGCAGTGGTCAGTTTTGCAGTGGAGGCGCTCAGCATGATGGTCCCCGTAGCCCCACCCTCAAGGAGAGTCCCCAAATCCAGGCAGATCCGTATCACCAAACCAGTCCTGGCCATTTTTATTTCTACCAGGAGCAGGTCTTTTGTCAAATGGATGGGCCGTGATTTCCCATTCAAGACCAAGCTGCCCCAAAACACTTTTCATGACCACAGGGAGCAATATATAGAGCTAGTTTACAGGATCATGGCAGGGGCAATAAGCCACAGTGGCTACAACAGCCCATGAGTTCTGGGTGGCTTGTTAACCACGGCAATAAGCCACCCTGTCTAGGTTCATGTGACACGGGAAGTTGTGCCTCTTAGGGTAACTATCCTAATCCCCCCCCCCCCCCCAAGACATGCACGACATGAAAAGGTGTACCAGTTCTGTACAGGGTACCAGCACTAACCACTGTTCTGTCTGTTGTTGGTAGGCTCCGTTGGTAGACCTTTTAAAAGTGTGTAAGCTAGGTGCCGTCATCACATCTTATGGTGGGGAGTTCCTTAAGCACTCCCTCTTGCCTCCACTGAGCGACCCCTGATTCGAGTCCTACAGCGGGGAGGGGAAGCATCCTGGTCTTATGCTTGTGGGGCAGGCCGCTCTGTGTCCCTCTCACCTCGACCTTGTGCTTTGGCTTCCGTGGCCTCCCTTCCTTGCAGGATTTCCGAGAGAAGAACATGGATTACATGCGGCCGGACATCGTTGCCTTGCTGCGCAGCAGCGACAGCGCCTATGTGCGCGAGCTCATTGGCATGGACCCAGTGGCTGTCTTCCGGTGGGCCACACTCCGTGCAGCCATCCGAGCCATGGCGGTCTTTGCGGAGGCCGGTTGGCAGAGAGCGCAGAAAATGGCTGGTGAGCGTGAGCAAAGAGAAACCTTGGTGTAAATCGGGGGAGGGGGTGCTTGTTTGGGAGGGGAGCACCTGCTGTCAGCTGGTCAGCCTCCAGTTGAAAGGATCTGAGGCAATGGATGACAGGAGAGGTCTCTCTCTGTCTGCGACCCTGGAAGGCGGCTGCCACTCAGAGTAGGCTGTATTTGTCTAGATCAGGGGTGCAGAGCCTTGTTCAGCCTGCGGGCCAGATTCCATTTCAGAGAAGCTCTCGAGGGCCACATTCCAGCAATAGGCAGGGCCGAAGTACCCACATATTGTAGCTTAAAGCTCTTACTTGGGCTTGATGGATCAGTGGTCTGACCGGGTATGAGGCAGCTGCTGGCGTTCCTAAATCTCACACAACCTGCTCATGGAGTTCACTTATTTTAAAACATTTCTGTCCCGCTCCTCAGCCAAAAGGGTTCCTGGAGTGGCTTACATGCCTTCAGTAAAACCAGGCAGTCCTTGCCCGCAGGCTTACAATCTACACAGCACGCAAGGGAACAGGGAGGGAAGAGGAAAAAATGAAGTTGTCCCCCAGCCGGGCGCTTCCCCTCTCGTCTCCTTCTGTACAGCCTGCTGGAATCTTGGCAGTTGGTGCAAGGGGAGTTTAGGGGTGGTTGCACAGACTGAGTCTTAAGACACTAACCAGGGTAACTCAGGACTTCAGATAGCCCATGGCTGGTTCAAAAGGAGCAAAGAGTCTTATGATGCTTTGAGGACATACATATGTGTTGTGGCATCAGCTTTAAGGCACTGGAGCGTGATTGGTACAGAGGAAGCTGCCTTGTACAGAGGCAGACTGAGTCCATCCTGCTTGGCATTGTCTCACCTGGACTGGCAGCGGCTCTCGGGGGGGGGGTGGGTGTCGGGGGGTCAGGCAGAGAAGGATCCTTCCCAGCCACACCTGGAGACTGGTTGTGTTTTGCTGCAACAAGCTTAAAAACATCCTTTCTTCCCTAGGAGTGTTGTTGGATTGTGTCTTGAGTGCCAGGGCTTATTTGCCATATCATGGTGATAGCTTTGACCATAGGAAGGCAGACATGGGCACCAACACTCTTATCTCTTAGGCATCCAGCTAAAGCTGTCTGAGTTGCTCAGGTATTTTGAATACTACTGCTGTGTGCCGATATTTCTTGTCTATTGTATTTTAAAGTGAATGTTGTGCTTCTGATTGTTGTAAGCCACGTTGGAATTGGTTTGAAGGAGTGGTACAGAAATATTTAAATAAGCATTAAAATATGCTCTGAGATACCACTTGCCATTCTTTGAGAGCAGTTATTAAGCCAAAAGGTAACCAGACAAGCCTCAGTTTCCTGTCTGGCAAAGCCACTAAAGGGAGCTTGACAAACACATCTCGTACCAACATAGTTCTTTTTTTCCCTCTTCCCCATCAGGGGTGGTGCAACACGGACCCAGGATTCCCCTTGGAGAACTGCAGCAAGCCAACACATGGATTGAGAGAACTTATCGGTAGGAGACATATTTCATTTGGTTTTTTCATTATTGGGGGTGGGGGGTGTCTGTCTTTCCAGACACTTCAGACAAGAAAAGGGGACCTTGCGTTGCATCATTGCCCAGTCTGCTTTTCGCTCTCCTGCAATCGCTCCTAGATGATTCTGTCTGTGGGTCAACAATTAAAAACAAAACTGCAAGAAGAAGAAAAACACAGCATCTTTCTGGGGGAAAAGACCTAAACAGGTTGTCCAGCAAGAGAGGAGAGCTCAAGCCAAAAAAATAATAAAAGTTTTGCGCGAGTGACTTCAGGGCTCTTGTCGAGGTCTGCATGCTACCTGCATTGCAGAAACTAGCTTTGGAGCTTTGCCAGTATGTATTGATCAGGCACTTGCTTCTCCTTTCCTTCCCCACCTTTGTGGTTCTTGTGTAGACAAACTTGGCTTCTACAAAGTCTCTGTGCAAAGTCTGTCTGTCTGTCGTTCTGTCTGTCTGTCGTTCTGTCTGTCTGTCGTTCTGTCGGTCTCTCTCTGTCTCTCTGTCTCTCTCTCTCTCTCTCTCGGTCCCGGTCCCTCTCGAGGTCTCGGTCTCTCTCTCTGTCTCTCTCTCTGTCTCTCTGTACTGTACAGACTACTGAAGTTACTACTGTAACTTCAGTCCTGAAATAACTGGAGCTCACAATTGGGCTATTCTCATGGAACCCCTTGTTCCAAGTTGGCCTGCCAGTGCAAATCTGTAATGCTGCTCTAAAGCAACAAACTGTTTAGAGGAATTTGGGGGCACCTTATAAAAGCCAAAAGAACGATTGACCCACCTGTGCATCTCAGGAGAACCAAGAATATTCTTCTGCCCAGGAGTGACCTTTCACACTTCTGTTGTCATCTTTTTCCTCCTTTCCTTTCCTTTTTGGCCTGTGCCTCTCTGGAGGGTGGGGAAGAAGCAGTAGGACTCCCTCCTGTTTCTTACCTTCTTTGTTTATTTTGGAGATTTATAACTCTCTCTGTACTCTCTGTATCCATTTGATTTATTAGCCACCCATCTGGCTGGCTACCCAGCCACTCTAGGCGGCGTACAATACAAATACAAATAACACAAAATACAACAAAACGACTAATAGCTATTGATAGCCTTCCCCTTTAGGACTTGCGTGTTTGCAGAGGAGGGAGGGTCTAGAAATGCTGGCTTGGCTTCCAAGCCACCTGTTTGTGGTTGCCACCAACCCAGTGCCCTCTGGCACACATACAGTGGCTTTTTTGCTCACTTGAGCTGCATTTTAGAAAAGGTGAAGAACAGCAGGAAGCTCTTTTGAGCAGCAGGAGAGAGCTGCCTTTCCTCTGTCTCCAAACTTTGATGTAAGCAGGAGAGAATCCCTCCCGGCATCTCTCAGAGCCCTATGACACTGGCAGAGGAGGAGGGCTTGGGAGAGAGGGAAGGGTCCTCTTTTCCACTGCAGAGGGGAAGAAGCAGTAGGACACCCTCCGGTTTCTTACCTTCTTGTTTGTTTATTTTGGAGATTTACAAGCCGGCTTTGGGTCAAATTATTCTCAAGGGGAATATTACAAAAAACCCCATCTCTCACTCATTCTCACACATTCTCCCTCAATCTCTCACACTCACTCACTCTCTAACACTCTGTCTCTCTCTCACTCTCTTAATACAAAAAATAATACCAAAAATAATACCACCACCCCACCTCTCACTCATTCTCACACACACTCTCTGAGTCTCGGACTCTCTCTCTCTCTCTCTCTCTCAATACAAAAAAATACAACCCCTCCACCTCTCTCTCTCCCTCCCTTTCTCCCTCCCTCCCTCCATCACCTTGTTCTTGGCTGCTTTGCTTGACCTAATTTGCAAGATGTGCTTTGCTGAACTAACAAAATAGAAACCCTGACGGCATTTTTATCTCTCCAATAACTTCGTATTTCAACAGGAAGAGTAGAGGTACAAAGCAAAAGCAGGTCATCCCAAAGGTAAGCTTCAAAATCCGGTTTGAGATATACTGGGTTTTGTTTTGTTTTCTTTTTTAAAGAAGAAATATTTTAGGGGGTGGGTGGATATGTTTGTCTTGGTTTTCTTTTCTTTTTATGTCCAGAGAAAGGTGGGTATACAACACAGTATGTGAATTCTGCTCAACCAGACCTCAAAACTTTGTGCAGTGTGGCTGTGGGTGTACACCAGGGGTGTCCGCTTTCAGTTTTGGAGATCTTGGGGGCAGCATTCCAATGATCGGCAGGGACAGCAAAAATAACAAAAATGCCACCATATTTTACCTTCAAGCTCTTCCTGCCAGTAACTCAGTCTTACGAGAGGCATTTCAACCTTTTAGAACGTGGTGGGGGCAGGGGAACTGCGCAAAAGCTGGGGATCTACCAAATGATTGGTGATCGGGAAGGGGGGTGGGGCCAGGGGAAGTGGGTGGGGCCATCTGAGGAACGCAGGTGGGCTGGATTTGGCTGGCGGGCCAAACATTCAACACCCCTGGTATACACAAAATGCAGACAACCTAGAAATGCAGAAGGATAAAGGCAGGGTTATGTATGTGTTGTGTACATCCTCAACCACACTGGGCAAGCTTTCGAGGCCTGCTAAGCAGAGTTCAGTCACCTACAAATCCCGACCTACATTTAAACCAAATAAAAGTTCCTAGTCCTTATGAGATGACTGAAAAAGGCAGGCAAAAGTGTCTGGAAAGGAGGGGCATGGAAGAGGACTGCTGGTTGTCAGAGTATATAGCACTTGACTCTTCTCCATAATTTCTCATCTGCCCCCATCCCCGCTGCTGGTGACAAAACAGCTGTAGAAAGCAAATGTGAATGGCGCAAACAAAATCCTTCTTGTTTGGCTTGCCAGCCCCACCCTGTGGCATGATTTCTGTGCTGGGATCATTTTGGCTGCCTCCATGGGGGTGTGGCTTGTAACGGGGCCAATCCTCTCAGCTGCAGAATTTGCTGGACTCCAAGTCCCTGAAGCTCATTGTGAGCATGACGTTGCATGACCGGACCACGAAATCCCTCCTGCATTTGCACAAGAAGAAGAAGCCGCCCAGCATCAGTGCTCAGTTCCAGGTAAGAGAGCGCCTGGCTGAGAGGAGCCAGATCTGAGGGGGAAATCTTTTCTCCTCCGCGTGTGCCTTTTGAGTGCTCCCTATTCTGGAGGGGGCTGCACTCCCCCTAAAGGATCACATTTGTAGTTTGGGGGTGCTCTTGGACCCAGAACTGCAACTTGAGGCACAGGTGAACTCAGTGGCATGGAGCACTTTCTATCAGCTTAGGCTGGTATACCAACTGCGCCCTTACCTGGGCAGAGAGAGCCTAGCGACAGTTATCCATGCTCTGATCACTTCTCGTCTGGATTACTGCAGTGTGTTATATGTGGGGCTGCCTTTCAAAACGGTCCGGAAACTTCAACTGGCCCAAAATAGGGCAGTAAGATTGTTAACAGGGACTGGCCAATGAACTCCTATTATGCCAGTACTTTTCCAGCTGCACTGACTGCCAGTCCCTTTCCAGGCCCTTTCCAGGCCCGATTCAAAGTGCTGGTATTAACATTCAAAGCCCTTAACGGCTTGGGGCCAGGCTACCTGAAGGATCGCCTCCTCCCATATGTGCCTGCCTGGACCTTAAGATCATCGTCAGTGGCCCTCCTCCGTGAGCCCCTGCCAAAGGAAGTGAGGCGGGTGGCTACTAGGAGGAGGGCTTTTTCTGCTGTGGTACCCCGGCTCTGGAATGAGCTCCCTGGTGAGGTTTGCCTGGCACCTACATTGTATTCCTTTCGGCGCCAGGTGAAGACCTATTGATTTTCCCAGGCATTTTTGTGATTTTTTTGTGAACCGCCCAGAGAGCTTTGGCTATTGGGCAGTATAAAAATGTCTCCCATCTTCTTTATGGGAGACAGGGTGGCTTACATAGAACTGTAAAAATACAACCCCCCCCAAATAGACACAAATTAACAAGGAAGCCCTATTAGCAGTTTAGAGCAGCAGCAGATACTCAACACTTAAGATCTTTATTACGTTTTCTGTATTTATTTTTTGCTGTTATTTATATGCTGCCTTTCAGGATACAAATACTACCGAGGCAGCTTAGTAGCATCAAATTAATAATATCACAATAAATAATACCATTTGCTTTTAAAAATCGTCAGGCTCCATCCCACAGGAGAGTTGGTAGAAGGTAACCCTAGGGGCAGGGAAAGTCCAGCTGGAACAGGAGCCAGTTCATCTCCCTCATAGAATCATAGAATAGTAGGGTTGGAAGGGGCCTACAAGGCCATCGAGTCCAACCCCCTGCTCAATGCAGGAATCCAAGTCAGAGCATCCCAGACAGGTGGCTGTCCAGCCTCGTCTTGAACACCTCCAGTGTGGGAGAGCCCACCGCCTCTCCAGGTCATGGGCTCCATTGTCGCATTGCTCTAACAGGAAGGTTTTCCTGATGTTCAGCCAGAATCTGGCTTCCTGTAACTTGAGCCCATTATCCCTTGTCCTGTGCTCCAGGATGATGGAGAAGAGATCCTGGCCTCCCTCTCTGTGACAACCTTTCAAGTACTTGGAGAGCACTATCATATCCCCCCTCAGTCTTCTCTTCTCAAGGCTAAACATGCCCAGTTCCTTCAGTCTGTCCTCATAGGGCTTTGTTTCCAGTCCCCTGATCATCTTTGTTGCCCTCCTCTGGACCCTCTCCAGTTTGTCTGCATCCTTCTTAAAGTGTGGTGCCCAGAACTGGACACAGTACTCCAGATGAGGCCTAACCAGTGCTGAGTAGAGGGGAACTAGCACTTCCCGGGATTTGGAAGCGATGCTTCTATGAATGCAGCCCAAAATAGCATTTGCCTTTTTTGCAGCCACATCACATTGTTGGCTCATATTCAGCTTGTGATCGACAACAATTCCAAGATCCTTCTCGCTTGTAGTGTGGTTGAGCCACATATCCCCCATCTTGTAACTGTGCATTTGGTTTCTTTTTCCTAGGTGCAGAACTTGGCATTTGTCCCTATTAAATGTCATTCTGTTGTTTTCTGCCCAGCGCTCCAGTCTATCCAGATGACTTTGACTTTGTTTCTGTCTTCCAAAGTATTAGCCACCCCGCCCAATTTTGTGTCATCTGCAAATTTGATCAGCATTCCCTGCACCTCCTCCTCCAAGTAATTAATAACAATGTTGAAGAGCACTGGGCCCAGGACTGAGCCCTGCGGTACCCCACTCATTACCTCTCCCCAGTTTGAGAAGGTCCCATTGATAAGCACTCTTTGAGTCCGATTCTGTAGCCAACTGTGGATCCACTGGATCGTTGTTTCCTCTAGCCCACTTGGAGCTCGTTTGCTCATCAGGATATCATGGGGCACTTTGTCGAAAGCTTTGCTGAAGTCGAGGTATATGATGTCCACAGCATTCCCACAGGCCACAACGGAGGTGACTTGATCAAAAAATGAGATCAGGTTCGTCTGGCAGGACTTGTTCTTGACAAATCCATGTTGGCTTCGATGAATCACTGCATTGTTGTCAAGGTGCTTCCAGATGGATTGCTTTATGATCTGCTCCAGAATTTTCCCAGGGATTGATGTCAGACTGACTGGTCTGTAGTTCCCAGGTTCCTCCTTTTTACCCTTTTTGAAGATAGGGACAACATTAGCCCTCCTGCAGTCCTCTGGCACTTCCCCGGTCCTCCATGATTTCTCAAAGAGAATAGACAGCGGTTCTGAGAGTTCTTCTGCCAGTTCCTTTATTACTCTAGGATGCAGTGCATCTGGCCCTGGAGATTTGAACTCATTCAAAGTAATGAGATGTTCCTTGACCATATGCCTGTCGATCTCAAGCTGCAATCCTGCCCCTTCAGCCTGTACTTCGCCTTTGCCAGGGGGGTCATAGACCCTCTTTTGGGAGAAGACTGAGCCAAAGTAGGAATTGAGCACCTCTGCCTTTTCTTTGTCATCTGTTATCATTTTGCCATCCTTATTTAATAGCTGAACAACCATTTCTTTCCTCTGCCTTTTACTATGCACGTAGCTGAAGAAAGCCTTTTTGTTGTTTTTAGCATCCCTCGCTAACCTCACCTCGTTCTCCGCTTTAGCCTTCCTGACGCCATCCCTGCAATTCTGTGCTACCTGCCTGTACTCTTCCTTTGTTACTTGGCCTTCTTTCCACTTCCTATATGTGTCCTTTTTTGTTTTCAGGTCATCCCTAAGCTTTTTGTGAAGCCACATTGGCTTCTTCTGTTGTCTTCCACCTTTTCTTCTTGTTGGAATTGCTTGTGGTTGTGCCTTGAGAATTTCCTTTTTTAAAAGCTCCCACCCATCTTGGACTCCTTTTCTCGCTAGCATCGCTTGCCATGGGACCTTACTGATCATTGTTCTGAGTTTATGAAAATCAGCTTTCCTAAAATCCAGGGTATGCGTTTGACTACACTCGGCTTTTGCTTCCCTTAGAACCAAGAACTCAAGTACAACATGGTCGCTTTCCCCCAGAGTTCCTGTAACTGCTACTTTATCCACTAAGTCATCTCTGTTGCTTAGGATCAAGTCAAGGATAGCCGATCCTCTAGTTCCTTCCTCTACTTTCTGTAGGAGGAAGTTATCCGCCACACAAGTCAGGAATTTCCTGGAGGGGCCATGTTTTGCAGAATTTGTCTCCCAACAAATATCGGGGAAATTGAAGTCCCCCATTACTACTACATCATGCTTCCTTAAAACATTGGCTATTTGCTTTTAAAAAGTTTCATCCTTGTCTTCTCCTTGATTGGGTGGCCGGTAGTAGACTCCGACCACCAGGTTCCTTTTATTCTTTGCTCCATTTATTTCAACCCAGATGCTCTCGATGGGGCTACCAAGCTCCTCCTCCTGTATTTCTGTGCAGAGATATGTATTTTTCACATACAGTGCAACCCCGCCTCCCTTTCTGTTCCTCCTGTTCTTTTTGAACAAGTTATATCCTTCAACTGCTGTATTCCAGTCATGAGAGTCATCCCACCAAGTCTCAGTTATACCTATCAAGTCATAATTTCCCTCCTGTATTAAGAGTTCAAGTTCGTTCTGTTTGTTTCCCATACTCTGGGCATTAGTATATAGACATCGAAGACCATGTGCTTCATAGTCTGGCTTTCTTCCTACATGTGTCTGAAGACTATTATTGGGCGCTATCAGCGCTGTTCTCTCCATTGCAGTGCATGCGCCTACGTCCATTGTTACCCCCAACATTACATCTCCCTTCCCCGTAGGATTCAGTTTAAAGCCCTCCTGATGAAGTTCTTCATGCTGTGGCCAAACACATTCTTCCCAGCCTTTGTGAGGTGCAACCCATCCCTAGCCAACAGCCCATCTTCCAGGAAGTATAGCCCGTGGTCCCAGAATCCAAATCTCTCTCGTCGGCACCACCTTCGTAGCCAGTCATTCACCCGGAGTATTTTTCGTTCCCTTTCTATCCCTCTTCTAACTACTGGAAGGATGGATGAGAAAACTATCTGGGCCCCAAAGTTCTTGAGTTTCCTTCCCAAAGCTTCAAAGTCTGACGTGATCTCTTCGTAGCTCCGCTTGGCGGTATCATTTGTTCCCACATGGATGAGAAGAAAGGGCTACCTGTCAGTGGGCTTTATGAGTGCAGGCAACCTTTCAGTCACGTCTCTAATCTGTCCTCCCGGGAGACAACATACCTGGCGAGTCCACGGGTCTTCGCGACATACTTGGGTCTCGATCCCACGCAGCAAGGAGTCTCCCACTACTACCACTCTTCTCTTCTTCTTCTTGTAGGCCTGGGTTTCATCGCCTCTGTTTGACTGACCTTTAGCCTCTTGCTCACTCTCATGCAGGTTCCCCTGTGATTCTTCCTCTGCAGGCTGTCCTCCAGTCTCATCTGCAAGTACCTGGAATCGGTTCCACAGCTCCACCGCTTCCACTGGTGCAGAGTGTCGTCTAGTTCTTCTTCTCCTAACTGTCACCGTTTTCCAAGGAGTATCCTCTACTCCATTTTTCTTCACCTCAGCATTTCCCACTGCCTCATCTTGCTGTTGCTCTTCAAGCTTGTGGTCTGCCCTTTGCTGCTGTAGTTCCCCCATTCTGTCCAAGAACTCTTCGTGTTCTCTTATTCCCCGGAGGGTTGACAGTCGCCGCTCCAGTCCACTTACTTTTTCCTCCAGCAGCGTGATCAACTTGCACTTGTTGCAGGTGTAGGCCATGTTGTTCTCAGGCAAGAAAACAAACATGGCACACACCTTGCAGGTCACCACCACTGGAGAGTCTTGTCCTTCCATAGCCCCTTTTCCCTTTTTGTGTCTAGCTTTGTGATTGTTCTAGACTAGCCTGTGCCTGCTCCTCTGCTCAGTAGAGGTTAAAAGCAGAGTCCCACTGGTGTGGAAGTGTGTGTTACAAGACAAATAAATGGGAAAAAGTTAGTTAAAAAAAAAAAAATAAATGTTAGGGGCCTCCCCCTTGACCTCCCCTGCCGAACTCCCCTGGCCAACTCCTGTTTGCTCCCCCTGTTCGCTCGCTCTCTGGGACCCTGCCTGCTTCTGTAGTCCCTGGACCAGCTGGAGCAGCTTGCTCTGCTCTGCTCTGCTCAGCTGGGAGGCGGGAAACAGACTGAAGCTTCCCGCCCAGTCAGCTGCTGGGAGTACTCAGGCCACACCCCTCCAATTCAGTTGGAGCTCTCAGAAGCTCCTGGTGAGCTCACAGCCAGTCAGAAGGATAAAGGGCAGCGCCCTGGGTCTGGTCCGAGGACACCTCCAGTGTAAGAGGTGAGGAAGGCAAGGTGCTCTCTCCCTCCCGCCCCCTCCCCCCCTGCGTCTCAGTTAAAGAGATCAAGCATAGTAAGAGCCCTGCTGGATCAGAGCAGAGATCCATCTAGTCCAGCATGCTGCTTCCCACTGTGGGAATGTGTGTGTGTGGGGCGGGGGGGAGAGACACAGGATTCAGGGGTTGGAAATCTGTTTTGGTGCAACCTTCCAGTTCTGGGCCACTCTGGGCTGCAGTGCCGCCAGGGCTCGCAGGGTTGAAGCCCCGGGACGTTTTCATTAGCAGGGATGCTGACATCCCCTGCCAGCCCCCTCAGACTTCCCTGTTCCCTCTGAGCTGAGCTGCAACCCTCACAGTTGCTGGGGGGGAAACGCATCGATTCCACAATAATACGTTGTTCCCTGTTGTGACGCAAAGCATTTTAGGGTGACTTGGCCATAGACCCATTCACTCAACCAAAGACCTGCTCTGGGGGGAGAGAAAAACTGAAGTGATGTTTTTAATGTGGACCCACACCGCTGCCTGAATTTGTTCACTCTTTTTGCGGGGGCTATGGGGACTGCCATGATGACCGCCTGCACTTCCAAATGGACCACTACGCCACTGCTCTGAGGTGTACGTGTTGCGCAGGAGTGGGAGATGTTGCCTGTCCTCCTTGGATTGTCCTTTTTTGGCTCTGCAGCCCTCCCTGAACGTCTGATTGTTGTTCCCCTCCCCCCCGCCCGCCCGCCCGACCCCTTAATCTAGGTTTCATCAAATGATCGCAGATAAAAAGCAAGAGGAAGAACTCCAGCAAGCTCTCTGGCAGAAAGACGGGCTGAGCCAGCCAGAGGAACCCATCGTGGGCCAGGTGGACGCAGAATCGGAGGTGCCACCGGATCAAACGCCCAGGCTGACAGTGGAGGATGAGGACGGGACTGCAAACGAGCAAGTCAGGGAGCAGACTCCTCTCCCCACTCAGAAGAGCAGCAGCCAGGCAAAGCATGAATCCTGCCGGCAGAGGGGGGTGAAGCACAGCGAGCCGCAAAACAAGCACGTTGCCTTTGCCTTTGAGAGGCAGCCGGGAGCCCCCAGTGGGGAAGACGGGCGGCTTCCTGGGATGCCCATGGAGGAGAGCCCAGGGACGGAGCCATCTGTGAAGGAGGACGTGGCTGCCCTTCTGGAACCGTTTCCCCAAAGTGCAGAGGAAGGGCGGGGGCAAGGGATTGGTGGCCACGAGCCTCTTCCTTTGGAGAGCAGCGCTGTGGCCCCCGCCCCATCCCTAGGACTGAAGCAGGAGGACAGGGGTGCTCCAGAGGGAGCCAGTGGACAGGGGAGACTGGAGAGCTCCAAGATCTGGGGCAGCCAAAGCTTCACATATCCTGAGAGGCTCAGAGCTGCTGCTGAGCCTCCCAAGCCATCTGGCCTCCAGCCAGAGTTTCCGGAGCTGCTCCCACAAGAGCAAGCCGGGGGCGCAGAAGGACCTGGGCAGCCCCCCGTCCTTCACGATCCAGTGGTACCAGGATGACCCGGGCAAGCTGCGAGATAAGCGCGAGCACTGGAAAGGGAGGAGGGAGCAGGTCGGTGGCGGGCAGAGCACCATGATCACCCAGTCACTGGAAGAGAGGAGTCAGCCGGCCCAGTCTCTGCCTCCGCACTTGACGTGAGCGCTCCCCCCCTCCCCCGGGTATCCCTTGACTGGAGGGAAATGGGAGAGGAGAGTTGGGAAGGGCAGATCAGAGGGCTTGTGTGCATTAGGGCTCCACTTCCAGCACCCCGTGCAGCTCAGGCCCAGTTCCTCCCTTCCGGTGCCATGCGTGAGTCTGCGGCCGGTGCTCGCTATGCGCGTAGCGCCACCCACGCAAGGTGCACTTCCGTAGCAAGCCCGGCAGCACCCCCACCCCCCCAAGCTGAGCCTGAGCGAGGTCCCACAGGTCACGAGAGAAGGGTTAAAGTGCGAGGAATGAGGGGTGTCGCGTCTTGTATGCCTTTTTAGAATGGATTGATTTGATTCCTGTTCCGCTCTGCCATCCAGGAGGACACTCAGAGTGGCTTGCATCAAAGAATGCCATTTATTCCCTCCACAACATTTCATAGAATAAACCAAAATTGCCTGAGGAGGTTTACTAGACCTAATGTGATTTTTAAAACCCTGACTTGTTGGAATGGTCTCTTCGAGAGTTGAGCTTGGCTTAGCCCAGCCTTCCCAACCTGGCATCCTCCGGATGTTTTGGACAACAGTGCCCAGCCATTAGGCATGCTAGCTGGGGCTGATGGGAGCGGGAGTCAAGAACAGCTTTCACACTGGTGGCACCTTTTGGCCCTGTCCTTCGGCAGCCTCCTCGGGCTTGCAGCCTCTGTAAGAAGGAAGGAATCAGTTCCTCCCCTCCTCAAAACACAGCTGAGGGCAATTGGTGGGTCTTCCTCGCTTTCCTGGCAACCATCACTCCAGTAATACCCTCCAGTAGCCTTGGGCTTGTTTCTGTTCCTCCAGCCCTTGGCCTTGCTCTGGAGTGGCCTCGCAGATGTGGCGCCCTCCAGGGGGCTCGCACTGCAGCGCCCGTCCTTCCCGTTCCGAAGGCCCAGTGCTCCGTTTTGAAAAGCCTTTTCTCCCTCCCCTTGCAGAAAGAAAGAGACAGCTTTTTCCTTGGATGACATCCCCAGCCTCATGCTTCCTGCCTCTGCGAGCCAGGTACGGTCGCTGTTGAGCTGGATCTACCCCTTATGTGGCCGCTATTACTGGGAAGAATGCGATGTGAGCGCAAGCCAGAGGGGAGCGTGCCGGAGAACACGGTTCGCTCACTTCGAACAAAGGGTGGCGAGGAGGCCAAACATTTCCTGCTGTGCCACGACACAGATTGCTAGAGGACAGTGCCCCAGAGTCTGGAGCTGTAGCCCAGTGGTGGAGACCACACGTTGCATGCAAAAGGGTGCGGGTTGCATGGAGTAAGGCTGGGGACAGGCCTCTCCTGGCCTCCAGTCCATACAGAGAGTTGCCACCAGTCGGAGGAGAGAGTACTGGGCAGGAAGAACAAATAGCTTGAGCCCGAGGCTCAGTGGTGGAGTACCTACTCTAAAGGAGGGCTGGGGACCCTGTTTTGGCCCAAGGGCCAAATTGGTTCCAGGCAGGACAGTCAGGGGCCATGTGTCTGCCCTGGCCGGTGCCACATTCAAAAGTAAGCAGGGCCACTTCACTTCCCAGACATGCCTCCCCTCCCTTTAAAAGCCGGGTGGCAGCAGGGGAGGGGCAATCTTTCGTGGGGGGTGGTTGCACTGGCAGGAACAGGAGGGTCAGCCCTTTCCTCCCCAGCAACCACTGCCCCCCAAACATCCCTCCTTCTCCCTCTGCAGTCAGGCTTTTTAAAAGTCTCTGTGCTGTGTGGGAACAGAGAAACTGTCTTCACTTCATCAGCCATTGGAGATAAGGGTTTGGCCACAGACCGGAGGTTGCCCATCCCTGCTGCAAAGGTCCTTGGGCAGCGTATATTCCTGCACTTCAGAAATGCTCTCCTGCCCCCCGCTGGGGCTTCCAGGAAAGAAGCCCGTGCAGTGAAATTGCTGTAAAATGGCCTCCTCACACCGAGCTTGAATGGTTTGCATTTCTCCGTGTCCTGCAGCGCTCTCCAGACGCAGCAGACGACGATGGGAGTAACGAGAAACAACTCACGCCGAGAAAGTCCGGGGAGCCACCTGCTGCCCTCGATTCGGCTGGCCAGCAAGTGGATGCCAAGTACGTATGCTAAGCGATGCCACAGAAAAGAACACTGAGGGTTCCAGTAGAAGTTATTCAGGGCAATTGGTGAAATGTGGCTGGAGCAACCAAAGAAAGCCTGTTCCAGGATCCCCTCTGTACCGGGACATGCGCTTTCGTCCTATTAGCTCTTCCAGGCCCTGTTTGGCTGCTGCTCAGCCCCTTGGCTTGAGAGCTACTTGCCACGGGACGTCCTGCCCAGCATCTTGGTAGCAGCAGTGCCTCTGCCTCCCAGCCCGAGTCAGGCCTGCTTTTTCATAACACCCCCCACTCCCACTCTGCCCAGGGACAAATCTAGGAGAACAAGAAACCAAAATCAGATTAAAAAAAACTATTTTAAAACCTTTTAAAGATAGAACTTTTTTTTTTTGCTTTGTGAAAAGTGTATCTTTGCACCTTTTTAACTTAAAAACGAGGCTCATTTTGCTTCTGCCTGAGGAAAATGTGGCTCACCTGGCCACCTTTTTTCTCTTGGAAGATCTGCCTTCAAGAGTCCCTTGCGGAGACTTCTGGGGAAGAAACCAGACAAAAAGAACCTCAAGGAGGGGGGTTCAGATGTATCGGAGGAGGGCGACATCTTCCCGCTCTTCTCGTGCATGCTGCCGATGGAGACGGCGATGGTGCAGAAGGCAGCAGAAGGTGAGGCACTGGATATGTTAGCAAAGAGACTACCGGAGAGAGGAAGCAAGGAAGGAAAGGATGTCTTCCTTGGTCGTCAGCCTTCTGTTCTTGCAGGAGTGTTGCCCGAACAGCAGCAATTCAGCTTCCATTTGGGCAAATGGGGCTTTTTTTCTAAGCCCGGTTGCTGAACCAGGGAAAGGGAGAAAGAGGGGGAGAGAGAGACAGCAGGGGGAGAAAAGGAGGGAGGGAGAAGTGGGTGGCAGAAAGAAAATATGTGGCCCGCCACCACCTCTGGGATCCAATCAGAGGTCTGCGGCCTCCAAGAGATGTCACCTGAGGGAATGCCACCCTCAATGTAAAAGGGTTCCCCACCTCTGATGGAGATGGTAGCCAAAAGTGTGTACATCTGTTTGAGTGGTTTTGCCTAAAGCTGAAAAATAAGGGCAACCATTGATCCTATGTCTGCCCCCCCGCCCCCCCAGCTCCTTCTGGGCCTCCAAACTGGCCTCTGGCAGAGAAGCGCCCAGCAAAAGAAATGGGCAAAGCCAAGAGGACCTGCACTATCAAGATCAGCAAAGCCAAGACGGCGCTCGATAAATGGTGGGCACCTTTCCTGAGGGAGATCGCAAATGCCAGTGAGCTGAAATATTTGGACGAATTCCTCCTGAACAAGGTGAGAGAAGGCAGCAAGGGCAGAGGAACAATTAGGTGGAAGCCAAAAGAAATGACACAGCATGATCAGCTGGCTGTTTCTTTTTAGTTAACCATTGGCCTTTTGGGGTTATTCCAAGACACGTGAGAACATAGTCCGGTCAACAAAGACTGCTGGTCCTTGTTAAGTGTGTCCTGACAGCAAGGCCTGTTCAGAGCAACATGTGAGCTTCAAAACTGCTTCACAAAAGGAAAAGGGGAAAGCAGACAGCCCTGTGCTACATGGATTGACGCCCTCTCCATGGGGATAAATGTCATGTCACATGAGCAAGCTGAACTAAAAACAAGGAAACCTTTGCAGTCCTAATGCTAATGGATTGCACCCTTACTCACGTAATTTAATCTGGTAGGACGGTCAGTGCAGAATTGGAAGAGGGGAAAGAAGTAGTCACACGGTCCTTTTTTGAGAAGGAGGTTGCAGCACATCCCCCCGCCCTTACAACAGTGGTGCCAACTCTGTCTTGCTGCTTTTTCTCCCCCCAGATAAATGATCTTCATTCTCAGAAGTCAGCTATCGAATGCTTGTTCTTTGAAGCTACCGAGAAGTTCCGTGGAAACATCAAAACCATGTATTCTGCCCCTGTAAGTAGCTTGTACTTCTGAGTGGAGGAGCACTAAGCTAATGAAAACAAACCTGGTTATGAAACCAGTTGAGGAACTTCTTGCTACTGGAAATAGCCAATAGGATAACTGGAGTTGTGGAGACTCTTAAGAAGTTCACTGGGACCTTGAGAGGGCAGAGATATCTTTACTGCTTAGAGATAAGTAGTATATGCATTGATTAAGGGCACAATCATATGCATGTTTAAACAGAAAACAGTCCTACAACTTCCAGCTTGGCTGGCTGGGTAATGCTGGGAGTTTTAGGTCTGTTTTTCTATCTAAACATGCATAGGATTGCACCCTAAAATAAATAGTTGATGCCTGTGATAGGTAAGACAATGTTTTCAATAGCTAGGCCATCCAGTATGAGAAGCTTTTGTACTGGTAAGAAAGGAACGAAAAGATTGAATGCCACCTTCACTGAAATTCCGTTACAGCAGCGAAAAAGAACAGTCGCTGAATTGCTTAACATTCCGCTACTGTCTTTAATGCCACCTGTTTTCCAGACTACAAACTCTTAAAAATACAAGAGCAGCCCTGGTGGATCAGATCCAAGGTTCATCTGAGGCAAGGATCGTGTTTCTTATAGTGGCCAACCAGATGTCCCAGTGGAAAGCCCACAAGAAGGGCATGGGCTCAACAGACCTCTCCCTCTGTTTGCCCCCCAGAAACTGCCTTGGAATTGAGAGATCCAGTTTAGTTTTCATGGCTCATTGTTCTAAATCTCCTCCCCATCCTCCATGAATACATCTAACCCTCTTTCGAAGCTGTCCAAGCAGGGACCATCTTCACATCATGAGACAATGAATTTCATAAATTCATTACAAGTTGTGCAAAGTGTAAGAACCTAAGAAGAGCTGTACTAGATCAGACCCAAGGCCTATCTAGTTCAGCATTCTGTTCACACAGTGGCCAACCAGATGCCCCAATGGGAAGCCCACAAGCAGAACACAAGTGCAACGGCACCCTCCTGCCCATGATCCCCAGCAACTGGTGTACATAGGCATGCTGCTTCCAGTACTCCAGCCATCAGGACTAGTAGCCATTGATAGCCTTCTCCTCCTCCATGAATTGCTCCAGTCCCCTTTTAAAGTGATGACCAAGTTGGTGGCCACTATTATATCTTATGGTAGCGAGTTCCCTACTTTATCTATGCATGGGGTGAAGAAAGACTTCCTTTGGGCTGTCCTGAATCTCCCACTATTCAGTTTCATGGGATGACACTGGGTTCTCATATTAATGGGAGAGGGATTAAAAGTACTTTTCTGCCCGGAATTTACTGCCAGTTGGACCATACTTCAAAAAACCATTACAGTTCAGCTGAGTTCCCAGAGTGGAGGTGCAGAAAGTTCCCTGATTATGGAGCAGCCCATTTGCCTTCCTCTTGGCTACCTGAACCTGGTCTGTGACAGCTGTCCTTGAGCGCACTGGGACATACAGGAGGGGCCGTGCCCTCGTCCACACAGTTGTCACACGTGTGTTCTGCGTGTCCCTAACCTGGAACCTTCAGACGTTTTGCTGTCTCTTCACAGAACGGGCAGATCCACATTGGCTACCGAGACCTGATGGAGAACTACCAGCTCCTCGTGGTCAGCATGGCCAAACAGAGAGAAGAGAAGGACGTGAAGCTGGTCTTGAATCTCTTCCAGTCCCTTCTGGATGAATTTGCTCGCAGTTACACAAAGAAGGAAGATCCAGAGCTGCCCAAGGTTTGCCATTCCACCCCCACCCCACCCCACCCCACCCCCTAAACCTTGCAGGGCCGATCTGGGATCTTGGATTCCTTTTTCACAGAGAATTTTGATGTGGTCGGGGGGCGGTTTCCCCCTTGGATTGCTTGGGAAAGACGGCTATGTCCATGTGATCCTTTCTCCACCAAACCAGAGCCCCTCATTCCATTTTGGCCCCAAATTCAGCACCAGGGTCCATAACATGCTTCCTGGGAGAAGGTACCTGGGTTTGTTTCGAGGTTATTCTGAAGGTTTCTGGAACCCATTGAGTTTGGAGACCTCAAGCAGCACCAGGTTGGAAGGGGCTTCTCCAGTCCCCAGTTTCCAGGATGCGGTGATTATGGGGCCAAGTCATCAGAAACTAGTGCCTGTAGAATCATAGAATAGTAGGGTTGGAAGGGGCCTACAAGGCCATCGAGTCCAACCCCCTGCTCAATGCAGGAATCCAAGTCAGAGCATCCCTGGCAGATGGCTGTCCAGCCTTGTCTTGAACGCCTCCAGTGTGGGAGAGCCCACCACCTCCCTAGGGAATTGGCTCCATTGTCGTATTGCTCTAACAGTCAGGAAGTTTCTCCTGATGTTCAGCCGGAATCTGGCTTCCTGTAACTTGAGCCCATTATTCCGTGTCCTGCACTCTGGGGTGATCAAGAAGAGATCCTGGCCTTCCTCTCTGGGACAGCCTTTCAAGTATAATTGGAAGAAAGCAAAGAGCAGACAACGGAAGCCAAAGAGGAGGAGGGACGGGAGCAGTCAAGTTCTACTAGTCAGGATGGCTCTATGCTGACTCCAGTATACCAGGCTCTGTGTTACCTCCAGTATACTAGTTGCTGAGGAACATGGGCAGCAGGACACTGTTGCACTCCTGTCCTGCTTGCAGGCTTCTTGTAGGCATTGGCCCGCCACTGTGGGAACAGAATGCTGGACTAGAGAAGCCTTTGGTCTGATCCAGCGCAGCTATTCTTCATGACCTGACCCAGGGAGAGTTTATACGGGGCTGACAGGCAGTCAGAAAGCTAGGCGGGAGCCAGCCAGGGCCAGTATTGTTCAGCCCTGCCTAATTTTTTTCACCCTCTTCCCTCCCCATTGCCTTTTCCTTGTGTGTCGTGTTGTTTTTTTTTTTTTTTTAGATTGTAAGCCTGTGGGCAGGGACTGTCTTCTTCTTTGTTCATTGATGGTAAGCTGCTCCGGGAGCCTTTTTTGGCTGAGGAGCGGAATAAAAATGCAATAAATAAATAAAATAAAGGAAGTTTTTAATGATGGATTCAAGATTGCCATAGATACAATTTGCTCTCCATGCCAAGCGATCTTTTGCCCCTGGATGCAAAGTGCCTGCATCCTGTCCCATCAGAGGTCACTGCTTGACACCCATAGGGGAAAAGGGTTATGTTCTGTGAATGCTTTTGAGCGTAGCCAGAGGAGAAAAAAAGATTTTTGAAGCTTTGGGAAGGAAACTCAAGAACTTTGGGGCCCAGCTAGTTTTCTCATCCATCCCTCCAGTAGTTAGAAGAGGGATAGAAAGGGAAAGGAAAATACTCCGGGTGAATGACTGGCTATGAAGGTGGTGCCGGCGTGAGAGATTTGGATTCTGGGACCACGGGCTACACTTCCTGGAAGATGGGCTGTTGGCAAGGGACGGGTTGCACCTCACAAAGGCTGGGAAGAATGTGTTTGGCCACAGCATGAAGAACTTCATTCAGAGGGCTTTCAACTGAATCCTTTGGGGAAGGGAGACGTAAAGTTGGGGGTAACAATGGACGAAGGCTCATGAACCACAATGGAGTGAACAGCTCTAATAGCGCCCAATAATAGTCTTCAGACACATGTAGGAAGAAAGCCAGACTATGAAGCACATGGTCTTTGATGTCTATACACTAATGCCCAGAGCGTGGGAAACAAACAGAACGAACTTGAACTCTTAATACAGGAGGGAAATTACGACTTGATAGGTGGAACTGAGACTTTGTGGGATGACTCTCATGACTGGAATACAGCAATTGAAGGATATAACTTGTTCAAAAAGAACAGGAGGAACAGAAAGGGAGGTGGGGCTGCACTGTATGTGAAAAATACATATATCTGCCAAGAAATACAGGAGGAGGAGCTTGGTAGCCCCATCGAGAGCATCTGGATCAAAATAAATGGAGCAAACAATAAAAGGAGCCTGGTGGTCGGAGACTACTACCGGCCACCCAGTCAAGGAGAAGACGAGGATGAAACTTTTGAAAAGCAAATTGCCAAGGTTTTAAGGAAGCATGATGTAGAAGTAATGGGGGACTTCAATTTCCCCGATATTTGTTGGGAGACAAATTCTGCAAAACATGGCCCCTCCAGGAAATTCCTGACTTGTGCGGCGGATAACTTCCTCCTACAGAAAGTAGAGGAACGAACTAGAGGATCGGCTATCCTTGACTTGATCCTAACCAACAGAGATGACTTAGTGGACAAAGTAGCAGTTACGGGAACTGTGTGGGAAAGCGACCATGTTGTACTTGAGTTCTTGGTTCTAAGGGAAGCAAAAGCCGAGTGTAGTCAAACGCGTACCCTGGATTTTAGGAAAGCTGATTTTAATTCACTTAGAACAATGATCAGTAAGGTCCCATGGCAAGCGATTCTAATGAGAAAAGGAGTCCAAGATGGGTGGGAGTTTTTAAAAAAGGAAATTCTCAAGGCACAATTACAAACAATTCCAACAAGGAAAAAAGGTGGAAGACAACAGAAGAAGCCAATGTGGCTTCACAAAAAGCTTAGCGATGACCTGAAAACACAAAAAGGACACATATAGGAAGTGAAAAGAAGGCCAAGCTACAAAGGAAGAGTCCAGGCAGGTAGCACAGAATTGCAGGGATGGCGTCAGGAAGGCTAAAGCTGAGAACGAGCTGAGGTTAGCGAGGGATGCTAGAAGCAACAAAAAGGCTTTCTTCAGCTACGTGTGTAGTAAAAGGCAGAGGAAAGAAATGGTTGTTCAGCTATTAAATAAGGATGGCAAAACGATAACAGATGACAAAGAAAAGGCAAAGGTGCTCAATTCCTACTTTGGCTCAGTCTTCTCCCAAAAGAGGGTCTATGACCCCCCTGGCAAAGGCGAAGTACAGGCTGAAGGGGCAGGATTGCGGCTTGAGATCGATAGGCATGTGGTCAAGTTACACCTAATTACTTTGAATGAGCTCAAATCTCCAGGGCCAGATGCACTGCATCCTAGAGTCATAAAGGAACTGTCAGAAGAACTGTCAGAACCACTGTCTATTCTCTTTGAGAAATCCTGGAGGACGGGGGAAGTGCCGGATGACTGGAGGAGGGCTAATGTGGTCCCTATCTTCCAAAAGGGTAAAAAGGAGGAACCTGGGAACTACAGACCAGTCAGTCTGACATCACTCCCTGGGAAGATTCTGGATAAAGCAATCCATCTGTAAGCACCTTGTAAACAATGCAATGATTCCTCGAAGCCAACATGGCTTTGTCAAGAACAAGTCCTGCCAGACGAACCTGATCTCATTTTTTGATCAAGTAAGCTCCCTTGTGGCCTGTGGGAATGCTGTAGACATCATATACCTTGACTTCAGCAAAGCTTTGGACAAAGTGCCCCATGATATCCTGCTGAGCAAACTAGCTCCAAGTGGGCTAGATGAAACAACGATCTGGTGGATCCACAGTTGGCTGCAGAATGGGACTCAAAGAGTGCTTATCAATGGGATTTACTCAAACTGGGGGGAGGTAACAAGCGGGGTACCGCAGGGCTCAGTCCTGGGCCCAGTGCTCTTCGACAGTTCTGGGCACCACATTTTAAGAAGGATGCAGACAAACTGGAGAGGATTCAGAGGAGGGCAACACAGATGATCAGAGGACTAGAAACAAAGCCCTGTGAGGAGAGACTGAAAGAACAGGGCATGTTTGGCCTTGAGAAGAGAAGACTGAGGGGAGATAGGAGAGCGCTCTTCACGTACTTGAAAGGTTGTCCCAGAGAGGAAGGCCAGGATCTCTTCTCGATCATCTCAGAGTGCAGGACACGGAATAATGGGCTCAAGTTACAGGAAGCCAGATTCCGGCTGAACATTGGGAAAAACTCCTGACTGTTATAGCAGAACGACAATGGAACCCATGACCTAGGGAGGTGGTGGGCTCTCCCACACTGGAGGCATTCAAGACGATGCTGGACAGCCACCTGTGAGGGATGCTCTGACTTGGATTCCTGCACTGAGCAGGGGGTTGGACTCGATGGCCTTGTAGACCCCTTCCAATCCTACTATTATGTGATTCTGTGACAAAAATGTGCCATTAAAACATGCCCATTTTTTTCGTATTCCCCCAACAGCAAAGCAAGGCCCCAAAGAAGAAGCGGAAACAGGAGTGTGTGGTGAGTAATCATGTGGTAGTCGGTGTTCTGCCAGTTGTCAAATCCGGGGTGGGATTTGTTCCCACCAGTTGTAGGAGCCATCCCCACCCCCACCCCGAAATGACCTTGCTGGAGGGAAGAGAGAGAAAGGAGAGATGTTATGGTATGTTTTGTGGAGGGGGCTGCTTCTTGCAGCCAAAGTCACAGCTCTCCCCACCTGTCATTTTTGGGTTGCGGAAGCCAAAGTGACCATACCTCTCCTCCCTCCCCTTCCTGAGAGCGAGAAACCCTTTATTTAAAAACAATTATTGCTTTTGTTAGTAGCAGTCTTCTCTTTGTTACAGTCATAAGGCCCATTCAGATTAAAATAGAACAGCA
The DNA here is from genome assembly GCF_057233095.1 of Heloderma suspectum. Classification (NCBI taxonomy): domain Eukaryota; kingdom Metazoa; phylum Chordata; class Lepidosauria; order Squamata; family Helodermatidae; genus Heloderma; species Heloderma suspectum. Next base: position 35,474,876 of record NC_139475.1, on the reverse strand, counting down.
CAAATAACAGAACGCAATAACACTTTAGTTACTGCAAAAAAGGTGGGTCAGGAGGAATCCACCATAAGGAGTTGGAGATGCAAAGGCCAAACTGCTGGTTTTTGTACATATTTGGTGGAACTTCCAGGAAACACAAGTATTGTGGGGAAATGTTTTTTGTGACCGACTTGAAATGTTCTGCAGTACCTGCAAGAGAGGAATTGGGTAGGAAAGGCGCAGGGGATTACAGCGAGGGGTGAAGTGACAGCTCTATGCAGCTCTTCGGTTGGGAATCTTAATGCCGTTCCCAATTTGTGAAGAACTGGAGGACAATTTGGGCCTCTTGAGCAGAGCATACCGGCAAGCCCTTCCGTTGGCAGGTCCTGACTTTGCTCTGAATACGTATTTGAAAATAACGTGTTATGGTATTCCTGCAATGATGCACAGGTCGAAGAGCTCCACGGCCATGTGTTCGTGACTTACCAGGTGAACATCCTGCAGTCCTGTGAGCAATGCCCCTCCTACATCTGGCCCATGGAGAAGGCCTGTCTTTGCCGCAGTAAGTCTGGGCAGATTTAGGAGGGGCTTCCAGTGCCTTTGAGACCCTCTCTGGAGCAGCTCCACCAGCCTCTCCAGGCGCACAGAGTGCGCTTGCTGGTTTAGGTCAGAGGCACAGAACCTTTGGGGGCCAATCTGGCCTGCCTGGGGGACCCACATGCCGCCCCCTGGGTTCCCCAGATGGCCACACCCCTTTCCTGGCCTCACCTCCTTTCTGCTGACCATTTGGTGGTTTCCTGACTTCTGCGCAGGTTTCCCCCCGTCCTATCGAGCGGAAATGCCTTTCCTAACCCTCATTTACTGGCAGGAAGAGCTTTAAGCTGGTATGGGCTAGTATTTCTGGCCCACCCCTGTTTAGTCCCTGGCTCTGCCCACCACTGGAACGTGGCTTCCGAGCTGAAAGACATTCTGCAGTGTTCCAGCAGCATGTGGGCAGGAGGGGAGCGATCAATCCTGTCAACAGGGAATCTCCTCCTGTACTGGATTGGGAAGCCAGTGCTTAGTTGGCCTCCACCCTCCCTCCACAACTGGATCCAGGCCGTAGGGTTGAGGCCCTTCTGGTGCATGGAAGCATGAGGGCTTTCTCTTTGCTCAGATCCCTTCCTCTTAAAAAGGAAGCCCATCATTTTCTTTCTCTGGACTGTGTGGGTGAACAGGCTTTTCCCCACATCTTCTTCCCCTCCCAGAAGGTGCCTTTCATCCTGTGATGAAAGCGGCATGCCAGAAAACACTTGTTTCCCAAGCATGGGGAGGAGGGGGCTGGGGTTTGGGGGCCTCTGCTTTGGAGCAAGATGTGCTTTTGATTGAGAGGTGTCAGCCTGCACAAAATGCAGTGGCCACGTGGTTTTCTGGTGTGCAATTGGCTGACCTTATTACACCAGTCATGTATCAACAGCACTGGCTGCCATTTTGTTTCCAGGCAAATCAAAGGTGCTGGTGTTGACCTATAAAGCCCTAAACAGTTTGGAGCCAGAATATCTGAAAGATCACCTCCTTCCCTGTGAACCTGCCCGTAGTTTAAGATCTTCTTTGGATGTTCTTCTGTATCTTCCACCAGAAAGAGAGGCTAGGTTGGTGGGAACGCAGGAGAGGGCCGCCTTTAGGCTGGCCCCTTCTTCAGTTTTTGGCGGACTGTTAAAACTTCTGTTCTGTATGAGCTTTTTTGGTATTTTTAAACATGAGCTCTGCGCTCTGTTTTTCAACATCTTTCTTAGTCTTAATTCTGCTGTTGGTGGGGTTTAAAGCCTTAAATTTGTTTTTCAAGTTGTTTTCAAGCTTCTTAAAGCTTTTTCTCCTCTTGTTTTAACTGTAAGCCGACTTGAGGTGGGGGGACTCTGTTTGGGCTGAAAGTCAACGGCTAAATTTCCAAATAAAGAAATAAATTTTAAGGAACTTTCCCTGTCTGCCCCCCACCCCCTTAGTCTGTAAGCTGACCTGCCACAAGAAATGCCTGTCCAGGATCCAGAGCGGATGCACATCTTCGCCAGCAAAGAAGGTAGGCCACAGCCGTTCCCTGGCTAGCCCTGCACAGGCCAGAGCAGATGTGGGAGTACAGAGGCTGGCTTTTATCACAGGCCATGCAGGTGACGTACCAAAGCTGCGCCTGGCTGGGGGATTCTGGGAGTTGCCGTCCAACGCATCTGGAGGGCCGCAGCTTGGGGAAGGCTGGTCAATAAAGGCTGATTGAACTTTCTGCCAGGGGAACCAAACCAAGTTTCCGAATGGCAATAAGACATAAGTACACAGGAGAAACCCTGAAATGACTGCATGCTTCTTCCAGCATGGACAACTTCAATGCCTCTGGCAAGCCCACAAAGAAGGGCATGAAGCCAACAACACCCCCCCCCCCCAGCCTTCTGATTGCACCCAGATTGCACTCGGAGCGCTACTGCCTCTGAATGGAGGCCATCCCTGAAGGCCAAGAGCTGCAGATACCTGTGTGTGTGTTCATTTCTCTCACCCTGGAGAAGAAAAACCTTGCTGGAACAGACCCTAAAGTCCATCTGTTTCCAGGTGTCATGTTCCCAAGTGTGGCCAGCTCCGGGCTTTTTGGGAGTACAGTCAGTATGCACAGGCACGCTGTCTCTGTACATGGCCGTTCCCTGGAGGGGGCGTGGCTTAACGGTAGAGCCCCTGCTTTGCATGCAGAAGGTCCCAGGTTCAATCCCCAGCAGCGTCTCCTGGTATGGCTGGGAAGGAGTCTTGCCTGAAATCCTGGAGAGCTGCTGCTGCCAGTCAGTGTTGGCAGTACTGGGCTGGATGGACCGATGGTCAGACTCACTCTAAGGCAGCTCCCTAGGTTCCTAATAGCAGTCAGTAGACCTCTCTTCCTCCATGAGTTTGTCCCATTCATTCGTTCTGTGAATCACATTTCTATATGGCCCAATAGCTGAAGCTCTCTGGGGGGATTGCAAGTTCCCTTTTAAGCCCTTCAAGTCTTCTGTCGCTGAGTTTTGGAAGCCGGCAGTTCATCTGACTGAGTTCTCACAAACAGTGGACAAGGTGGTTAGCCTGCTTCTGGACTGAGTCCCCTCACGTTACTGAATGCCATGAAAAAATGGCCTGTGTGCAGATAGCTGGCATGCAAGGGGAAAGGGCCCCTGTCTCGTCTTCTCCCTACCCTGCTAGTTTTCTGTGTGATGGGAACATTTAATCCCATGAGCCTGCAATGCCACAGTCCAGAAACGGGGCTGTGTCTGCACCTGCTGTTTGGGGTAGCCTTACCTGTAGACATTGTGTGTTCACGGGTTTGGGTTTTGGGTATCTCCCACCGCTCTCTGGTAATGCTTGGCCTTCTCTTCCGGTCCTAGGGCAACCAAGACCCAGAGCCCTGTCATTTTGGGGTGTGTGTGAGTGCCTTGACCAGTGAGAAGAACTCCGTCCCCATCGTCATGGAGAAGCTGCTGGAATACGTGGAGATGCACGGCCTTTACGCCGAAGGCCTCTACCGGAAGTCAGGCTCTGCCAACCGCATGAGGGAGCTGAAGCAATGCCTGCAGGCGGGTAGGGTCATGAGCGCTGCTATCCCAGAATGCATTGTCCCAGTGGCCCATGTGGGCAGTTTTCTCTGGGTGACATTTTCCTCCTTCCCCCTTCCTCTTTCCTCCTGTCTGGCACTTTATGTTTATGGCACTTTATGTTTGGTGCTTTGTGTGTGTGTTTATAATACAATTTGTAGCCTAATTTTCTCCTTGAAATGGAGATGCCCAAAGCAGCTAACAAAAATATAAAAAAGACGCCAATTAAAATATCTGTAGTGCTATAAACACCCACACACACCCAACAGCAGCAGCAGCAAAACTAATAAACAGGAAAGCCAGGCTAAGTCAGAAAAACCAAAGCAGGAGAGAAATCAGAAGCTTGCTGGACAAGGAAAGTTCTCAAATGAAGATGGAACACCCACCGGCAAAGGAGACGATACAGTTTTGTAGTGGGGAGTTCCACAGTCTGGGTGCCACTGTGAAAAAGGCCTCTCATGCATGGCCCCTGGCCATGTTTCAGTGGCATACACTAAGATGATCTTGGAGAGTTAGTAGATCAGGGGTCCGCGTTTTGAGTCAAGTGGGCACATTTGGAATTTTGAGAGAGTGTCATGGGGCGCTCTCACAAAATGGCTGCCGTGGTGGGCGTGGCCAGACACAGAACATTCTGATTGCCCTGGAAGCCAAACTAGTGAGACTGATCTCGGAAGCTAAGCAGGGTCAGCCCTGGTTAGTCCTTGGATGAGAGACCGCCTGGGAATCGGGCTTCTTGAATTGAGTGGAGGGTTGAACTTGATGGTCTTGTAGGCCCCTTCCAACCCTATGATTCTTAGGTCCAAGGCAGGGGGCTGAGCTCCCAAGCACAAAGCCGCTCTTACTTGATCCTCAATATCAAGGTGACGCTGGAAGGTGGCCCTTTGCTTTGCAGTGTGGCAGCCCCTCCTGGTTAAAACAAAATAATGATTTTTCAAAAAATTTTAAGAAAATAAAAGCCAGGAGGGGCAGGGAGACTGGTGCGTGGCGAGAGAGGTGTCTCTTGGCACATTGGTGTCCGTGGGTGCCACATCAGAGACCTCAGGCGTAGATTCAAAGATGGTGCATCTGCCAGGGCTTTGAGTGCCTCAACCTCCCCCTTCTCCTTTCTCCCTCCCCACCACCCCCTTTCACAGACCCAAACTCAGTGCAACTAGAGAACTACTCCATCCACACAATTACCGGGATCTTCAAGCAGTGGCTGAGGGAGCTGCCGGATCCGCTCATGACTTTTGCCCAGTACCACGACTTCCTCCGGGCAGTGGGTGAGTGTCCAGCAGGGTCCAAAGCCTGCCAGCAGAGTGGTGCCCTCCTCAGAAGCTCTGAGTGCAGTAGGAAGGGAAGTGCTGCTGTTGGCCGGGGGGGGGCAAGAGGAGGAGGTGTCCCACGCAGGAGGGCTCATTTTCAGGACTTTGCAGTGGGTGGAGAGTGGGTCCGGTTCTGAGATGTCTCTGCCATCTTAGAAAAAAAGACAGCTACAGCAGGGGGACATGGTAGAGCAGAATTTCCTGACCTGACCCCCTCTGGATGGGTTGGACTCCCAACTCCCAGTATCCCCCAGCCAGCTGGGGCCAGGTCAGGAAAGGCTGTGGCACAGGTTTATCAAACGATGTCTGGGGTGGACGGATGGGACAGAAGTTCTTCTCCTTCATGTGACTAGAACTCTGTGTCACCCAGTGAGCCTGGCCAGAGGTAGATGTTCAGGGCAGGCAAACAAAGTACTTCCCATCATGCACGGCTGGGTTCTGCAACCTAGAGCCCCAAGACATGGGAACGGGCCAGGCATTTAGGGGGCTCTGAAGGACACATTTGCAGTGAAGGAGCGGTCTGTCTGCAGCAGCCGCTCGCCACAATGGCTTCAGAGGGCTGCCGTGTCCTGAGGCAGTGTGCCTTTGGACCCAAGATGTGGAGGACAGCCAGCAGGACAGAGTGGCCTTTGTGCCCCACAGCTGGGCTTCCCCTCGGAACACGCGGCTGGCCGCCCTCAGCGGCAGGGCGCTGGGCTTGACACCCTGACCTAGCAGGGCTGTTCTCATGTCCTCCTCCCTCCCCGCAGAGCTTCCGGGGAAGCAGGAGCAGCTCTGCGCTGTCTATAACGTCCTCGAACAGCTCCCGCGAGCCAACCATGACACCCTGGAGCGGCTTATTTTTCACCTGGTCAAGTAAGGGCTTCCCCAACTCTTTGGCATGGTCCCGCCCTTAGTGGTTGGAGGAGGGATCGTGGCCATGGGGCTTGTGTGTCTGTGTGCGTGTGTGTGCACACACGGATGTTAAGAGGCAGGCAAAGGGGTCTTGACTTAAAATAAGTAACAACGATGCCTCTGAAATCCCTCTAGAGTCTGGCGGGGTGTTTGGAAGCGCTTGTCCTCAGAGGTCAGGAAAATTGTTGGAATGGGGACAGGGAACCATCTGGATCCAAAAATCCTCTTTTGAAATATTTGCGGTTCCATAACCTGGTGAGATGAGTCCATTCAAGCCATCCTTCCCCATCCGGGCGCCTTCCCAATGTGTTGGACCGCAAGTCCCAGCATCCCCACCCCACCCCTGTGGCTGCTGGCATGCTGAACTTATAAGTCTCTTTTCTCATCCCCCAAATGCAGGGTGGCCCTGGTGGAAGATGTCAACCGGATGTCGCCCAACTCCCTGGCCATCGTCTTTGCCCCCTGCCTCTTGCACTGCCCAGACAACTCTGACCCCCTCACCAGCATGAAGGACGTCTCCAAAACCACCATGTGAGTTGGCCCTCGGGAGAGCTTGCCCTTGTCCCCCTGCTGCTGGGCGTTGATTTTATTTTATTTCCATACCACCCAATAGGCAAAGCTCTCTAGGCGGCTCCCCAAAGTTAAAAACCATAAAGCACAACAGCATAACACTTCATTTTAAAAGTTCAAAACTACAAGATAGTAACCTGAGTAAACGCCAGCAGCAAACATCCCAGCAAAAATACAAGAGCACAGTCAAAACAGACAGAAACCAAAGGACTAAAAGGCCTGGGAGAACAGAAAGGTCTTCACCTGGGGCCAGAAGGATCTCAATGCTAGTGCCAGGCCAGCCTTTCTGCAAAGGGCCATCACTGAGAAGGCTCTGTCCTTAGCAGCCACCCGGGGGCACCCAGCCTCTGAAGATGGTCCTGGGGTCCAGGATAGATGGGAAGAGACAATCCTTCAGGTAACGATGGATGAAGTGTGGGCAGCTGTAGATGCTGAGCTCAACAGATATAAGGAGGACTCCTCTGGTGGCCTCCAGGAGCAAATGTTCCAGTGATCTTTTAAGCGGAGAGTCTCCCTTGCCCAATCTGATTGTGGTCCTTTCCAGATATACTCTCAAGATGGCAGTCTGCCATTGCTTCTTCCTCCTCCATCTCCTGGCCAAACGTCATGTCCCTTCTAAAACTTCCTTGGCACCATTTGAAACAGTTTCTTTTCTCTGATTCAGCGTGCTCCCTCTGAGGGCCTGTAGAGCCTGGATCGTTCCCTGCTGGAAGAGGGCGGACAGACAGGTGGGGCCGATGGGAGATGGAGGATGGCTGGGTGTTCACGGACACCGCATCATTGGTGCACGGGGCCACTGTGTATGGTCATCCTCTCCCATGCCGTTGCCTGTACTGTGGGGGTGGCGGGGGTCTCCTCCATCAGATCATCCTGACCCCGCCACCCATGCATGTGTCCCCTGGTCACACCCCCTATGTGTGTCCTTCTCAGCTGTGTCTCCTCCACCCTCCATCCTGCAAGGCCCCACAGAGGGAACTGCAGCATGCCCCTCCCATCACCCTTGTCTTTCTCGTTCTCGCCCCCCTTCATGTACCCAGGTGTGTGGAGATGATCATCAAAGAGCAGATGAGGAAATACAAGATAAAGATGGAAGAGATTTGCCAGCTGGAGGCCGCTGAGAGCATCGCCTTCCAGCAGCTTTCACTGCTGCAGCAGAACACGGTGAGTGCCAGGCCGGGGGGATGTCCTGGAAATCCTGTTAGGGCAGCCTTCCCCAACCTGGTGCCCTCCCCAACCTGGTGCCCTCCAGATGTGTTGAACTACAACTCCCACAATCCTCTGCCAGCATGGATGGCGGAGGATTGTGGGAGCTGTAGCCCTGTCCAACCCATCTGGAAGGCCCCAGGCTGGCTAGAGAAGGCTGCGTTAGGGTTTCTTTCTCCTTCCCACAAACCATCACGAAAATTGCGGAGTGGCAGGGAGTGTTGATTTGTAAACTGTGTGTGTGTGTGTGTGTGTGTGTGTATAGAAGTTAGGGTTAACCACCCCCCCATCGAAAATATTAAGACAATCCTAATGTAATCTCAGATAGATTTTGTATTCAGTATATAAATCTTACATGGCGTTCTGACAGTTCAGGCACGCATCCTGCTCAGACCTGACCTAACCTAACGTGTTGCCACCGGGCAGCAAGGTCCATTCTTTTCAGTGGGATGTTTGTGCGGCTGCTAAAGGCCCAGGGCAGTTTTAGGCCTCACAAAGAGAAGTGTGGTGCCCAGATTGCAAGAGCTGCCACTCGATTCCGTGGTGGCCAGGCTGCAAGTAAAACTTGGCTTTTCATCTTCCTGCGAGGGAGCACGGGTAGGTGGAAGACCTGGTGCATGGAATGTTGTTCTCCCCACCCCCACCCCCACCTCCAGTCCCTCTCTCAGAGCATCTGCTGAGGGCCAGAAAAGGCAGCTTTTCAGAACTGGTCCAAGACATGTCTTCCCCTCTGCCTGCCCCCCCCCCCCCCCCCGGCACTGCATGCTTAGCTTCTGAACAGATTTGCTAGTTGGCAAGTTAACAGCAATGTCTGAGTAGGTTTGCGGGACATGCGTTCACCAGTGCTTCACTTCTTTGAAGAGAGAGCTGCTGCTGCTGGATCCCAGGTCTGCTTTCAGGAAAGCCTTTCACACTAACCCCGGATGTGTTTGGTTTGTAAATACCTCTGCCTGTTTATAATTTCTGACATAGAACATGCTGGTCGGCTTGTGATCGATCGCTCAGTGGGGAAGGGGCATTCCTTTGCAGATGCTCAGAAGCAGCCTTAAAAAAAAGAAATTCACACATCCCACAGCATGGAAACTGTACATAGCAGGACTCGGGTTGAGCCTTCTGGGAGTGGTGGGAAGAGTTTGCAGAATGCTACCTGCCTTCCTGCGTCTGTAGCCTCGTTTGGCTAAAAACCCTTTGTGGCTCTCAGTTTACCCTCGCAACAGCCCTGTGAGGTAGACTCGGTCCTGAGAGGGGACAGGTTGGCCCAAAGCCCCGAGTGCAGCAGGGAACTTTCACCTGAGTTTTTTGGGCTCAGTCTTGGTGCTGCTTTTTTTTACCACACCATCCTGGCCCATCAATTTGTGACCTCATTTCAAGTCTGGAAAAGCTGATGAACTTTGAAACAGAGGCTGCTTCATGATGCATTGCAACCTGGGACAAGGGAAGGAAATGAGTGGATTCCGTAGCTCCAAATTAACCCAGGGATGGCAACTTGCCCCCTTCCCGGCCAAGGTGGATGCCACATCTCCCTCTCTGTCTTGCAGAGCAAAGGCCCCCAGGGCACAGGAGCAAACAACTGCCCTTCGCCCAAACTGGGCTTCCTGCCTGAGGAAGAGGAGCCAGACAACTGGGAGAAGGAGCTCTTGATGGAACGGATACAGTCGATAAAGGAGGAGAAGTGAGTGATGGGCCCTGCGAGGCGACAGGCACGGCCAGCTCTGGAGCATGGCTGTTGTGCCCTGGGAGCACCACCTGGTAATGCGGGGCTGGTGGTGACACCATTCAAGAGCAGAGCCCCTCCAGACTCAGCTGTGCCTCAAAGGAGCGGTTTAGCCTGGCAGGGGGAGCTCCCCAGGGTTTTCAGAAGGGGGAGCTTCTGTTGGGATGGAGCAGGGAGGGTGGGAAGGGTCCAGACCTGCTCTGCCTGTCCCCACTGCTGATAGCTGACTGGGGCCTCTCCTGGGCCCTGCTTTTCAAGTGCCTTGGTTGGGCCAGGAGGCAGTGCAAAGCCCATTGTTGCCCCTGCCCTGCCGGACTATTTTTCCTTCCCAGTCGGAGGCATCTCTGTGGTGATGTGGGTGGGGTGTTGCTCACTGGCATAGGCCCTGCACCAGTCCCTGGCATCTCAGGTAGTAGGACTGCTGGCCGGGGCATGCTGGGAGATGGTAGTCCAACGAATCTGGATTGCAGCTGGATGGGGAAGGCTGGGCTGGACAGCATTGAGACAGCTTCATTGAGGGCAGCGGCTTCTCGGGGTGGGGTGGGGATTGCCTGGCTGTTGGCAGGCCCCTTCTTTCAGTTGGCGCCTGAAGTCGTTCCAGCCTGCCTTTGTTCCTCTCCGGTGCAGGGAAGACATAACCTACTGCCTGCCGGAGCTGGACCAACGAGGCTCTGATGAGGAGAATCTGGACTCTGAGACGTCGGCCAGCACAGAGAGCCTGCTGGAGGAGCACATGGGGTGCCAAGACCCCGAAAGTCAGTATTAAGGTACTGTGCACACTGCTTTTTTGGTCCTCTCCCCGCCCTGCCCCGCCCCGCCCCTCCTCTTGGCAGCACTGGGTGCCCTGTCCGCAGCCACTCCTGGGGTTCCTCATGCCAGGCTCCTCTCTTCAAAGGAAGCGACGCGCGTCCCTTCTTGTGCCTCAAGCCCCCCACCAAGGATACGACTGGACCACCAAGCATCTGACTGTTACCGGCCCTGGCAAATCCTCCTGCTGCCCCCTTAGCCCTGAGGTGTGGGGCAGCCTCTCTGCTGCTGCTCCAGGGAAAGCCACATCAGCAGAGCCCAGTGGATGCCCACAACCAAGGTCAGACAGCAACAGAACAACCCCCGTCCCATGCCGACACAGGATGGCGTCCTCCCGAGCACGAGCAGTTCCGAGTGAACAGGTTAGGTGGTCTCTGTACACGTTACAAACGGGTCACTGGCAGGAACTGCTGGACAAGCAACGGTTTTTGATCCTCTTGCGCCTATTCTGCATTTGGACAAGTCCGTCACTTCAAAGCATCGTTGCTTGGCAGAAAGGCCACGCTTGCAGTGGCCTGTCTGGAAACACTTGGCACTTCTCTGGGCTGCCGGAATCAGATGCTGCCTTTGAGTAAATGGTAACGGCCTTGAACTGTTCCCTCTTCTCTGGGCTGGGGGTGGAATCCCCCCACTCTGCATCCTCTTTGTTGTGCCTTCCCTGTGCTTGTAACGGGCTCTGACAGGACCCAAAGGAGAGTCGAGGCACGCTGTATGTTTCTGCTTTAAAACCAGTTTTCACGACAACTTTCCAAGCGGTTTACAAGAACTTCTAAACTTTTTGTAATAACCGTTCCATGGAGACCAAAAAATGTATCGTTGTTAATTAAAACAGTGCACTTTTGGGGGGGAAGCGAGAGTTGGGGTCATTCTTGGCAGTGTGGACCAGAAGGGGTTTTCTTGCTCCTGGCTTGCCACACAAGAGTTGGGTGAACTTGTGCGGCTGGCTCCTCCAGGGCCACGTGCACTGGCAAGACAAAGATGACTTCTCACCTGAACGTCTGGCTGTGGCAACCCTTAAAGCAGAGCTTTCCAAACTTTTCATGTTGGTGACACACCTTTTAGACATGCATCATTTCGTGACACAGTAATTCAGTTTTACTAGCAAACCAGAGGTTAAACTAACCCGTTATAAGAGATACGGACACATACATGAATTGTAATAACGAAATGTATGGGGATACAACATATCTCATGAAAACCTTTCATTTATATTTTTAAAAATATATGATTTGTAAGATAACATACATTGTTGTCATTTATGAGTAACAGTATGTAAGTGCAAGAAAATGTGAAAAAAAAGCAAAATTAACTGAAGTATTTACAATACATATTAGGACACATAGGCCCAGGTAGGTGCTCAGCTGCAAAAACACATGAAGTAGAGAAGCAAAAGTCCAACAAAAATTGTGTAAATATATATATGTCTCACTACAAGGCTATACGGCTGTAAATATTTGCAATGCCTACGTCTAGAGTTCAGTTCCAGCACTCTCCGGTGGTACACTGCCGGTGGGTGGTTAATCCACAACTACAGCAGAGTAAAAATAAATGGCAGAAATCAAATCATAAGTGCCACGTGGTGGGTGGCTTGCTGTTTGCCACGTTGGGTTTGGGAGGGTGGCCTCCCTTCAGCCAGCAGCAGGTGGGTTGACTGGGTGACAGCCTGCAGCTGTGCTCGCCCCGGGTGAGTGGGAGCACGCTGATTCTGAGGCTTCTGGCCTCCACTGAGCTCCGTTCTGACTGGCCAAGACGGCGGAAGGCCTGCGTGGTGCAGTCCCAGTCCCAGGAGGCGTTTCCACCCATGCACTAATCTGGCCTGGCCGCGCAGGAGCGTGGTACAGAAATCTGCGAAGGGCCGGGGGCCACTGCCGCTTTGCACTGGCGTCAGCCAAGCTCTGCTCCCAGGGCGGTGCCTCCCTTCCCCTCTCTTCGCCCACACCTCTACCTCGCCGTACTGCTCCAACACCACCAATCATGAGCGTCCTACGTGAAGACGCCACATGATCCTAAAGCAGCTAATATTAAAGCAGCTAAGCCTTAGCTGCTTTAACGTTAGCTGCTTTAGGAAGTTCCAGGGGAGGGGCCAAGGGAAGCAAATGCCAGTAAGGGAGCTCCGTGGTGCCCTTCCGCACAATTTTCTGCATTTTGCGCAACACACCTACACACTGCTGCCGACACACAATTTGGAAAGCTCTGCCTTACAGGAACGAGCCATCATGGCTTGTCCCTCCCTTTTCCTTTCAGTTGCATCGTGCATAACTAGACGTGCTATTTCAACATCTCCTTTGGCTGCGCAAGGTTTCAGTCAAATTCCACGTACTAAAAATCCCAGTGCCTGTTTTGGGATGTGGAAGCCTTCTGGAAAACACTTGGTGGAGTGCCAGAACTTGGAGGTGGGCCAAACGTTTTCAGTGTTGGGCTTCTTGAACGATCCCGCTTTTAAACTGTAAAGAGGTTTTATAAAGGTTAAAACAAAGGATCTGGTGGCAGCTGCAAAGAACACGTTTATTCTGGGATTCAGGGAGCGGGCTTCAGTCCTCAAAAGCTTCTGCTAGAATAAATTTGTTAGTCTTCAAGGTGCCATGACATTTCTTGTTGTCTTTGCTGCAACAGATACATGCAGCCCCCCCTCCCCCCAGAAGTTTATAATGGTTGTTACCCTCCTTGGCAATAGGCAGGCAGGAACAGCTGGAGGAAAAAAGAGCTTAGGTGTGCCACTGCCTTCATTCTGCAGAAATTTATTTTATTTATTACATTTGATTGTTCAGGCAGGCATTTGGGGTGGGTTAGGGTATTTTTTATGTTTTTAATGTTGAATTTTATTGTTTTAACTGTTTTGTTGTTGTACATCGCCCAGAGTGGCTGGGTGACCAGCCAGATGGGCGATTGATAAATAAATAAATTTATATCCCATCTTTTTCCTCCTTAAGGAACCCAAGGCAGCATACATAGTCTTCCTCCTCCTCCATTTTAGCCTCACAACAACAACCCTGTGAGGTGGGCTGGGCTGAGAGTCTGTGACAGGCCCAAAGTCACCCAGTGAGCATCCATGGCCAAGTGGGGATTAGAACCCGGATATGCGACAGGAGCACACACACACTCCTTTCTGTACAATTCCCATTTATTTGTGTTTTTCCCTCAAAAGCAGCTGTAGGCCCTGAGCAAACCTGATCCTTAGCTGTGCAGAGAGGCGGGGAAGGGTTTTTGCTTTCAAGCAAGAGAAACCAAATTTAAAGGAGGGGGCAGGAGGAGGAGGAGGAAGGAAAGGTGCACAGAAAGTTTCTAGATGAAATTATCAATGTCAAAACCCCCCTTCCCCCTTTAAATGGCATTCACTTGTCAGCAGATTTTTAAGAGTGGGAAGGAGGGCATGGTGGGTGTGGGGGGGTGGCTTTGTGGGGCGGGGTTTGTTTGCACACTGTTTTTTGGAGTCAGACTCTTCCCACCATCTTTTATCCACGTTTGGCAGTGTGGGGTGGAGACAACAATAAAAAGAGCTTGATCAGCACAGCAGAAAGGCCTCACAGCGGGGAAAAGAGGGAGTTCTCCACATGGAACGAGGAGGGAAGGGCAACACCGAAGTCTGGGTGGGAGAAAAATTTGGTTTTAAAAGGGTACTTAAACATGACTCAAAGATATCTCCCCCCCCCTCCCCAAGAGAACATAGCCACCATTCCAGGTCCACAAAAATTCCCATAATTTTGAAAGTGCACAGACAGCATGCACTTAAATATCAGTAGCAATTGGACACATTTGTGCCATGTTTGAGACCTTCAGTCTCAAAGCTAAGGCAGACAGCAACCTGATGTGATGATGCAGAGATTTGAACTCCGGCTTGTGGATGGAATTGGGGAACCGGGTTATGTGTTAGGAAAGTGAGGTGTGGGATGTGGCAAGCTCCTCTTCATTCATCCACATGTGTTGGACGACAGCTCCCAGCATTCTGCTGGCTGGGGAAAGCGGTCTTGCCTTGCTCCTTCCCAGAACTAGTCCTCCTACAGCAGGAGGCCACGAGCTGGAAATGGAGAAGGGCAGTGTGCCCCAGCATCATTCCCCAAGGTTCCTGGAGCCGGCGGCACTCACCCATTTCGCCATCCAGGCGGCTGGGCGGGGAGGGGTTCTTGTGGTGGTCTTCGATGTGCTGGGTCATCTCCTCCCGGGAGGCTGTGGAGTAGGGGCACTGCATGCAGTTGTAGCGGCCCCGGGTGTGTTCCCACACAATGCGGCTGTTGGAGGAGTGGCCTGCAATGGGAGGGCAGGGACAGAAACTCACTGGGCTGGAGGCGGGTGGAGGGCTCACTCCTGTCCCCCGAGGCCGCCCTGCCCCTGGCCTCCAGACCCACCCAGCAGCAGTTTCAGCCTGGTCAGCCTTGCCATTTTCTTGATGGATCTGTAATAGTGCAATGACCTTTGCACATCTATTATTGCCAATCCTCACTTTTCCCTTGACAGGTCAAACTCTTCCAGACCAACATTAAATTACCAGGTGAGACTAGGGCCCGCTCTAGTTTGCACCCTGTCACTTAGACTACCTTTTCACTGCCATGACTACAGGCTGTTGCTGTTCCTTTTCCTCGCTGCTACCACCATTGTTTTGCTTGCCAGCCAGGGAGCCAACAGGCTGTGGCATCTGCTCCTCACCACTACCATTGTCTGGGCTGGAGAACAAGCAGTTTGCAATGGGGAAAAGGAGGAGCAACTCCAAGGGAGCTCTTGTCAATGGGATTTGGGCCCTCAGTAAGGGCCCAACCATTCCTACCTTTGGTGCCAGCTCTGTATAAGCCAGATCAGGGAGGAGTCCAGTTATTTTGCTAGCCTTGATTCCCCCCCCCCCCCTCAGCCACTCAGAACTTCCATTGCCCATCCTATTTGGTGGACAGCTCCATGAAGATGTCAACCCAGCGTGTGGTCACTGTGAAAAAGGCAAACTCCATCTTAGGCATAATTAGAAAAGGAATGGAGAATAAATCTGCAATATTCTACTGCCCCTATACAAATCTAGGGTGCGGCCACACTTGCAATACTATGTCCAGGTCTGGTCACCACACCTAAAAAAAGATAGTGTAGAGCTGGAAAAAGGGTGGTAAAAGGCAACTAAAATGAGCCAGGGGCTGGAGCATCTCCCCTATGAGGGACGGTGGAAACAGCTGGGATGCTTTAGCTTGGGGGGGAAAAAAGGAGGGTCAGGGGAGACATGATTGAGCTACAAAATTTTGCCTGGTGTGGAGAATGTGGAGAGGGAGACATTTTTCTCCCTCTCACAAAATACTAGAACCCAAGGGGGTCATCCTGTGAAGCTTATTTACAAATGATACGAAGAAAGTTAATTCTGATTCCCCAAACCATTAGGCTTTTTCCTTGAGGATCGGAAACCCACTCCTTCTATATCAGTATAAAATCTGTTTCTTTGGGTGAGTCCACACGATCACTAGGATTGCAGGAACGGGGGCATGCAATGGTTTCTTCATGCAGCCCCCCCCCACACACACACAAACAGAAGTCTGAGAGGAGATTGAGACCTGTCTCAAACGAACACTGGATTTGTTGCAGGTGCAATGAAACCGGAGGCGCACTGGGAAGTGCTCAGAAGGAGCATGGCATTGGCTCACCTTGGCTTTTCTTCCACACAGCGTTGGAGAGAGGGAGGCCTTGGGTTGGCAGGAATGGCCTGAGGCGGTTCTGGACTGCAGCCTGAGGTAAAGTGTAGGCCGTGGGGTGCATACAGGGCAAGAAGGGCCCTGCAACTGAAGGATGAGGCGGTCCGGAGAACCGCGCCAGGGAGGGGGGCCCAAACAGGGACTGCCCCAGCAGAGGGTATGGATGGGCCACTGAGGGTGGCAGCCCAGGTGCCAAGGGGCCGTGAAGGTTGGCTGGCAGTGCATCAGTGGCCAATGCAGCCTCTGTCAGGCCAGGGAGGATGGCTTCCTTCTTCATGTGCTGGATGACACTCTGGAGTTTCGGGAGCTCCTCCAGCAGTTTTCCTGGGGGCTCCTTTTCTGGGCTGGAGGTAGGTGTTAAGAGGGGCTTCTCTGTCGTCAGGGCTGGAGAAGAGCTGCTGGTGGTGGCTGTGTCAGAACAGCTGTGCAGGTGCTTGAAGAGGGAGCGGTGGGTCCGGAACTGTGACATGCAGTTCTCGCACCTGGAGAGGAGCACGGGGACAAAAACGGTTGGGGTAGGACAGACTGGGGGTGGGCGCTGGGCTTCCATGGAGACAGTTAAATCTGCCCACCCCTGAGTCCCAGAAAAAAAGTCAGGCCTTGCACCCCTCACCTCCACAGGCTGGGAATTCTACTTACTACAATAGTAAAACCCAACACTCCAGGAAAAAGGATCTGCCAAATTGATTGTGAGCAGACTTAATACGAAGGGCTGTGGCTTAGTGGCAGAGCCTTCACTTTGCATGCAAAAGGTCCCTGGTTCAGTACCTGGCAGCATCTTCAGGTGAGGCTAGCAAGGAATCCTGCCTGAAAGCCTGGAGAGCCACTGCTGCCAGTAGCATTGACAATACTGGGCTGGATGGACCAAAAGTAGAAGCCTACTTATGTTCCTGTTTCATTCAGCCCTTTATTCAGAACCATGAGGACTAGAATCTTGCTTTATTGTTAGGGAAGGGCCATGGCTGAATGGCAGAACACTTGCTTTGCAGGCAGATGATCCCCAGTTCAACCACTGGCAGCATCCCCAAGTAGGAAGGAGTAGGAAGGAATCCTGCCTGAAACCCTGGAGAGGGGCTGCTGCCAGTGAGCATTGACAATACTGGGTTAGATGGACCAGAGGTCTGATTCAGTGCAAGGCAGCTTCCAATGATCCTCTATAGATTTTGGCTGGGGGTGTGTGTGTGTGTGTGTGCCAAGTTACATATACTGCATTGCGTAAAGAACAACCACTCCATTTGTCATCAACCAAGGTCATGCACGCACAGAAAAGACATAATATGCAAGACATTCCTGGCTGTTAATTGCCATTGGATCTGTTTGTACTGGTTTGGAAACATGTTAAAACCATAATTAAATGAAGGAAAGAAACAACGTAACTAATTGGTAACCTTGTCTGGACTACTTGAACACTCATTCAGCCTCAAACAACACCAATCTATTAATTATTTGAAGAAGGAAACCAGCAACCAAGCAGGGAGTCTTACTTGAAGTAGCGGTTTGGCTTGTAATGTGCCTTCATGTGTCCCATCAGCCCTTGCATGTTGGGGAACGATTCCACACAGCCCAGGGTGGAGCAGAGGAAGGTCTTCCCTAAGAGAAGCAGTGGCAGTTCAATGGATTTGCCGCTTTGATTCGTAGATACAAGTTGCTTCCTCCTTCCCTCGGCCCTGATGCTTGACCCAAACCCCTCTGCACTCTGCGCTGGGCTGGTAAAAATTAGGCATGCGGGGCTGAGAGAATTCTTCCTCCTCCTCTCTCTCATCATACTAGAATTTACAATTGCCAAACAAATGTGACAAGGCGGTTGAGTCAGGACAGAAAAAAAAGGACTTCCATGCATGCATAATTTAATTAAATTATGAACACCTCACCACAAGATGTAAGAAAGCCCTGGGCGCCTTAAAATGGGAACTGAGCAGCTGTCAGGGAGTGGCTCTTCATTGTGTGGGTTAAATCAAGCCTCCACATTCAGGGGCAGTTGCTGGGACAGGCCTAGGGAGAGGCCAGTTGCTGCCACGCCTTGCTTAAGGCCTCCTGGAGTTATCTGGCTGGTCGCAGCAGGCTGAGGGCTCCACGGATCTCACCCTTTGTCAAATGGCCATGGAATCCTGGGTGACAAACTGCTTTTGCAAATAGGTTCTTTTATATTCTATCAAGGGTGGGCCACCATATGCAGCCCTGGGTTGCACATGTGTGCGTGTATATGTGCACAGTTCCCACCCACATCTCAGCATGCAGGGTGGGAGGGGGTGTAAGCCTCCTACTGAGCTGGGATTGCTGGGGTGTGGGGCAGAGACTGACGCCACTCCCACTCTCCAGCAACCCCCTCTGAGATCACAGTTTCCCCACCACCGATCCTGCCTGGGCTGGGATCACTAAGCCCTCATCCCGCACCCCAGGAAGCCCAACTGGGAGCACCTGTCCCTGCAGTTTGGCTGTGATCCAGGGCAAAGCGGGCGGGGCTCCCCAGGGCTTACAGGCCACACAGAGCAGCAAAGGGGCTCGTGGGTTGCCTCCCTCTGGTACGTGTGGCAGGTCTCAGATCTCAGTGGAAGAGGCCCTGCTTGGCATGCAGAAGGTCCACGGTTTGATCTCCGACAGCTTCTCCAGGTAGGACTGGGAAAGAATGTAGCCTGAAACAGTGCTGCTGCTGCTGGCCTGTGTTGGCAATACTGGGCAAGATGGACCAAGAGTCTGACTTGGTAGAATAAAGCTTAAGTTCCTGTTTAAAGCAGCCCCTTTATTCAGAACAATGAGGACTAGAATCACAGTTTTAGTAGAAGGGCTAGGAAGGAATCCTGGCTGAACCCGCAGAGAGCCGCTGCTGCCAGTCAGTGCCGACAACACTGGGCTAGATGGACCCAGGGTCTGACTCAGTAGACAGCAGTGTTTGAGATTCCTGCATCTGGAAGTGCCAGAGAAGCAAGGGAGGTGGTAGACAACCCCTGCTACATACCACACAGAGAGACTGGCGGAAGACACACTTACCCTCCAGGGACTGCGTGGGTTGGTAGTGTACGCGCATGTGGTCCAGCAGCTCCTTCATGCTGTTGCAGGCCAACCGGCACCCATCTCCTGAGCACTGGTAACGCTTCCCTGGAAGGAGGACGAGACAGAGCAGGGGCGATACTGCGCTCTCTCCAAACAAGAGAGTGAGAGCCAACGGCAGTCTCACCTCTGCTGCGGACTAGCTTGGCTGGTCTCTTCAGGTGCAATCCTGTGCACGTTTACACAGGAAAAAAGTCCTCCAGCTCCTTAGCTGGGGCATGCTGGAAGCTGCAGGACTTCTTCCTGTATAAACATGCATAGGATTGTGCCTTTAAGCACGTTCTTCTCTTCCAGACTTAATTTTCCCAGCATCTCTAAAATGGGAACAAGGGAGATTGGCCCCAAGATGGGTGGGAGCTTTTAAAAGAGGAAATTCTCAAGGCACAATTACAAACCATTCCAACCAGAAAAAAGGCAGAAGGCAACAGAAGAAGCCAGTGTGGCTTCCCAAAAAGCTTAGAGATGACCTGAAAACAAAAAAGGACACACATGGGAAGTGGAAGGAAGGCCAAGCAACAAAGAAAGAGTCCAGGCAGGTAGCACAGAATTGCAGGGATGGTGTCAGGAAGGCTAAAGCTGAGAACGAGCTGAGGTTAGTGAGGGAGGCTAGAAGCAACAAAAAGGCTTTCTTCAGCTACGTGCGTAGTAAAAGGCAGAGGAAAGAAATGGTGGTTCAGCTATTAAACAAGGATGGCAAAACGATAACAGATGGCAAGGAAAAGGCAGAGGTGCTCAATTCCTACTTTGGCTCAGTCTTCTCCCAAAAGAGGGTCTATGACCCCCCTGGCAAAGGCGAAGTGCAGGCTGAAGGGGCAGGATTGCGGCTTGAGATAGATAGGCATGTGGTCAAGGAACACGTAACTACTTTGAATGAGCTCAAATCTCCAGGGCCAGATGAACTGCACCCTAGAGTAATAAAGGAACTGGCAGAAGAACTCTCAGAACCGCTGTCTATTCTCTTTGAGAAATCCTGGAGGACAGGAGAAGTGCCAGAGGACTGGAGGAGGGCTAATGTGGTCCCTATCTTCAAAATGGGTAAAAAGGAGGAACCTGGGAACTACAGACCAGTCAGTGTGACATCAATCCCTGGGAAAATTCTGGAGCAGATGATAAAGGAATCCATCTGGAAGCACCTGGAAAACAATGCTGGGATTCCTCGAAGCCAACATGGCTTTGTCAAGAAAAAGTCCTGCCAGACGAATCTGATCTCATTTTTTGATCAAGTCACCTCCGTTGTGGCCTGTGGGAATGCTGTGGACATCATATACCTCGACTTGAGCAAAGCTTTGGACAAAGTGCCCCATGATATCCTGATGAGCAAACGAGCTCCAAGTGGGCTAGAGGAAACAACGATCCGGTGGATCCACAGTTGGCTACAGAATCGGACTCAAAGAGTGCTTCTGAATGGGACCTTCTCAAACCAGGGAGAGGTAACGAGCGGGCTACCGCAGGGCTCAGTCCTGGGCCCAGCGCTCTTCAACAGTTTTATTAATGACTTGGAGGAGGAGGTGCAGGGAATGCTGATCCAATTTGCAGATAACACAGAATTGGGCAGGATAGCTAATACCATGGAAGACAGAAACAAAATTCAAAGTGATCTGGATAGGCTGGAGGGCTGGGCAGAAAACAACAGAATGACATTTAATAGAGATAAATGCCAAGTTCTGCACCTAGGAAAAAGAAACCAAATGCACAGTTACAAGATGGGGGATACATGGCTCAACCACACTACAAGCGAGAAAGATCTTGGAACTGTTGTCGATCACAATCTGAATATGAGCCAACCATGTGATGTGGCTGCACAAAAGGCCAATGCTATTTCAGGCTTCATTCATAAAAGCATAGCTTCCGAATGCTGGGAAGTCCTAGTCCCCCTCTACTCAGCAGTGTTTGGCCTCATCTGGAGTACTGTGTCCAGTTCTGGGCACCACACTTTAAGAAGGATGCAGACAAACTGGAGAGGGTCCAGAGGAGGGCAACACAGATGATCAGGGGACTGGAAACAAAGCCCTATGAGGAGAGACGGAAAGAACTGGGCCTGTTTAGCCTTGAGAATAGAAGACTGAGGGGAGATGGGATAGCGCTCTTCAAGGACTTGAAAGGTTGTCACGGACAGGAAGGCCAGCATCTCCTCTAGATCATCCCGGAGTGCAGGACACGGAATAATGGGCTGAAGTGACAGGAAGGCAGATTCCAGCTGAACATCAGGAAAAACGTCCTGACTGCTAGAGCAATACGACAATGGAACCAATTACCTGGGGAGGCGGTGGGCTCTCCCACACTGGAGGCGTTCAAGACGAGGCTGGACAGCCACCTGCCAGGGATGCTCTGACTTGGATTCCTGCACTGAGCAGGGGGTTGGACTCGATGGCCTTGTAGGCCCCTTCCAACCCTACTATTCTATGATTCTATGATTCATTCCTCAGCCAGCATGGCAATTGTAGGACTTTTTCTGTCTCAACAGGCATATGATTGTGCTCTTCGTTGGGTAATAGTTTGGTTAAAGCTATCATGCACTATCATGCACATTTACCAAGGCAGAAAGCCAGGCTGAAATTAGTATATGTGCATAGGATCAAACTGCTTCACTTGCAGGTTCGACTAGTTCAACATAGCAGGACTGGTGGGTGTTTTATCCTGGCAGGGCTGGCTTGGGAATTCCTGAGCGTTTCTACCTCCCCTGACACCTAAGGGCTCCTGCAGTTGTCTTTTATTTATTTATTTATTCATTCATTCATTCATTTCATTTCTATACCGCCCAATAGCCGAAGCTCTCTGGGCGGTTCACAAAAATTAAATTCAAACAACACACAATAAAACAATTTAAAATATACAGAACATTAAAACCACAATATAACAATACAACCACAATAAAACCTAGCAGCAGTGCAGGAGTTTAAAATACAGATTTAAAACAGCAAAGATAAAAATTTAGAAAGCTAGAATGCTAAAACGCCTGGGAAAATAAAAAGGTCTTCACCTGGCGCCGAAAGCAATACAATGTAGGCGCCAGGCGAACCTCACTAGGGAGCTCATTCCAGAGCCGGGGTGCCACAGCAGAAAAAGCCCTCCTCCTAGTAGCCACCCGCCTCACTTCCTTTGGCAGGGGCTCACGGAGAAGGGCCGCTGATGATGATCTTAAGGTCCAGGCAGGCACATATGGGAGGAGGGGATCCTTCAGGTAACCTGGCCCCAAGCCGTTAAGGGCTTTGAATGTTAAGACCAGCACTTTGAATGGGGGCTGGAAATGGACTGGCAGCCAGTGCAGCAGGAAAAGGAGTGGCGTAATATGAGCTCGCAGGCCAGTCCCTGTTAACAATCTTGCTGCCCTATTTTGGACCAGCTGAAGTTTCCGGACCGTTTTCAAAGGCAGCCCCACGTATAACGCATTGCAGTAATCCAGACGAGAAGTTATCAAAGCATGGATAACTGTAGCTAGGCTCTCTCTGTCCAGAGAAGGGCGTAGTTGGTATACCAGCCTAAGCTGATAAAAAGTGCTCCGTGCCACTGAGTTCACCTCAGTGTCTGCCTGCTGGATTGCCATTGGACATGAAAGCAGGGGTTGTATTCCTCTTGTATCCCTGCTGGAGATGTGGAGGCCCGGAAAAAAAACAGAAAAATTCTTGAAAAGTATTCAACTTTTCACTGGCCACTGGCCTCCCCAGTGCTGTCGGAGGGACTGACAGGAACCCATCCCCGAAACTTGATCCTGAAGCGTCATGTGAATGCTGATGCAGGGAGAACAATGATTTTAAAAGCAGGATTAACTGAGGCTGCAGTCCTAGACACACTTGCCTGGGAATAAGTCCCAATGAATTCAGTGGGACTTCTGAGTAGACATGTGCAAGGATGTGCTGTAAGCCACTCAGTTCTGCAAGGTTACATGATTACACACTCAGGAGTGGTAAAAACCACTCTCTTCCCCCCACCCCACCCCACAATCACCTAAAAATGTCTGTTCCAAGAAAAGACAGAGACTGGTGGCGGCAGAGTTTTGGCCTCCAGTTTACCTGGGGTTGGTCTGCGCTTCGTAAGATGCAGGTCCTGGGTTCGAATCCCGCCACCTCCACTCAGCGGTGGCTGGGATTGGCTGCCCAAAAGCCCTGGAGTGTTAGAACCTGGGGAGAGAAAAGCAAAGTGAAACAAGAAATGTGTGTTTCTTAAGATTGGGATTGGAAAACCCGGATGCTTTCAAGATGGGGTTGGTTAACGTTGAAGGATGCCTCTGTCGTGTCCGACTGGGAGTGAACCAGGATGCAAGTTTGGTTCTCCCCCTGAGTCTACTCTTGGGGTTTGTTTTCCTCTGGGGTATCATTAATTACAGCCTCCCGCAACCGGGTGCATTGCAGATGTGCTGGACTGCAACTCCCATCATGCCTCAGCCAGCAGAGTTGCCCAACCCTGCCCTATGTGCCGTGAGGGTGCAACCTCAAATGCTCCCTTGAGGCTGCCGAATATGTCTAGCCATGATTATTCCAGACTACGTCTCAGCTGGCCCACAAAAGTAAGGGAGAGGGAACCTTCTTTGGAGGAAATAAGGGGATCCTCCAGAAAAGTCTCTTAAGAGCTGGCAATTCCCTTGATAAAGACCTGTGTTGAAACGCAGTGGGACTTCAACTGGTGAAGCTGTTCCTTTTTTAAATTTTGCTTTCCAGCCTTAACAGCTGCTTTTTCTGATCGCTCTTGGTACTGATCCTATCATATGCCCCAGAGCCTTTTTCTATGTGGAGAGTTCCTTGCCAAACTGCTGTTTGCAAAACGCTGAAACTTTCTGAAGCCTTCAGTCCTCAGGATGATTCTCCAAGCCTCTCATTTGCAGCTGTTTTTTTTTTAATCATTTGAATGTCAAAAGTTAGGGTCTTAGATATATGTAATTACAATGACCACCTTGCATGCTTCGAGCGAAATGGAAAGGCAAGACACAAATGTGTACTTATTTATTCTAAGATTCTAGTCCTCACCAGTGTCTTGGCCAGGCAGGTGGCATTTAGCCATTTGCAGCTGCTTTTTTATCATTTGAATGTCAAAAGTTAGATTCTGACATATCCGGTTGGAGCCATGGCGTCCGGCAGTGACTTGCGGAGTTCCACAGGTTGCTTATCTCAAACAGCTGGGAAAAGGTTGAGAAACCTTTTTATCTTCCCCTGGAATTAAAAGGGGAAGCTTACAGTACCATCCGGATGAAATCTTGGAAGAACAGCTGCTTCTGCGTAGAAACAGAGGGCTGAAATCTAAGAATAGACGCCGGAGTGTCATCTACTGAACGCTGTGTGAAACTCCTAAGCAATTAGGAGACACAAGGACAAACGGCTCCAAATAGCATTTCTGAATTTAAACTACCAGCAGTATCTGAGGAGCTGTAATTAAATCTGCGTGCTTGTTTTTTGGGTTCTGCAATCGTGCTTGCTTGTTGTGCTTTGGAAAGTGGAGGATGGCAGTACCAAAGGAAAAAAAGGAAAGGCTTGAGAACACCACCTACCCCCCCAATTGCTCCCCCGACAAAGTTTTCTAGAAATGCCGGAGATTAAGAGGAGTTGCTTGCTTTGATAGAAACTATGTCTTCTCAGCTATCAGTGCAGTCAAAGAAGCTTGAAACAATTCAGGACTCAATCACTGCCCTTCAGGGGGTTGTGGATTTAATTAATATCTCTTTTCAAAAGATGGAAGCGAAGATTAATGCTCGCAAAGATCGGGTTACTGCTCATGAAACGGCCATGGAAGTGTCTCACAACGTTTTGTCTGCTCCAGTCTCTCAACTGGAGGCCTTCACATGCAGAGCAAATCTACGCATCCTTGGTATTAAAGACGTGGCTACTGATATAGGCTTGGCGGAATTTATGGATAAACTTTTGCGTGAGCTATTTGCTTTAGCATCTGATTTCTTACTTGATATTGAGCATGCATATCGTGTTCCTGGTTCAAGGTGTGGCACTAAAGAGACTTCTGGGACTGTTATTGTTCAATTTTCACGAGTCTCCACAAATGGACATGAAAGCAGGGGTTGTATTCCTCTTGTATCCCTGCTGGAGATGTGGAGGCCCGGAAAAAACCAGAAAAATCCTTGAAAAGTGTTTTTTTCCAAAGACCGTTTTTGTGTCCCCCCCACCCCCGGAAAAATTTAACAGCTTTGGATTGTGAAATATTTTATTTTAGCATATAAGACAGAGTATTTATATATTGTTACCCAGCCTTTACTCGCCCAAAACGATTTCTAAAAATGAAGTAATAAGAACACTTTTGTCCAAAAATTAGATGTAAAATGTCTGGAAAATAATGAAGCCATGGAGAGAAATATTGTCTTAATCCTCTCTGTAAGATTCCTAGCATAGTTATTTCTTTCATTCCTTCTTTAAAATATTGATCTAAAGAATATTTTACTGCTAAGACATTTATGCTCAGTTTCCTAGCATGTGAGTAGAGTCACCATTGTGCATTGTAGACAGTAAATGTGCATGCTTGACAGTTCGGGTTTTCTTCTATAGAGTCCTGTGTTTCTGATGCTGTAGTTGTCATTTAATGTAGTTCTAATCTATTCAGACAATAATTACAAATTTACTAACTGAGTTTACTTTAAGCAGTTTTAAAATATAATGATAAATTTATGAGCAAACTCAAGTCATACATAAGATAACTTTGGGAACAGAAAGGCAGCTTTATGTTCTGGAGGGAGCAATCCCATGGCCGCTAGTGAGCAGCTAGACGGCCATAGGATATGTGGGTTTCCGAGAACCGACCTTCTGTGCTCACAACGGCCTCGCAGTCTGCACTTGGAAGAGGAGCGTGGAGTGGCCAAAATGGGGCATTCCGGGGCAGGTGGAATGTGTCATCCTATGTGTCATCTGGCAGCCTCCTCCCCTGCTCCGCCTTCCCGTGGCTAGACAGCCAAAATCGGCTGTCTAGCCACAAATGCAGGGCAGAAGACGTGCGGAGGGAACAATCCCCTCCGTGCTTCTCCTGCCCTGCATTGGATAGGCGGTTGCCTCCAAGTTCAGAGGCAGCTGCCTGTCCCCATAGGATTGTGCCCTAAACCAGCCCTCCCCAACCCAGTGCCCAATTCCAGTCTTCTTCCTCTGTGTCCTCATCAATATCGCTTTCCCATATCTGCTTTATGGTTACATTCCCCCTTATCTCCTGCTTTATCAGAATTTTATACATTTGGGGTATTCTATCTTTATCTCCTAACTAATAAGTATCTACAGTTTTTCCCCATGCTGTTAAATCTCTTGTACTTTGCCTTCTTAGCCTTCTAATTCTTACAAATTTACTGATTTGCATCCATACTAACCGTGACATTCTCTACTTTGTACATGATTATTCCATACTTCTTGTGTTATAGGATTCTGCTGTTCATAAAGATTTCTCATTTGAGTCGATCTTATTTCTTTCAACTTATTTTTCCCCACTGCTTTCCCTTTTATAGCAAACTCTGAGCACGCCCAAATCGATACGAATGGAGAAACTCCCGGCATTAGTTTCTCTTTCCTGAAACTAAAAAAATAAGTATTGCTTCTTTTTCCAAAATGTCCAGTTTTCCCAAAAATGACGGAGAAAAAGCAGTTTTTTTCCATGGCCTCAAACATTTCCAGAAATTTTACATCTCTAGTCCCTGCTGCTAGTGATGTGTTGTTGTTGTTGTTTTTTCAAAGCACAGAGGCTTCTCACATACCAAAACATGGCTGCTAAGAGTACAGAAAATTAGTCCAAACTGTGAAGATTAAAAACCTTGGGTATGCCAGTGGTCATGTAGACTTACCCAAACGCCCCTTGGAAGGGAAAGAAAAGGATTGGAGCCAGGCCTGGGGGTTGGCATTGTCACAGGAATATTGGGTGGTCTGCCTTCAAGCATCTTCGTTGTGCCAAACCCATACGTTTCACAGATCATATCTACGGGTCTGTTTGCACATAACACAGCAGCAAACTGAGTTAACAAGCCAAGCTCCCCAAAATATGCTTTGGGGGTTGTGCTGCATTTGACTGTGTTGGATTTTAAATCCCATAATCCCCCAGCCTGCAGGTTGTACTAGGGAGACATGAGGGGAAAGCGGGATCATTTTACCAGCCTTGTTGAAAGCCTTCGTTTTTCCTCTTCCCTCCCCATTCCTTTTTCCGTGTGTGTGTGTGTGTGTGTGTTCTTTTTCAGACTGTATGCCTGTAGGCAGGAACTGCCTTGTTTTTTCATTCTGTGTAAGCTATTCTTGGAGCCTTTTTGGCTCTGGAGTGAGATAAATAATACTTTAAACAAATAATAAAGGAAACTGAAATGGGGGGGGGGGGCAACCCTGTGCGTTCAATCCATCTGCTAGGGCAGCTTCAGCAAGCCCACATTTTCAACTCAAAATTATAATGTTCTTTGGTTTGAACAAAGGATATATATACTTCCAACTGCAGCTGAACACCATATGCAGCCATTACAAAAATTGCAGCTTGACTCTCCTTTGCTCACACTTTTAGACTGTAAATATGTCCTGCATAAATATCCTTTGTTTAAATGGTAGAAAGTTCCTTAAATCAGGCAAGTCCTGTGGGTGGGTTTGGCTGCCCTCTGGATTTTTCTTCCTGGTATGAGCCAACACCTGCTGGCTTGCTGGGGGCGGGGGCTTTTTTCCTGCCTGGGGCAAAAGAGGCTGAGATGGTGGAAGAAGGAAATGAAAGCAGGAGGAAAGAGGAGCAATCTAATATATTCAGTCCTTCTTAGGCAACTAAAGTATGCCTATTTTTTCAGGTATAAAATATTCTAACATTTGGACAAGGATGATATGTTAGATAAATAGAGGTCTATAGATAAGTGTATGCCTACCCAGATACAGAACTTTACAAAAACACCAGTCTTTTGCACCTTAAAGACATTTATGGTGCAATCCTATGCAAGTTTAGACAGAAAAAATGCCTACCACTCCTAGCATGCCCTAGCCAGCATGGTTGGCTGGGGCATGCTGGGAGTCATAAGCCTTTTTTATTTCCTAAACATGCATAAGATTGTGCCCTTATTCTGGCATCAGCTCTCGAGGACTATAGCCCATACATGGAGTGTTAGGGAGTTTCAGGTTTTATATAGAGGCACACACACACACACACACACACACACACACACACACACAGAGGATAAAGGCTGTTTTAAAAAAATCACACTACATGCATTAATGGGCTTTCCTAGTATTCTTGGCAACAACTGCATTGTGAATAACCACCATTCATAATGTGATTGTCACTTTCTGCATATGATTTCCATCTGACCCCACTGTTTACAATTCCCGCCCTGCCATCCCCAATATATACTGTATATAAATAAACCTGAAACTCTCCAGAATACTCCTATGCATCTGATAAAAGTGGGCTATAGTCCATGAAAGCTGGAGCCAGAATAAAATTGTTAGGGTGCAATCCTATTCATGTTTACATAGGGGAAAAAAAGTCCTACATCTCCCAGGATTCTCCAGCCAGCATTGTCAGCTGGGGCACGCTGGGAATCATAGGACTTTTTTTGTCTAAACACGCATGGTTTCAGAAGGCTCTTCGGGCGCAATCCTATGCATGTTTAGACAGAAAAAGGCCCTACAAATGCTGCGAGTTGTAGGGCTTTTTCCTGTCTAAACATGCATAGGATTGCAGCTTTAGGGTGCAATCCTATGCATTGCAAAAGTAGGCCTGGCTAGGCCTTGTAAGTAGTTTGGTTCAGGCAAAGTGCCTGATGGGATTGAGTGTGTGTGCGTGCGTGACCATGAGAAGGTAGTTATAATTTGCTCATAAGCCAGAAATTCCCATCTACCTAAGCAACTCATCCCTAAAGATAAGAAGGCCGCTGTGCTGATAAGACTGTGCTGAGTACTAACTTGTTTCTGAGCATGCGTAAGTAGTGAAGGAGGGGTATCCGCATCACTCTAAACCATGCCCCTTTTCCAAAAGTGACAGGTGCCCCGCCCCCTTTTGAGACCAAAAGTCCCGTTCTAGCTGGAAGTCCCACCTATGCGATCAGCTGCGTTTGTATAATTTGAATGTCAAATGTTAGATTCTTACATATATATAATTACAGTGACCACCTTGCACGCTTCGAGCGAGATGGAAAGGCAAGATACAAATCTGTATTTATTTCTAAGATTCTAGTCCACACTGGTGTCTGAGCCAAACAGGTGGCATTTAGCCATTTGCAGCTGCTTTTTTATCATTTGAATGTGGAATGTTAGATTCATAGATATAATTCAAATGACTCCCTTGCACACTTCGAGTGAGATGGAAAGGCAAGATACAGATGTGTATTGATTTATTCTAACATTCTAGTCCTCACCAGCGTCTGAGCCAGGCAGGTGGCATTTAGCCTTTTGCAGTCCTGCTTTTCTTTGCCCGTTGTGCTCGTCCATCATTCCTTCCACACCGAGGAGTGCAAATCCCACCGTCCCTGTCTCCAGCTAGGCAACCGTGGAAGGAGGGTACGACCCTAGCCCACCACAGTGGCAACTGCTCCATCTCTCCCCACCACCCGTCAACCCATCCGTCCTTGTCTCGGTGCTTCCCAGCCGCCCAAACCCTCCTTACCACCCCAGGAGGACGTGGGAGAGGTCACCGGCAGCAGGGCTTCCTCCTTCTCCACTTTGCTCCTGATCCGGGTGGGTGAAGCCCTGAGGTCCTGGTACGGAAGCGGTGCGGCGATAAGTGCAGGCAGGGATGGGACTGTGGGGGGTGCCTTCTCCTAGCACGGTGGGGGAAGAGCGAGAAAGAAACTCCGGTCAGGCAAGGGAGAGAGTGGAACAGTGCTTGGCGTTCGGCCTCAGTTTCCCCTCCCCGTAAAATAGGTGCATTCAGAACATGCTGCCAAAAACGATTCGGCACCCCTCTGATCTCCTCGGTGGCCAAACCTCTGCTGGCCATCTCTTATCTATAGACTACTGCAGCCTTCGGTCCGGTCCACCTTGCTCTGCTCACATCTGCTGCCAAAATGAGTCACCTCACGGTTCTGACCCTGCTGTGCCCCTCCTGAAATCCCTCCACCGGCTGCTCCCAAATTATTATTATTTATTACATTTATATCCTGCCTTTTTCCTCTTTAAGGAACCCAAGGCGGCGTACATAATCCTCCTCCTCCTCCCTTTTATCCTCACAACAACAACCCTGTGAGGTAGGTTGGGCTGAGAGTCTGTGACTGGCCCAAAGTCACCCAGGGAGCTTCCGTGGCCGAGTGGGGACTAGAACCCGGATCTCCCGGCTCCTAGTCCAGCACTCTCGCCACTACACCACGCTGGCTCTCCTGCCCCACACACACACGTACATGCCTAGGCTCCCTGATCTTACCTCCCTGCCCAAACCGTTGCTCCTCCAGCTCTACCACCCTCGCCACCTGAAGGTCTCCTGTACCCCCAAACACTCTGCCCCTTCCTTTATCTGCTTTGCTGCCCTGGATGCCTAGAACTGCCTCCCAGAACATAGGCATGATTCCACCTCTCCTACTGCCTTCAATTCCCTCCTCGAAATCCACCTTTCCCAGGAAGCCTGTGGCTCTGCCTTCCTGGTTCCCATACCCTCCTGCAGCCTCCCTCAACTTGGGGCCCTCCAGATGTGTGGGACTACAGCCAGCAGTGCCCTTCCACCACCCCTGCCGAAAGATGACTTTTCCTCTTCCCTCCTCATCCTTATTCCCTTGCATGTCGTGACTTGTCTTTTTAGATCGTGCGCCTGCAGGTAGAGGGCGGTCTGGTTTTACTGGCCATGTGTACAAGCTACTCTGGGTAGCCTTTTTAGCTGAGGAGCTGGGTAAAAAAATATACGAACGAACAATAAAGAAAAGATTCTCATGGATACCCTTCCTTCTGAACCTGGAGGTTGCTGTTGCGATCGTGGTTAAGAACTTCAAAGACCCCAGCTGCTTCATCAGACTAACAAAGGCCCAGCTGCTACCCCAGTATCCTGTTTCCAGCAGTGGCCAGCTTTGAACATGGTGGTGCCACTTAGCTATTGCTGCTAAGGGTGATTGATTTGGCTTAGCTTCTATTAACGCAGAAGGGTGCTCTAACATGTGTCTGAATGCCGCTCAAAGGGCAAATCTCTCCAAGTGGAACCGCTACCCCAGTCCTGGAAAAGGCTTGCCACTGCCTGTGGGGAGTGTGCAAAGCAGAGTACGCCCCAACTCCCTGTCTAGCGAGCCAGGCAGGGCAGGGGGAGCAATGCCTGCATGTCCCCCCTTGCACATAAACATAGGGTCATAAGCAGAGAGAGGAGAAGAGGCGAGTCTCCATCTCCCGTATTTGACTGGATGTTGATTGATTTGGGGAGGAGAGAATTCTCCACTACAACCTTACCCAACCTGGTGTCCTCCCGCTGTGTCAGACTGCAACTCCCATCAGCCCAGCCAGCATGGCACAATGACTGGGGATGGTGGATGCTGTAGTCCAACAAATCTGGCTGGGGCCAGGTTGGGAAATGTTCCAAGTCATAGAATCATAGAACAGTAGGGTTGGGAGGGGCCTACAAGACCATCGAGTCCAACCCCTGTCCAAGCATGTTTGCAAACATTTGGTGTCGCATTTTCCCCAATTTTGATTTATGCATGCGCGGAGTCATGATTCTTTGGGTTGGATGATGTTGGGGGACAGTTTTTCAGGGGGTGTGCTGGGCATTGGTACCCTTGTGGATGAAGTCCAGGACCCCCAAAATGACCACCCAGAGAGCAGCAATTGCAGACCCAAACTCCGTTCTATTCCTGTCGAGTCACGAGGGTGCTATGATTTACATGAGCGTAGGATGCAACCTGCAAGAGTGATATTCTTTTCTTAAAACAGGTCAGCAAAGTTTTGTTGTTCTGACATCAGGCATGCAGAAGCTGTTTTAAAGCGTGGCGTAGCAGTTGGAGGAGAGGGGAGAGAGAAACGTTAGTTGTCCAGTTTTATTTATTTATTTCATTTCTATACCGCCCAATAGCCGGAGCTCTCTGGGTGGTTCACAAAAATTAAAACCAAAGAGCACACAATAAAACAATACAAAATATATAAAACGTTAAAACCACAGTAAACAATACAACCAGAATAAAACCAGAATAAAACCTAGCAGCAATGCAGGGATTTAAAATACAGATTTAAAACAGCAAAGCTAAAAGTCTAAAGAGCTAAAATGTTAAAATGCCTGGGAAAATAAAAAGGTCTTCACCTGGCGCCGGAAAGAATACAATGTAGGTGCCACGCGAACCTCACTAGGGAGTTCATTCACAACTGAATGAATACCTGTAGCTACCTAAAAGCGTCCCCCCCAGGCCATGAAGTCCACAACTGGACTATTTTTTTTTAAAAAAAAATTAAATTCTTTGTCTTGCAACACACACTTCCATACCGGTGGGACTCCGTTGTTAACCTCCAGTGAACAGAGGACACAGCACAGGCTGTCCCAGTACCATCAGAAAGCTAGACACAAAAAGGGGAACAGAGGCCACGGAAGGACAAGGCTCTGCGGTGGTGGTGACCTGCAAGGCCTGTGCCGTGTTTGTTTCCGCGCCCGAGGCCAGCATGGCACACACGCGCAACAGGTGCAGTTGATCACGCTGCTGGAAGAGAAAGGAAGGGGACCGGAGCGGCGACTGCCGACCCTGCGGGGAATAAGGGAAGACGAAGAGCTCTTGGACAGAGCGGTGGACCTGCGGCAGCAAAGCAAAGAGCAGAAGCCAGAAGAGCAACAGCAAGCTGAGGCACAAGAGGAAGGCGCTGAGGCGAGGAAAAATGCCGCGAGGATACTCCTTGGGAAAGGGGGACCGTTAGGAGCAGAAGAGCTAGACGCCGCTCGGCGGCAGTGGAGGCAGTGGAGCTGTGGAGCCGGTCCCAGGTACTTGGGGGTGAGACTGGGGGGCAGCCTGCGGAGGAAGAAGTGCGGGGGACCCCGCAGGAGCGCGAGCAAGAGGCTGAAGGTCAGCCAAGCAGAGGCCCTGAAACCCAGGCCTACGACAACAGGAAGAGAAGAGGGGGAGGAGGGGGAGACTCCTTGCCGCGTGGGATCGAGACCCAAGTATGTCGCGACGACCCGTGGACTCGCCAGGCACTCTGCCTCCCGGGAGGACGGATTAGAGACGCGACTGAAGGGCTGCCTGCGCTCATAAAGCCCACTGACAGGTGTCCCTTTCTTCTCATCCATGCGGGAACAAATGATACCGCCAAGCGGAGCGAGGAAGAAACCACGCCAGACTCTGAAGCTCAGGAACTTTGGGGCCCAGAGAGTTTTCGCATCCATCCTCCCGGTAGTTAGAAGAGGGACAGAGAGGGAAAGGAAATACTCCGGGTGAATGACTGGCTACGAAGGTGGTGCCGGCGCGAGAGATTTGGATTCTGGGACCACGGGCTACACTTCCTGGAAGATGGGCTGTTGGCTAGGGACGGGTTGCGCCTCACAAGCGCTGGGAAGAATGTGCTTGGCCACAGCACGAAGAACGTCATCAGGAGGGCTTTAAACTGAATCCTGCGGGGGAGGGAGACGTAAAGTTGGGGGTAACAGTGGACGTAGGCGCATGCACCGCAACGGAGAGAGCAGCTCCGATAGCGGCCAACAATAGTCTTCAGACACATGTAGGAAGAAAGCCAGACCATGAAGCACACGGTCTTCGATGTCTATACACTAATGCCCAGAGTGTGGGAAACGAGCAGAACAAACTTGAACTCTTAACCCAGGAGGGAAATTACAACTTGATAGGTGGAACTGAGACTCGGTGGGATGACTCTCATGACTGGAATACAGCAACTGAAGGATATAACTTGCTCAAAAAGAACAGGAGGAACAGAAAGGGGGGTGGGGTGGCACTGCATGTGAAAAATACATATCTCTGCACAGAAATACAGGAGGAGGAGCTTGGTAGCCCCATCGAGAGCATCTGGATAAAAATAAATGGAGCAAAGAATAAAAGGAACCTGGTGGTCGGAGTCTACTCCTGGCCACCCAGTCAAGGAGAAGACGAGGCTGAAACTTTTGAAAAGCAAATAGTCAGTGTGTCAAGGAAGCATGATGTAGTAGTAATGGGGGACTTCAATTTCCCTGATACTTGTTCGGAGACAAATTCTGCAAAACATGGCCCCTCCAGGAAATTCCTGACTTGTGTGGCGGATAACTTCCTCCTACAGAAAGTAGAGGAAGGAACCAGAGAATCAGCTATCCCTGACTTGATCCTAACCAACAGAGATGACTTAGTGGGTAAAGTAGCAGTTACAGGAACTCTGGGGGAAAGCGACCATGTTGTACTTGAGTTCTTGGTTCTAAGGGAAGCAAAAGCCGAGTGTAGCCAAATGTGTACCCTGGATTCTAGGAAAGCTGATTTTAATTCACTCAGAACAATGATCAGTAAGGTCCCATGGCCAGCGACTCTAATGAGAAAAGGAGTCCAAGACGGGTGGGAGCTTTTAAAAAAGGAAATTCTCAAGGCACAATTACAAACCATTCCAACCAGAAAAAAGGCAGAAGGCAACAGAAGAAGCCAGCGTGGCTTCCCAAAAAACTTAGAGATGACCTGAAAACAAAAAAGGACACATATAGGAAGTGGAAGGAAGGCCAAGCAACAAAGGAAGAGTCCAGGCAGGTAGCACAGAATTGTGGGGATGGCGTCAGAAAGGCTAAAGCTGAGAACGAGCTGAGGTTAGCGAGGGAGGCTAAAAGCAACAAAAAGGCTTCCTTCAGCAATATGCAAAGTAAAAGACAGAGGAAAGAAATGGTGGTTCAGCTATTAAATAAGGATGGCAAAATGATAACAGATGACAAGGAAAAGGCAGAGGTGCTCAATTCCTACTTTGGCTCAGTCTTCTCCCGAAAGAGGGTCTATGACCCCCCTGGCAAAGGCGAAGTGCAGGCTGAAGGGGCAGGATTGCAGCTTGAGATTGATAGGCATATGGTCAAGGAACACCTAATTACTTTGAATGAGCTCAAATCTCCAGGGCCAGATGAACTGCACCCTAGAGTAATAAAGGAACTGTCAGAAGAACTCTCAGAACCGCTGTCTATTCTCTTTGAGAAATCCTGGAGGACAGGAGAAGTGCCAGAGGACTGGAGGAGGGCTAACGTTGTCCCTATCTTCAAAAAGGGTGAAAGGGAGGAGCCTGGGAACTACAGACCAGTCAGTCTGACATCACTCCCTGGGAAAATTCTGGAGCAGATTCTAAAGCAATCCATCTGTAAGCACCTGGAAAACAATGCCGTGATTCCTCGAAGCCAACTTGGATTTGTCAAGAACAAGTCCTGCCAGACAAATCTGATCTCATTTTTTGATCAAGTCACCTCCCTTGTGGACCGTGGGAATGCTGTGGACATCATATACCTCGACTTCAGCAAGGACAAAGTGCCCCATGATCTCCTGATGAGCAAACGAGCTCCAAGTGGGCTAGGTGGAACAACGATCCGGTGGATCCACTGTTGGCTACAGAATCAGACTCAAAGGGTGCTTCTGAATGGGACCTTCTCAAACTGGGGAGAGGCAGTGAACGGGAAACCGCAGGGCTCAGTCCTGGGCCCAGTGCTCTTCAACCTTTTTATTAATGACTGGGAGGAGGAGGTGCAGGGAATGCTGATCAAATTTGCAGATGACACCAAATTGGGCAGGATAGCTAATACCCTGGAAGACAGAAACAAAATTCCCCCAGGGAAGGAGCCTGGGGGAAGGAGGACCAGCGAGCAGCTGCACCAGGTGGATCCCGAGCCTGCTTCTGCCCCCGCCAAACAGGTACTTAAGGCGGGGCTGCCAGAGGCAGTGCCTCAGCGTCACACTTGGAGTCGCATGGAACAGGACCTGAAGACCCACCTGCCTCTCCAGAGACACCAGCAGCCACAGATACCAGCAGCAAATAGCAGCAGCAGAGGGCAGCAGCTTTAAAGACCAGGGAGAAAGGGGCAAACGTGGACTTTATCTGCTCCTTCTTAGCTGCTGTTCTCTTTCATCTCTTTTATCTTTTATTTTATACTGTTGAACATTTTATACCCTAACATTTTAATATGTGCCTGGGAGGACTACTGGGCAACTCAGGGGGTGGGGGAGGTGCCACCATAACTGTGGTCACGGGCAGGGGGAGGTATGGCGCTGGGGGATCAACAGGCCAGCTGAGGAGAAGAGGGGCTGGACACCTTACAGCTGTCCCCTCTTCTGGTTCTTCCCCCAACCAGATGGCTCCTGGCAGCCTTACCAGTCTGCCCTCGGGTCTGGTGGTGCTGCTGCTGAATGCCAGGTCGGCCCAAAATAAGACCTCCCTCATCCGTGATTTGATTGTGGATGAGGGGGCCGACCTGGTATGTATTACTGAGACCTGGGTGGGGGAACTGGGAGGGGTCACTCTCTCCCAGCTGTGCCCTCCCGGGTACTCGGTGCAGCACCAACACCGACTGGAGGGTCGGGCAGGGGGGGTTGCTGTGGTCTATAGGAATTCAATCTCCCTCTCCAGGCTTCCTGCTCATTCGAGTGCAGATCTTGAGTGTTTGTACCTTGTGTTGGGTACCCGGGACAGATTAGGGATTCTGTTGGTGTACTGCCCACCCCGCTGCCCATCAGACTCCCTGCCTGAGCTGACGGAAGTGGTCTCGGACTTGGTGTTGAGGACCCCCAGGATGATGGTCCTGGGGGATCTCAACTTCCATGCCAAGGCTGCTGTATCTGGGGCGGCTCAGGACTTCATGGCCGCCATGACAACCATGGGGCTGTCCCAACATGTCATCGGCCCAACGCATGTAAAAGGACACACGCTTGATCTGGTTTCCTCGACTGGGCAGGAGGATGGTGACCTGAAAGTGGAGGAATTAACATCCGTCCCTTTGTCATGGTGAGATCACTTCCTGCTGAGGTTTAGACTCCTGGCGGCCTTCCCCCTCCGCAAGGGTGGGGGACCTATTAAAACGGTCCACCCCGGAGGCTGATGGACTCTGATGGATTCCAGAGGGCTCTGGGGGGTTTCCTGCTGGTATGGCTGGTGCTCCTGCCAAAGCCCAGGTCACTCCGTGGAATGCAGAAATGACTCGGGCGGTTGACACGATCGCGCCCAAGCACCCTCTCCCTCTGAGCAGAGCCCAGCCAGCTCCTTGGTATACACTTGGGCTGAGGGCAATGAAGCAAGAGGGCAGACGGCTAGAATGCAGGTGGAGGAAAACTCGTGCAGAGTCTGACCAAACACAGGTAAGAGCCCACTATCGAGCCTGCTCTGTGGCGGTGAGAGTGGCAAAGAGGCAGTTCTTTCCCACCAGCATTGCATCTTCTCAGTGTCGTCCACCGAACTTTTCCGAGTGGTTTGCGGCCTGTTACATTCTGGGCCAGGGAGAGAGACGGTGGAACCCTCGGTGGCACGCTGTGACGAGTTTGCGCGGCACTTTGAGGATAAAGTCGCTCAGATTCGTCATGAATTGGACACCACCATTAATGCAGTTCCGTTGGCAGAGGCGTTCAGAGCACCGTCTGGTCCAGTTTTATTGGATGAGTTTCAGTTACTGAGGCCTGAGGATGCGGACAAGGTGCTTGGCCAAGTCCGATCGACCACTTGTGTGCTTGACCCTTGCCCTTCATGGCTTATTAAATCAAACAAGGAGGGGATGTCTGGCTGGGTCCAGGAGGTTGTAAATTCCTCCTTGAGAGAGGGAGTGGTGCCTGCCGCTTTAAAAGAGGCGGTAGTCAGGCCACTCCTGAAAAAGCCTAACCTGGACCCAGAGGATGTTAACAATTATAGGCCAGTGGCCAACATCCCCTTCCTGGGCAAGGTGCTTGAGCGGGTGGTTGCGGGACAGCTCCAGGCACTCTTGAATGAAACGGATTATCTAGATCCATTTCAATCGGGCTTCAGGCCTGGTTTTGGAGAGGAAACTGCCTTGGTTGCCCTGTGGGATGACCTCTGCTGGGAGAGGGACCCTGTTGATTCTTCTGGACCTCTCAGCGGCTTTCGATACCATCGACCATGGTATCCTTCTGGATAGGTTGTCTGGGTTAGGAGTTGGAGGCACTGCACTACAGTGGTTCCGCTCCTACTTGGATGGCCGATTCCAGAAGGTGGTGCTGGGGGATTATTGCTCTGTGCCATAGCA
This sequence comes from Heloderma suspectum, assembly GCF_057233095.1. Lineage (NCBI taxonomy): Eukaryota > Metazoa > Chordata > Lepidosauria > Squamata > Helodermatidae > Heloderma > Heloderma suspectum. Next base: position 35,437,126 of record NC_139475.1, on the reverse strand, counting down.
ATTGTGCCATGGGGTCCCACAGGGCTCTATTTTATCCCCCATGCTGTTTAACATCTACATGAAACCTCTGGGGGAGGTTATCCAGAGGTGTGGGCTGAGGTGCCATCAATATGCAGATGACACCCAGCTCTACCTCTCTTTCTCATCAAACCCAGGTGAGGCAGTGGCTGTTCTGAATCAGTGCCTGGGCATGGTAACGGACTGGTTGAGGGCCAATAAACTGAAACTCAATCCAGACAAGACGGAGGTGCTGTTAGTGGGTGGTTCGTCTGCCCGGCTAGGTGATGTTCAACCTGTTCTGGAGGGGGTTGCACTCCCCCTAAAGGATCAGGTTCGTAGTTTGGGGGTGCTCCTGGACCCAGAACTGTCACTTGAGGCACAGGTGAACTCAGTGGCACGGAGCACTTTCTATCAGTTTAGGCTTGTATACCAACTGCGCCCTTCTTTGGACAGAGAGAGCCTAGCGACAGTTATCCACGCTCTGATAACTTCTCGTCTGGATTACTGCAATGCGTTATACGTGGGGCTGCCTTTGAAAACGGTCCGGAAACTTCAGCTGGTCCAAAATAGGGCAGCAAGATTGTTAACAGGGACTGGCCTGCGAGCTCATATTACGCCAGTACTTTTCCAGCTGCACTGGCTGGCAGTCCATTTCCGGGCCCAATTCAAAGTGCTGGTGTTAACATTCAAAGCCCTTAACGGCTGGGGGCCAGGTTACCTGAAGGATGGCCTCCTCCCATATGTGCCTGCCCGGACCTTAAGATCATCGTCAGCGGCCCTTCTCCATGAGCCCCTGCCACATACCATTTATCGGACTGAGAGGAGGGCTTTTTCTGCTGTGGCACCCCAGCTCTGGAATGAGCTCCCTGGTGAGGTTCGCCTGGCACCTACATTGTATTCCTTTCGGCGCCAGGTGAAGACCTTTTTATTTTCCCAGGCATTTTAGTATTTTAGCTTTCTAAACTTTTAGCTTTGCTGTTTTAAATCTGTATTTTAAACTCCTGCACCGCTGCTAGGTTTTATTGTGGTTGTATTGTTATATTGTGGTTTTAATGTTCTATATATTTTAAATTGTTTTATTGTGTGCTGTTTGGTTTTAATTTTTGTGAACTGCCCAGAGAGCTTCGGCTATTGGGCGGTATAGAAATAAATAAATAAATAAATAAATATTCAAAGTGATCTTGATAGGCTGGAGCGCTGGGCAGAAAGCAACAGAATGACATTTAATAGTGTCAAGGGCTCCTTGGAGGCCTCTCTCAGTCTACTCCAGTAGCCAAGTCCAGACACAGACAAAGGGATTCTTTTCAATGCTTTATTCCCCTTTTACAACTTAACTCTACTGTTAGCAACTAGATATGAGCAGCAGAGTACCTATGCCCTCAGTTGGAACAGTTGGTCCCCGTTTGAAAGGGAATCACTGACAGACCCTGAATTTATGGGCTAGGGAGAGTCCCTCCCCTTTTCCCTTGGATCCTCTGGGCACAACCGTTGTTTGTGCGCCAACCAGGCACTACACCTCCTTTCCACACTCTCCATTTGGCACCGCTCTCTGTGTTGGCCCTGTTGGCCCTGGGAAAGAGGAGCACGCTCCTCTCCCAGGAGCGACTCCTCTTCCTCAGAATCAGAACTACTCTGGGATTCTATGGGCTCAGTGTCCACCCTGACAAATAGGGATAAATGCCGAGTTTTGCACCCAGGAAAAAGAAACCAAATGCACAGTTACAAGATGGGGGATACGTGGCTCAACAACACTACAAGGAAGAAAGATCTTGGAATTGTTGTCTAACACAAGCTGAATATGAGCCAACCATGTGATGTGGCTGCACAAAAGGCAAATGCTACTTTGGGCTGCATTCATAGAAGCATAGCTTCTGAATCCTGGGAAGTACTAGTTCCCCTCTACTCAGCACTGGTTAGGCCTCATCTGGAGTACTGTGTCCAGTTCTGGGTGCTGCACTTTAAGAAGGATGCAGACAAACTGGAGTGATCTGGGCCCTCCAGATGTGGGTGATCTGGGCCCTCCAGATGTTGGTGGGCTGCAATTCCCATCATCCCCAGGCACCAGAGCCAAAGGTACGGGGGCGGTAGAAGCTGCCTAGCTCTGGTCTAGGGCCACCCCCACCTCACCCCCATCCCCACCCATACACGGACCCCACCCCAAAATTATTGCAGCGAAATGTTCTCCATCACCTTCTGTACCGGGCCAGGAAACCTTTAAAGTTTTCTAGGGTGACTGTTTAAAATGCAGCTAAGCCCGGGACAAAGTAGCTCAGCTTTCCCCAACCTGGAGCCCTCCAGAGGTTTGGGACTACAACTCCCACCCTTCCTGACCCTTGGCCATGCTGGCTGGAGCTAATGGGCACTGAAGTGGAGGGCACCAGGTTGGGGAAGGGTGGATGAGCTGGTTGGGTGACCAGACCCCCGCTGGTCTCTTTCAAACATTCATCTTACGCCAGGCCTTCGTCAGTTTCTCCAGCAAAAGCTGGTCAATTTCAAACTCGCTCGGTGAACATGTGAAAAGGCGAAAATTGGCTTGCGTTTATCTCTAAATCTTTGAGGACAAGAGAACAGAGAGAAAACTAATGGAAGAAAGAGACCCTGAAAGGGCGGGGCTGATTGTAACGGATCCCCCTCCCCTACATAAACACTCGCCCTCCCTCCAGGTTTGCAAACATCCACGTACCATTTATCGGACCGAAATCCTCCCAGGGCTTCGCGTGGGTGTGTTTTGCTGCTTTTGCGACAACCACAACCAAACGTATGCAGCGTTTGCTCTTCTCCTCCTGCGGATCCCGGGGCGGCAGCGGCAGCGGCAGCAGCATCAAAGGCAGGAAAGACGTTGTTACATTGTAGCCATTTTAACGCGGTAGCAGCTGTCGCGAGATCGGAAGTGGGATGGGGGGAGGAGGAAGGGAGGGGTCAGGGTTTTGCACAGGGAAGAAAGGAGGGGAGGGGGGAGACCTGGAGGGCTCCCCCCAGGGGCGCAAGAGGGAGAGCAAAGCGAAGGCAGGAAGCGAGCAAGGCCAAGCCAGCCAGCAGAAGGGAGACATAAGTTGATTTTGCAGCAAGAATATTTGCGGGGTCCTTCGTTGGGCTGTTATAAATACACTTGGTTCAAACATTACAAAGTAGTGTTAGTCTTGCTTAGCAGCACCCCTTTCTTTCTTTCTTTCTTTCTTTCTTTCTCTTTCTTTCTTTCTTTCTTTCTTTCTTTCTTTCTGCAGTTTTTGGGAAACCTAGACCAGAGCTAGGCAGCTTCTACTGCCCCGTACCTTTGGCTCTGGTGCCTGGGGATGATGGGAATTGCAGCCCACCAACATCTGGAGGGCCCAGATCGCCCACCCCTGCCTCTAGACAAAGCACCAAACTCAATCTTGGTTTATCTGTTATCTAAAATGGGGGCGGAGGGTTGATTGTGCCATCCTACCTTGCAAGGTTGTTGTACCCTTAACTCGAAATAAGGCAAAGTGCTTTGACTGCCAAAGAAACCCACCATATATTTACTGAAGGTTCTTGTTGCTTTGTAATAAGGTGGGGGATGCTGGGAGTATTCCAGCACATCTGCTGGGGAAGGCTGAAGTAGCGTGCAGATGCCAGAGGAGTAAGAATAAGATTTCTCTCCTTTTTCTATCAAAGTGGAATAGCAAGCCCATATATCATAGAATCATAGAATAGTAGGGTTGGAAGGGGCCTACAAGGCCATCGCGTCCAACCCCCTGCTCAGTGCAGGAATCCAAGTCAGAGCATCCCTGGCAGGTGGCTGTCCAGCCTCGTCTTGAACGCCTCCAGTGTGGGAGAGCCCACCACCTCCCCAGGTCATGGGTTCCATTGTCTTTCTGCTCTAACAGTCAGGAAGTTTCTCCTGATGTTCAGCCGGAATCTGGCTTCCTGTAGCTTGAGCCCATGATTCCGTGTCCTGCACTCTGGGAGGATTGAGAAGAGGTCCTGGCCTTCCTCTCTGGGACAACCTTGCAAGTACATGAAGAGCGTTCTCCTATCTTCCCTCAGTCTTCTCTTCTCGAGGCCAAACATGCCCAGTCCTTTCAGTCTCTCCTCATAGGGCTTTGTTTCCAGGCCCCTGATCATCTTTGTTGCCCTCCTCTGAACCCTCTCCAGCTTGTCTGCATCCTTCTTAAAGTGCAGCACCCAGAACTGGACACAGTACTCCAGATGAGGCCTAACCAGGGCTGAGTAGAGGGGAACTAGTACTTCCCGGGATTCGGAAGCTATGCTTTTATGAATGCAGCCCAAAGTAGCATTTGCCTTTTGTGCAGCCACATCACATGGTTGGCTCATATTCAGCTTGTGATCGACAACAATTCCAAGATCCTTCTCGCTTTTAGTGTGGTTGAGCCACGTATCCCCCATCTTGTAACTGTGCATATGGTTTCTTTTCCTAGGTGCAGAACTTGGCATTTATCCCTATTAAATGTCATTCTGTTGTTTTCTGCCCAGCGCTTCAGCCTATCAAGATCACTTTGAATTTTGTTTCTGTCTTCCAGGGTATTAGCTATCCCTCCCAATTTTGTGTCATCTGCAAATCTGATCAGCATTCCCTGCACCTCCTCCTCCAAGTCACTAATAAAAACGTTGAAGAGCACTGGGCCCAGGACTGAGCCCTGCGGTAGCCCGCTCATTACCTCTCCCCAGTTTGAGAAGGTCCCATTGAGAAGCACTCTTTGAGTCCGATTCTGTAGCCAACTGTGGATCCACTGGATCGTTGTTTCCTCTAGCCCACTTGGAGCTCGTTTGCTCAGCAGGATATCATGGGGCACTTTGTCGAAAGCTTTGCTGAAGTCGAGGTATATGATGTCCACAGCATTCCCACAGGCCACAACGGAGGTGACTTGATCAAAAAATGAGATCAGGTTCGTCTGGCAGGACTTGTTCTTGACAAATCCATGTTGGCTTCGATGAATCACTGCATTGTTGTCAAGGTGCTTCCAGATGGATTGCTTTATGATCTGCTCCAGAATTTTCCCAGGGATTGATGTCAGACTGACTGGTCTGTAGTTCCCAGGTTCCTCCTTTTTACCCTTTTTGAAGATAGGGACCACATTAGCCCTCCTCCACTCATCTGGCACTTCCCCCGTCCTCCATGATTTCTCAAAGAGAATAGACAGCGGTTCTGAGAGTTCTTCTGCCAGTTCCTCTATTACTCTAGGGTGCAGTTCATCTGGCCCTGGAGATTTGAGCTCATTCAAAGTAGTTAGGTGTTCCTTGACCACATGTCTATCGATCTCAAGCTGCAATCCTGCCCCTTCAGCCTGTACTTCGCCTTTGCCAGGGGGGTCATAGACCCTCTTTTGGGAGAAGACTGAGCCAAAGTTGGAATTGAGCACCTCTGCCTTTTCTTGATCATCTGTTATTGTTTTGCCATCCTTGTTTAATAGCTGAACCACCATTTCTTTCCTGTGTCTTTTACTTTGCACGTAGTTGAAGAAAGCCATTTTGTTGCTTTTAGCCTCCCTCACTAACCTCAGCTCATTCTCAGCTTTAGCCTTCCTGACGCCATCCCTGCAATTCTGTGCTACCTGCCTGGACTCTTTCTTTGTTGCTTGGCCTTCCTTCCACTTCCTATGTGTGTCCTTTTTTGTTTTGAGGTCATCTCTAAGCTTTTGGGGAAGCCACACTGGCTTCTTCTGTTGCCTTCTGCCTTTCTTCTTGTTGGAATTGTTTGTAATTGTGCCTTGAGAATTTCCTCTTTTAAAAATTCCCACCCATCTTGGACTGTTTTCTCGTTAGAGTCGCTTGCCATGGGACCTTACTGATCATTGTTCTGAGTTTATTAAAACAGGCCTAAAATCCAGGGTACACGTTTGACTACACTCAGTTTTTGCTTCCCTTAGAACCAAGAACTCAAGTACAACATGGTTGCTTTCCCCCAGAATTCCTATAACTGCTACTTAGAATCATAGAATAGTAGGGTTGGAAGGGGCCTACAAGGCCATCGAGTCCAACCCCCTGCTCAATGCAGGAAACCAAGTCAGAGCATCCCTGACAGATGGCTGTCCAGCCTCATCTTGAATGCCTCCAGTGTGGGAGAGCCCACCGTCTGCCCAGGTCATGGGTCCCATTGTCGTATTGCTCTAATGGTCAGGACGTTTTTCCTGATGTTCAGCTGGAATCTGGCTTCCTGTCACTTGAGCCCATGATTCTGTGTCCTGCACTCTGGGATGATGGAGAAGAGATCCTGGCCTTCTTCTCTCTGACAACCTTCCAAGTACTTGAAAAGTGCTATCATATCTCCCCTCAGTCTTCTCTTCTCAAAGCTAAACATGCCCAGTTCTTTCAATCTCTCCTCATAGGGCCTTGTTTCCAGGCCCCTGATCATCTTTGGTGCCCTCCTCTGAACCCTCTCCAGTTTGTCTGCATCCTTCTTAAAGTGTGGTGCCCAGAACTGGACACAGTACTCCAGATGAGGCCTAACCAGTGCTGCGTAGAGGGGAACTAGTACTTCCCAGGATTTGGAAGCTATGCTTCTATGAATGCAGCCCAAAAGTGCATTGGCCTTTTTTGCAGCCACATCACATTGTTGGCTCATATTCAGCTTGTGATCGACAACAATTCCAAGATCTTTCTCGCTTGTAGTGTTGTTGAGCCAAGTATCCCCCATCTTGTAACTGTGCATTTGGTTTCTTCTTCCTAGGTGCAGAACTTGGCATTTATCCCTATTAAATGTCATTCTGTTGTTTTCTGCCCAGCACTCCAGTCTATCCAGATCACTTTGAATTTTGTTTCTGTCTTCCAAAGTATTAGCTATCCCGCCCAATTTTGTATCATCTGCAAATTTGATCAGCATTCCCTGCACCTCCTCCTCCAAGTCATTCATAAAAATGTTTAAGAGCACTGGGCCCAGGACTGAGCCCTGCGGTACCCCACTCATTACCTCTCCCCAGCTTGAGAAGGTCCCATTCAGAAGCACTCTTTGAGTCTGATTCTGTAGCCAACAGTGGATCCACCGGATCGTTGTTTCCTCTAGCCCACTTGGAGCTCATTTGCTCAGCAGGATATCATGGGGCACTTTGTCAAAAGCTTTGCTGAAGTCGAGGTATATGATGTCCACAGCATTCCCACAGGCCACAACGGAGGTGACTTGATCAAAAAATGAGATCAGGTTCGTCTGGCAGGACTTGTTCTTGACAAAGCCATGTTGGCTTCAAGTCATTACTGCATTGTTTTCCAGGTGCTTCCAGATGGATTGCTTTATCATCTGCTCCAGAATTTTCCCAGGGATTGATGTCAGACTGCCTGGTCTGTAGTTCCCAGGTTCCTCCTTTTTACCCTTTTTGAAGGCAGGGACAACGTTAGCCCTCCTCCAGTCCTCTGGCACTTCCCCCGTCCTCCATGATTTCTCAAAGACAATAGACAGCGGTTCTGAGAGTTCTTTTGCCAGTTCCTTTATTACTCTAGGATGCAGTTCATCTGGCCCTGGAGATTTGAACTCATTCCAAGTAATGAGGTGTTCCAGTAACTTGATCCACTAAGTCATCTCTGTTGGTTAGGATCAAGTCAAGGATAGCCGATCCTCTAGTTCCTTCCTCTACTTTCTGTAGGAGGATGTTATCTGCCACACAAGTCAGGAATTTCCTGGAGGGGCCATGTTTTGCAGAATTTGTCTCCCAACAAATACCGGGGAACTTGAAGTCCCCCATTACGACTGCATCATACTTCCTTGAAACCTTGGCTATTCGCTTTTCAAAAGTTTCATCTTTGTCTTTGGGTGGCCGGTAGTAGACTTCGACCACCAGGTTCCTTTTATTCTTTGCTCCATTTATTTTTATCCAGATGCTCTCTATGGGGCTACCAAGCTCCTCCTCCTGTATTTCTGTGCAGAGATATGTATTTTTCACATACAGTGCCACCCCACCTCCCTTTCCTGTTCTTTTTGAACAAGTTATATCCTTCAGTTGCTGTATTCCAGTCATGAGAGTCATCCCACCAAATCTCAGTTACACCTAACAAGTCATAATTTCCCTCCTGTATTAAGAGGTCAAGTTAGTTCTGTTTGTTTCCCATACTCTGGGCAGTAGTATATAGACATCGAAGACCGTGTGCTTCATGGTCTGGCTTTCTTCCTACATGTGTCTGAAGACTATTATTGGGCGCTATCGGAGCTGTTCTCTCCGTTGCAGTGCATGAGCCTTCATCCACTGTTACCCCCAACATTACATCTCTCTTCCCCGTAGGATTCAGTTTAAAGCCCTCCTGATGAAGTTTTTCATGCTGTGGCCAAACACATTCTTCCCATCCTTTGTGAGGTGCAACCCTTCCCTTGCCAACAGCCCATCTTCCAGGAAGTGTAGCCCATGGTCCTAGAATCCAAATCTCTCTCGTCGGCACTACCTTCATAGCCAGGTGAATGCTGGGAGTTGTAGGACTGTTTCTTGTTTAAACATGTGTAAGATTGTAGGAACTGTCGAAACTGTTGGAAAGTCTGGTGTGACTTATAGCAGAGTTGCTTTATATAAAGCATGGGAACAGAGCATCCAGTACTAGAGGGAATAGATGTAGTCTAGAAGAAATGCAGATCAACTTACTTTATTACTGCCTTTATACACATTGTCAAGGAAGGCCATCTAACCATTTAACTATAAGCACCCCCTAAAGCTGTGTGTGTGTGTGTGTGTGTGTGTGAGTGGTAAGCAAGCCAAGGCACGAGATATGGTTACTTGCTTCCTGCATGGAAAGTGTCAGGGTGGACAATGAGCCCATAGAACCTCAGAGCAGTTCTGATTCTGAGGAGGAACAGCCGTCCATGGGAGAGGAGCACGCTCATCCCTCCCAGGCCCTGCAGCTGACAGAGATTCCTCCTGCCGGCATTCCAGAGATAGATAGCGGTCCTGGGAGTGAAAGAGCATGGGAGGAGGGCTGGCTGGATGCTCGACGCAGAGAGCAAAGAGCGACGAGCTATGGAGGGCACAGAAAGGAGGCGTAGCGCCCGTTTGGCACGCAAGCAACGGTCGCGTCCAGAGGACCCAAGGGAAAAGGGGAGGGACTCTCCCTAGCCCATAAGTCCAGGGTCTGCAAGTGATTCTCCTTCAAACGGGGACCAACTGTTTCCAACCCGGGGCATAGGTCACTCTGCTGTTCATAGCTTAGTCGCTGGTGATAGAGTTATTAAGTTGTAAAAGGAATAATCCCTTGAAAAGAATCCTTTGTCTATGTCTGGAGTTGGCTACTGGAGTAGACTGAAAGAGGCCGGCTAGGGACTCCTGACAGAAAGCACACATTGTTGCTTGCTGCAGAGGCAAAATAGAGGAAGAACAGGAAGGGGAGGGAGCAGGAGAAAGGAACTGACATCAAGCTACAGGACCACAAAGGGGGATTAACTAGATTGATGTGACACATTCTCTATCGCCCCCTAGTGTCTGGAAGCATGTGGAACTGTTCCTTATCATTCCCATTCTCAGTTCTGCAATCTCCTGGATCTATGAGACGTCTTTTCTCTTGCAGATGCTGGCCAGCGTTTTTGTTCAATACCTTGGTGAGTATATCTGCAGTCATGTTTTCCATGGGACAACAGCGTAACTCAGTAAGCTGTCGTAGATCCTTTATTATATGCTGTTTAACATCAATGTGTTTGGTGCATGCACTGTTTTTCTCTGATAGAGAGAACCTTATGCAACTTTGGTGGTCCTGAATAATCTGTACAGGTGTGGGCCTGTCAACTCCCAAGTCCTTAAGAGCCATAAAATTTCTCCGCATGCTTCTGCAGCTGATACATATCCAGTTTCAGTCAATGAGTGGACAACAGTGGCCTGTCTGTGGCTTGCCCAACTCACAGCTCTGCCCCACAGGAAAAATATGTGCATCTGCAATCCGAAATGCCCTCAGACCAATCTGAAGTGTATCCTTCTAGTTTAGGGCTACTGGTGGCTGGCAGTCTTAGTTTTAAGCGTGCAGCCCCCTTCAGTTATATTGCCACCCTTTTGATGGCAATCGAATCTCTTTTGCTTGGTGAGCTGGTTTTACTGCATAGTATGCCTACTGCCCCCTTCATGGATCACTGCCTTGTTGTGGCGAAGGGGCTTGCGTAACTCAGTGAAGCCATAAGCTATGCCATGCAGGGCCACCCAAGATGGACAGGTCATGGTGGAGAGTTCTGACAAAATGTGGCCCACTGGAGAAGGAAATGGCAACCCACTCCAGGATTCCTGCCAAGAGAACCCCATGGAACGTATCACAAAGCTAGAAGAGATGACGCCGGAAGATGAGCCCCTCAGGTCAGAAGGTGTCCAGTATACTACTGGGGAAGAGCAGAGGGAATTTCCAAGTAGCACCAGAAAGAGCGAAGCGGCTGGGCCAAAGCCGAAAGGACACTCAGCTGTGGATGTGTCTGGTGGTGAAAAGAAAGTCCGATGCTGTAAAGAACAGTATTGTTTAGGAACCTGGAATGTCAGATCAATGAATCAAGTTAAGCTGGAGGTGGTCAAGCATGAGATGGCAAGATTGAACATTGACACCTTGGGAAGCAGGGAACTAAAATGGACAGGCATGGGCAAATTTAATTCAGGTGATGATTATATCTACTACTGTGGGCAAGAATCCCTTAGAAGAAATGGGGTAGCATTCATAGTCAACAAAAGGGTGGGAAAAGCAGTACTGGGGTACAATCTCAAAAACGATAGAATGATCTCAGTACAAATCCAAGGCAAACCATTCAACATCACAGTAATTCAAGTCTATGCCCCAACCACTGAGGCCGAAGAAGCTGAGGTTGATCGGTTCTATGAAGACCTACAACACCTTCTAGAACTAACACCAAAAAAAGATGTCCTCTTCATCACAGGGGATTGGAATGTTAAAGTAGGAAGTCAAGAAATCACCGGGATAACAGGCAGGCATGGCCTTGGTGTACAAAATGAAGCAGGTCAAAGGCTAATAGAGTTTTGGCAAGAGAACACGCTGATCATAGCAAACACTCTTTTCCAACAGCACAAGAGGCGACTCTACACATGGACATCACCAGATGGTCAATATCGAAATCAGATTGATTATGTCCTTTGCAGCCAAAGATGGAGAAGCTCCATACAGTCAGTCAAAACAAGACCTGGAGCTGACTGTGGCTCAGATCATGAGCTGTTTCTTGCAAAATTTCAGCTTAAATTGAAGAACGTAGGGAAAACCACTAAACCATTCAGGTATATCCCTTATGAATATACAGTGGAGGTGAGGAATAGATTTCAGGGATTATACCTGATAGACAGAGTGCCTGAGGAAATATGGACGGAGGTCCGTAACATTGTTCAGGAGGCAGCAACGAAATCCATCCCAAAGAAAAAGAAATGCAAGAAAGCCAAGTGGCTGTCTGATGAGGCTTTACAAGTAGCTGAGGAAAGAAGGGAAGCGAAGAGCAAGGGAGAAAGGGGAAGATATACCCAACTGAATGCAGAGTTCCAGAGAATAGCAAGGAGAGACAAGAAGGCCTTCTTAAACGAACAATGCAAAGAAATCGAGGAAAACAACAGAATGGGAAAGACTAGAGATCTCTTCAAGAAAATCGGGGATCTCAAGGGAATGTTTTGTGCAAAGACGGGCATGATAAAGGACAAAGAAGGCAGGGACCTAAGAGAAGCAGATGAGATTAAGAAGAGGTGGCAAGAATACACAGAAGAACTATACAGGAATGATCTGAATGTCCCTGATAGCCATGAGAGTGCGGTCACTGAACTTGAGCCGGACATCCTCGAGAGTGAAGTCAAGTGGGCCTTAGGAAGCATTACTAACAACAAAGCTAGTGGAGATGACAGTATTCCAGCTGAGCTATTTAAAATCCTAAATGCCAACACATTTGGAACACTCAACAGTAGCCACAAGACTGGAAAAGGTCAGTTTACATTCCAATTCCAAAGAAGGGCAACGCCAAAGAGTGTTCAAACTACCGCACAATTGCGCTCATTTCACATGCCAGCAAGGTTATGCTCAAGATCCTACAAGCTAGGCTTTAGCAGTATGCGAACCCAGAACTACCGGAAGTACAAGCTGGGTTTCGAAGAGGCAGAGGAACTAGAGATCAAATCGCCAACTTTCGCTGGATCATGGAGAAAGCGAGAGAATTCCAGAAAAACGTCTATTTCTGCTTCACTGACTACGCTAAAGCCTTTGATTGTGTGGATCACAACAAACTCTGGCAAATTCTGAAAGAGATGGGCGTACTAGACCACCTTACCTGTCTCCTGAGAAACCTGTACGAGGGTCAAGAAGCAACTGTAAGAACCAGACATGGAACAACCGATTGGTTCCAGATTGGGAAAGGAGTACGACAAGGCTGCATACTGTCGCCCTGCTTATTTAACTTATATGCAGAGTACATCATGAGAAACGCCAGGTTGGATGAATCACAGGTCGGAATTAAGATTGCCGGGAGAATTATCAACAACCTCAGATACGCAGATGATACCACCCTAGTGGCAGAAAGCGAAGAGGATCTAAAGAGCCTCTTGTTGAGGGTGAAAGTGGAGAGTGCAAAAGCTGGTTTGAAACTCGACATTAAAAAAACTAAGATCGTGGCATCTGGCCCCATCACTTCCTGGCATATGGAAGGGGAAGGAATGGAAGCAGTGACAGATTTTACTTTCTTGGGCTCCAAGATCACCGCAGATGGTGACTGGAGCCATGAAATTAGAAGACGCTTGCTCCTTGGGAGGAAAGCTATGGCCAACCTAGACAGCATAGTAAGAAGCAGAGACATCACCTTGCCGACAAAGGTCCGTCTAATCAAAGCTATGGTTTTCCCAGTAGCAACGTATGGCTGTGAGAGCTGGACTACAAGGAAGGCTGAGTGCTGAAGAATTGATGCCTTCGAACTGTGGTGCTGGAGAAGACTCTTACGGGTCCCCTGGACTGCAAGGAGGTCAAATCAGTCCATCCTAAAGGAAATCAACCCTGAGTGCTCATTGGAAGGACAGATACTGAAGCTGAAGCTCCAATATTTTGGCCACCTAATGCGAAGAGAAAAGTCCCTGGAAAAGACCCTGATGCTGGGAAAGACTGAAGGCAAAAGGAGAAGGGGGCGGCAGAGGATGAGATGGCTGGATAGCATCACCGATGCAATGAATATGGACTTGAGCACGCTCCGGGAGAGAGCGCAGGACAGGAAGGCCTGGCGTGCTGTGGTCCATGGGGTCACGAAGAGTCGGACACGACTGAACAACAACAAAGGGCCTGCTGGTGCTGCTCTCCTCCCCTTCTCTCGGGGCTGCCTCACCGGACCCCCTGCAGATCTGGCAACGGTGGCCCCCTGGGGGTTTGGGGCTGGGCCCAGGCCTCAGCGGGCTCCTGCCTGACCTCCCTCCTGGGGCTGTCCCAGCCCCTGTACTCACCATTGGGGCCCTGATGCCTTCCTCATCCTCTCAGGGCTGCCTGGTCCCATTGGCCGTCTCCTGTTGTGGGGGGCAGCTGGCCTCCCCTCTTCTCAGAGCTACTCTACCCGCCTGCCTGGAGATCCGGCGGGAGGGGCCCCCTTGGGGATGGGTGTTGGGGCCAGACCTCGGGGGGCTCCCTCAGGGGGCTGCCCAACCGGCTCTTGCACTTCCGCATGGGGTTTCCCCTGTGTCCTCAGAGGGCTCCCAGGACTGTCCCACGGGCTGTCCATGGGGGGGCTGCCCCACCAGTCGTTTCCCTCTGGACAGGCCCTTGGGGGGCACCCTGGCTGCTCCCTGGAGGAGGCAGAGAGGGCGGGGGTGGCCAGCGCTCGGCACCCTCGTCCTCCTGTGGGGGGCTGCCACACCCAGGTTACCACGAAAACCGTCTTACATTTCCCGGTTGGGTCCTGCAGAGGACAAGACCATAGAGGGAGCAGCTAGAGCGACGCCTCCTGTACTCCTCGTCTTCCACTATGTGGCATTCCTTTAAACTTGGCTTCCAAAGAGAAAATGTATTATAGTTTATAGAGCTTTCCTAGGTGCTGTAAGCAGAGTTTATAAAAGAATGTGACTGCATAGGGAGGATCGACCATAGAGATGAATGGAGATAGTCGCCTCCAACCCATCTAAGGGAACTTGTTTTTTGCCCCCTCTCTGCATAGAGATAGATAAAGGTGTAGAGTCCCACATGATGCTCATCCTAATAGACACTTCCGGGCCATTGAATTCTTCCCTGACCCCCCAATTTGTCCTCATTCAGCATGCTGGGAGTTGTAGTCCAACACATGTGGGTTGTGGTGAAGTTTACTCTAGAGCAGCCTTTCCCCAAACCTGTAGGTGCCCTACAGATGTGTTGGACTGCAACTTCTATCATCCCCAGCCAGCCATGCTGAAAAGACATCAAATGCTCATTAGCCAATCACATCATCTGTCCCCCCTTTCAAAGCACTTTGAAACACACAATGACATCCCCCCCACCCCCAGTGATGAGTCCTCCCACAGAGTGGGACTGTACCATTCAGGGAAAGAACACTCCATTAAGAGCAAGGTATTTTCTTACACATAGAGAGAACATTAACAAATCAAGGGGGAAAAATTCACTATCCATTGAATGTGTTCATTTTCAACATGCAAGTATGTGGCTTTTTATTTTTATTTTTGTTACAACGGTGGAGGATTCAGTACAGATTTCTGGGTCGAAGCGTCAGGCTTCCAACCAGGGTTTAAATCCCACCCCCATCTGGCCATTTCCCCCTAATACTCACTGGGTTGCCTTGGGCTGGTCACTTTCTTTCAGCTTCACAGGGTCATGGGGAGGATAAAATGGGTTGCGCTGAGGAAGGCTGGGCCACAAATGAAGAATTATTAGCAGTGCAATCGTCTGCATGTTTAGATAGAAAAAGATCCTACAACTCCCAGTCGATGGAAAACTTTGCTGCAACAATTTTGCGGTGGGGTCCGTGTGTGTGGGGTTTTTTGGCAGGGAGGGCTTGGCCCTAGACCAGGGGTGGGCAGCTTATGGCCCTGCAGATGTTGGACATCAACTTCCACCATCCTTGTACTTTTGGCTCTGGTGTCTGGGGATGATGGGAGTTGCAGCCCACCAACATCTGGAGGGCCCAGATTGCTCACCCCTGCCTTAGACAAAGCACTAAACTCAACCTTGGTTCGTCTTTTATCTAAAATGGGGGCAGAGGGTTGATTGTGCCATCTTTCTTTGCTAGGGTGTTAGACACTTGACTCAAAATGAGACAAAGTGCTTCAGACAACAAAGAAATGCAACGTATATTTTTGAATGAAGGTTCTTGTTGCTCTGTAACAAGGTAGGGGATGCTGGGAGTTGTAGTCCATCACATATGGCGGGTGCCAGGTTAGGGAAGGCTGGACTAGCCTACCTTGTGGAACTGGCATAAGGATAATTGAGAGAAGTGGGGTGCTTTGACCAAGGAGAGCCATGGCATTACACCAGACACAGCTGTTGATGCTGGATGAGATGGCCCCGTGGTCTGATTCAGCACAGCTGTTCTCATGTTCTTAGAGCCAAAACAACATTGATCCAACCACACAGCTACTTAACAAAAGAGCTGCGAGAACAGGGAGTGGGATCGCCTCTTGCCCTGGCCCTGCTCACCACACGAGGTGGGGTAATTGCACACCCATAACATGGATGGTGGCTCCCTTTAAAGCCACCTTGCCCAACTGGGTGCCCTCCAGGTGTGACAAAGTACAACTCCCAGCATCCCACAGTCCACCCTGGCTGGCAGATGAGTCAGACTATGATTCCCAGCAGGCAGACCCAGCAGACTACAACTCCCAGCATTCAGTCTGGCGCATCTGCAAGCCAGCGATTGCAGTAAAAGTCCAAAACTGGACTTGGAGGTCCGTGCCCAGCTGCCCTCCAATTAAGCTGGACTTAATCGATTAAGCTGGACTTAATCGAGTTGGGCAAGATCCAACTCGAGTGTCTTCGTGTACAACGAAGGCACCTCTGTCAAGCCAGAGGCAGCACAGATCAACACTCCCCGGGTTACATTTATAATCATAGGCTAAATAAGTGACATCAGTCAAGCCCAGCGCGCTGTCTGCTCCTTGTCAACTGAACTTTTACTGAACCACCACCCCCGGCTTCTTCCCTGAGAGTTTTTACAACTTTCCCAGGATTTATGACCCAATTATTTTGGAAGCACGGTGATTCATAGGTGTGGGGTGAGTTGCTGTGCCAACAACATAACCTATCTCTGCTGTCCTAGCAGTTTCCCCTTTAGTATGGAAGAAACTGAGAGAGCAGTTTTAGGCCTTTGAGGAGTGCCACGTAGGCACGAAGAAGCCAAGACGACATGGCTTTGCCTTGGTTATTCTGCACATTCCCTCATTTGATCCAATAGGAGCTGAATTCTTTATACTGGATCACCTAGAGAGTGCCATCAGCCCACTGCTTCAGCGGTTCTTTCCGATTTTCTACCTCTTCCTATGGCAAGCCTTGATACGTAGCACGAAATTGCTGGCTAACTTGTCTTCTTATACAAGACGTGAAGCACGCAAAAATGCAGGGTAAGAACGATACCACAAATAGAATGCCCAACACAACGAGAAAGCCTTGCCTCAACCAGGCGAGGTTTGGGAGCCATCTGGGTAGCCAGTCTACAGGATTCCATTCTTTCCAGGCTTGTACAGGTACATGTGCTACTTCCCTAATGTCTGCTGCCCACTGTTTTACAGTTTTCCCATCTCATCCATCTTTCGACAACAGCCAGACCAATGAAGTTTCCCACACAGGCCGCCCTCAGCTGCCAGCAGATAGTCTAAACCCATTCTGTTCCGGATGATGGCTTCCCGCATTTGAGTCATCTGAGTAGCAACCAGGCCCAAGGCATCTGCAGCATGACTGGCAAACACTTCAACTACTGCCATAAGTCTCCTGGTGAGAGATGTCAAATCTCATGCTACTGTACTGGGCTCAAAGACAGCTGGACTTACCCCCAAACGGTCCATCTTTACGGCTGCTATTAAAACGGAATGTTCCCAATGTAGGAATGACAGACCACCAGGTGTGAGCATTTGGAAGCCCCAAATCCTTCCAAGTGCTGTTATCTGACTTCAAGGGAACCAGGGGGTTGCCAAGTTAGCTGCGCTCCAAGGTTTGGCCTCCCAGGGCATTGAAGCCGAGGTAGCCGTAGAGGCCGCCAAACGCATCCAACAGTCTGAAAGAGCAAAGGTTTGTTGGATGCTCTGAGTGATACCCAGAACGCTACTTGGGGAAGGATCAGTCTGCAATACTGGCTCTCGAGGGCTACCGATACAAGAAGATAGAAGGCAGATGAAAACAACACGTCCAAACGTTCTGCCAGTGCAAGCTCTTCTCCAACATGCACGCCGTAATGCTTACCCTGCTAGCAACCCAAATCCAACAATTGCCCAGTATCCCCACATAGGATCGATTTTTATTACTTTCTTTTGATTTTAAGTTTTAAAGGTTGATCCCGCTGGTCATAATGTTCGATCACCCACTGAGGTTGTGGGTGGACCCTCAGATAGTCTGGCAGAGCTGACCGAGCCCCGTCAGACGGTGGGGCGTGTGCAGCTTCCCAGTGGTTCGCTGCATGTGTGAGTTGTGAAAAGTCAGACAGGTCAGTACTTGTGTGATGAGCCCGTTCCTCCTCTGCTTCTGGCCTTGCTTTGTCCACAGGGTCCAGAGAAAGGCTAGCGGTGCTGTTCCCCTGCTGCGCGTGGTCCTCACCTTCACGCCCTGCTGCGAGTGCAGGATCAGAAGAGCCTTTTGACGGACCCCTGGTGCAATGGGCGCAGTGGATCCAAGTGGGCTTCCCTTTCACCTTTACTGCTGTGTGAGCGGTCAGCAACTCAAGATGGGGACCGGTCCAGCGTTCTTGGGGGCCTTCGGCTGCCCATGCGCGAATGTAGACCTCATCTCCGGGTAGGAATGGATGGGCTGGCACATCAAGGGGCAGTGGTTGCGCGTCGCCCACGCGTCTGTGGATACGCTGGAACTGGCCCTGCAGCTGAACAATATCAGCAGTTAAGTCTTCATCCCCTCCTAGCAGTGTAACCTGAGGAACAGCCCATCCTCGGCCAATCGGTGGAGGCCTTCCAAATGAAACCTCATAAGGAGACAGAGCGATGGGCTGTCGTGGGGTGGTCCTTACTGATAGTAGGGCTGGAGGAAGTGCAGTAGGGTGAGGTGGGAGTTTTGCAGATCCTAGCCAGCCTCCTTTTGAGAGTGTGTCAGGAGCACCCTAGCATCTAGCAAGCCCCCCTCCCGCACTCTCTCACTGCCAGGGTTGCTATCTATCCCAGGAATGCTGGCAGGAGGAGTCTCTGCCAGCTGCTGTGCTTGTGAGAGATGAGCGAGCTCCTCTCCCACGGATTGCTGATCCTCCTCAGAATCAGAACTGCTCTGGGGTTCTATGGGCTCAGTTCCCACCCTGACACCTGGCGCTCATTCTTTCTACTTGCCCAGCGCTTTGGGGGCGGTAGGGGGTGTGGAGATGCCAGGTGACCCCTAAGCACTTTGAGAGGGCCTGTGTTAGTGCAGCGGTGAAATGTGACCCCAGATCTGAGAACACACGCCGAGGCGGGCCAAATCTCGGGACAATGTCCTTCATCAAATGTTTCCCCACCTCTAGGGCTGTGGCTTTCCTGCAGGGGAAAGCCTCCGCCCATCCCGATCATTCATCTACAATGACTAGCAGCCACTGGAACCCTTGTGTTTCGGGCAAATGAGCGAAATCAATCTGGACGGATTCAAATGGCCGTTGTTGAAGGACAAAGGTGTGTCCTTCAGATCCTCTCTAGGCATTCGCACTTCACGAATAACTGCTTTACAGTCATGCGGGAGATCTGGATCTTGCTCAGGCATAAGAGTTGCGGGGTTTAACACGGTACACCGTGAAATAGTTAATTCCGGGGTTTGGAGCAACAAAGTCTCGTATTTGGTATAACGGGCGTTGGAAAAATGCTGGGTATTCTGCTGGGTTAACAAAGCATGGGGCAACCAGAGTAATACCCTACTGGCCTCCTATGAGGTCCAGAATTTTGAGAGAGCACCCCAGAAGCTACACCACATTTCTCATGTACAAACAGAATAGAAGGGTTAGTATAATCCGGGAGACCTAAAGCTGGAGCGGATACAAGGGAGTCTTCACTTGTTCCCAAGCCTGGGAGTCAAGCCTCGTCCACTCACACTCTTCTGGGGCTGCAGCCTTTGTCTTCTCTAACCATGGCTTCACAATTTCAGAGAAGCCAGGGATCCGAGCTCTGCAATACCCCAACATGCCCAACGGGGCTCTGACCTGGGTTTTGGTAGAGGGGGCATTCATTTTTGTCATTGCATGCACACGTTTGCAAGACAACTTTCTGGTTGCACAAGACAGAATGTGTCCCAGATATTCAACCTCAGACTTACACCACTGCAACTTCCTCTTTGCATTGTGATGTCCTCTTTCGCCTAGGGCGTTAGCCAATATGACCGAATCAATTTTGCAACCTTCCACTGAGCATGCACGGAGTAAAATATCAGGGCTAACACTGTATACACACGTGCACTTGCAGGGGTGCTGCACATTATGGTGGCGGGATTCGGGACAACGTTATGTCCTGGGATCACAAATGTATTGATTAGCCTGAGGTCTTGCACCATGCAGTAACTGGGGGGCTGTCCTGGCTCCACCCTCCTTTTGACAGCCAGAATTGGGGTGTTACAGGGCGAAGAACATTGCACTGAGACACCTTGTTTTAAGGGTTTTTCAATTAGTTTCCCAACGCATTCTCCGGCTTCCAATGACATGGGATATTGCGTCACCCGTGGGGGGGCCATGTCAGTACGGACGGTAATTTTTGCAGGAGCGGCAGAGTTTAGCAGACCAACTTCAGCCGAATCTTCCGCCCAGTACTCAGATGGCAGCCCTCTGAGCTCCTCCGGCAGATCTGTGTCTGTTGGGGGACTGGCCTCCTCCAAAAAAAGCCATGACATTGGAAGAAGGCAGGGTGACATAGAGCCCATCTCGGCTGCAACTAACAGAAGCATTTAACTTTGCCAGCAGGTCCCTTCCCAAGAGGTTCACTGGGCTTTTTGACATCATCAGGAAGGAATGATCTGATGCAAAAGGACCAATTTTAACCGTAACTGGTTGACTCAAGGGAACGGTGGATAATTTCCCATCGATTCCCATGACACTTTTTCCGGAACCAGGAAGGGGCAAGGTGATTTTATTCAGCATGTTTTTTGCAGCACCAGTGTTAAGAAGAGTCATAAGGTTTCCCATTTACGTTAAGGGTCAGAAAAGATTTTGCCAATTTCAATTTCCAGCTGTTTGGGGTTTGACTCTCACTCTCGCTACCAACCAACTCTAGACCTCCTTCTAACCGTCATTCCGACGTTCCAACACTTTCTGCTCCCTGCTACGTGGCGGGCCCTTGCCCCTGCCCAGTCCACTGACCTTCTTGCCTTTGATTCCCCTTCTGGGGACACTCATTTTTCCAATGACCAGGTTGCTTGCAATAATGGCACACGTCCCGGCTATACCCACCTCTCTGTCCTCCCTCATTTGTCCCTTCACTTGCTCCTCTGCCATGTCCTCCCTGACCACGTCCACAACCAAACTCCCGTCCTCTCCCTCGGCCACGCCCCGGGAACCCTGTTCCCATAATGGCTGCCGCCAACAACTTTGCCTCTAACTCTTTCTCAGAACCTCCTTCCGTTCCTTCTGCTCCTTCTCCTCCCTTCCATCAAACACATGCTTTGCTATTGCCAACATCTTTGCCACACTATTTTCCTGCCACCCTGGCTGGTGTTCCCTGAAATACTTTTGAATATCAGGAGCGGCCTGCTCCACAAACATACCTACTATCAGGGCAGCATGCCTTGCCTCATCAGGGTCAATGCCCCCATACATGCGCAGAGCGTGAGTCAAATGAACCAGGAAATCAGCGGGGGACTCTGATTTTTCTTGGGCACCTTAGACCAGTTTACAGTTTCCTGGCCCATTTGTGGTGGAACGGTGTGCATCCGTTCTTGGTACTGAGTTACGACTGTCCAATCGGCTGCATTATTCAGATTTAATGGGGGACAGGGGTCGGGGTAGGTGTTTAAACCCCCTATTTGACCCATTTGTGTGCAGACACTTTGAGTTTGGTTTGTAGCTGGATATGTCCCTTGGGATGGCGCCAGATCCTGGTTCTCTGGGTAGGGGGGTGTCAGGGTGGAAACTGAGCCGATAGAACCCCAGAGCAGTTCAGATTCTGAGGAGGAACAGCAATCCGTGGGAGAGGAGCCAGCTCATCCCTCACAGGCATAGCAACTGGCAGAGATTCCTCCTGCCAGCATTTCTGGGATAGATAGTGACCCTGGCAGTGAGAGAGTGCAGGAGGGGGGCTTGCTAGACACTTGGCGCCGACGCCAGGAGCGACGACAGCTGGAGGGCGTGGAAAGGAGGCGTAGCGCTCGTTTGGCACACAAGCAACGGCCGCGTCCCGAGGTCCCGAGGACCCAAGGCAAAGAGGGAGGAACTCTCCCTAGCCCATAAGTTCAGGGTCTTCCCGTGATTCTCCTTCAAACGGGGACCAACTGCCTAACCTGGAGCACAGGCTACTCTGCTATCTTTCCCCAGTGCTTTTCCTTGCTTAGTTGCTGGTGATTAGCATCTGAAAGAGTCATTAAGTTGTAAAAGGATTAAAGCCTTGAAAAGAATCCTTTTGTCTGTGTCCTGAGTTGGCTATTGGAGTAGACTGAAAGAGGCCGCTAGGGCGCTCCTGACAGCTTGGTCCCCGTTCCTCTTTTTTTCTCTCTCTCTCTTCTCCTCCTGCCGAATGGAGGGGGCCAGGGACCTGGCAGTGCAGGCTCTGGCACAAGAGAACCAGGTTCTCTGAGATCAAGTGGCTCAACTGATGACTGCCATACAGAATCTGCAAGCTGTGGTTCAACCCCCACCACTTCCGATTCCCCCCTGCCACAAGTGCCCGGTGGCTTTGCCAGAGAAGTTTTCTGGGGAGAAAGGACTTTCTCAGATTTTCCGGGCCCAATCGGAGCTGTACATGCGCCTCCGAACTGAGGATTTCCTGACAGAACAGGTTCATGTGGGCTTCATCATTAACCTACTTTCAGGCGTGGCAGCTAAATGGGCTTTGGGGCTTCTTCTCGCTAATGACCCCCTGCTCGGGGACTATCACGGTTTCATGACAGCGATGGCCATATTTTTCGGTGACCCTCTGCGCACGCAGATGGCTTCTCGGGAGATTCGCTGCCTCAGGCAGGGCAAGGACTCAGTTTCCAGCTATGCGACAACTTTTCGCTTGCTGATGCAGGATTTACAGTGGAATGATGCCGCGCTGGTGGCTCAGTTTTTGGATGGTTTGAACGACAAGATCTTGGATGAGTTGGTGTGCATGCCCAGCCCGCCTACTTTGGAGGACCTCATCCAGACCTGCCTCCAGATAGATAGTCGGCTGGAGGGGTGCCGGTAGACCCGGCGGGGCGCCGGGGGCCGAGATTTCCCTCCTCCCATTCCCCCACGTTTCCTGCCCCCTCCCCCACCCCCCACCCCTGCGGTGGGGGCGGAGGAGACCCCGATGCAGCTGGGAGCTACCTGAGCCCCGCTGCTGCCGGAGGAACTAGAGCGATGCTTTCAGTGTGGAAAGCTGGGACATTTCGCCAAAACCTGCCTCACTAGACTCGCAGCCCCACTGCCTCCCCCTCCTCCTCCTCCTCCTCGTCCCCAGGCCTGACTAGGCTGCTCCCCAAGCCTGTTGGGGGTCTCCAATGTGGGGGTCGGTTCCACACCCGGTGGGTGCCTTCTGCAACCCCCCCACCCTCCCATCTGCTATTGCATGTTCACCTCCGCTCCTCCCAGTGGGGTGGGGTGGGATGGAGGCCCTGGCTTTGGTGGACTCTGGGGCTACGACCAGTTTCATGGATGAAACGTTCACCCTCTTCCAAAAGATTCCTACCCTGCCCCTTCCTGCCCCCTTGGCAGTGGAGACCATCGATGGGCGTCCTCTCTCTTCAGGCGCAGTGACCCGGATTACACGTGCGCTCACTCTGCGTGCCCAGTCCCATGTTGAGCAGATTCAGTTTCACTTGGCCAGGGTTCCCCAATACCCAATCGTGCTGGGTGTTTCCTGGCTCTCGAAGCATAATCCTCAGATTTCTTGGGGGCTTCAGCAAGTGTAGTTTGCGTCTCCCTACTGCCGGGAGCATTGCCTCCTGACCGAGGTGCCTGTCCCAGTCCAGGCCTTAACCCTTTCCTCCCCCTCCTCGTCTGCTTCTGGCAGTTCTTGAGCTACCGTCATCCTCCCAGAGAAGTATGCGGCTTTTCGGGATGTTTTCAAGAAGAAGGAGGCTGACCAGCTTCCCCCTCACCACCCTTTTGACTGTGCCATTAACCTCATTCCTGGGGCAACCACCCTGCTGGCTGGCTCTATTTGATGTTGGAGCTGGAACTTCGAGCTCTGCGGGAGTTTTTGGACACAAACCTCAGACGTGGCTTCATTCGCCCCTCCTCCTCCCCACCTGCACTCCTACCATGTTTGTGCGCAAAAAATCGGGAGAACTCTGCCTGGTGCATGACTTCCGAGCATTGAATTCGGTCTCGATCCCCAACAAGTACCCCCTCCCCCTCATACCGGAGATGCTGGAGCACCTGGGGTGAGCCAAGATTTTCACAAAGTTGGACCTGCATGGCGCCTACAATCTGATTCGCATCCAGGAGGGGGATGAGTGGAAGACCTGTTTCGGGACCCGGTACGGAGCGTATGAATACCTAGTGATGCTGTTTGGGCTCGCCTGCGCCCCTCCCACATTTTCGCATTTTATGAATGCCATCTTCTGGGACTATTTGGACACTTTCCTCATTGTGTATCTCGATGATTTACTTATATTTTCTGAGGACCCCCACAGCCATCAGCACCATGTCTCCGCCGTCCTCCAGTGCCTCCGCGAGCACCATCTGTATGCCAAGCTGGAGAAATGTGCGTTTGACCTAACCTCTTTGGACTATCTCGGCTACATTATCTCAGCTGACAGTATCAGGATGGATCCTGCAAAGGTCCAGGCTGTTCTCTCCTGGCAGGCTCCATCCACCAAGAAGGACTTGCAACATTTTCTGGGGTTCACTAATTTTTACAGAAAGTTCCTGCCCAGCTTTGCTCGGCTGACATCTCCTCTCACGGACCTCCTTAACGGCAGGAAATCTCCTTTTCATTGGACGGCATCTGCCCAACAGGCTTTCGAGGAACTTAAGCAGGTTTTTAGTTCTAAGCCGATCCTGTTACATCCCGACCCGAGGAAGCCTTTTGTAGTGCAAACTGATGCCTCTGACTTCGCAGTGGGGGCTGTGCTTTTTCAGCCAGATTGGGCGGGCGGCAGGTTGCAACCCTGCGCCTACCACTCCAGGAAGCTGAACATGTCTGAGAGGAATTATACCATCTGGGAGAAGGAACTGTTGGCCATCAAGTCCGCTTTGGAGACCTGGCGTCATCTCCTGGAGGGGGCACAGCACCCAGTCGAAGTTAGAACTGACCACCGCAACCTGGAACATCTTCAGACAGCCCGTGCCTTAAACCAGCAGCAGATTAGGTGGTTGCTTTTTTTCTCCCGGTTCCACCTTAAGATTTGCCATGTGAAGGCCTCCGACAACCTGCAAGCAGATGCTCTTTCTCGTAAGCCGGACCTCCAGCCAGGGGGTGAGGGAAATCCCCCCCCCCGATTCTTCCCCCCCAGAGCCTGGCAGCAGCTGTGATACCTCGCTCTTGGGAGGAGCTCCTTCACTCGGCACAGGCTCAGGATGCTTTTGTCCGCACAACAGTGGAGGAATTGGGGCTAGCCTCTGCCCCCCCCACTCTACCCCCTTCTCTTTGCGAGGTGGCCTGCTTTACCATTCTGGCTGGGTCTATGTGCCTTGTAGACCCCTCCATGAGAAGGTCCTCCATCAGTGCCACGACTCCCCCACCGCTGGGCATTTTGGTGTCGCCAAGACCCTGCACGGAGTGATGCGGGATTTTTGGTGGCCTCGTGTGTGTGGGGACGTCAAGACCTATGTCGTCTCCTGCCCAACCTGCCAGCGGGCGATGGCCCCCTCAGGCAAGCCCACAGGCTTGCTTCACCCCCTGCCTACCCCCTCAGGACCTTGGAAACTGCTCTCCCTTGACTTCATCACTGACTTGGAGGAGGAATCGCTGCCAGCTGCTCTGCCTGTGAGAGATTAGCATGCTCCTCTCCCACGGATTGCTGTTCTTCCTCAGAATTAGAACTGCTCTGGGGCTCTATGGACTCAGTTTCCACCCTGACATCATCCCCACTCCCATGAGGCCCCCTGTCGTGCTCCTCCCCTGGGGCCCCGGGTTTGTGGGGGTACAGCTGGTGGAAGCGCCTCAGCAGCAACGGAGCAGATCAACACTCCCCAGTTACATTTATAATCATAGTGTGGCTAAATAAGTGACATCAGCCAAGCCCAGTGCTCATGTCTGCTCATTGTCAACTGAACTTTTACTGAACCAACCCCCCCCCCCCCCGGTTCCTCCCTCAGAGTCCTGCAACTTTCCCAGGATTTTTGACCCAATTATTTTGGAAGCACAATGATTCACGGCTGCGGGGTGAGTTGCTGTGCCAACAAGATCACCTATCTCTACTGTCCTAGCAGTTTCTCCTTCAATATGGAAGAAACAGAGACAACAGTTTTAGGCCTTTGAGGAGTCTGCCACGTAGGCACGAAGGAGCTGAGACAACATGGCTTTGCTGTAGTTATTTTCCACAACTCCTTTCCAGATTACTAGCTTCCAACAGGCAGGTGGATGCCCACTGTGAGAACAAGATGCTGGGGAGGGCCTTTGTTCTGATCCAGGAAGTCTCCTCTTAAGAAATATGAGCCCTGTGCCTGGCTCTACCCACACTGGGTGTCTGATGGGGCAAGTTCTTTATGGATTTATTTATATAACACTCAGTAGCTCCCGTTTACTTCTTGGGAGGAGAGCATCAACAAATCTTGATAAAATAGTGAAGAGCAGAGACATCACGCTGACAACAAAGGTCCGCATAGTTAAAGCAATGGTATTCCCTGTAGTAACCTGTGGCTGTGAGAGCTGGATCGTAAGGAAGGCTGAGCGAAGGAAGATTGATGCGTTTGAACTGTGGTGCTGGAGGAAAATTCTGAGAGTGCCTTAGTGGTGTGAGAGAATTTCTCGCCGAAACTTCGGGGGGCCGAGTGCCAACGCATTCGGCCCCCCAAAATAGTTTCAGGGAGAAATTCTCCACCCCCCCTGCCCCCCGCCCCCCCTGGGATGGGACATACCTTTCCCGAATGTCGCTCCCAGCGGCGGGTCCCAGCGGCGGTTCGGCAGGGCTTCGACAGGGGCGGGGGCGGCGGCCGGTCTTTTGACCGGCCGCCGCCGCCATTCCAAGAAAAGTAAAAAAAAAACACAACACCCCCGTGATAGGCTACGTGATGATTAGCGTAGTGTATCACGGCTAGATTTGCAGATCTAGCCGTGATAGGCTACGTAAATCGTCACGTAGCCTATCTCAGGGGCGTTTTTTTTTTTTTTTACTTTTTATTTCGCGGCCGGGCGAGGCGAGGTGCCTCCTCCCCGGCCTGAATTTCGGCCGGGCGAGGCAAGGCGAGGCGCCTCCCCCCCGGCCTGAATTTCGGGGGGAGAAGCGAAGCGCCTCCCCCCCACCGCGAAGCAAGCTGCGAGATGAGGTAAGTGACTTTCGAGCACTCCTATGAGTGCCTTGGACTGCAAGGAGATCAAACCAGCCCATCCTCCAGGAAATAAAGCCAGACTGCTCACTACGAAGTACTTTGGCCACGTAATGAGAAGACAGGACACCCTGGAGAAGATGCTGATGCTGGGAAAGTGGAAGGCAAAAGGAGGAGGGGGCCGACCAAGGGCAAGGTGGATGGATGATATTCTGGAGGTGATGGACTCGACCTTGGGGGAGCTGGGGGTGGCAACGGCTGACAGGAAGCTCTGGTGTGGGCTGGTCCATGAAGTCACGAAGAGTCAGAAGCGAGTGAGTGAATAAAGAACAACAAGCCCCAAATGAGAAAACAAAGCCAGTACATGGAGACGTCTTAATTTAGTACATGGAGACATTCATGAGCACTGTAGTCTGCTTTGGAGAACAATGACTTCTGCCCTATCTTCAAACAATGCACAGGAAAGATTTTAATGTGGGTGCATGTTCACAGAACTGGGATAGGGAGGGTGTGTGCTCATCCCATTGCAGCAGATAAACCTTTTTTTTGGGGGGGGGTATAGAAGTGCCTGTTCACAGACAGACTAATGCCTTTACTGTCTCAGTTACTGGGGGATCCCCCCCTCCCTGATAGACACTACTACAACTGCATGGATTGTCCATCTGGGGAAAGGTAACCTCTGTGGCGGACATGTTGTGTCAACCTGAATAGAGCCAGTACTTCAAAATGCACACCCTGGAAACTGCATCGTTCCGCGCAAGGAAGCCTGTGCTTTGTAGCAAGCAGTTCCGACAAAGGGATTGCTGTGGAGCTTTGCAGCTCCACCCCAAAGTGCCAACCAATGCATGAATCTGCACAGATCCAGAAGGCTTCCATAGTGTTGATCCTGCCCACCGTCAATGCCACGCTTCCCCAAATGTCCACTGTAGGCGGTGTGCTACCCTATCCTTCCCACAGTTTAACACCCCATGCTCTCACTGCCTTTAAGGAAATGGCACTGGCAGGATGAGGAGGTGGCCAGGCTCCTGGAACTGCTCCTGGAGAGTGGGTGGGTGGAGCAGCTGGTGCACAGTTCCAGCTTGCCCATCATCCATGTCTTCAGGCAGGTTGCCTGCACACTGACCCAGGAGGGCTACCCCAGAGGGCCTACACAGTGCCGCACCAAATTCAAGGCCATAAAGGCCACATTTTATAGAGCCCTAGAGCAGCACAGGGAGCATCTTCCATGGGCATATAGGGCCTGCTACTTCACCCAAATGAGGCAGCTGTGGGAGTGAGCAGGCTGGCCCAGGCCAGGGGAGCAGAGCTCAGCAGGTGAGAAGGCTCCGCTTTTCCCCTAGGTTTCAACCCTCTTGTCCATGTTCTCTGCACTCTCTGCCAGGGCAGTGCTGTGCAGTAAGCCACCCTGGTGCCCCAGACTGGCATGACAGTATGGTACTGGAGCCCCCCACCTCCACCCAGGGGTCACAGTTACCAGCACATTTCTGCCCCCAAAGCCTTGGCAATCACACTGCCATAGGAAAGGTGTGCACCTACCTTTCTGGGAAGAAGGGATGACCTTTGACCTATAGCAGGTGTGTGATGGTGTTTTAATCTCACCCGCATACAGCAGAGGAGGAGCCAGGCAAGGGCAGGCACCAGCTCCACAGCAGGGAAGGGAGGGGAGAGGCACTGCAGGTCCAGTGAGGGGGGGCATGGTGTTGTCCACCGACCTGGTGGAGGCTGTCTGCTTGGTTCATGGTGCAGCTCACGTGCCACATAAGTACTCCAGGGGGTGCAGAGAACGTTTGCTGTGTCTTTGGAAGCTGTAATTGTACCCCATGGAAAGGCTAGCAGCAGTGGTAACAGGGCTCACCCTGACCTTGGAGAGCACTTCTCAATGCACCTGTGAGCACTGCTCGCTCTCCAGTGGTGCCTGGGTGCTTACGTTCTCAGACTACTTCAACATTGCACAGCCCAGAGGTCACAACCCTATTTACAGTCAGGGCCAGAAATATTGGAGCAAGGATAACTGTTTTGGCAGTTGGCCTCAGTGCACCACCACATTGAAGTTGACAGGAAACACACCCAGATGGGAGCGAAGTCAGGACTTTCAGCTGTCATTCAAGGGGTGCGGCAAAAGTGGGGCACTGACCGTTCAGGAAGGACAGCCAGTGGCACGCGCACACCCCCATCGTTGCGGGCTCATAAGTAATGGAACGCATGGCTGGCAAGCAGCTGCATGGCCGGGGCGGCCTGTTTCCTGGGTGCCCCATGACCCACCAAGCAGATGGGTTCCCCCTGCGTTCCCCCTTATTTTCGCCACCTTAGTCTACGTAAATATTTATGTAGACTAAGACAGCCAAAAATAAGGAACGCAAATGGCGGCGGCCATAGCCGCCGCCATTTGCATACATGTTTTGTTTTGTTTTTTAACCCAGATGTGATAGGCTACGTAAGTCTTTACGTAGCCTATCACAAATGGGGGAAAACAACAACAACAACAGACTGCAAATGGCGGTGGCGGCGGCAGCCAGTCGGAAGACCAGCCGCCACTGCCACCTCCACCGAAGCCACCGCTGGAGCTGCCGCCATCCAGAACATCCGCCCCAAGTAAGTCTCATCACGGGGGGGATCCGCGGGGGGCGGGGGGGTGGCAGGCTGTTCCACCATGGAGTTCGGGGGGCCGAATGCACTGGCATTCGGCCTCACCGAGATCTGTGGCGGAATTCTCTGACATCCCTAAGCTCAGCAACGGCAAAAGGCCTGGAAGACCACAGAAGACAACTAAAGTGGATGACTGCAGAATTCTGCTCATGGCGAAGAGGAACCCCTTCACAACATCTAGCCAGGCCAAGAACGCTCTTGCGGAGGTAGGCATGTCATTGTCAGCATCTACAGTCAAGAGACGGCTTCATGAACGTAAATACAGAGGCCTCACAACAAGGTGCAAACCACTGGTCATGCTCAAGAACCTAAAGGCCAGATTAGCCTTTGCCAGCAAACACCTAAAAAGGCCTGCCCAGATCTAGAATATGATTCTTTGGACTGATGAAACCAGGATTACCTTGTACCAGAATGATGGGAAGAGAAAAGTATGGAGAAGAAAAGGAACAGCTCATGATCCAGAGCATGCCATATCATCTGGCAAACATCGTGGAGGCAGTGTTATGGCCTGGGCATGTATGGCTGCCAATGGAACCGGGTCACTGGTGTTTATTGAGGACCTGACTGCTGATAAAAGGAGCAGGACGAATTCTGAAGTGCATAGGGCTATACTTCCTGCTCAGATTCAGCCGAATGCTGCCAGACTGATAGGACGTCGCTTCATATTGCAGATGGAGAATGACCCAAAACATACAGCAAAAGCTGCCCAAGAGTTTCTCAAGGCAAAGAGTGGGATGTTCTTCCATGGCCCAGTCAGTCACCTGATCTCCACCCCATAGAGCATGCTTTTCCCTTACTGAAGACAAGACTGAAGGCAGAAGGACCCACAAACAAGCAGCAGCTGAAGGCAGCTGCACTGAAGGCCTGGCAAAGCGTCTCGAGCGAGGAAACTCGGCATTGGGTCATGTCCATGGGTTCCAGACTTCAGGCAGTCATTGTCTGCAAAGGATTTTCATCCAGGTATTAAAGGCGACCCTTAAGTTTGAAATGATGTTGGTTTGTTCCATTACTTATGAGCCACCAATGATGGGGGGGTGTATGCCACTGGCTGTCCTTCCTGAATGGTCAGTGCCCCACTTTTGCCAAACCCCTTGAATTACAGCTGGAAGTCCCGACTTCACTCCCATCTGGGTGTGTTTCCTTTCAACTTCGATGTGGTGGTGTACAGAGGCCAACTGCCAAAACAGTTATCCTTGCTCCAATATTTCTGGCCCTGACTGTATGTGTAGCACTGAGTAATCCCAGCACAGTGATCTGGACAGCCCACACCCATACCTGGAATCACGTGAGTGTGCTATGGACCCCCTTGCTCTGGACTCCCCATGGAGCTCACAGCCTGCCTGGCATCCATAGTCCTCCGTCACACACTGGGCGGCCAGAAGACACGCATGCCTCCATGCTATCTCCGTCTGACCCTGACCCCTTTCCTTGCAGCAGCAGCGCTCACCCAGCATGTTGGGCACCTGGAGGAGATGATGCAGCAGCAGAGGAGGGGCCGTGGAAGGCAGGAGGA
The DNA here is from genome assembly GCF_057233095.1 of Heloderma suspectum. Lineage (NCBI taxonomy): Eukaryota > Metazoa > Chordata > Lepidosauria > Squamata > Helodermatidae > Heloderma > Heloderma suspectum. The sequence goes on along the minus strand of NC_139475.1, from coordinate 35,406,395 downwards.
TGCACCACCGAGGCAACCACAACCATAGTGGGAGGGGCCACACAGGGGGCTTCACACCCTTTTTTCCCCCAAATTACTGTTTTTTATTATGAAAGTAAAGTATTTTAAATAAACAACTGTTCCCCAAGTTCTGCTTTCGGGGGGGGGGGGGGCAGCCAATGGCTCTCAGGGGGAAAATTTCTGAGGCCTACGTATAGGGTGTTGGTGCCTTCTCTGGCCAGTGCCCAATTGAGCAGGTGTGGACATGTGGAGTGGCTGGCTAAGGGTTGTGCATGGCCTGGAGGTTGTGTGTGTGGGGGTTGTGTGTAGGAGTGGGGGCTGTGGGTCAGGGTTGTGGGTGGGGGTTGTTTGCTGGAGTGATGCTGTGCTTATCTCCATGGTGAAGTGCCTCCCTGCTGCCCACAACTTTTGCTTGCAACTGCCTGCATCCCTCAGAGTACACCCTGTGTTCCACCGCTCCCTTCTGGTCCCTGCAGAACCCACCCACCTGGACCGTGACCCTGCTGGTGCACCTGCCCTGGTGCTGGTTGATGGGGACGAGGAGTACGAAGTCACTGAGGTGTTGGACTCCCACTGACGCCGAGGCCGCCTTCAGTACCTCATAGACTGGGAGGGATATGGCCCTGGAAGGATGCCTCAAACGTTCAGGCCCCCAAGCTGGTTCGCCGCTTCCATCAACGGTTCCCTGGGAAGCCTGGACCCGTACACCCTTGGAGGGGTGATTGTGGGCAGGGGAGTGGTGTCATGCCCTACCTGGAGGATCCATCCGAGGAAGAAGAGGAGGCGGAGAGCCAGCACAATGGGCCCCAGCCAGAGCTCAGCGAGGAACAGGAGTCCTTGGCTGGCAGTCCTCCCCTGGAAACATTGCAGGAGCAACCGGGCCCCTCTCGAGCAGTTCCTGAACTTCCCCAAATGCTGGCAGCAGAGCCTGAGATGATCCATCCCTCTGAACGGCGTAGAGTCAGACGCGAGCAGCAAAAGCACAAAAGGAAGTCACAGCGTGGGGCCTCCCTTAAAAGCAACACGCTGACCTAATTAGCCAGCTGTGCTGATTGTTGTTTATTCAGTCAGTCGCTTCCGACTCTTCGTGACTTCCTGGACCAGCCCCTGCCAGAGCTTCCTGTCAGCCATGGCCACCCCCAGCTCCCCCAAGGTCGAGTCCGTCACCTCCAGGATATCATCCACCCACCTTGCCCTTGGTCAGCCCCTCCTCCTTTTGCCTTCCACTTTCCCCAGCATCAGCATCTTCTCCAGGGTGTCCTGTCTTCTCATGATGTGGCCAAAGTACTCCAGTTTTGCCTTTAAGATCCTTCCCTCCAGTGAGCAGTCTGGCTTTATTTCCTGGAGGATGGACTGGTTTGATCTTCTTGCAGTCCAAAGCACACTCAGAATTTTCCTCCAGCACCACAGTTCAAACGCATCGATCTTCCTTCGCTCAGCCTTGCTTACGGTCCAGCTCTCGCAGCCATAGATTATTACGGGGAATACCATTGCTTTCACTATGCGGACCTTTGTTGTCAGCGTGATGTCTCTGCTCTTCACTATTTTATCAAGATTTGTCCTTGCTGTCCTCCCAAGAAGTAAACGTCTTCTGATTTCCTGGCTGCAGTCAGCGTCTGCAGTAATCCTTGCACCTAGAAAGACAAAGTCTGTCACTGCCTCCACGTTTTCTCCCTCTATTTGCCAGTTATCAATCAAGCTGGTTGCCATAATCTTGGTTTTTTTGAGGTTTAACTGCAACCCAGCTTTTGCACTTTCCTCTTTCACCTTCGTCATGAGGTTCCTCAGCTCCTCCTCGCTTTCAGCCATCAAAGTGGTATCATCTGCATAGCTGAGATTGTTAATGTTTCTCCCAGCGATTTGAACTCCAGCCTTGGCTTCATCGAGCCCAGCACGTCGCATGATGTGTTCTGCGTACAGGTTGAATAGGTAGGGCGAGATTACACAGCCCTGCCGTGCTCCTTTCCCAATCTTAAACCACTCCGTTGTTCCGTGGTCGGTTCTTACCGTTGCTACTTGGTCGTTATACAGATTCCTCAGGAGGCAGACAAGATGACTAGGTATCCCCATCCCACCAAGAACTTGCCACAATTTGTTATGATCCACACAGTCAAAGGCTTTAGAATAGTCCATAAAACAGAAATAGATGTTTTTCTGAAACTCCCTGGCTTTCTCCATTATCCAGCAGATATTGGCGATTTGGTCTCTAGTTCCTCTGCCTTTTCGAAACCCAGCTTGTACATCTGGCAATTCTCGTTCCATGAATTGCTGGAGTCTCCCTTGAAAGATCTTGAGCATCACCTTACTGGCATGTGAAATAAGTGCCACTGTTTGATAGTTTGAACATTCTTTGGTGCTTCCCTTTTTTGGTATGGGGATATACGTTGATTTTTTTCCAATCTGTTGGCCATTCTTGTGTTTTCCAAATTTGCTGGCATATGGCATGCATCACCTTGCCAGCCTCATCTTGCAAGATTTTAAACAGTTCAGCTGGGATACCGTCGTCTCCTGCTGCCTTGTTATTAGCAATGCTTCTTAAGGCCCGTTCAACTTCACTCTTCGGGATGCCTGGCTCTAACTCACTGACCACACCATCAAATCTATCCCCGATATTATTATCCTTCCTATACAGATCTTCTGTATATTCTTGCTACCTTTTCTTGATCTCTTCTGCTTCTGTTAGGTCCCTGCCATCTTTGTTTTTGATCATACCCATTTTTGCCTGGAATTTACCTCCGATGTTTCTAACTTTCTGGAAGAGGTCTCTTGTCCTTCCTATTCTATTATCTTCTTCCGCTTCCGCGCATTGCTTGTTTAAAAATAATTCCTTATCTCTTCTGGAATTTTGCATTTAATTGGGCATATCTCCCCCTATCACTGTTGCCTTTTGCTTTCCTTCTTTCTTGGGCTGCTTCCAGTGTTGCAGCAGACAGCCATCTTGCCTTCTTTGTTTTCTTTTTCTTCGGGATGTTTTTTGTTGCCGCCTCCTGAACAATGTTGCAAACTTCTGTCCATAGTTCTTCCGGGACCCTATCTACTAAATCTAGTCCCTTAAAGCTATTCTTCACCTCCACTGCATTTTCATGAGGAGTATTAGTGAGCTCATATCTGACTGATCTGTGGATCTTCCCTATTCTCTTTAGTCTGATTCTAAATTGTGCAATAAGAAGTTTGTGATCTGAACTACAGTCAGCTCCAGGTCTTGTTTTTACTGACTGCATAGATGTCCGCCACCTTTGGCTACAAAGGATGTAGTCAGTCTGATTTTGGTGTCAGCCATCTGGTGAAGTCCCAAGTATAAAGTCGTCTCTTAGGTTGTTGGAAGAGAGTGTTTGTTATGCAGAGTGAGTTGTCTTGGCAAAATTCTATCAGCCTATGTCCCGCTTCATTTTGTTCTCCCAGACCATGCTTGCCTGTAACTCCAGGTGTCGTTTGACTACCCACCTTAGCATTCCAGTCTCCTGTAATGAAAATAACATCTCTTTTTGGTGTATTGTCCAGTAGGTGCTGCAGATCCTCATAGAACTTATCTACTTCTGCTTCTTCAGCATCTGTGGTTGGGGCGTATGTTTGGATCACTGTGATGTTAAATGGCTTACCCTGAATTTGAATTGAGATCATTCTGTCATTTTTTGGATTGTATCCAAGCACTGCTTTAGCCACTTTATTATTAATTATGAAGGCTACTCCATTTCTTCTGTGGGCCTCTTGTCCACAGTAGTAGATCTGGTGGTCATCTGATGTGAAGTGGCCCATTCCAGTCCATTTCAGTTCACTGACACCCAAAATGTCGATATTTAATCTTGTTGTTGTTGTTCAGTCGTTCAGTCGTGTCCGACTCTTTGTGACCCCATGGACCATAGCACGCCAGGCCTTCCTGTCCTGCGCTCTCTCCCGGAGCGTGCTCAAGTTCATATTCATTGCATCCGTGATGCTATCTAGCCATCTCATCCTCTGCCGTCCCCTTCTCCTTTTGCCTTCAGTCTTTCCCAGCATCAGGGTCTTTTCCAGGGAGTTTTCTCTTCGCATTAGGTGGCCAAAATATTGGAGCTTCAGCTTCATTATCTGTCCTTCCAATGAGCACTCAGGGTTGATTTCCTTTAGGATGGACTGATTTGACCTCCTTGCAGTCCAGGGGACTCGTAAGAGTCTTCTCCAGCACCACAGTTCGAAAGCATCAATTCTTCGGCGCTCAGCCTTCCTTATACTCCAGCTCTCACAGCCATACATTACTACTGGGAAAACCATAGCTTTGATTAGACGGACCTTTGTCGGCAAGGTGATGTCTCTGCTTCTTACTATGCTGTCTAGGTTGGCCATAGCTTTCCTCCCAAGGAGCAAGCGTCTTTTAATTTCATGGCTACAGTCACCGTCTGCGGTGATCTTGGAGCCCAAGAAAGTAAAATCTGTCACTGCTTCCATTTCTTCCCCTTCTATATGCCAGGAAGTGATGGGGCCAGATGCCATGATCTTCGTTTTTTTAATGTTGAGTTTCAAACCAGCTTTTGCACTCTCCTCTTTCACCCTCAACAAGAGGCTCTGGAGATCCTCTTCGCTTTCTGCCATTAGGGTGGTATCGTCTGCATATCGGAGGTTGTTGATAATTCTCCCAGCAATCTTAATTCCGACCTGTGATTCATCCAACCCGGCATTTCTCATGATGTACTCTGCATATAAGTTAAATAAGCAGGGTGACAATATGCAGCCTTGTCGTACTCCTTGCCCAATTTTGAACCAATCGGTTGTTCCATGTCTGGTTCTTACTGTTGCTTCTTGACCCTCGTACAGGTTTCTCAGGAGACAGGTAAGGTGGTCTGGTACTCCCATCACTTTAAGAATTTGCCACAGTTTGTTGTGATCCACACAATCAAAGGCTTTAGCGTAGTCAATGAAGCAGAAATAGACGTTTTTCTGGAATTCTCTTGCTTTCTCCATGATCCAGCGAATGTTGGCGATTTGATCTCTAGTTCCTCTGCCTCTTCGAAACCCAGCTTGTACTTCCGGTAGTTCTCGGTTCGCATACTGCTGAAGCCTAGCTTGTAGGATTTTGAGCATCACCTTGCTGGCATGTGAAATGAGCGCAATTGTGCGGTAGTTTGAACACTCTTTGGCGTTGCCCTTCTTTGGAATTGGAATGTAAACTGACCTTTTCCAGTCTTGTGGCCACTGTTGAGTGTTCCAGATTTGTTGGCATATTGAATGCAGCACTTTAACAGCATCATCTTTTAGGATTTTAAATAGCTCGGCTGGAATACTGTCATCTCCGCTAGCTTTGTTGTTACTAATGCTTCCTAAGGCCCACTTGACTTCACTCTCTAGGATGTCCGGCTCAAGTTCAGTGACCGCACTATCATGGCTATCAGGGACATTCAGATCTTTCCTGTATAGTTCTTCTGTGTATTCTTGCCACGTCTTCTTAATCTCATCTGCTTCTGTTAGGTCCCTGCCTTCTTTGTTCTTTATCATGCCCATCTTTGCACAAAACGTTCCCTTGAGATCTCCAATTTTCTTGCAGAGATCTCTAGTCTTTCCCATTCTGTTGTTTTCCTCGATTTCTTTGCATTGTTCATTTAAGAAGGCCTTCTTGTCTCTCCTTGCTATTCTCTGGAACTCTGCATTCAGTTGGGTATATCTTCCCCTTTCTCCCTTGCTTTTCGCTTCCCTTCTTTCGTGAGCTACTTGTAAAGCCGCATCAGACAGCAACTTGGCTTTCTTGCATTTCTTTTTCTTTGGGATGGATTTCGTTGCTGCCTCCTGAACAATGTTACGGACCTCCGTCCATAGTTCCTCAGGCACTCTGTCTATCAGGTCTAATCCCTGAAATCTATTCCTCACCTCCACTGTATATTCAGAAGGGATATGATTTAGGTCATACCTGAACGGTTTAGTGGTTTTCCCGACGTTCTTCAATTTAAGCCGAAATTTTGCAAGAAGCAGCTCCAGGTCTTGTTTTTACTGACTGTATGGAGCTTCTCCATTTTTGGCTGCAAAGGACATAATCAATCTGATTTCGATATTGACCATCTGGTGATGTCCATGTTGCTTTTGCATTAAATAGGTCGCAAATGCTTTTGAGCGGTAACTGAGCTGAGACAGGATGTGGAAACGTGTCTAAGGTACTTTGTGGTAAGAAACTTAAAATGAAGTTAGAAGTGTGGTTAGCTAAGCAAAGTAGAAACCACATTAGAAAATTAGATAAAAAAACCCAGAGTTAGGACACGTGGTTATTATAGAACTGCACGTGCTTAAAGAGCTCATGAATATTATGTCACACACCCCGCATAGCTAATAAGGTCATTATGATGTACATGCGATGTATGTAAAGGGAGGGGGAACACGTCAAGGAGATAATGTGAATAGGCGGATCAGAAAGTTGTGAACCTTGGAGTACCTAGCCAATGGGGAAACAAGGGAGGGACTCAGCGGCCGGGGAAAGAGAATAAAAACTGTGTGCTTTGATTGTCAGGTGTGCCTACTCAGCTAGGACACCCACCTTTGCAAACGTGCTTAATAAACATAGAGTGCTGCTTGAACGTGTGTCACGAAGTTATTTTACAGGTCATGGTTGGACAAACGAGTTTCTAACACCATGAACTGCAGTGTCACTCCAAGGAAGGGATAGACAGTTGCTCCAATAGTGATGCAAGATAACACAAGTGCCAATTTTTCTTGGTGCCACTTGTCCAACATTTTGGAGATAAGCACACCTGCAGCAACCAGGAGTTTTTGTTTAGGGCAGGGAGCCCTGAGGAAGGAAATTATTTCTGAAACGTAGGGCAGTAATGGGGTATTTGCATGCTGTTGCATCACTTTTGTTTCTTGGCTATTCCTCAACCTGGTACTTATAAAGGTAGCCCACAATTCAGCAGGAAGAGCCGCTTCCACGGCTTTTCGAGCCGATGCTAGCCAGGGCTCTCAGAGACAGGTGGACAACAGAAAGAAATCCCTCCAAAGGGGATTTGTGAGGGAGGCAAGTCATCACTGACTTGCCTCCCTCACACGGTAAGACCACCATTCTGGTGGTGGTGGATTTGTTTTCTAAGATGGCCCATTTCATCCCCTGCTCTGGGTTGCCCACAGCCAGGGAGATGGCAGAGCCGTTCTTGGCGCATGTTTTCCGGCTCCACGGATGGCCCAAGGGTCTCATTTCCGATAGGGGGGCCCAATTCACTGCCCATTTCTGGAGGGAGCTACTTGGGCTTCTCCATGTGACGCTCCGTCTTTCCTCCGCCCACCATCCCCAGACAGACGGTCAGACCGAGTGCACCAATGCGACTCTGGAGCAATATTTGCGCTGTTATGTCAATTACCAGCAAGATGACTGTTTTTCCTTGCTGCCTCTCGCAGAATTTGCTTATAGCAATGCCTGCCATGCTTCCACCCGCCAAACTCCATTTTTTGCCAATTTTGGTTACCACCCCAGGGCTTTCCCATCCACCCTAGCTCCCTCTTCGGTGCTGGCGGCCCATGACTTTTTAGAGGAGTTGCGAGCGGTACACCACCTCTTACGGGACTCCCTCGAGCAAGCCAAGACAGCCTACAAGGCCTTGGTGGACCGGCAGCACCAGCTGAGTCCGTCTCTGCAACCAGGGGACTGGGTTTGGCTGTCCACCCAATACCTCCCCTCTCACTCGCCTGCAAGGAAGCTCGCGGCTCGCCGCACGGGGCCTTTCCAGATTACGGCCCGGTTTAATTTAATTCCTTTAGAGGAAGGAACTAGAGGATCGGCTGTCCTTGACTTGATCCTACCCAACAGAGATGACTTAGTGGATGAAGTAGCAGTTACGGGAACTCTGGGGGAAAGCGACCGTGTTATACTTGAGTTCTTGGTTCTAAAGGAAGCAAAAGCCGAATGTAGCCAAACACATACCCTGGATTTTAGGCCTGTTTTAATAAACTCAGAACAATGATCAGTGAGGTCCCATGGCAAGCGATGCTTACGAGAAAAGGAGTCCAAGATGGGTGGGAGATTTTAGAAGAGGAAATTCTCAAGGCACAATTACAAACAATTCCAACAACAAAAAAAAAAAGGCGGAAGACAACGGAAGAAGCCAATGTGGCTTCCCAAAAGGCTTAGAGATGATCTGAAAACAAAAAGGACACATACAGGGAGTGGAAGGAAGGCCAAGCAACAAAGGAAGAGTCCAGGCAGGTAGCACAGAATTGCAGGGATGGCGTCAGGAAGGCTAAAGCTGAGAACGAGCTGAGGTTAGTGAGGGAGGCTAAAAGCAACAAAAAGGCTTTCTTAAGCTACGTGCAAAGTAAAAGACACAGGAAAGAAACGGTGGTTCAACTATTAAACAAAGATAGCAAAATGATAACAGATGACAAGGAAAAGGCAGAGGTGCTCAATTCCTACTTTGGCTCAGTCTTCTCCCAAAACCACTTATTATCTTTGAGAAATCATGGAGGATGGGGGAAGTGCCAGATGACTGGAGGAGGGCTAATGCTGTCCCTGTCTTCAAAAAGGGCAAAAAGGAGGAACCTGGGAACTACAGACCAGGCAGTCTGACATCAATCCCTGGGAAAATTCTGGAGCAGGTGATAAAGCAATCCATCTGGAAGCACCTGGAAAACAATGCAGTGATTCCGCGAAGCCAACACGGATTTGTCAAGGACAAATCCTGCCGGACGACTCTGATTTCATTTTTTGATCAGATAACCTCGCTTGTGGACTGTGGGTATCCTGTGGACATCATACACGTCGACTTCAGCAAAGCTTTCGACAAAGTGCCCCATGATCTCCTGATGAGCAAACGAGCTCAAAGTGGGCTAGATGAAACGACGATCCGGTGGATCCACAGTTGGCTACAGGATTGGACTCAAAGAGTGCTTATCAATGGGATCTTCTCAAACTGGGGAGAGGTAATGAGTGGGGTACTGCAGGGATCAGTCCTGGGCCCAGTGCTCTTCCACATTTTTATTAACGACTTGGAGGAGGAGGTGCAGGGAATGCTGATCCAATTTGCAGATGACACAAAATTGGGCGGGATAGCTAGTGCCCTGGAAGACAGAAACAGTATTCAACGGTGATCTTGATAGGCTGAAGCGCTGGGCAGAAAACAACAGAATGACATTTAATAGGGATAAATGCCAAGTTCTGCACCTAGGAAAAAGAAACCAAATGCAGTTACAAGATGGGGGATACGTGGCTCAACAACACTACAAGCGAGAAGGATCTTGGAATTGTGGTTGATCACAAGCTGAATATGAGCCAACAATGTGATGTGGCTGCACAAAAGGCCAATGCTATTTTGGGCTGCATTAATCGAAGCATAGCTTCCAAATCCCGGGAAGTACTAGTTCCCCTCTGCTCAGCACTGGTTAGGCCTCATCTGGAGTACTGCGTCCAGTTCTGGGCACTGCACTTGAAGAAGGATGTAGACAAGCTGGAGGGGGTTCAGGGGAGGGCAACGAAGATGATCAGGGCACTGGAAACAAAGCCCTATGAGGAGAGACTGAAAGAATGGGGCATGTTTAGCCTTGAGAAGAGATGACTGAGGGGAGATATGATAGCGCTCTTCACATACTTGAAAGGTTGTCCCAGAGCAAGGCCAGGATCTCTTCTCGATCATCCCAGAGTGCAGGACACGAAAGAATGGGCTCAAGTTCCAGGAAGCCGGATTCCAGCTGAACATCAGGAAAAAGTTCCTGAGTGTTAGAGCAATACGACAATGGAACTGATTACCCAGGGAGGCAGTGGGCTGTCCCACGTCAGACTCTGAAGCTTTGGGAAGGAAACTCAGGAACTTTGGGGCCCAAAGAGTTTTCTCATCCATCCTTCTGGTAGTTAGAAGAGGGACAGAGAGGGAAAGGAAATACTCCGGGTGAATGACTGGCTACGAAGGTGGTGAAGAGCACATAGGTCAGCAGTGGTCTTTGTCTCGCGAACTGACCTGTCCTCTCTGAGTCAGCACTAAGGAATGTTAATGGGCGCCTGGCCAGATGCAGTTCTCAGATAACGTGGCAGATTGCAGCACAGTTGTGCTGTGGGGGAAGTGGCAAACTGAGTTATGAGAGATTTCAGCTTCTTGTTTAAAAACGTCTGTTGAGTTTAAGTTTCTTTTGATAAGAAGCATAAGAAATAATTCGGCCCCTTATTCGAGCTTAAGAGCTGCGCATGCCTGGAATGAGCAGACAGTAACCCTAAGATAAGGTTGCTAAGCAAACCGCTGGCAACCAATCAAAAGTAACACGCTGGCTGAGGAATGCAAGCTAAGTGATAAAACTGTAGCGCGGAGGTCGCCCAGGGTCGACTCTGCTTTGAGCGTGAGCTCCTTTGTCGAACTGTTTGCAAACAATAAAATCGAGTTGGACCCAGCCTGAAGTTGACTCTCCTCTTTGGGGCAAATTGGACTCGCCTCCAGGGGGCGAAACTAGCATTTTGTGCAACAAACTGGCGAGCAGTCAGGAGTCCCTTGGACCACCCTGGGGTCAAACGACAGAACCGGCAAAGGTGCCTGTGGGGCGCACCGGACCGCCTTTGAGGTCTGCCACGGCACCAGAGAACGGGGGTCGGGACACCCAGGAGGTTGAAGGCGTGGACTCCATTGATTGAGTCAACCAGGCTGAACGGGTCCGAAAGGACGGCACCAGGGTGCTGGGCGGAGTAAGTACTTGATTTCCCTTCTGTCTTTCTGTTTGAGTTGCCTTCGGAGCGTCTGAGGTTTGTCAGACTCTGTGTAAACGTCTGAGGTTTGTCAGACTCCGTGTATGGTTTCAAATAGAGGTAGGCACAATGGAGGCGGGTAGCTCCCGTTCAGAAAGCTCTGCCACTCCCTTGGGATGCATGCTAAAGAACTTGAGCAAAGTCAAGCGTCTGAGGTTTGTCAGACTCCGTGTACTAAGATGTCGAAAGGCAAGCTGGTTACACTGTCAATTGGACTGGCCAGCATTTGGAATTAGTTGGCCAGACATAGGATCCTTTGGTGTAAATCTTGTAAATGCTGTATATAAAAATGTGGTGAATAATGGGCAATGGGATCAATTCGCCTATATTGATGGGTGGTTGAATTGGTGCGGAAAGAATCCCCCTTAGTTACAGAAGTGTAAATGTGTAAATGTGTTACTGGCAAAGGACCGCAGGGGCAAGAGACCCCGGGTGGTGTCTGAATCAAGTAGTAAGAGATAAATTTGCCTCAGGGAAGGTGAGGTTATCAGCATTTGGATGAGTGCCAACCAAAATCCACTGAAGGTGAGAAAAGGTTGAATATAAAGTTCAATATTGTAAAGTCATGATGGTATGCTCCGAGGTGGAGCCCAAAGCCCCTGTTCCCCCCGATTCAAGCCCCACGGAAGGAGCTTGAAGACTGGGAGACCCTGCCCAAGGTGCCCTGAGCTCCCCCCGGTCTGATTCGGCCTGTTAGGTTGGGAGGAGAGGTTGTTGGGGGGAGGGAGGGGGCCCTCCAGAGACAGTTTGTCTGCCACCGTATCCAAGTTTGTTAGAAGAAACAAAAGCAGTTGAAAAAGTTGCAACTTCTGAAGAAAGAGATTTGTTTGACGACTTAAAGACTGTGGCAAAATCAAGAAACAAAGACAGAGCAAGTTCTTAAAATATCAGGGTCTGTGTGAGCTTATCTCTGTCAGCCTGCTCAGAGCAGAGCCAAGGGGGACTTGCCTAACCCCCCTTCGCCGCGGCTGGTTTAGCCTTAGCAAGCAGAGAGGCTGGAAGGTGTCTGTGAGGACCTGACAAAAGAGTGAGATTTGCAAAAAAAAAAAAAAAAAGCATCACAGCTGGAAAGCTGAGCAGCACTGCTCTGTTCTTACCTGTGGAAGAATCTAGAAGAGGTGTAAGGTTACACCTTCCCCATTCGAACTGATGAAGAGACACAGAGCTTTTGTTAAAACGCATCCCTTCTTTATGGCCCAAAGCCTTCTTTGTTAGAGGCACTCTGCACATGGACTGGAACTTTGGCCAGTTAAAGACTTGCCGTAAAAAGTACTGTGAGGCTTGTCATAGCCTTAAACTCCCGTTGTTGTAGATTGTGCGTTTGTTTGTGATCAGCTCAGTGTACAGTTTGATTTGTGATTTCAACACTCAGATAAAAAGCTGCATTTGACTGAAAGAACTGGGTATATTTAGCCTTGAAAAGAGAAGACTGAGAGGAGATCTGATAGCACTCTTCAAGTACTTAAAAGGTTGTCCCAGAGAGGAAGGCCAGGATCTCTTCTCAATAATCCCAGAGTGCAGGACACGGAATAATGGGCTCAAGTGACAGGAAGCTGGATTCCGGCTGAACATCAGGAGAAACGTCCTAACTGTTAGAGCAATACGACAATGGAACCCATTCCCTAGGGAGGTGGTGGGCTCTCCCACCCTGGAGGCATTCAAGACGAGGCTAGACAGCCATCTGTCAGGGATGCTCTGATTTGGATTCCTGCAGTAAGCAAGGGGTTGGACTCGATGGCCTTGTAAGCCCCTTCCAACCCTACTATTCTATGATTCTATGATTTCCAAGGCTTTGATTTCATTTACCCTAATGAAGCATACAGACACAAATTTCTAGAGATTCATAGACTACAAAGGAAACAGCCTTCAAAAAAGTTCAAAGAGAAACTACGAAAGTTAGTTTCCCTTTAAAAAGGGGGCAGCAAATTCTCTTAACTTAAGAGGTGAGAGAGAGAGAGTCCCCCACTCTCCCATGATACTTCTAAGCCCAGCTGTGTTTCTGAAGCCTAAGAAAGTTCCTGCCCCATGTGTTCCAGCTCTTTCTCAAAATCTGAACTGTTCTGACGTTCCATTTGCTCAGAGGCAAACCTGACACTCTGCCAAAACTCATGCAGTGTGGAGTTGCCGATGCAAAAATGGTGGCTTGGAACTCTTTCCACATATGAGAACGCCCTTCCCTTAATTTTGATGGGCCCTGACCATGCAGTCAGAGGAGCAGTATAATGGTTAGATCTGCTCCACCATGCCCTACTATACAAAACAAATGTTTTCCAGTCATGGTGTTAGATTTTAATGATATGAAAAAGGTATAAAAGAAGGCAGAAGAAAGTAGCAGACAAAAAGGCTTAAAAAAAAGAAAGAAAGCTTATTCCAAATTTGTGTCGTTGAAATTAGTAAGATCTAAGCAAGCAAGTCTCTGTCGAAGCAATGGCAAACAGCCTAACTTGCAGAGAAAACAAAGAGTTAAAACTGGTGCATGGCACAGAGAATTTGAAACATGATCTGCAGAACAGGCAAGCCAAAAGATAAGTGTGCCTGTTACAAGAGGGAGGCTATAGTAGCCATAAAAAGGGGTGAAGCCCCCGTATGAAGCTTTAACAAAAATATTACCCACTAGAAGTGGACAATTAAAATAAAAAAAGGCTTTTCTTAAATTGAAGCAAGCCTTAATATCACCGCCTGCTTTAGCCTTATCAGACCCCAGATCATGAAGTTTTTAGAGCTATGGTGCACATGAGAGCACATAAAAAAGTGCCATTCCTGGAAAAAGGAAAAGGCAATGCTGGCAGCCACCATGGGCGGAGATATAAACAGCAGCTTGAGAGCACAGAAGCGACCAGAGGGGGGGGGGGGGCGAAAAGGAAAGGGCCGACCGAGGCTCAATAAATGTGCGTATTGCCGAGAGAAGAGACATTAAAAGAAAGATTGTCCAGAGCTGAAAGAAAAAAGAAAAGAGACTCACCCTGAAGGCTGCCAAATGCTGGCAGGGTCCTCCAGTGGGGGGGAGTCTAGCTGAAGGGCCACCACCCTATGAACAAATGCTCGGGAGAATCCCAAGGTAAAAGTAAGGGTTGGTGGCGAGGACTGTAAAGCCCTAGTAGATACTGGAGCCACATTTTCTATGATCCCTGTGTAAGCCCCTCCTCACGAAGACTGGAAATAACATACTGGAACATGCCTTTGTAGTTTCATCTGCATACCTGGTTGCCCTCATGGAGCGGGACTTGTTAACAAAACTGCAAGCTAAAATCTTCTTCAGTGATAATCAGATTGTAGTACAGCTGCCAGCAATGCAGGGCTCAAATTATCAAATGGCCTTTCAAGCAATCAAGATTGTGTCAGAGGCCAAAGAGACTGAGATTTTAGAGAATGTTGATCCATGTGTGTGGGCAGACAGAACCCCTGCCCAAGCAAATGCATGACACCAGTTAAAATCTTCTTTAAAAAGGGAGAGCCCTGTGTGCGTGAGGCAGTATCCTCTGAAAAAAGCCACCTGTGCAGGCTTGAAGCCGCTCATTGAAAAGTTCAAAAATTATGGTTAGCTAATAAAGGGATCGTCCCCCTTTAACACCCTGATTTTGGGTGCGCCCGAGGCAAATAGCACCTCCTTCAGGTTAGACCAAGACCTGAGAGCAGTGGCTGACTGCCCTTTGTGCCTCAAAAATGATTCAAAGATGTTTGAGCCCCCAGCTCAAATGAGAAGTCGCCCATGTGCTTACTATCCTTTTCAGAGATTTCAAATTGAGTTTTCAGAGTTGCCCCAGACTCATGGCTATCGGTACCTGCTAGTAATGATAAAAGCAATTGACTGCACCGCTCAGACAGTAGCCAAGATCCTGTTAAAAAGTAATCCCTAAGCTCTTGTTACCTAAAGAGAGTGAATCAAATCAGGGGCCCCATTTTGTTGGACAAGTGACGCAAGTAGTGGCCCAGGCATAACAAACTAACTAGAAGCTACACCCCCCTTGGAAACCTCAATCTACAAGTCAAGTTGAGAAGATGAACCGCACCTTAAAGACAATGCTCATTAAAATTTGTTTAAAGATTAAGTTGAAAGGCCACAGGCCTTGCCAGTCACCTTGACTCGAGTATGGTGCACCCCCAAGGGAAGTATTAAATTGACACCTTTTAAACGTTCCATAAGTGCCCACCTCGAATATTACCTATGGCTGATAGCTTAAATGTGAATTTAAAAGTAAAAGTTTTAAGATTCAAGGTTATGTTACTGCTTTGCAGTCTGTTTTGTTTTCACAGGTTTGCGACACCGCACCAATCCTGGCCTTTAGATGCTCCAGTGCATAATCTCAATCCCAGCGATTGGGTGCTAATCCAGTCCTAGAAAGATGAACCACCTACCAAGAAGCAGAAGGGTCTGTTTCAGATCCTACTTACCACTCCCATTGCTATGAAAGTCGCCAAAGAAAAGAAGTGGATTCATCACACTGAATAAAGGCATCACCTGCACCAGAGAGGGTCACACCGGAAGCTGACCCACCTGAAGGTCACCGTTGGAATAATGAACCCCTGAAAGGACTCAAGTAGCTCTACAGAAAGAGGGTGCTCTCGTCTCAAGGGTTCCTGATGAACGGAACAATACTGAGTTCCAAAAGTTCAAAAAAAAAAGTGTTTTTGTTGTCAACATTCTAGTAGCTAGAACAAAGGCGTCCCAGGCCTCACTTGCTGTTTAGAGAAAACCGTCAATGCCACAGCGATAATAATATGCCATAATTGGTATAGCAAATACATCCTTAATTTACATTTAGGACCAACCATTTCAGACTTCATCAAAATAATTCTCATTATGTGGAAACTGAGAAAATTTTTAAAATTATTAAAAAATATAAACAATAATTGAAAATTAAAAAAAACAAAATAAACATCAAATAATCCAATTTGTGTCCCCATCTTTTATCTAATGCCCCCCCCAGTGCTAACCCCGCCCCTAACAAACAAACAAAACCTTAACAGAAACAAAAAAGAAAACCTTTTGCCTTCTGTTTGGTCTGACACACAACCTCAGTGCCCAGCTCGGCCCCTCCCACTGAATGCATCCACAGAGCAAAATTACAAGCAAATTTAACCAGGATGAAATAATGGTAATGATAATAAAGAATAAAAAACAAACAGGTATTTAAGTAATATTTTATCTGGAGACATATACACGCACGCGCACACACAGATGCATATGTTATATATATGCGCATGCGCGTGGTGGGGTTTAATCGATTTATCCCTAGTTATCCCCCGCTCCCTCCCTCACCCACTCACACGCACATGTGTGTAAACCCCCCCTCCCCCATGGGTATCCTTTTCAGTTAGGACCCAGGCTTACTTATTCCACTAAAATGTTTTTCTTTTTTTGAGGCGAGCAGTTGTTTATATGATCTACGTATATTGCAGAAGTACTGTGCTATCTGGGGAGCACTGTATGCTCTATATACTGTAATAATCTTCTGCAGTTATCTCTTTAATAACGGAATCTGTTTAGATGTGGAGTGGTACATAAATGTTGCAAAAAACTAAATAAAAATAAATAATAACCGGCATACCACCCATCGACTACCTGAGGGCAGAACTTCTTAAATTTTAAATTTCCTCAGGAGGCAATTTCCTATTTAAATCAACTGATCGTTGAGGGTTCCATTTTATCCTTCTTTTTGTTGTAACTGCCAGCTGATTAGCCCCTCTGTGGAATGTGGATGTTTCTTCCCCCCCTGCCCCCCATGGGCCATAACATCTTAAATGGAAGGGGTTGATGGTCACTTAATACTCTATTCTCATCTTGAAAATGCAGGATTGGGGAGAGAGAAAAAAATGTAATCGATTGCACTTGCCCCTGCAGAGCCAATATAGCTAAATTCTCCAAAAGGATCATTGAAACCAGACCCATTTAAAACAGGGATATTCCGCTTAAAAATTAAATTGTTTGTAATCAGTCCCGCCTTATTAGTTTTATTATCTTTTGAATTTTCTTGACTCATACGCTAAGGCCTCGTAGCACCCTATACTGCACCACGCTCTGAGCACTCCACATCAACCCTGTTTGAGCACTGAAATCCCGTTATGTCCAAAGGAACAGCAGGGTACGAATCCTCTACATCAGGGGTACCCAGCACAGCACCCACGGGTGACATGGTGCCTGCAGGGACCTCCAACAGCGCTCACAAAGCTCTCCACTCTCTGCCCCCTTTAAATAATTTTTTTTTAAATAAAAACCTCAGAAAACGTTTGGGCAGTCTTCTTTCTCTCCTTTCCTAGCCTTGCTCTTTCTCTCTTCCCATCTCTTTATCTTGCTGTTTCTCCCCCTCCCAGCCTCTAGCCTTGCTATTCTCCCCTCTTTCACTCACTTTTGTCTGGCCAGGCCCCCACCGCAGCCATTATGTGACTAGCCACATCCTCCATGGGAGCCATTTTATGGTGGCGCCAACAGAAGTTTCTCAAATTCCCAAATGTGCTCATGGGTCAAAATTGTTCCAAATCTGCCCAACAGGAATAGCAAAAGAGTGGTGATTGCTGGTGGGGAGAGATGCATGCATGCAGTGCTACCTTTCTTTACCATAATGCCAAGGCCCAAGCCTGCAAGGGTTAAACTAATACTGTTGACCCTTCCAAACAAGTGGAGACAGGAGTGGGTACCTCTCTGTTGGGTAGCCACACTAGATGGAAGAGCTGGGGGATAAAAAGCTTTGTATCCCTTCCGAACCAATTTCTCACAGAGCCATGATTCCTGAATACATACGATATAAAAGAGAGGCTTTCGACTCTACACCTGCTTATTGCTATTAACTTTGCTACGTTAACTGTTTGGTTTTTTTAATTGATTAAAATGATTAGTAAAAGAATGCAATTTATTTATTTGAAAAACAAGTGTTTTTATGAAAGAGCAACATTCCCACAAGCACTTTCCCTAGCAGCTTGGAAAACACAGCAGCCACCTCCAGGCTCCTGAACGCAGCACTGTGGCAGACAATGTAGGAATGAGAGGCTGAGAATAAAAAATGGAGAGAGACAGAGAGGAAGAGAATGTAGTTCTTCAGTGCAAACTGGAGCCTTTCCTGTTCCACATGTGGATTTCACAGCATTCGAAGCAGCCACGTCCTCGTACCAGGGGGTGTTGCTAGACCACCCCCAAACACTAACTGTGGTTTTTCCTCATGTTTAAAGTCCAGGCAAAACATAATAATTTAAAAACACACAAATATTATCCTTTCCATCTCCGAGCACACTTCAAAAACAAAACAAAAAACATGAGACCAGGAGGTCAGGGGGTGCTCAGGAGCCAGGCTGCACCCAGCCTACCTCTCAGGGTTGGCGCAAGAATAAAAATGTCAGGGAGGGGAGAGAATCCACAGATGGGGCCTCGAAGGAAATAACCGGCTGTGGCAGCAGATCAAACCAAAAATGTTTTTGACAGATTTGTCTGCTCAGTGCTGCAAGACACTCGACTCCTTCCCAGCTTTGGACCCAGCTTGGACCCAGCGTCCCGAGCTCAGGAGAAATCCCAACACATAGCAACCCTCAGCTCTAACCTCTAGGCCTCAGCCCTTTGGCCTGCCCACCTCTTCCCCTCCTGTGGTCTCCCACCTGGTATCTGAGCAGGGTCACGTTGTAATACGGAGCAGCCACAGCTTGCTCCGCTTGCTTCTGCAGCTGCACCGTCAGCGTGGCCATGTTGAGCCAGAAGTCCTTGCTGGTGGGGTCGCTCTGGGACGCATCACTTGATGGTTTGGGGGTGGGGGGAGAGAGAGAAAGAGGGGAGGTGAAGCCATGAGGCCAGCCCAACCAAGGAGAACCCCCACACACACATTCTTAGGGCTACTGGAACATCTCCAGGCTGCAACCATCTCCTCTCCAGGGTTTTGCCTTGGTCCCACCCACCCCCGCTGTCCATCCTGCACTCTAAATTTGTCTGGCACCTTCATTGCTTTACCACCCAGCATTTTAATTTGTGAGCCACTTTCCCCCACAAAACGCACCCTAAGTGGCTCACGGCACCAGGCGGAAACATGAAGGCATGCCAAAGCATCCATAGAAACCTGCCGTTGTCCAACAGTAAGCTTCCCAAACTATTCATTTCGCAAATGCTAACCTTTTGTTTTTTTCTTTGTGAGAGTTTATTTTATTCCGAAATAAAGTTAACAAAATAAAGGCAGCAAAAAGAATGTACATAATAATACATCAAGTTCATTAAAGAAGCAATGGAATTCACTAATTAGAATTATTAGTCTATAACCAATATGCTTATGGAACACCTACAGTAAAACAGCCTAAGGAGGAGGTTAATACCTAATGAAAGAGAAAAAATACAGTTTGTGCAACATATAAAAAGGAGCATGCGCAAGTGTGAGTTATTTTGTATTTATTTATTTGTTTGTTTGTTTAATTTCATTTCTATACCACCCAATAGCCGAAGCTCTCTTTTGTGTGTATGTGTTAATCAGAAAAAAAATAGGCAACTGTAATTTAGTGGGAATGCGATCAAAAGTTTGAAGAGCTTCAATGTAGGAAATAAACAGAGACCTTGGTGCTGTAAGGTCATTTTTAAAGTTAGGGTTCCTTGCTCACTGTACTTCCTAACCTTATGACATTTCACATTTGTTGCAAAAGAGGCACTATCAACCCTGAAGACACAATATTAATATATAATTTCAGGATTAAAACCCCCTACTGGTTTAAGACTGGAGTTCAGGCTGGTTCAAGCGCCACAAAGCCAGGAAATTGGAAGTTATGGCTAGTGATGCTTTAACAGATGTGCCCCGTGATCCCTCATGATGTTGTGCAATGCTGCAAATGGTGCTTCCTCACAGCTCACCCTCCAGGCACCCACACTTTTCCTGGGTCTTTCAGGCCCAAATCCAGATGGGGAGGATGGAGTGCCTGGGACCACCCAGGTTGTACTGGTCCCCTCCTGCCTTGTGACGCCACTGAGCCTGACTCCACTGCAAGAGGAATCCCCCCATGAGTTGAGCCAGGCCTGTTTGTTGCTCACGTCAGTAGCTGGCCAGATGGATGAAACCGTGTGTGTGTGTGTGTGTGTGTGTGTGAGAGTGAGAGAGAGAGCGAGAGCGACAGACACAGACCTTTTCTAGCAGTAAGGCTGGATGCTTCATAAGGCAGCACAGGACCAGGACAACGTGGGCCCATCTTTGCTGACAAAGGAAAAGCATGGGTGCATGGGGGTAGGGTGTAAGCAAGCACAACTGGTTTGCAATGTAAAAAAGACATGACACACAAGGGCAATGGATGAGGAGGGAAGAGGAAAAACAGTAATAATACCATTATTGGCATCATCTCCCCATTGCAATCTCCTGGAGCCAGGGACCTGTCCTCTTGTACTTTGGAAAGCAGCATTCACATTGACGGTGCACTAATGGTTTTCAATCCTTCTGTTTGTTTCCAGTAATTCCTCTCCCCAAACACCCGCCCCTTTCCGAGTACCTAAAGAGAAGGTCTGTGTTGGGCAGGAACTGCTCGATGGACGCCGTGTGGAGGAGGCGGAAACTCAAGACACCCTTTAAACGTTCCATAAGCGCCCACCTCGGATATTACCTATGGCTGACAGCTTAAATGTGAATTTAAAAGTAAAAGTTTTAAGATTCAAGGTTATGTTACTGCTTTGCAGTCTGTTTTGTTTTCACAGGTTTGCGACACCGCACCAATCCTGGCCTTTAGATGCTCCAGTGCATAATCTCAATCCCAGCGATTGGGCGCTAATCCAGTCCTAGAAAGATGAACCACCTACCAAGAAGCAGAAGGGTCTGTTTCAGATCCTACTTACCACTCCCATTGCTATGAAAGTCGCCAAAGAAAAGAAGTGGATTCATCACACTGAATAAAGGCATCACCTGCACCAGAGAGGGTCACACCGGAAGCTGACCCACCTGAAGGTCACCGTTGGAATAATGAACCCCTGAAAGGACTCAAGTAGCTCTACAGAAAGAGGGTGCTCTCGTTTCAAGGGTTCCTGATGAACGGAACAAAACTGAGTTCCAAAAGTTCAAAAAAAAAAGTGTTTTTGTTGTCAGCATTCTAGTAGCTAGAACAAAGGCGTCCCAGGCCTCACTTGCTGTTTAGAGAAAACCGTCAATGCCACAGCAATAATAGTTTGCGCCTTTAATTGCGTAGTCCACCGCGGGACCAAAGAGAGTATAAATTTGAGAAAAGCCTTTTGAGGGGGGAATTGTAGTAAAAATGTAACCTAAAAGCCATTGTATGTGTCTTAAGCAGCACGTAGTACTGTAAGAGCTGCGCATGCCTGGAATGAGCAGACAGTAACCCTAAGATAAGGTTGCTAAGCAAACCGCTGGCAACCAATCAAAAGCAACACGCTGGCTAAGGAATGCAAGCTAAGTGATAAAACTGTAGCGCGGAGGTTGCCCAAGGTCGACTCTGCTTTGAGCGTGAGCTCCTTTGTCGAACTGTTTGCAAACAATAAAATCGAGTTGGACCCAGCCTGAAGTTGACTCTCCTCTTTGGGGCAAATTGGACTAGCCTCCAGGGGGCGAAACTAGCATTTTGTGCAACAATATGCACACTCAGCATTGCAGAAACAGAGCCTTCAAATGTTTGGGACTATAATTCCCATCAGCCCCACCCCTTGGCCATGCTGGCTGGGGCTGATGGAAGTTGCAATCCAACACATCTGGAGGGCCCCAGCTGCGGGAAGGCTAGTCAATAGCAGTGCCCTCCTGGGTCTCCTTTGGGGGTTCACGACTGCAGCCAGGGCCCCAATTCCCTAGATGGCCATGCCCACTTTCCCCTGGCCCCTCCCCTCTCCCCCCCCCCCCGCTATGGATTCTTTGGTGGCTTCCTGGCTCTTGTGCAGTTTCCCCCCATTCTTTAAGAAACGCCTCTCAGAAGACTGAGTTACTGGCAGGAGGAGCTTGAAGCTGCAACAGGCTGGCATTTTTTTGTATTTTGGCTCGCCCACATCACCTTTGGTCCCATCCTGTTTCGTCTTCAGCCCTGCCCACCCTGGAACACAGCACCCGAGAGCGTCTCCGACACAGAATGTGGACCTCAGGTGGAAAGAACTTCCCTGCACCTGCCCCACACTTCCATTTCCTCTTCCATGGATGTGAGGGTGGGGGTGGAAATGGCCCACTGCCCACACTTGGGGGGCTCTACAAACGTCCCAGACTGAGGAGCCCCCAGGCCTGCATACCTGTGAAGTCTTCATTTTCAAAGGCTGATTCCAGTGGGGGCCCAAAGAGTCCGCTGGTGGGCAAAACCTCTGGCTCAGCTTTGCTGTCGACTCTGGAAAAGACCAAGAAGAAAGAGGTCTCTCTCTCTCTCAGTCTCTCTCTCTCTCGGTCTCTCTCTCTCTCGGTCACTCTCTCTCGGACTCTCTCTGTCTCTCTCTCTCTGTCTCTCTCTCTCTGTCTCTCTCTCTCTGTCTCTCTCTCGGTCTCTCTCTCTCGGTCTCTCTCTCTCGGTCTCCGTCTCTCGGTCTCGGTCTCTCAGTCTCGGTCTCTCTCTCAGTCTCTCTCTCGGTCTCGGTCTCTCTCTCAGTGTCTCTCTCAGTGTCTCTCTCGGTCTCTCTCTCGGTCTCTCTCTCTCGGTCTCTCTCTCTCTCGGTCTCTCTCTCTCTCAGTCTCTCTCTCTCTCAGTCTCTCTCTCTCTCTCTCGGTCTCTCTCTCTCTCTCTCTCTCGGTCTCTCTCTCTCTCTCGGTCTCTCTCTCTCGGTCTCTCTCTCAGTCTCTCTCTCGGTCTTGGTCCCTCTCTCGGTCTCTCTCTCGGTCCCTCTCTCTCGGTCCCTCTCTCTCTTTCGGTCCCTCTCTCGGTCCCTCTCTCGGTCCCTCTCTCTCTCTCGGTCCCTCTCTCGGTCCCTCTCTCTCTCTCTCGGTCTTTCTCTCTCTCTCGGTCTCTCTCTCTCTCTCGGTCTCTCTCTCTCTCTCGGTCTCTCTCTCTCTCGGTCTCTCTCAGTCCCTCGGTCCCTCTCTCTTGGTCCCTCTCGCTCTCTCTTGCTCCCTCTCTCTCGGTCTCTCTCTTTCGGTCCCTCTCGGTCTCTCTCTCGGTCTCGGTCTCTCTCTCGGTCTCGGTCTCTCGGTCTCTCTCTCGGTCCCTCTCTCTCTCTCGGTCCCTCTATCGGTCCCGCTCTCTCTCTCGGTCTCTCTCTCGGTCTCTCTCTCTCTCTCTCTCGGTCTCTCTCTCTCTCAGTCTCTCTCTCTCTCGGTATCTCTCTCTCTCTCTCTCTCGGTCTCTCTCTCTCTCTCCGTCTATCTCTCGGTCTTGGTCCCTCTCTCGGTCCCTCTCTCTCTTTCGGTCCCTCTCTCGGTCCCTCTCTCTCTCTCGGTCCCTCTCTCGGTCCCTCTCTCTCTCTCGGTCCCTCTCTCTCTCTTGGTCCCTCTCTCTCTCTCTCTCGGTCCCTCTCTCTCTCTCTCTCTCTCTCTCTCTCTCGGTCTCTCTCTCTGTCTCGGTCTCGGTCTCTCTCTCTCTCTCGGTCTCTCTCTCTCTTGGTCTCTTGGTCTCTCTCTCTCTCGGTCTCTCTCTCTCTCGGTCTCTCTCAGTCCCTCGGTCCCTCTCTCTTGGTCCCCCTCTCTCTCTCTCGCTCCCTCTCTCTCGCTCCCGCTCTCTCGGTCTCTCTCTCGGTCCCTCTTGGTCTCTCTCTCCGTCTCGGTCTCTCTCTCGGTCTCTCTCTCGGTCTCGG
Organism: Heloderma suspectum; assembly: GCF_057233095.1. NCBI lineage: Eukaryota > Metazoa > Chordata > Lepidosauria > Squamata > Helodermatidae > Heloderma > Heloderma suspectum. Next base: position 35,383,077 of record NC_139475.1, on the reverse strand, counting down.
TCTCTCACTCGGTCTCGGTCTCTCGGTCCCTCTCTCGGTCCCTCTCTCTCTCTCGGTCCCTCTCTCTCTCGCTCCCTCTCTCTCGCTCCCTCTCTCTCGGTCTCTCTCTTTCGGTCCCTCTCGGTCTCTCTCTCCGTCTCGGTCTCTCTCTCGGTCTCTCTCTCGGTCTCTCTCTCGGTCTCGGTCTCTCTCTCGGTCTTGGTCTCGGTCTCTCGGTCTCTCTCTCGGTCCCTCTCTCGGTCCCGCTCTCTCTCTCGGTCTCTCTCTCGGTCTCTCTCTCTCTCAGTCTCTCTCTCTCTCAGTCTCCCTCTCTCTCTCGGTCTCTCTCTCGGTCTCGGTCCGTCTCTCGGTCCCTCTCTCTCTTTCGGTCCCTCTCTCTCTCTCGGTCCCTCTCTCGGTCCCTCTCTCGGTCCCTCTCTCTCTCTCTCGGTCCCTCTCTCTCTCTCTCTCTCTCTCTGTCTCTCTCTCTCTCTGTCTCTCTCTCTCTCTCGGTCTCTCTCTCTCTCTGTCTCTCTCTCTCTCTGTCTCTCTCTCTCTCTCGGTCTCTCTCTCTCGGTCTATTGGTCTCTCTCTCTCTCGGTCTCTCTCTCTCTTGGTCTCTCTCAGTCCCTCGGTCCCTCTCTCTTGGTCCCTCTCTCTCTCTCTCGCTCCCTCTCTCTCGCTCCCTCTCTCTCGGTCTCTCTCTTTCGGTCCCTCTCCGTCTCGGTCTCTCTCTCCGTCTCGGTCTCTCTCTCGGTCTCTCTCTCGGTCTCTCTCTCGATCTCGGTCTCTCTCTCTCGGTCTCGGTCTCTCGGTCCCTCTCTCGGTCCCTCTCTCTCTCTCGGTCCCTCTCTCTCGGTCCCTCTCTCGATCCCGCTCTCTCTCTCGTTCTCTCGGTCTCGGTCTCGGTCTCTCTCTCTCTCGGTCTCTCTCTCTCGGTCTCGGTCTCTCTCTTGGTCTCTCTCTCTCTCGGTCTCTCTCTCGGTCTCGGTCTCTCTCTCTCTCGGTCTCTCTCTCTCGGGATCTCTCCCTCGGTCTCTCGGTCTCCCTCAGTCTCTCTCTCTCGGTCCCTCTTGGTCCCTCGGTTCTTCTATCTCTCTCTTGGTCCCTCTCTCTTGGTCCCTCTAGGTCTCTCTCTCTCTCTGGGTCTCGGTCTCTCTCTCGGTCTCAGTCTCTCTCTCGGTCTCGGTATCTCTCTCTCGGTCTCGGTCCCTCTCTCTCTCTCGGTCTCGGTCCCTCTCTCTCTCTCGGTCTCTCTCTCTCAGTCTCTCTCGGTATCTCTCCCTCGGTCTTTCGGTCTCTCTCAGTCTCTCTCTCTCGGTCCCTCTCGGTCCCTCGGTTCTTCTCTCTCTCTCTCGGTCTCGGTCTCGGTCTCGGTCTCTCTCTCTCTCTCGGTCTCGGTCTCTCTCTCGGTCTCTCTCTCTCTCTCGGTCTCTCTCTCTCGGTCTCGGTCTCTCTCTCTGTCTAGGTCTCTCTTGGTCTCTCTCTCGGAATCTCTCACGGTCTCTTTCTCTCTCGGTCTCTCTCAGTCCCTCAGTCCCTCTCTCTTGGTCCCTCTCTCTCTCTCTCGCTCTCTCTCTCTCGCTCCCTCTCTCTCGCTCCCTCTCTCTCAGTCTCTCTCTTTCGGTCCCTCTCCGTCTCGGTCTCTCTCTCGGTCTCTCTCTCGGTCTCTCTCTCGGTCTCTCTCTCGGTCTCGGTCTCTCTCTTGGTCTCGGTCTCTTGGTCCCTCTCTCGGTCCCTCTCTCTCTCGGTCCCTCTCTCTCTCTCGGTCCCTCTCTCGATCCCGCTCTCTCTCTTGTTCTCTCGGTCTCTCTCTCTCGGTCTCTCTCTCTCTCTTGGTCTCTCTCTCTCTCGGTCTCTCTCTCGGTCTCGGTCTCTCTCTCTCTCGGTCTCTCTCTCTCGTGATCTCTCCCTCGGTCTCTCGGTCTCCCTCAGTCTCTCTCTCTCGGTCCCTCTCGGTCCCTCGGTTCTTCTATCTCTCTCTTGGTCCCTCTCTCTCAATCCCTCTCGGTCTCTCTTTCTCTCTGGTTCTCAGTCTCTCTCTCGGTCTCGGTCTCTCTCTCGATCTCGGTCCCTCTCTCTCTCTCGGTCTCTCTCTCTCAGTCTCTCTCGGTATCTCTCCCTCAGTCTCTCGGTCTCTCTCAGTCTCTCTCTCTCGGTCCCTCTCGGTCCCTCGGTTCTTCTCTCTCTCTCTTGGTCCCTCTCTCTCGGTCTCGGTGTCTCTCTCTCTCTCTCGGTCTCGGTCTCTCTCTCTCTCTCAGTCTCGGTCTCTCTCTCTCGGTCTCGGTCTCTCTCTCTCTCTCGGTCTCTCTCTCTCGGTCTCAGTCTCTCTCTCTCTCTCGGTCTCGGTCTCTCTGTCTCTCTCGGTCTCTCTCTCTCGGTCTCGGTCTCTCTCTCTGTCTAGGTCTCTCTCGGTCTCTCTCTCGGAATCTCTCTCGGTCTCTGTCTCTCTCTCTCGGTCCCTCTCGGTCCCTCTCTCTCTCTCGGTCCCTCTCTTGGTCCCTCTCTCTCTCTCTCTCGGTCCCTCTCTCTCTCTCTCTCTCTCTCGGTCTCTCTCTCTGTCTCGGCCTGTCTCGGTCTCTCTCTCTCTCTCGGTCTCTCTCTCTCTCTCGGTCTCTCTCACTCTCGGTCTCTCTCAGTCCCTCGGTCCCTCTCTCTTGGTCCCTCTCTCTCTCTCTCGCTCCCTCTCTCTCGCTCCCTCTCTCTCGGTCTCTCTCGGTCTCACTCTCGGTCTCATTCTCGGTTTCGGTCTCTCTCTCTCTCGGTCTCTCTCTCTCTCGGTCTCTCTCTCTCTCGGTCTCTCTCTCTCGGTCTCTCTCTCTCTCGGTCCCTTGGTCTCTCTCTCTCCCGGTCCCTCGGTCTCTCTCTCTCTCTCGGTCTCTCTCTCTCTCTCGGTCTCTCTCTCTCTCTGTCTCTCTCTCTCTCGGTCTCTCTCTCTCTCTCGGTCTCTCTCTCTCTCTCGGTCTCTTGGTCTCTCTCTCTCTCGGTCTCTCTCTCTCTTGGTCTCTCTCAGTCCCTCGGTCCCTCTCTCTCGGTCCCTCTCTCTCTCTCTCGCTCCCTCTCTCTCGCTCCCTCTCTCTCGCTCCCTCTCTCTCGCTCCCTCTCTCTCGGTCTCACTCTCGGTCTCATTCTCGGTCTCGGTCTCTCTCTCTTTTGGTCTCTCTCTCTCTCGGTCTCTCTCTCTCTCTCTCTCTCTCTCGGTCTCGGTCTCTCTCTCGGTCTCGGTCTCTCTCTCTCTCTCGGTCTCTCTCTCTTGGTCTCGGTCTCTCTGTCTAGGTCGCTCTTGGTCTCTCTCTCGGAATCTCTCTCGGTCTCTCTCTCTCTCGGTCTCTCTCAGTCCCTCGGTCCCTCTCTCTTGGTCCCTCTCTCTCTCTCTCGCTCCCTCTCTCTCGCTCCCTCTCTCTCGCTCCCTCTCTCTCAGTCTCTCTCTTTCGGTCCCTCTCCGTCTCGGTCTCGCTCTCGGTCTCTCTCTCGGTCTCTCTCTCTCTCTGTCTCTCTCTCTCTCGGTCTCTCTCTCTCTCTCGGTCTCTCTCTCTCTCTCGGTCTCTTGGTCTCTCTCTCTCTCGGTCTCTCTCTCTCTTGGTCTCTCTCAGTCCCTCGGTCCCTCTCTCTCGGTCCCTCTCTCTCTCTCTCGCTCCCTCTCTCTCGCTCCCTCTCTCTCGCTCCCTCTCTCTCGCTCCCTCTCTCTCGGTCTCACTCTCGGTCTCATTCTCGGTCTCGGTCTCTCTCTCTTTTGGTCTCTCTCTCTCTCGGTCTCTCTCTCTCTCTCTCTCTCTCTCGGTCTCGGTCTCTCTCTCGGTCTCGGTCTCTCTCTCTCTCTCGGTCTCTCTCTCTTGGTCTCGGTCTCTCTGTCTAGGTCGCTCTTGGTCTCTCTCTCGGAATCTCTCTCGGTCTCTCTCTCTCTCGGTCTCTCTCAGTCCCTCGGTCCCTCTCTCTTGGTCCCTCTCTCTCTCTCTCGCTCCCTCTCTCTCGCTCCCTCTCTCTCGCTCCCTCTCTCTCAGTCTCTCTCTTTCGGTCCCTCTCCGTCTCGGTCTCGCTCTCGGTCTCTCTCTCGGTCTCTCTCTCGGTCTCTCTCTCGGTCTCGGTCTCTCTCTCGGTCTCGGTGTCTCTCTCTCTCTCTCGGTCTCTCTCTCTCTCTCTCTCTCGGTCTTGGTCTCTCTCTCGGTCTCGGTCTCTCTCTCTCTCTCGGTCTCTCTCTCTTGGTCTCGGTCTCTCTGTCTAGGTCTCTCTTGGTCTCTCTCTCCGAATCTCTCTCGGTCTCTCTCTCTCTCGGTCTCTCTCAGTCCCTCGGTCCCTCTCTCTTGGTCCCTCTCTCTCTCTCTCGCTCCCTCTCTCTCGCTCCCTCTCTCTCGCTCCCTCTCTCTCAGTCTCTCTCTTTCGGTCCCTCTCCGTCTCGGTCTCGCTCTCGGTCTCTCTCTCGGTCTCTCTCTCGGTCTCTCTCTCGGTCTCGGTCTCTCTCTCGGTCTCGGTGTCTCGGTCCCTCTCTCGGTCCCTCTCTCTCTCTCGGTCCCTCTCTCTCTCTCGGTCCCTCTCTCGATCCCGCTCTCTCTCTTGTTCTCTCGGTCTCTCTCTCTCGGTCTCGGTCTCTCTCTTGGTCCCTCTCTCTCGGTCTCGGTGTCTCTCTCTCTCTCTCGGTCTCGGTCTCTCTCAGTCTCGGTCTCTCTCTCGGTCTCGGTCTCTCTCTCTCTCTCGGTCTCTCTCTCTCTCTCGGTCTCTCTCTCTCGGTCTCGGTCTCTCTCTCTGTCTAGGTCTCTCTCGGTCTCTCTCTCGGAATCTCTCTCGGTCTCTCTCTCTCTCGGTCTCTCTCAGTCCCTCAGTCCCTCTCTCTTGGTCCCTCTCTCTCTCTCTCGCTCCCTCTCTCTCGCTCCCTCTCTCTCAGTCTCTCTCTTTCGGTCCCTCTCCGTCTCGGTCTCTCTCTCGGTCTCTCTCTCGGTCTCTCTCTCGGTCTCTCTCTCGGTCTCGGTCTCTCTCTCGGTCTCGGTCTCTCGGTCCCTCTCTCGGTCCCTCTCTCTCTCTCGGTCCCTCTCTCTCTCGGTCCCTCTCTCTCTCTCGGTCCCTCTCTCTCTCTCGGTCCGTCTCTCGATCCCGCTCTCTCTCTTGTTCTCTCGGTCTCTCTCTCTCGGTCTCGGTCTCTCTCTCTCGGTCTCGGTCTCTCTCTTGGTCTCTCTCTCTCTCGGTCTCTCTCTCGGTCTCGGTCTCTCTCTCTCGGTCTCATTCTCTCGGGATCTCTCCCTCGGTCTCTCGGTCTCCCTCAGTCTCTCTCTCTTGGTCCCTCTCAGTCCCTCGGTTCTTCTATCTCTCTCTTGGTCCCTCTCTCTCAGTCCCTCTCGGTCTCTCTCTCTCTCTGGGTCTCGGTCTCTCTCTCGGTCTCAGTCTCTCTCTCGGTCTCGGTCTCTCTCTCGGTCTCGGTCCCTCTCACTCTCTCGGTCTCTCTCGGTCTCTCTCTCTCTCTCTCTATCTCTCTCTCTCTCAGTCTCTCTCTCTCAGTCTCTCTCTCTCAGTCTCTCTCGGTATCTCTCCCTCGGTCTCTCGGTCTCTCTCAGTCTCTCTCTCTCGGTCCCTCTCGTTCCCTCGGTTCTTCTCTCTCTCTCTTGGTCCCTCTCTCTTGGTCTCGGTGTCTCTCTCTCTCTCTCGGTCTCGGTCTCTCTCTCTCTCTCAGTCTCGGTCTCTCTCTCACGGTCTCGGTCTCTCTCTTGGTCTCTCGGTCTCTCTCTCTCTCTCTCTCGGTCCCTCGGACTCTCTCTCTCTCTCGGTCCCTCGTTCTCTCTCTCTCTCGGTCCCTCGGTCTCTCTCTCTCTCTCGATCTCTCTCATCTCGGTCTCTCTCTCTCTCGGTCCCTCTCTCTCGGTCCCTCTCGGTCTCTCTCTCTGTCTCGGTGTCTCTCTCTCGGTCTCGGTCTCTCGGTCTATCTCTCAGTCTCAGTCTCTCTTGGTCCCTCTCTCTCAGTTCCTCCCTCTAGGTACCTCTCACTCTCTCTCTCTCTCGGTCTCTCTCTCTCCCGATCTCTCTGTCTCTCGGTCCCTCGGTCTCTCTCTCTCTCTCTCGGTCCCTCAGTCTCTCTCTCTTTCTCTCGGTCCCTCGGTCTCTCTCTCTCTCTCTCTCTCTCTCGGTCCCTCGGTCTCTCTCTCACGGTCTCGGTCTCTCTCTTGGTCTCTTGGACTCTCTCTCTCTCTCGGTCCCTCGTTCTCTCTCTCTCTCGGTCCCTCGGTCTCTCTCTCTCTCTCAGTCCCTCGGTCTCTCTCTCTCTCTCGGTCTCTCTCTCTCTCTCTCTCTCTCGGTCTCTCTCTCTCTCTCTCTCTCTCTCGGTCTCTCTCTCTCTCTCTCTCTCTCTGTCTCTCTCTCTCGGTCTCTATCTCTTACTCGGTCTATCTCTCTCTCGGTCTCTTGGTCTCTCTCTCTCTCGGTCTCTCTCTCTCTCTTGGTCTCTCTCAGTCCCTCGGTCCCTCTCTCTTGGTCCCTCTCTCTCTCTCTCGCTCCCTCTCTCTTGGTCCCTCTCTCTCTCTCTCGCTCCCTCTCTCTCGCTCCCTCTCTCTCAGTCTCTCTCTTTCGGTCCCTCCCGTCTCGGTCTCTCCGTCTCGGTCTCTCTCTCGGTCCGTCTCTCGGTCCTGCTCTCTCTCTCGGTCTCTCTCTCGGTCTCGGTCTCTCTCTCGGTCTCTCTCTCTCTCAGTCTCTCTCTCTCTCAGTCTCTCTCTCTCTCTCGGTCTCTCTCTCGGTCTCGGTCCGTCTCTCGGTCCCTCTCTCTCTTTCGGTCCCTCTCTCGGTCCCTCTCTCTCTCTCGGTCCCTCTCTCGGTCCCTCTATCGGTCTCTCTCTCGGTCTCGGTCCCTCTCTCTCTCTCTCTCTCTTTTGGTCTCTCTCTCTCTCTCTGTCTCGGTCTCTCTCTCTCTGTCTCTCTGTCTCTCTCTCTCTCGGTCTCTCTCTCTCTCGGTCTCTTGGTCTCCCTCTCTCTCGGTCCCTCTCTCTCTCTCTCGCTCCCTCTCTCTCGCTCCCTCTCTCTCGCTCCCTCTGTCTCGGTCTCTCTCTTTCGGTCCCTCTCCGTCTCGGTCTCTCTCTCCGTCTCGGTCTCTCTCTCGGTCTCTCTCTCGGTCTCTCTCTCGATCTCGGTCCCGCTCTCTCTCTCGGTCCCTCTCTCTCTCGGTCCCTCTCTCTCTCTCGGTCCCTCTCTCGATCCCGGTCTCTCTCTCTTGTTCTCTCGGTCTCGGTCTCGGTCTCTCTCTCTCTCGGTCTCTCTCTCTCGGTCTCTCTCTCGGTCTCTCTCTCTCTCGGTCTCTCTCTCGGTCTCGGTCTCTCTCTCTCTCGGTCTCTCTCTCTCCGGATCTCTCCCTCGGTCTCTCGGTCTCCCTCAGTCTCTCTCTCTCGGTCCCTCTTGGTCCCTCGGTTCTTCTATCTCTCTCTTGGTCCCTCTCTCTCGGTCCCTCTCGGTCTCTCTCTCTCTCTGGGTCTCGGTCTCTCTCTCGGTCTCAGTCTCTCTCTCTCTCTCGGTCTCGGTATCTCTCTCGGTCTCGGTCCCTCTCTCTCTCTCTGTCTCTCTCTCTCTCTCTCTCTCTCGGTCTCTCTCTCTCAGTCTCTCTCGGTATCTCTCCCTCGCTCTTTCGGTCTCTCTCAGTCTCTCTCTCTCGGTCCCTCTCGGTCCCTCGGTTCTTCTCTCTCTCTCTCGGTCCCTCTCTCTCGGTCTCGGTCTCGGTCTCTCTCTCTCTCGGTCTCGGTCTCGGTCTCGGTCTCTCTCTCTCTCTCTCGGTCTCGGTCTCTCTCTCGGTCTCTCTCTCTCTCTCGGTCTCTCTCTCTCTCTCGGTCTCTCTCTCTTGGTCTCGGTCTCTCTCTCTGTCTAGGTCTCTCTTGGTCTCTCTCTCGGAATCTCTCTCGGTCTCCCTCTCTCGCGGTCTCTCTCAGTCCCTCGGTCCCTCTCTCTTGGTCCCTCTCTCTCTCTCTCGCTCCCTCTCTCTCGCTCCCTCTCTCTCGCTCCCTCTCTCTCAGTCTCTCTCTTTCGGTCCCTCTCCGTCTCGGTCTCTCTCTCGGTCTCTCTCTCGGTCTCTCTCTCGGTCTCTCTCTCGGTCTCGGTCTCTCTCTCGGTCTCTCGGTCCCTCTCTTGGTCCCTCTCTCTCTCTCGGTCCCTCTCTCTCTCTCGGTCCCTCTCTCGATCCCGCTCTCTCTATTTTTCTCTCGGTCTCTCTCTCTCGGTCTCGGTCTCTCTCTTGGTCTCCCTCTCTCTTGGTCTCTCTCTCGGTCTCGGTCTCTCTCTCTCTCGGTCTCTCTCTCTCGGGATCTCTCCATCGGTCTCTCGGTCTCCCTCAGTCTCTCTCTCGGTCCCTCTCGGTCCCTCGGTTCTTCTATCTCTCTCTTGGTCCCTCTCTCTCAGTCCCTCTCGGTCTCTCTCTCTCTCTGGGTCTCGGTCTCTCTCTCGGTCTCAGTCTCTCTCTCGGTCTCTCTCTCGGTCTCGGTCCCTCTCTCTCTCTCGGTCTCTCTCTCTCTCTCTCGGTCTCTCTCTCTCAGTCTCTCTCGGTATCTCTCCCTCGGTCTCTCGGTCTCTCTCAGTCTCTCTCTCTCGGTCCCTCTCGGTCCCTCGGTTCTTCTCTCTCTCTCTTGGTCCCTCTCTCTCGGTCTCGGTGTCTCTCTCTCTCTCTCGGTCTCGGTCTCTCTCTCTCTCTCAGTCTCGGTCTCTCTCTCTCGGTCTCTCTCTCTCTCTCGGTCTCGGTCTCTCTCTCTCTCTCTCTCGGTCACTCTCTCTCGGTCTCGGTCTCTCTCTCTGTCTAGGTCTCTCTCGGTCTCTCTCTCGGAATCTCTCTCGGTCTCTCTCTCTCTCGGTCTCTCTCAGTCCCTCAGTCCCTCTCTCTTGGTCCCTGTCTCTCTCTCTCGCTCCCTCTCTCTCGCTCCCTCTCTCTCAGTCTCTCTCTTTCGGTCCCTCTCCGTCTCGGTCTCTCTCTCGGTCTCTCTCTCGGTCTCTCTCTCAGTCTCTCTCTCGGTCTCGGTCTCTCGGTCCCTCTCTCGGTCCCTCTCTCTCTCTCGGTCCCTCTCTCTCTCGGTCCCTCTCTCTCTCTCGGTCCCTCTCTCGATCCCGCTCTCTCTCTTGTTCTCTCGGTCTCTCTCTCTCGGTCTCGGTCTCTCTCTTGGTCTCTCTCTCTCTCGGTCTCTCTCTCGGTCTCGGTCTCTCTCTCTCTCGGTCTCTCTCTCACGGGATCTCTCCCTCGGTCTCTCGGTCTCCCTCAGTCTCTCTCTCTCGGTCCCTCTCAGTCCCTCGGTTCTTCTATCTCTCTCTTGGTCCCTCTCTCTCAGTCCCTCTCGGTCTCTCTCTCTCTCTGGGTCTCAGTCTCTCTCTCGGTCTCAGTCTCTCTCTCGGTCTCTGTCTCTCTCTCGGTCTCTCTCTCTCTCTCTCTCTCTCTCGGTCTCTCTCTCTCAGTCTCTCTCGGTATCTCTCCCTCGGTCTCTCGGTCTCTCTCAGTCTCTCTCTCTCGGTCCCTCTCGGTCCTTCGGTTCTTCTCTCTCTCTCTTGGTCCCTCTCTCTCGGTCTCGGTGTCTCTCTCTCTCTCTCGGTCTCGGTCTCTCTCTCTCTCTCAGTCTCGGTCTCTCTCTCTCGGTCTCTCTCTCGGTCTCTCTCTCGGTCTCTCTCTCGGTCTCCGTCTCTCTCTCGGTCTCGGTCTCTCGGTCCCTCTCTTGGTCCCTCTCTCTCTCTCGGTCCCTCTCTCTCTCTCGGTCCCTCTCTCGATCCCGCTCTCTCTATTTTTCTCTCGGTCTCTCTCTCTCAGTCTCGGTCTCTCTCTTGGTCTCCCTCTCTCTTGGTCTCTCTCTCGGTCTCGGTCTCTCTCTATCTCGGTCTCTCTCTCTCGGGATCTCTCCATCGGTCTCTCGGTCTCCCTCAGTCTCTCTCTCGGTCCCTCTCGGTCCCTCGGTTCTTCTATCTCTCTCTTGGTCCCTCTCTCTCAGTCCCTCTCGGTCTCTCTCTCTCTCTGGGTCTCTGTTTCTCTCTCAGTCTCAGTCTCTCTCTCGGTCTCTCTCTCGGTCTCGGTCCCTCTCTCTCTCTCGGTCTCTCTCTCTCTCTCTCGGTCTCTCTCTCTCAGTCTCTCTCGGTATCTCTCCCTCGGTCTCTCGGTCTCTCTCAGTCTCTCTCTCTCGGTCCCTCTCGGTCCCTCGGTTCTTCTCTCTCTCTCTTGGTCCCTCTCTCTCGGTCTCGGTGTCTCTCTCTCTCTCTCAGTCTCGGTCTCTCTCTCTCGGTCTCTCTCTCTCTCTCGGTCTCGGTCTCTATCTCTTTCTCTCTCGGTCACTCTCTCTCGGTCTCTCTCTCTGTCTAGGTCTCTCTCGGTCTCTCTCTCGGAATCTCTCTCGGTCTCTCTCTCTCTCGGTCTCTCTCAGTCCCTCAGTCCCTCTCTCTTGGTCCCTGTCTCTCTCTCTCGCTCCCTCTCTCTCGCTCCCTCTCTCTCAGTCTCTCTCTTTCGGTCCCTGTCCGTCTCGGTCTCTCTCTCGGTCTCTCTCTCGGTCTCGGTCTCTCGGTCCCTCTCTCGGTCCCTCTCTCTCTCTCGGTCCCTCTCTCTCTCGGTCCCTCTCTCTCTCTCGGTCCCTCTCTCGATCCCGCTCTCTCTCTTGTTCTCTCGGTCTCTCTCTCTCGGTCTCGGTCTCTCTCTTGGTCTCTCTCTCTCTCGGTCTCTCTCTCGGTCTCGGTCTCTCTCTCTCTCGGTCTCTCTCTCACGGGATCTCTCCCTCGGTCTCTCGGTCTCCCTCAGTCTCTCTCTCTCGGTCCCTCTCAGTCCCTCGGTTCTTCTATCTCTCTCTTGGTCCCTCTCTCTCAGTCCCTCTCGGTCTCTCTCTCTCTCTGGGTCTCAGTCTCTCTCTCGGTCTCAGTCTCTCTCTCGGTCTCTGTCTCTCTCTCGGTCTCTCTCTCTCTCTCTCTCTCTCTCGGTCTCTCTCTCTCAGTCTCTCTCGGTATCTCTCCCTCGGTCTCTCGGTCTCTCTCAGTCTCTCTCTCTCGGTCCCTCTCGGTCCTTCGGTTCTTCTCTCTCTCTCTTGGTCCCTCTCTCTCGGTCTCGGTGTCTCTCTCTCTCTCTCGGTCTCGGTCTCTCTCTCTCTCTCAGTCTTGGTCTCTCTCTCTCGGTCTCGGTCTCTCTCTCTCTCTCTCTCTCGGTCCCTCGGTCTCTCTCTCACGGTCTCGGTCTCTCTCTTGGTCTCTCGGTCTCTCTCTCTCAGTCTCTCTCGGTCTCTCTCTCTCTCTCTCTCGGTCTCTCTCTCTCTCTCTCTCTCAGTCCCTCGGACTCTCTCTCTCTCTCGGTACCTCGTTCTCTCTCTCTCTCGGTCCCTCGGTCTCTCTCTCTCTCTCTCTCTCTCTCTCGTTGTCTCTCTCGTTCTCTCCCTCTCAGTCTCGGTCTCTCGGTCACTCTCATGGTCTCGGTCTCAGTCTGTCTCTCGGTCTCGGTCTCTCTCTCTCTCTCTTGGTCTCGGACATTCTCTCTCGGTCACTCGGTCTCTCTCTCGGTCCCTCGGTCTCTCTCTCTCTCTCTCTCGGTCCCTCGGTCTCTCTCTCTCTCGGTCCCTCGGTCTCTCTCTCTCTCTCGGTCCCTCGTTCCCTCTCTCTCTCTTTCGGTCCCTCTCTCTCGGTCCCTCTCGGTCTCTCTCTCTGTCTCGGTGTCTCTCTCTCGGTCTCGGTCTCTCGGTCTCTCTCTCAGTCTCAGTCTCTCTTGGTCCCTCTCTCTCAGTCCCTCCCTCTCGGTACCTCTCACTCTCTCTCTCTCTCTGTCTTTCTCTCTCCCGATCTCTCTGTCTCTCGGACCCTCGATCTCTCTCTCTCTCGGTCCCTCAGTCTCTCTCTCTTTCTCTCGGTCCCTCGGTCTCTCTCTCTCTCTCTCTCGGTCCCTCTCGGTCCCTCGGTTCTTCTATCTCTCTCTTGGTCCCTCTCTCTCAGTCCCTCTCGGTCTCTCTCTCTCTCTGGGTCTCGGTCTCTCTCTCGGTCTCAGTCTCTCTCTCGGTCTCTCTCTCGGTCTCGGTCCCTCTCTCTCTCTCGGTCTCTCTCTCTCTCTCTCGGTCTCTCTCTCTCAGTCTCTCTCGGTATCTCTCCCTCGGTCTCTCGGTCTCTCTCAGTCTCTCTCTCTCGGTCCCTCTCGGTCCCTCGGTTCTTCTCTCTCTCTCTTGGTCCCTCTCTCTCGGTCTTGGTGTCTCTCTCTCTCTCTCGGTCTCGGTCTCTCTCTCTCTCTCAGTCTCGGTCTCTCTCTCTCGGTCTCTCTCTCTCTCTCGGTCTCGGTCTCTCTCTCTCTCTCTCTCGGTCACTCTCTCTCGGTCTCGGTCTCTCTCTCTGTCTAGGTCTCTCTCGGTCTCTCTCTCGGAATCTCTCTCGGTCTCTCTCTCTCTCGGTCTCTCTCAGTCCCTCAGTCCCTCTCTCTTGGTCCCTGTCTCTCTCTCTCGCTCCCTCTCTCTCGCTCCCTCTCTCTCAGTCTCTCTCTTTCGGTCCCTCTCCGTCTCGGTCTCTCTCTCGGTCTCTCTCTCGGTCTCTCTCTCAGTCTCTCTCTCGGTCTCGGTCTCTCGGTCCCTCTCTCGGTCCCTCTCTCTCTCTCGGTCCCTCTCTCTCTCGGTCCCTCTCTCTCTCTCGGTCCCTCTCTCGATCCCGCTCTCTCTCTTGTTCTCTCGGTCTCTCTCTCTCGGTCTCGGTCTCTCTCTTGGTCTCTCTCTCTCTCGGTCTCTCTCTCGGTCTCGGTCTCTCTCTCTCTCGGTCTCTCTCTCACGGGATCTCTCCCTCGGTCTCTCGGTCTCCCTCAGTCTCTCTCTCTCGGTCCCTCTCAGTCCCTCGGTTCTTCTATCTCTCTCTTGGTCCCTCTCTCTCAGTCCCTCTCGGTCTCTCTCTCTCTCTGGGTCTCAGTCTCTCTCTCGGTCTCAGTCTCTCTCTCGGTCTCTGTCTCTCTCTCGGTCTCTCTCTCTCTCTCTCTCTCTCTCGGTCTCTCTCTCTCAGTCTCTCTCGGTATCTCTCCCTCGGTCTCTCGGTCTCTCTCAGTCTCTCTCTCTCGGTCCCTCTCGGTCCTTCGGTTCTTCTCTCTCTCTCTTGGTCCCTCTCTCTCGGTCTCGGTGTCTCTCTCTCTCTCTCGGTCTCGGTCTCTCTCTCTCTCTCAGTCTCGGTCTCTCTCTCTCGGTCTCTCTCTCGGTCTCTCTCTCGGTCTCTCTCTCGGTCTCCGTCTCTCTCTCGGTCTCGGTCTCTCGGTCCCTCTCTTGGTCCCTCTCTCTCTCTCGGTCCCTCTCTCTCTCTCGGTCCCTCTCTCGATCCCGCTCTCTCTATTTTTCTCTCGGTCTCTCTCTCTCAGTCTCGGTCTCTCTCTTGGTCTCCCTCTCTCTTGGTCTCTCTCTCGGTCTCGGTCTCTCTCTCTCTCGGTCTCTCTCTCTCGGGATCTCTCCATCGGTCTCTCGGTCTCCCTCAGTCTCTCTCTCGGTCCCTCTCGGTCCCTCGGTTCTTCTATCTCTCTCTTGGTCCCTCTCTCTCAGTCCCTCTCGGTCTCTCTCTCTCTCTGGGTCTCTGTTTCTCTCTCAGTCTCAGTCTCTCTCTCGGTCTCTCTCTCGGTCTCGGTCCCTCTCTCTCTCTCGGTCTCTCTCTCTCTCTCTCGGTCTCTCTCTCTCAGTCTCTCTCGGTATCTCTCCCTCGGTCTCTCGGTCTCTCTCAGTCTCTCTCTCTCGGTCCCTCTCGGTCCCTCGGTTCTTCTCTCTCTCTCTTGGTCCCTCTCTCTCGGTCTCGGTGTCTCTCTCTCTCTCTCAGTCTCGGTCTCTCTCTCTCGGTCTCTCTCTCTCTCTCGGTCTCGGTCTCTATCTCTTTCTCTCTCGGTCACTCTCTCTCGGTCTCGGTCTCTCTCTCTGTCTAGGTCTCTCTCGGTCTCTCTCTCGGAATCTCTCTCGGTCTCTCTCTCTCTCGGTCTCTCTCAGTCCCTCAGTCCCTCTCTCTTGGTCCCTGTCTCTCTCTCTCGCTCCCTCTCTCTCGCTCCCTCTCTCTCAGTCTCTCTCTTTCGGTCCCTGTCCGTCTCGGTCTCTCTCTCGGTCTCTCTCTCGGTCTCGGTCTCTCGGTCCCTCTCTCGGTCCCTCTCTCTCTCTCGGTCCCTCTCTCTCTCGGTCCCTCTCTCTCTCTCGGTCCCTCTCTCGATCCCGCTCTCTCTCTTGTTCTCTCGGTCTCTCTCTCTCGGTCTCGGTCTCTCTCTTGGTCTCTCTCTCTCTCGGTCTCTCTCTCGGTCTCGGTCTCTCTCTCTCTCGGTCTCTCTCTCACGGGATCTCTCCCTCGGTCTCTCGGTCTCCCTCAGTCTCTCTCTCTCGGTCCCTCTCAGTCCCTCGGTTCTTCTATCTCTCTCTTGGTCCCTCTCTCTCAGTCCCTCTCGGTCTCTCTCTCTCTCTGGGTCTCAGTCTCTCTCTCGGTCTCAGTCTCTCTCTCGGTCTCTGTCTCTCTCTCGGTCTCTCTCTCTCTCTCTCTCTCTCTCGGTCTCTCTCTCTCAGTCTCTCTCGGTATCTCTCCCTCGGTCTCTCGGTCTCTCTCAGTCTCTCTCTCTCGGTCCCTCTCGGTCCTTCGGTTCTTCTCTCTCTCTCTTGGTCCCTCTCTCTCGGTCTCGGTGTCTCTCTCTCTCTCTCGGTCTCGGTCTCTCTCTCTCTCTCAGTCTTGGTCTCTCTCTCTCGGTCTCGGTCTCTCTCTCTCTCTCTCTCTCTCTCTCTCGGTCCCTCGGTCTCTCTCTCACGGTCTCGGTCTCTCTCTTGGTCTCTCGGTCTCTCTCTCTCGGTCTCTCTCGGTCTCTCTCTCTCTCTCTCTCGGTCTCTCTCTCTCTCTCTCTCTCAGTCCCTCGGACTCTCTCTCTCTCTCGGTACCTCGTTCTCTCTCTCTCTCGGTCCCTCGGTCTCTCTCTCTCTCTCTCTCTCTCTCTCGTTGTCTCTCTCGTTCTCTCCCTCTCAGTCTCGGTCTCTCGGTCACTCTCATGGTCTCGGTCTCAGTCTGTCTCTCGGTCTCGGTCTCTCTCTCTCTCTCTTGGTCTCGGACATTCTCTCTCGGTCACTCGGTCTCTCTCTCGGTCCCTCGGTCTCTCTCTCTCTCTCTCTCGGTCCCTCGGTCTCTCTCTCTCTCGGTCCCTCGGTCTCTCTCTCTCTCTCGGTCCCTCGTTCCCTCTCTCTCTCTTTCGGTCCCTCTCTCTCGGTCCCTCTCTGTCTCTCTCTCTGTCTCGGTGTCTCTCTCTCGGTCTCGGTCTCTCGGTCTCTCTCTCAGTCTCAGTCTCTCTTGGTCCCTCTCTCTCAGTCCCTCCCTCTCGGTACCTCTCACTCTCTCTCTCTCTCTGTCTTTCTCTCTCCCGATCTCTCTGTCTCTCGGACCCTCGATCTCTCTCTCTCTCGGTCCCTCAGTCTCTCTCTCTCTCTCTTTCGGTCCCTCGGACTCTCTCTCTCTCTCGGTCCCTCGTTCTCTCTCTCTCTCTCTCTCGGTCCCTCGGTCTCTCTCTCTCTCTCTCAGTCCCTCGGTCTCTCTTTCTCGGTCTCTTTTTCTCTCGGTGCCTCGGTCCCTCTCTCTCGGTCCCTCCCTCTCTCTCTCGGTCCCTCTCTCTCGGTCCCTCTCGGTCTCTCTCTCTGTCTTGGTGTCTCTCTCTCGGTCTCGGTCTCTCGGTCTCTCTCTCAGTCTCAGTCTCTCTCGGTCTCTCTCTTGGTCTCTCTCGGTCCCTCTCTCTCGGTCCTCCCCTCTCGGTCCCTCTCACGCTCTCTCTCTCTCTCTTGGTCTCTCTCTCCCCCGATCTCTCTGTCTCTCGTTCCCTCGGTCTCTCTCTCTCACAGTCTTGGTCTCTCTCTTGGTCTCTCAGTCTCTCTTGGTCTCTCTCTCTCTCTCGTTCTCTCTCTCTCAGTCTCGGTCTCGGTCTGTCTCTCGGTCAAGGTCTCTCTCTCTCTCTCTTGGTCTCGGACATTCTCTCTCGGTCACTCGGTCTCTCTCTCGGTCCCTCGGTCTCTCTCTCTCTCTCTCGGTCCCTCGGTCTCTCTCTCTCTCGGTCCCTTGGTCTCTCTCTCTCCCGGTCCCTCGGTCTCTCTCTCTCTCTCGGTCCCTCTCTCTCTCTTTTGGTCCCTCTCTCTCGGTCCCTCTCGGTCTCTCTCTCTGTCTCGGTGTCTCTCTCTCGGTCTCGGTCTCTCGGTCTATCTCTCAGTCTCAGTCTCTCTCGGTCCCTCTCTCTCAGTCCCTCCCTCTAGGTACCTCTCACTCTCTCTCTCTCTCGGTCTCTCTCTCTCCCGATCTCTCTGTCTCTCGGTCCCTCGGTCTCTCTCTCTCTCTCTCTCGGTCCCTCAGTCTCTCTCTCTTTCTCTCGGTCCCTCGGTCTATCTCTCTCTCTCTCTCACGGTCCCTCGGTCTCTCTCTCACGGTCTCGGTCTCTCTCTTGGTCTCTTGGTCTCTCTCTCTCGGTCTCTCTCGGTCTCTCTCGGTCTCTCTCTCTCTCTCTCTCGGTCCCTCGGACTCTCTCTCTCTCTCGGTCCCTCGTTCTCTCTCTCTCTCGGTCCCTCGGTCTCTCTCTCTCTCTCGGTCTCTCTCATCTCGGTCTCTCTCTCTCTCGGTGCCTCGGTCCCTGTCTCTCGGTCCCTCTCTCTCTCTCTCGGTCCCTCTCTCTCTCTCTCGGTACCTCTCGGTCTCTCTCTCAGTCTCAGTCTCTCTCGGTCTCTCTCTCTCTGTCTCGGTCCCTCAGTCTCTCCCTCTCTCTCTCGGTCCCTCGGTCTCTCTCTCTCTCGGTCTCTCTCTCTCACAGTCTTGGTCTCTCTCTTGGTCTCTTGGTCTCTCGGTCTCTCTCGGTCTCTCTCGGTCTCTCTCTCTCTCTCGTTCTCTCTCTCTCAGTCTCGGTCTCGGTCTGTCTCTCGGTCAAGGTCTCTCTCTCTCTCTCTCTCTCGGTCTCGGACATTCTCGGTCACTCGGTCTCTCTCTCGGTCCCTCGGTCTCTCTCTCTCTCTCTCTCTCTCTCAGTCCCTCGGTCTCTCTCTCTTTCGGTCCCTTGGTCTCTCTCTCTCCCGGTCCCTCGGTCTCTCTCTCTCTCTTGGTCCCTCTCTCTCTCTTTCGGTCCCTCTCTCTCGGTCCCTCTCGGTCTCTCTCTCTGTCTCGGTGTCTCTCTGTCGGTCTCGGTCTCTCGGTCTATATCTCAGTCTCAGTCTCTCTCGGTCCCTCTCTCTCAGTCCCTCCCTCTAGGTACCTCTCACTCTCTCTCTCTCTCGGTCTCTCTCTCTCCCGATCTCTCTGTCTTTCTGTCCCTCGGTCTCTCTCTCTCTCTCTCGGTCCCTCAGTCTCTCTCTCTTTCTCTCGGTCCCTCGGTCTCTCTCTCTCTCTCTCTCTCTCGGTCCCTCGGTCTCTCTCTCACGGTCTCGGTCTCGGTCTCTCTCTTGGTCACTCGGTCTCTCTCTCTCGGTCTCTCTCGGTCTCTCTCTCTCTCTCGCTCTCGGTCCCTCGGACTCTCTCTCTCTCTCGGTCCCTCGTTCTCTCTCTCTCTCGGTCCCTCGGTCTCTCTCTCTCTCTCAGTCCCTCATTCTCTCTCTCTGTCTCGGTCTCTCTCATCTCGGTCCCTCTCTCTCGGACCCTCTCTGTCTCTCTCTCTGTCTCGGTGTCTCTCTCTCGGTCTCGGTCTCTCTCTCAGTCTCAGTCTCTCTCGGTCTCTCTCTCGGTCTCTATCGGTCCCTCTCTCTCGGTCCGTCCCTCTAGGTCCCTCTCACGCTCTCTCTCTCTCTCTCTCTCGGTCTCTCTCTCTCCCGATCTCTCTGTCTCTCAGTCCCTCGGTCTCTCTCTCTCTCTCTCGGTCCCTCAGTCTCTTCCTCTCTCTCTTGGTCCCTCGGTCTCTCTCTCTCTCTCTCTCTCGGTCTCTCTCTTTCGGTCCCTCTCGGTCTCTCTCTCCATCTCGGTCTCTCTCTCGGTCTCTCTCTCGGTCTCTATCTCGGTCTCGGTCTCTCTCTCTGTCTCCGTCTCTCGGTCTCTCTCTCGGTCCCTTTCTCTCTCTCGGTCCCTCTCTCGGTCCCGCTCTCTCTCTCGGTCTCTCTCTCGGTCTCTCTCTCGGTCTCTCTCTCTCTCACTCTCTCTCTCTCTCTCGGTCTCTCTCTAGGTCTCGGTCCGTCTCTCGGTCCCTCTCTCTCTTTCGGTCCCTCTCTCGGTCCCTCTCTCTCTCTCGGTACCTCTCTCGGTCCCTCTCTCGGTCCCTCTCTCTCTCTCTCGGTCCCTCTCTCTCTCTCTCTCTCTCTCTCTCGGTCTCTCTCTCTCTCTCTCTGTCTCGGTCTCTCTCTCTCTCTCTGTCTCTCTGTCTCTCTCTCTCTCGGTCTCTCTCTCTCTCTCGGTCTCTCTCTCTCGGTCTCTTGGTCTCTCTCTCTCTCGCTCCCTCTCTCTCGGTCTCTTGGTCCCTCTCTCTCTCGCTCCCTCTCTCTCGGTCTCTCTCTTTCGGTCCCTCTCCGTCTCGGTCTCTCTCTCCGTATCGGTCTCTCTCTCGGTCTCTCTCTCGGTCTCTCTCTCGGTCTCTCTCTCGATCTCGGTCTCTCTCTCGGTCTCGGTCTCTCGGTCCCTCTCTCGGTCCCTCTCTCTCTCTCGGTCCCTCTCTCTCTCGGTCCCTCTCTCTCTCTCGGTCCCTCTCTCGATCCCGCTCTCTCTCTCGTTCTCTCGGTCTCGGTCTCTCTCTCTCTCTCTCTCTCGGTCTCGGTCTCTCTCTCTCTCGGTCTCTCTCTCGGTCTCGGTCTCTCTCTCTGTCTAGGTCTCTCTTGGTCTCTCTCTCGGAATCTCTCTCGGTCTCTCTCTCTCTCGGTCTCTCTCAGTCCCTCGGTCCCTCTCTCTTGGTCCCTCTCTCTCTCTCTCGTCCCCTCTCTCTCGCTCCCTCTCTCTCGCTCCCTCTCTCTCAGTCTCTGTCTTTCGGTCCCTCTCCGTCTCGGTCTCTCTCTCGGTCTCTCTCTCGGTCTCTCTCTCGGTCTCTCTTTCGGTCTCGGTCTCTCTCTCGGTCTCGGTCTCTCGGTCCCTCTCTCTCTCTCGGTCCCTCTCTCTCTCTCGGTCCCTCTCTCGATCCCGCTCTCTCTCTTGTTCTCTCGGTCTCTCTCTCTCGGTCTCGGTCTCTCTCTTGGTCTCTCTCTCTCTCGGTCTCTCTCTCGGTCTCGGTCTCTCTCTCTCTCTCGGTCTCTCTCTCTCGGGATCTCTCCCTCGGTCTCTCGGTCTCCCTCAGTCTCTCTCTCTCGGTCCCTCGGTTCTTCTATCTCTCTCTTGGTCCCTCTCTCTCAGTCCCTCTCGGTCTCTCTCTCTCTCTGGGTCTCGGTCTCTCTCTCGGTCTCAGTCTCTCTCTCGGTCTCGGTCTCTCTCTCTCTCTCTCGGTCTCTCTCTCTCAGTCTCTCTCGGTATCTCTCCCTCGGTCTCTCGGTCTCTCTCAGTCTCTCTCTCTCGGTCCCTCTCGGTCCCTCGGTTCTTCTCTCTCCTCTTGGTCCCTCTCTCTCGGTTTCGTTGTCTCTCTCTCTCTCTCGGTCTCGGTCTCTCTCTCTCTCTCAGTCTCGGTCTCTCTCTCTTGGTCTCTCTCTCTCTCTCGGTCTCTCTCTCTCGGTCTCGGTCTCTCTCTCTGTCTAGGTCTCTCTCGGTCTCTCTCTCGGAATCTCTCTCGGTCTCTCTCTCTCTCGGTCTCTCTCAGTCCCTCAGTCCCTCTCTCTTGGTCCCTGTCTCTCTCTCTCGCTCCCTCTCTCTCGCTCCCTCTCTCTCAGTCTCTCTCTTTGGGTCCCTCTCCGTCTCGGTCTCTCTCTCGGTCTCTCTCTCGGTCTCTCTCTCGGTCTCGGTCTCTCGGTCCCTCTCTCGGTCCCTCTCTCTCTCTCGGTCCCTCTCTCTCTCGGTCCCTCTCTCTCTCTCGGTCCCTCTCTCGATCCCGCTCTCTCTCTTGTTCTCTCGGTCTCTCTCTCTCGGTCTCGGTCTCTCTCTTGGTCTCTCTCTCTCTCGGTCTCTCTCTCGGTCTCGGTCTCTCTCTCTCTCGGTCTCTCTCTCTCGGGATCTCTCCCTCGGTCTCTCGGTCTGCCTCAGTCTCTCTCTCTCGGTCCCTCTCGGTCCCTCGGTTCTTCTATCTCTTTCTTGGTCCCTCTCTCTCAGTCCCTCTCGGTCTCTCTCTCTCTCTGGGTCTCGGTCTCTCTCTCGGTCTCAGTCTCTCTCTCGGTCTCGGTCTCTCTCTCGGTCTCGGTCCCTCTCTCTCTCTCTCTCTCTCGGTCTCTCTCTCTCAGTCTCTCTCGGTATCTCTCCCTCGGTCTCTCGGTCTCTCTCAGTCTCTCTCTCTCGGTCCCTCTCGGTCCCTCGGTTCTTCTCTCTCTCTCTTAGTCCCTCTCTCTCGGTCTCGGTGTCTCTCTCTCTCTCTCGGTCTCGGTCTCTCTCTCTCTCTCAGTCTCGGTCTCTCTCTCTCGGTCTCTCTCTCTCTCTCTCTCTCGCTCCCTCGGTCTCTCTCTCACGGTCTCAGTCTCTCTCTTGGTCTCTCGGTCTCTCTCTCTCGGTCTCTCTCGGTCTCTCTCTCTCGGTCTCTCTCTCTCTCTCTCTCAGTCCCTCAGACTCTCTCTCTCTCTCGGTACCTCGTTCTCTCTCTCTCTCGGTCCCTCGGTCTCTCTCTCTCTCGGTGTCTCTCTCGTTCTCTCCCTCTCAGTCTCGGTCTCTCGGTCACTCTCATGGTCTCGGTCTCGGTCTGTCTCTCGGTCTCGGTCTCTCTCTCTCTCTCTTGGTCTCGGACATTCTCTCTCGGTCACTCGGTCTCTCTCTCGGTCCCTCGGTCTCTCTCTCTGTCTCTCTCGGTCCCTCGGTCTCTCTCTCTCTCAGTCCCTCGGTCTCTCTCTCTCTCGGTCCCTCGGTCTCTCTCTCTGTCTCGGTCCCTCGTTCCCTCTCTCTCTCTTTCGGTCCCTCTCTCTGTCGGTCCCTCGGTCTCTCTCTCTCTCTCTCTCGGTCCCTCGGTCTCTCTCTCTCTCAGTCCCTAGGTCTCTCTCTCTCTCGGTCCCTCAGTCTCTCTCTCTTTCTCTCGGTCCCTCTGTCTCTCTCTCTCTCTCTCTCTCTCGGTCCCTTGGACTCTCTCTCTCTCTCGGTCCCTCGTTCTCTCTCTCTCTCGGTCCCTCGGTCTCTCTTTCTCGGTCTCTTTTTCTCTCGTTGCCTCGGTCCCTCTCTCTCGGTCCCTCCCTCTCTCTCTCGGTCCCTCTCTCTCGGTCCCTCTCGGTCTCTCTCTCTGTCTCGGTGTCTCTCTCTCTGTCTCGGTCTCTCGGTCTCTCTCTCAGTCTCAGTCTCTCTCGGTCTCTCTCTCGGTCTCTCTCGGTCCCTCTCTCTCGGTCCTCCCCTCTCGGTCCCTCTCACGCTCTCTCTCTCTCTCTTGGTCTCTCTCTCTCCCGATCTCTCTGTCTCTCGGTCCCTCGGTCTCTCTCTCTCACAGTCTTGGTCTCTCTCTTGGTCTCTCAGTCTCTCTCGGTCTCTCTCGGTCTCTCTCTCTCTCTCTCTCTCTCTCGTTCTCTCTCTCTCAGTCTCGGTCTCGGTCTGTCTCTCTGTCAAGGTCTCTCTCTCTCTCTCTTGGTCTCGGACATTCTCTCTCGGTCACTCGGTCTCTCTCTCTCTCTCTCTCTCTCGGTCCCTCGGTCTCTCTCTCTCTCGGTCCCTTGGTCTCTCTCTCTCCCGGTCCCTCGGTCTCTCTCTCTCTCTCGGTCCCTCTCTCTCTCTTTCGGTCCCTCTCTCTCGGTCCCTCTCGGTCTCTCGGTCTATCTCTCAGTCTCAGTCTCTCTCGGTCCCTCTCTCTCAGTCCCTCCCTCTAGGTACCTCTCACTCTCTCTCTCTCTCGGTCTCTCTCTCTCCCGATCTCTCTGTCTCTCGGTCCCTCGGTCTCTCTCTCTCTCTCTCTCGGTCCCTCAGTCTCTCTCTCTTTCTCTCGGTCCCTCGGTCTATCTCTCTCTCTCTCTCACGGTCCCTCGGTCTCTCTCTCACGGTCTCGGTCTCTCTCTTGGTCTCTCGGTCTCTCTCTCTCGGTCTCTCTCGGTCTCTCTCTCTCTCTCTCTCGGTCCCTCGGACTCTCTCTCTCTCTCGGTCCCTCGTTCTCTCTCTCTCTCGGTCCCTCGGTCTCTCTCTCTCTCTCGGTCTCTCTCATCTCGGTCCCTCTCTCTCTCTCTCGGTCCCTCTCTCTCTCGCTCGGTCCCTCTCGGTCTCTCTCTCAGTCTCAGTCTCTCTCGGTCTCTCTCTCTCTGTCTCGGTCCCTCAGTCTCTCCCTCTCTCTCTCGGTCCCTCGGTCTCTCTCTCTCTCGGTCTCTCTCTCTCACAGTCTTGGTCTCTCTCTTGGTCTCTTGGTCTCTCGGTCTCTCTCGGTCTCTCTCGGTCTCTCGGTCTCTCTCTCTCTCTCTCTCTCTCTCGGTATCTCTCTCTCAGTCTCGGACTCGGTCTGTCTCTCGGTCAAGGTCTATCTCTCTCTCTCTCTCTCAGTCTCGGACATTCTCGGTCACTCGGTCTCTCTCTCGGTCCCTCTCCTGCTCTCTCTCTCTCTCTCTCGGTCTCTCTCTCTCCCGATCTCTCTGTCACTCGGTCCCTCGGTCTCTCTCTCTCTCTCTCGGTCCCTCAGTCTCTCCCTCTCTCTCTCGGTCCATCGGTCTCTCTCTCTCTCTCTCTCTCTCTCGGTCTCTCTCTCGTTCTCTCTCTCTCTCTCTCGGTCTTGGTCTCTCTCTCTCGTTCTCAGTCTCTCTCATGATCTTGGTCTCGGTCTCTCTCTTGGTATCAGGCTCTCTCGGTCCCTCAGTCTCTCTCTCGGTCCCTCGGTCTCTCTCTCTCTCTCGGTCCCTCGCTATCTCGGTCCCTCGCTCTCTCGGTCCCTCTCTCTCTCTCTCTCTCGGTCCCTCGCTCTCTCTCTCTCTTGGTCCCTCGGTCTCTCTCGGTCCCTCTCTCTCTCTCTCTCTCTCGGTCCCTCGCTCTGTCTCTCTCCCGGTCCCTCTCTCGGTCTCTCTCTCGGTCCCTCGCTCTCTCTCTCGGTCTCTCTACTCGGTCAATCCCTCTCTCATCTCGGTCTCTCTCTCTCTTGGTCCCTCTCTCTCGGTCCCTCTCTCGGTCCCTCTCTCTCAGTCCCTCTCTCGGTCCTTCTCTCTCAGTCCCTCCCAGTCTCTCTCTCTCGGTGTCTCTCTTTCTGTCTCGGTCTCTTGGTCTCGGTCTCTCTCTCTCTCTCTCGGTCTCTCTCTCGTTCCCGGTCTCTCTCTCTCCTTCGGTCTCTCTCGGTCTCTCTCTCTCTCTCTATCTCTCTCTCGCTCTCTCGTTCCCTCGCTCTCTCTCTCTCTCGGTCTCTCTCTCGTTCTCAGTCTCTCTCATGGTCTTGGTCTCGGTCTCTCTCCTGGTCTCGGGCTCTCTCGGTCCCTCAGTCTCTCTCTTGGTCCCTCGGTCTCTCTCTCTCTCGGTCCCTCGCTCTCTCGTTCGCTCTCTCTCTCTCTCTCTCTCTCACAGTCTTGGTCTCTCTCTTGGTCTCTCAGTCTCTCTCGGTCTCTCTCAGTCTCTCTCTCTCTCAGTCTCTCTCTCTCTCTCGGTCTCTCTCTCGGTCCCGGTCCGTCTCTCGGTCCCTCTCTCTCTTTCGGTCCCTCTCTCGGTCCCTCTCTCTCTCTCGGTCCCTCTCTCGGTCCCTCTGTCGGTCCCTCTCTCTCTCTCTCGGTTCCTCTCTCTCTCTCTCTCTCTCTCTCGGTCTCTCTCTCTCTCTCTCTCTCTGTCTCGGTCTCTCTCTCTCTCTCTCTCTGTCTCTCTGTCTCTCTCTCTCTCGGTCTCTCTCTCTCTCTCTCTCGGTCTCTCTCTCTCTCTCTCTCTCTCGGTCTCTCTCTCTCTCTCTCTCTCTCTATCTCTCTGTCTCTCTCTCTCTCGGTCTCTCTCTCTCTCTCGGTCTCTCTCTCTCTCTCGGTCTCTTGGTCTCTCTCTCTCTCGGTCTCTCTCTCTCTTGGTCTCTCTCAGTCCCTCGGTCCCTCTCTCTTGGTCCCTCTCTCTCTCTCTCGCTCCCTCTCTCTCGCTCCCTCTCTCTCGGTCTCTCTCTTTCGGTCCCTCTCCGTCTCGGTCTCTCTCTGTCCGTCTCGGTCCCTCTCTCCGTCTCTCTCTCGGTCTCTCTCTCGATCTCGGTCTCGGTCTCTGTCTCGGTCTCGGTCTCTCGGTCCCTCTCTCGGTCCCTCTCTCTCTCTCGGTCCCTCTCTCTCTCGGTCCCTCTCTCTCTCTCGGTCCCTCTCTCGATCCCGCTCTCTCTCTCGTTCTCTCGGTCTCGGTCTCGGTCTCTCTCTCTCTCGGTCTCTCTCTCTCTCTCTCTTTCTCTCTCGGTCTCTCTCTCTCACAATCTCACTCTCTCTTGGTCTCTCAGTCTCTCTCAGTCTCTCTCGGTCTCTCTCTCTTTCTCTCTCTCGTTCTCTCTCTCTCAGTCTCGGTCTCGGTCTGTCTCTCGGTCAAGGTCTCTCTCTCTCTCTCTTGGTCTCGGACATTCTCTCTCGGTCACTCGGTCTCTCTCTCGGTCCCTCGGTCTCTCTCTCTCTCTCTCTCTCTCGGTCCCTCGGTCTCTCTCTCTCGGTCCCTTGGTCTCCCTCTCTCCCGGTCCCTCGGTCTCTCTCTCTCTCTCGGTCCCTCTCTCTCTCTTTCGGTCCCTCTCTCTCGGTCCCTCTCGGTCTCTCTCTCTGT
The DNA here is from genome assembly GCF_057233095.1 of Heloderma suspectum. NCBI lineage: Eukaryota > Metazoa > Chordata > Lepidosauria > Squamata > Helodermatidae > Heloderma > Heloderma suspectum. The sequence goes on along the minus strand of NC_139475.1, from coordinate 35,358,540 downwards.
CTCGGTGTCTCTCTCTCGGTCTCGGTCTCTCGGTCTATCTCTCAGTCTCAGTCTCTCTCGGTCCCTCTCTCTCAGTCCCTCCCTCTAGGTACCTCTCACTCTCTCTCTCTCTCGGTCTCTCTCTCTCCCGATCTCTCTGTCTCTCGGTCCCTCGGTCTCTCTCTCTCTCTCTCGGTCCCTCAGTCTCTCTCTCTTTCTCTCGGTCCCTCGGTCTCTCTCTCTCTCTCGGTCCCTCGGTCTCTCTCTCACGGTCTCGGTCTCTCTCTTGGTCTCTCGGTCTCTCTCTCTCGGTCTCCCTCTCTCGGTCTCTCTCTCTCTCTCTCTCCGTCCCTCGGACTCTCTCTCTCTCTCTCTCGGTCCCTCGTTCTCTCTCTCTCTCGTTCCCTCGGTCTCTCTCTCTCTCTCAGTCCCTCGGTCTCTCTCTCTCTCTCGGTATCTCTCTCTCTCTCTCAGTCTCTCTCTCTCCGTCTCTCTCTCGGTCTTGGTCCCTCTCTCGGTCCCTCTCTCTCTTTCGGTCCCTCTCTCGGTCCCTCTCTCTCTCTCGGTCCCTCTCTCGGTCCCTCTCTCTCTCTCGGTCCCTCTCTCTCTCTCTCTCTCGGTCCCTCTCTCTCTCTCTCTCTCGGTCTCTCTCTCGGTCTCTCTCTCGGTCTCGGTCTCTCACTCGGTATCGGTCTCTCGGTCCCTCTCTCGGTCCCTCTCCCTCTCTCGGTCCTTCTCTCTCTCTCGGTCCCTCTCTTTCTCGCTCCCTCTCTCTCGCTCCCTCTCTCTCGGTCTCTCTCTTTCGGTCCCTCTCGGTCTCTCTCTCCGTCTCGGTCTCTCTCTCGGTCTCTCTCTCGGTCTCTATCTCGGTCTCGGTCTCTCTCTCGTTCCCTCTCTCTCTCTCGGTCCCTCTCTCGGTCCCGCTCTCTCTCTCGGTCTCTCTCTCGGTCACGGTCTCTCTCTCGGTCTCTCTCTCTCTCAGTCTCTCTCTCTCTCAGTCTCTCTTCTCTCTCGGTCTCTCTCTCGGTCTCGGTCCGTCTCTCGGTCCCTCTCTCTCTTTCGGTCCCTCTCTCGGTCCGTCTCTCTCTCTCGGTCCCTCTCTCGGTCCCTCTCTCTCTCTCTCGGTCCGTCTCTCTCTCTCTCTCTCTCGGTCTCTCTCTCTCTCTCTCTCTGTCTCTGTCTCGGTCTCTTTCTCTCTCTCTCTGTCTCTCTGTCTCTCTCTCTCTCGGTCTCTCTCTCTCGGTCTCGGTCTCTCTCTCGGTCACTCTCTCTCTCTCGGTCTCTCTCTCTCTCGGTCTCTTGGTCTCTCTCTCTCTCGGTCTCTCTCTCTCTTGGTCTCTCTCAGTCCCTCGGTCCCTCTCTCTTGGTCCCTCTCTCTCTCTCTCGCTCCCTCTGTCTCGCTCCCTCTCTCTCGGTCTCTCTCTTTCGGTCCCTCTCCGTCTCGGTCTCTCTCTCCGTCTCGGTCTCTCTCTCGGTCTCTCTCTCGGTCTCTCTCTCGATCTCGGTCTCTCTCTCGGTCTCGGTCTCTTGCTCCCTCTCTCGGTCCCTCTCTCTCTCTCGGTCCCTCTCTCTCTCGGTCCCTCTCTCTCTCTCGGTCCCTCTCTCGATCCTGCTCTCTCTCTCGTTCTCTCGGTCTCGGTCTCGGTCTCTCTCTCTCTCGGTCTCTCTCTCTCGGTCTCGGTCTCTCTCTAGGTCTCGGTCTCTCGGTCCCTCTCTCGGTCCCTCTCTCTCTCTCCGTCCCTCTCTCTCTCTCGGTCCCTCTCTCGATCCCGCTCTCTCTCTTGTTCTCTCAGTCTCTCTCTCTCGGTCTCTCTCTCGGTCTCTCTCTCTCTCTCGGTCTCTCTCTCTCTCGGTCTCTTGGTCTCTCTCTCTCTCGGTCTCTCTCTCTCTTGGTCTCTCTCAGTCCCTCGGTCCCTCTCTCTTGGTCAATCTCTCTCTCTCTCGCTCCCTCTCTCTCGCTCCCTCTCTCTCGGTCTCTCCCTTTCGGTCCCTCTCCGTCTCGGTCTCTCTCGCCGTCTCGGTCTCTCTCTCGGTCTCTCTCTCTCTCGGTCTCTCTCTCGGTCTCGGTCTCTCTCTCTCTCGGTCTCTCTCTCTCGGGATCTCTCCCTTGGTCTCTCGGTCTCCCTCAGTCTCTCTCTCTCGGTCCCTCTTGGTCCCTCGGTTCTTCTATCTCTCTCTTGGTCCCTCTCTCTCGGTCCCTCTCGGTCTCTCTCTCTCTCTGGGTCTCGGTCTCTCTCTCGGTCTCTGTCTCTCTCTCTCTCTTCGTCTCGGTATCTCTCTCGGTCTCGGTCCCTCTCTCTCTCTCGGTCTCTCTCTCTCTCCCTCTCTCGGTCTCTCTCTCTCAGTCTCTCTCGGTATCTCTCCCTCGGTCTTTCGGTCTCTCTCAGTCCCTCTCTCTCGGTCCCTCTCGGTCCCTCGGTTCTTCTCTCTCTCTCTTGGTCCCTCTCTCTCGGTCTCAGTCTCGGTCTCTCTCTCTCTCTCTCTCGCTCTCGGTCTCTCTCTCGGTCTCGGTCTCTCTCTCGGTCTCGGTCTCTCTCTCTCGGTCTCGGTCTCTCTCTCTCGGTCTCGGTCTCTCTCTCTGTCTAGGTCTCTCTTGGTCTCTCTCTCGGAATCTCTCTTGGTCTCTCTCTCTCTCGGTCTCTCTCAGTCCCTCGGTCCCTCTCTCTTGGTCCCTCTCTCTCTCTCTCGCTCCCTCTCTCTCGCTCCCTCTCGCTCGCTCCCTCTCTCTCGCTCCCTCTCTTTCGGTCCCTCTCCGTCTCGGTCTCTCTCTCGGTCTCTCTCTCGGTCTCTCTCTCGGTCTCTCTCTCGGTCTCGGTCTCTCTCTCGGTCTCGGTCTCTCGGTCCCTCTCTCGGTCCCTCTCTCTCTCTCGGTCCCTCTCTCTCTCTCGGTCCCTCTCTCGATCCCGCTCTCTCTCTTGTTCTCTCGGTCTCGGTCTCGGTCTCTCTCTCTCTCGGTCTCTCTCCCTCCGGATCACTCCCTCGGTCTCTCGGTCTCCCTCAGTCTCTCTCTCTCGGTCCCTCTCGGTCCCTCGATTCTTCTATCTCTCTCTTGGTCCCTCTGTCTCAGTCCCTCCCGGTCTCTATCTCTCTCTGGGTCTCGGTCTCTCTCTCGGTCTCAGTCTCTCTCTCGGTCTCTCTCTCGGTCTCGGTCCCTCTCTCTGTCTCGGTCTCTCTCTCTCAGTCTCTCTCGGTATCTCTCCCTCGGTCTCTCGGTCTCTCTCAGTCTCTCTCTCTCGGTCCCTCTCGGTCCCTCGGTTCTTCTCTCTCTCTCTCTTGGTCCCTCTCTCTCGGTCTCGGTGTCCCTCTCTCTCTCTCGGTCTCGGTCTCTCTCAGTCTCTCTCAGTCTCGGTCTCTCTCTCGCGGTCTCGGTCTCTCTCTCTCTCTCGGTCTCGGTCTCTCTCTCTCTCTCGGTCTCTCTCTCTCGGTCTCGGTCTCTCTCTCTGTCTAGGTCTCTCTCGGTCTCTCTCTCTCGGTCTCTCTCGGTCTCTCTCTCCCTCTCTCTCGGTCCCTCGGTCTCTCTCTCTCTCTCAGTCCCTCGGTCTCTCTCTCTCTCTCTGTCTAGGTCTCTCTCAGTCTCTCTCTCTCCGTCTCTCTCTCAGTCTTGGTCCCTCTCTCTCTTTCGGTCCCTCTCTCGGTCCCTCTCTCTCTCTCGGTCCCTTTCTCGGTCCCTCTCTCTCTCTCGGCCCCCTCTCTCTCTCGGTCCCTCTCTCTCTCTCTCGGTCTTTCTCTCTCTCTCTCTCTCGGTCTCTCTCTCTGTCTCGGTCTTGGTCTCTCTCTCTCTCTCTCGGTATCTCTCTCTCTCTCGGTCTCTCTCTCTCTTGGTCTCTTGGTCTCTCTCTCTCTCAGTCTCTCTCTCTCTCTCGGTCTCTCTCAGTCCCTCGGTCCCTCTCTCTTGGTACCTCTCTCTCTCTCTCGCTCACTCTCTCTCGCTCCCGCTCTCTCCGTCTCTCTCTCGGTCCCTCTCGGTCTCTCTCTCCGTCTCGGTCTCTCTCTCGGTCTCTCTCTCGGTCTCTCTCTCGGTCTCTCTCTCGGTCTCGGTCTCTCTCTCGGTCTCGGTCTCTCGGTCCCTCTCTCGGTCCCTCTCTCTCTCTCGGTCCCTCTCTCTCTCTCGGTCCCTCTCTCGATCCCGCTCTCTCTCTTGTTCTCTCGGTCTCTCTCTCTCTCTCGGTCTCTCTCTCTCTCGGTCTCTCTCTCTCCGGATCTCTCCCTCGGTCTCTCGGTCTCCCTCAGTCTCTCTCTCTCGGTCCCTCTCGGTCCCTCGGTTCTTCTATCTCTCTCTTGGTCCCTCTCTCTCAGTCCCTCTCGGTCTCTATCTCTCTCTGGGTCTCGGTCTCTCTCTCGGTCTCAGTCTCTCTCTCGGTCTCTCTCTCGGTCTCGGTCCCTCTCTCTCTCTCGGTCTCTCTCTCTCTCTCTCTCTCTCTCTCTCTCGGTCTCTCTCTCTCAGTCTCTCTCGGTATCTCTCCCTCGGTCTCTCGGTCTCTCTCAGTCTCTCTCTCTCGGTCCCTCTCGGTCCCTCGGTTCTTCTCTCTCTCTCTCTTGGTCCCTCTCTCTCGTTCTCGGTGTCCCTCTCTCTCTCTCGGTCTCGGTCTCTCTCTCTCTCTCAGTCTCGGTCTCTCTCTCTCGGTCTCGGTCTCTCTGTCTCTCTTGGTCTCGGTCTCTCTCTCTCTCTCGGTCTCTCTCTCTCGGTCTCGGTCTCTCTCTCTGTCTAGGTCTCTCTCGGTCTCTCTCTCTCGGTCTCTCTCGGTCTCTCTCTCTCTCTCTCTCGGTCCCTCGGACTCTCTCTCTCTCTCGGTCCCTCGTTCTCCCTCTCTCTCGGTCCCTCGGTCTCTCTCTCTCTCTCAGTCCCTCGGTCTCTCTCTCTCTCTCTGTCTAGGTCTCTCTCAGTCTCTCTCTCTCCATCTCTCTCTCAGTCTTGGTCCCTCTCTCTCTCTCGGTCTCTCTCTCTCTCTCGGTCTCTCTCTCTCGGTCTCGGTCTCTCTCTCTGTCTAGGTCTCTCTCGGTCTCTTTCTCGGAATCTCTTTCGGTCTCTGTCTCTCTCTCTCGGTCCCTCTCGGTCTCTCTCTCTCTCTCTGTCTCTCTCTCTCGGTCCCTCTCTCGGTCCCTCTCTCTCTCTCGGTCACTCTCTTCGTCCCTCTCTCTCTCGGTCCCTCTCTCTCTCTCTCTCTCAGTCTCTCTCTCTGTCTCGGCCTCTCTCGGCCTCTCTCTCTCTCTCGGTCTCTCTCTCTCTCTCGGTCTCTCTCACTCTCGGTCTCTCTCATTCCCTCGGTCCCTCTCTCTTGGTCCCTCTCCCTCTCTCTCGCTCCCTCTCTCTCGCTCCCTCTCTCTCGCTCCCTCTCTCTCGGTCTCACTCTCGGTCTCATTCTCGGTCTCGGTCTCTCTCTCTCTTGGTCTCTCTCTCTCTCGGTCTCTCTCTCTCTCGGTTTCTCTCTCTCAGTCTCTCTCTCTCGGTCTCTCTCTCAGTCTCTCTCTCTCTCTCAGTCTCTCTCTCGGTCCCTCTCTCTCGGTCCTTCCCTCTCGGTCCCTCTCCTGCTCTCTCTCTCTCTCTCTCGGTCTCTCTCTCTCCCGATCTCTCTGTCTCTCGGTCCCTCGGTCTCTCTCTCTCTCTCTCGGTCCCTCAGTCTCTCCCTCTCTCTCTCGGTCCCTCGGTGTCTCTCTCTCTCTCTCTTTCTCTCTCGGTCTCTCTCTCTCACAGTCTCGCTCTCTCTTGGTCTCTCAGTCTCTCTCGGTCTCTCTCGGTCACTCTCTCTCGGTCCCTCTTGGTCCCTCGGTTCTTCTCTCTCTCTCTTGGTCCCTCTCTCTCGGTCTCGGTGTCTCTCTCTCTCTCTCGGTCTCGGTCTCTCTCTCTCGGTCTCGGTCTCTCTCTCTGTCTAGGTCTCTCTCGGTCTCTCTCTCAGAATCTCTCTCGGTCTCTCTCTCTCTCGGTCTCTCTCAGTCCCTCTCTCTTGGTCCCTCTCTCTCTCTCTCGCTCCCTCTCTCTCGCTCCCTCTCTCTCGCTCCCTCTCTCTCAGTCTCTCTCTTTCGGTCCCTCTCCGTCTCGGTCTCTCTCTCGGTCTCTCTCTCGGTCTCTCTCTCGGTCTCTCTCTCGGTCTCGGTCTCTCTCTCGGTCTCGGTGTCTCGGTCCCTCTCTCGGTCCCTCTCTCTCTCTCGGTCCCTCTCTCTCTCGGTCCCTCTCTCTCTCTCTTTCCCTCTCTCGATCCCGCTCTCTCTCTTGTTCTCTCGGTCTCTCTCTCTCGGTCTCGGTCTCTCTCTTGGTCTCTCTCTCTCTCGGTCTCTCTCTTGGTCTCGGTCTCTCTCTCTCTCGGTCTCTCTCTCTCGGGATCTCTCCCTCGGTCTCTCGGTCTCCCTCAGTCTCTCTCTCTCGGTCCCTCTCGGTCCCTCGGTTCTTCTATCTCTCTCTTGGTCCCTCTCTCTCAGTCCCTCTCGGTCTCTCTCTCTCTCTGAGTCTCGGTCTCTCTCTCGGTCTCAGTCTCTCTCTCGGTCTCGGTCTCTCTCTCTCTCTCTCTCTCGGTCTCTCTCTCTCAGTCTCTCTCGGTATCTCTCCCTCTGTCTCTCGGTCTCTCTCAGTCTCTCTCTCTCGGTCCCTCTCGGTCCCTCGGTTCTTCTCTCTCTCTCTTGGTCCCTTTCTCTCGGTCTCGGTGTCTCTCTCTCTCTCTCGGTCTCTCTCTCTCTCTCTCTCTCGGTCTCGGTCTCTCTCTCGGTCTCGGTCTCTCTCTCTCTCTCGGTCTCTCTCTCTTGGTCTCGGTCTCTCTGTCTAGGTCTCTCTTGGTCTCTCTCTCGGAATCTCTCTCGGTCTCTCTCTCTCTCAGTCTCTCTCAGTCCCTCGGTCCCTCTCTCTTGGTCCCTCTCTCTCTCTCTCGCTCCCTCTCTCTCGCTCCCTCTCTCTCGCTCCCTCTCTCTCAGTCTCTCTCTTTCGGTCCCTCTCCGTCTCGGTCTCGCTCTCGGTCTCTCTCTCGGTCTCTCTCTCGGTCTCTCTCTCGGTCTCGGTCTCTCTCTCGGTCTCGGTCTCTCGGTCCCTCTCTCGGTCCCTCTCTCTCTCTCGGTCCCTCTCTCTCTCTCGGTCCCTCTCTCGATCCCGCTCTCTCTCTTGTTCTCTCGGTCTCTCTCTCTCGGTCTCGGTCTCTCTCTTGGTCTCTCTCTCTCTCGGTCCCTCTCTCTCTCTCTCTCTCTCGGTCTCTCTCTCTCAGTCTCTCTCGGTATCTCTCCCTCGGTCTCTCGGTCTCTCTCGGTCTCTCTCAGTCTCTCTCTCTCGGTCCCTCTCGGTCCCTCGGTTCTTCTCTCTCTCTCTTGGTCCCTCTCTCTCGGTCTCGGTCTCTCTCTCTCTCTCAGTCTCGGTCTCTCTCTCTCGGTCTCGGTCTCTCTTTCTCTCTCTCTCTCGGTCCCTCGGTCTCTCTCTCACGGTCTCGGTCTCTCTCTTGGTCTCTCGGTCTCTCTCTCTCTCTCTCTCGGTCCCTCGGACTCTCTCTCTCTCTCGGTCCCTCGTTCTCTCTCTCTCTCGGTCCCTCGGTCTCTCTCTCTCTCTCAGTCCCTCGGTCTCTCTCTCTCTCTCGGTCTCTCTCATCTCGGTCTCTCTCTCTCTCGGTCCCTCTCTCTCGGTCTCTCTCGGTCTCTCTCTCCGTCTCGGTGTCTCTCTCTCGGTCTCAGTCTCTCGGTCTATCTCTCAGTCTCAGTCTCTTTTGGTCCCTCTCTCTCAGTCCCTCCCTCTAGGTATCTCTCACTCTCTCTCTCTCTCGGTCTCTCTCTCTCCCGATCTCTCTGTCTCTCGGTCCCTCGGTCTCTCTCTCTCTCTCTCGGTCCCTCAGTCTCTCTCTCTTTCTCTCGGTCCCTCGGTCTCTCTCTCTCTCTCTCTCTCGGTCCCTCGGTCTCTCTCTCACGGTCTCGGTCTCTCTCTTGGTCTCTCGGACTCTCTCTCTCTCTCGGTCCCTCGTTCTCTCTCTCTCTCTCAGTCCCTCGGTCACTCTCTCTCTCTCGGTCTCTCTCTCTCTCTCTCTCTCTCGGTCTCTCTCTCTCTCTCTGTCTCTCTCTCTCTCGGTCTCTTGGTCTCTCTCTCTCTCGGTCTCTCTCTCTCTTGGTCTCTCTCAGTCCCTCGGTCCCTCTCTCTTGGTCCCTCTCTCTCTCTCTCGCTCCCTCTCTCTCGCTCCCTCTCTCTCAGTCTCTCTCTTTCGGTCCCTCTCCGTCTCGGTCTCTCCGTCTCGGTCTCTCTCTCGGTCCGTCTCTCGGTCCTGCTCTCTCTCTCGGTCTCTCTCTCGGTCTCGGTCTCTCTCTCGGTCTCTCTCTCTCTCAGTCTCTCTCTCTCTCAGTCTCTCTCTCTCTCTCGGTCCCTCTCTCTCTTTCGGTCCCTCTCTCGGTCCCTCTCTCTCTCTCGGTCCCTCTCTCGGTCCCTCTCTCTCTCTCGGTCCCTCTCTCTGTCCCTCTATCGGTCTCTCTCTCGGTCTCGGTCCCTCTCTCTCTCTCTCTCTCAGTCTCTCTCTCTCTCTCTGTCTCAGTCTCTCTCTCTCTCTCTCTCTGTCTCTCTGTCTCTCTCTCTCTCGGTCTCTCTCTCTCTCTCGGTCTCTCTCTCTCTCGGTCTCTTGGTCTCTCTCTCTCTCGGTCTCTCTCTCTCTTGGTCTCTCTCAGTCCCTCGGTCCCTCTCTCTCGGTCCCTCTCTCTCGGTCCCTCTCTCTCTCTCTCGCTCCCTCTCTCTCGCTCCCTCTCTCTCGGTCTCTCTCTTTCTGTCCCTCTCCGTCTCGGTCTCTCTCTCCGTCTCGGTCTCTCTCTCGGTCTCTCTCTCGGTCTCTCTCTCGATCTCGGTCTCTCTCTCGGTCTCGGTCTCTCGGTCCCTCTCTCGGTCCCTCTCTCTCTCTCGGTCCCTCTCTCTCTCGGTCCCTCTCTCTCTCTCGGTCCCTCTCTCGATCCCGCTCTCTCTCTCGTTCTCTCGGTCTCGGTCTCTCTCTCTCTCGGTCTCTCTCTCTCGGTCTCTCTCTCGGTCTCTCTCTCTCTCGGTCTCTCTCTCGGTCTCGGTCTCTCTCTCTCTCGGTCTCTCTCTCTCGGTCTCTCGGTCTCCCTCAGTCTCTCTCTCTCGGTCCCTCTTGGTCCCTCGGTTCTTCTATCTCTCTCTTGGTCCCTCTCTCTCGGTCCCTCTCGGTCTCTCTCTCTCTCTGGGTCTCGGTCTCTCTCTCGGTCTCAGTCTCTCTCTCTCTCTCGGTCTCGGTATCTCTCTCGGTCTCGGTCCCTCTCTCTCTGTCTCTCTCTCTCTCTCTCTCGGTCCCTCTCTCTCAGTCCCTCCCGGTCTCTCTCTCTCGGTGTCTCTCTTTCTGTCTCGGTCTCTTGGTCTCGGTCTCTCTCTCTCTCTCTCGGTCTCTCTCTCGTTCCCGGTCTCTCTCTCTCCTTCGGTCTCTCTCGGTCTCTCTCTCTCTCTCTATCTCTCTCTCGCTCTCTCGTTCCCTCACTCTCTCTCTCTGTCTCGGTCTCTCTCTCTCTCTCTCTCTGTCTCTCTGTCTCTCTCTCTCTCGGTCTCTCTCTCTCTCTCTCTCGGTCTCTCTCTCTCTCTCTGTCTCGGTCTCTCTCTCTCTCTGTCTCTCTCTCTCGGGATCTCTCCCTCGGTCTCTCGGTCTCCCTCAGTCTCTCTCTCTCGGTCCCTCTCGGTCCCTCGGTTCTTCTATCTCTCTCTTGGTCCCTCTCTCTCAGTCCCTCTCGGTCTCTCTCTCTCTCTGAGTCTCGGTCTCTCTCTCGGTCTCAGTCTCTCTCTCGGTCTCGGTCTCTCTCTCTCTCTCTCTCTCGGTCTCTCTCAGTCTCTCTCGGTATCTCTCCCTCTGTCTCTCGGTCTCTCTCAGTCTCTCTCTCTCGGTCCCTCTCGGTCCCTCGGTTCTTCTCTCTCTCTCTTGGTCCCTTTCTCTCGGTCTCGGTGTCTCTCTCTCTCTCTCGGTCTCTCTCTCTCTCTCTCTCTCGGTCTCGGTCTCTCTCTCGGTCTCGGTCTCTCTCTCTCTCTCGGTCTCTCTCTCTTGGTCTCGGTCTCTCTGTCTAGGTCTCTCTTGGTCTCTCTCTCGGAATCTCTCTCGGTCTCTCTCTCTCTCGGTCTCTCTCAGTCCCTCGGTCCCTCTCTCTTGGTCCCTCTCTCTCTCTCTCGCTCCCTCTCTCTCGCTCCCTCTCTCTCGCTCCCTCTCTCTCAGTCTCTCTCTTTCGGTCCCTCTCCGTCTCGGTCTCGCTCTCGGTCTCTCTCTCGGTCTCTCTCTCGGTCTCTCTCTCGGTCTCGGTCTCTCTCTCGGTCTCGGTCTCTCGGTCCCTCTCTCGGTCCCTCTCTCTCTCTCGGTCCCTCTCTCTCTCTCGGTCCCTCTCTCGATCCCGCTCTCTCTCTTGTTCTCTCGGTCTCTCTCTCTCGGTCTCGGTCTCTCTCTTGGTCTCTCTCTCTCTCGGTCCCTCTCTCTCTCTCGGTCTCTCTCTCTCAGTCTCTCTCGGTATCTCTCCCTCGGTCTCTCGGTCTCTCTCGGTCTCTCTCAGTCTCTCTCTCTCGGTCCCTCTCGGTCCCTCGGTTCTTCTCTCTCTCTCTTGGTCCCTCTCTCTCGGTCTCGGTCTCTCTCTCTCTCTCAGTCTCGGTCTCTCTCTCTCGGTCTCGGTCTCTCTTTCTCTCTCTCTCTCGGTCCCTCGGTCTCTCTCTCGCGGTCTCGGTCTCTCTCTTGGTCTCTCGGTCTCTCTCTCTCTCTCTCTCGGTCCCTCGGACTCTCTCTCTCTCTCGGTCCCTCGTTCTCTCTCTCTCTCGGTCCCTCGGTCTCTCTCTCTCTCTCAGTCCCTCGGTCTCTCTCTCTCTCTCGGTCTCTCTCATCTCGGTCTCTCTCTCTCTCGGTCCCTCTCTCTCGGTCCCTCTCGGTCTCTCTCTCCGTCTCGGTGTCTCTCTCTCGGTCTCAGTCTCTCGGTCTATCTCTCAGTCTCAGTCTCTCTTGGTCCCTCTCTCTCAGTCCCTCCCTCTAGGTACCTCTCACTCTCTCTCTCTCTCGGTCTCTCTCTCTCCCGATCTCTCTGTCTCTCGGTCCCTCGGTCTCTCTCTCTCTCTCTCGGTCCCTCAGTCTCTCTCTCTTTCTCTCGGTCCCTCGGTCTCTCTCTCTCTCTCTCTCTCGGTCCCTCGGTCTCTCTCTCACGGTCTCGGTCTCTCTCTTGGTCTCTCGGACTCTCTCTCTCTCTCGGTCCCTCGTTCTCTCTCTCTCTCTCAGTCCCTCGGTCACTCTCTCTCTCTCGGTCTCTCTCTCTCTCTCTCTATCTCGGTCTCTCTCTCTCTCTCTGTCTCTCTCTCTCTCGGTCTCTATCTCTCTATCGGTCTCTCTCTCTCTCGGTCTCTTGGTCTCTCTCTCTCTCGGTCTCTCTCTCTCTTGGTCTCTCTCAGTCCCTCGGTCCCTCTCTCTTGGTCCCTCTCTCTCTCTCTCGCTCCCTCTCTCTCGCTCCCTCTCTCTCAGCCTCTCTCTTTCGGTCCCTCTCCGTCTCGGTCTCTCCGTCTCGGTCTCTCTCTCGGTCCGTCTCTCGGTCCTGCTCTCTCTCTCGGTCTCTCTCTCGGTCTCGGTCTCTCTCTCGGTCTCTCTCTCTCTCAGTCTCTCTCTCTCTCAGTCTCTCTCTCTCTCTCGGTCCCTCTCTCTCTTTCGGTCCCTCTCTCGGTCCCTCTCTCTCTCTCGGTCCCTCTCTCGGTCCCTCTCTCTCTCTCGGTCCCTCTCTCGGTCCCTCTATCGGTCTCTCTCTCGGTCTCGGTCCCTCTCTCTCTCTCTCTCTCTCTCAGTCTCTCTCTCTCTCTCTGTCTCGGTCTCTCTCTCTCTCTGTCTCTCTGTCTCTCTCTCTCTCGGTCTCTCTCTCTCTCTCGGTCTCTCTCTCTCTCGGTCTCTTGGTCTCTCTCTCTCTCGGTCTCTCTCTCTCTTGGTCTCTCTCAGTCCCTCGGTCCCTCTCTCTCGGTCCCTCTCTCTCTCTCTCGCTCCCTCTCTCTCGCTCCCTCTCTCTCGCTCCCTCTCTCTCGGTCTCTCTCTTTCTGTCCCTCTCCGTCTCGGTCTCTCTCTCCGTCTCGGTCTCTCTCTCGGTCTCTCTCTCGGTCTCTCTCTCGGTCTCTCTCTCGATCTCGGTCTCTCTCTCGGTCTCGGTCTCTCGGTCCCTCTCTCGGTCCCTCTCTCTCTCTCGGTCCCTCTCTCTCTCGGTCCCTCTCTCTCTCTCGGTCCCTCTCTCGATCCCGCTCTCTCTCTCGTTCTCTCGGTCTCGGTCTCTCTCTCTCTCGGTCTCTCTCTCTCGGTCTCTCTCTCGGTCTCTCTCTCTCTCGGTCTCTCTCTCGGTCTCGGTCTCTCTCTCTCTCGGTCTCTCTCTCTCGGTCTCTCGGTCTCCCTCAGTCTCTCTCTCTCGGTCCCTCTTGGTCCCTCGGTTCTTCTATCTCTCTCTTGGTCCCTCTCTCTCGGTCCCTCTCGGTCTCTCTCTCTCTCTGGGTCTCGGTCTCTCTCTCGGTCTCAGTCTCTCTCTCTCTCTCGGTCTCGGTATCTCTCTCGGTCTCGGTCCCTCTCTCTCTCTCTGTCTCTCTCTCTCTCTCTCTCTCGGTCCCTCTCTCTCAGTCCCTCCCGGTCTCTCTCTCTCGGTGTCTCTCTTTCTGTCTCGGTCTCTTGGTCTCGGTCTCTCTCTCTCTCTCTCGGTCTCTCTCTCGTTCCCGGTCTCTCTCTCTCCTTCGGTCTCTCTCGGTCTCTCTCTCTCTCTCTATCTCTCTCTCGCTCTCTCGTTCCCTCGCTCTCTCTCTCTCTCGGTCTCTCTCTCGTTCTCAGTCTCTCTCATGGTCTTGGTCTCGGTCTCTCTCCTGGTCTCGGGCTCTCTCGGTCCCTCAGTCTCTCTCTTGGTCCCTCGGTCTCTCTCTCTCTCGTTCCCTCGCTCTCTCGTTCGCTCTCTCTCTCTCTCTCTCTCTCTCACAGTCTTGGTCTCTCTCTTGGTCTCTCAGTCTCTCTCGGTCTCTCTCAGTCTCTCTCTCTCTCAGTCTCTCTCTCTCTCTCGGTCTCTCTCTCGGTCCCGGTCCGTCTCTCGGTCCCTCTCTCTCTTTCGGTCCCTCTCTCGGTCCCTCTCTCTCTCTCGGTCCCTCTCTCGGTCCCTCTGTCGGTCCCTCTCTCTCTCTCTCGGTTCCTCTCTCTCTCTCTCTCTCTCGGTCTCTCTCTCTCTCTCTCTCTCTCTGTCTCGGTCTCTCTCTCTCTCTCTCTCTGTCTCTCTGTCTCTCTCTCTCTCGGTCTCTCTCTCTCTCTCTCTCGGTCTCTCTCTCTCTCTCTCTCTGTCTCGGTCTCTCTCTCTCTCTCTCTCTCTATCTCTCTGTCTCTCTCTCTCTCGGTCTCTCTCTCTCTCTCGGTCTCTCTCTCTCTCTCGGTCTCTCTCTCTCTCTCGGTCTCTTGGTCTCTCTCTCTCTCGGTCTCTCTCTCTCTTGGTCTCTCTCAGTCCCTCGGTCCCTCTCTCTTGGTCCCTCTCTCTCTCTCTCGCTCCCTCTCTCTCGCTCCCTCTCTCTCGGTCTCTCTCTTTCGGTCCCTCTCCGTCTCGGTCTCTCTCTGTCCGTCTCGGTCCCTCTCTCCGTCTCTCTCGCGGTCTCTCTCTCGATCTCGGTCTCTGTCTCGGTCTCGGTCTCTCGGTCCCTCTCTCGGTCCCTCTCTCTCTCTCGGTCCCTCTCTCTCTCGGTCCCTCTCTCTCTCTCGGTCCCTCTCTCGATCCCGCTCTCTCTCTCGTTCTCTCGTTCTCGTTCTCGGTCTCGGTCTCTCTCTCTCTCGGTCTCTCTCTCTCTCTCTCTTTCTCTCTCGGTCTCTCTCTCTCACAATCTCGCTCTCTCTTGGTCTCTCAGTCTCTCTCGGTCTCTCTCGGTCTCTCTCTCTTTCTCTCTCTCGTTCTCTCTCTCTCAGTCTCGGTCTCGGTCTGTCTCTCGGTCAAGGTCTCTCTCTCTCTCTCTTGGTCTCGGACATTCTCTCTCGGTCACTCGGTCTCTCTCTCGGTCCCTCGGTCTCTCTCTCTCTCTCTCGGTCCCTCGGTCTCTCTCTCTCGGTCCCTTGGTCTCTCTCTCTCCCGGTCCCTCGGTCTCTCTCTCTCTCTCGGTCCCTCTCTCTCTCTTTCGGTCCCTCTCTCTCGGTCCCTCTCGGTCTCTCTCTCTGTCTCGGTGTCTCTCTCTCGGTCTCGGTCTCTCGGTCTATCTCTCAGTCTCAGTCTCTCTCGGTCCCTCTCTCTCAGTCCCTCCCTCTAGGTACCTCTCACTCTCTCTCTCTCTCGGTCTCTCTCTCTCCCGATCTCTCTGTCTCTCGGTCCCTCGGTCTCTCTCTCTCTCTCTCGGTCCCTCAGTCTCTCTCTCTTTCTCTCGGTCCCTCGGTCTCTCTCTCTCTCTCGGTCCCTCGGTCTCTCTCTCACGGTCTCGGTCTCTCTCTTGGTCTCTCGGTCTCTCTCTCTCGGTCTCTCTCGGTCTCTCTCTCTCTCTCTCTCCGTCCCTCGGACTCTCTCTCTCTCTCTCTCGGTCCCTCGTTCTCTCTCTCTCTCGGTCCCTCGGTCTCTCTCTCTCTCTCAGTCCCTCGGTCTCTCTCTCTCTCTCGGTCTCTCTCTCTCTCTCTCAGTCTCTCTCTCTCCGTCTCTCTCTCGGTCTTGGTCCCTCTCTCGGTCCCTCTCTCTCTTTCGGTCCCTCTCTCGGTCCCTCTCTCTCTCTCGGTCCCTCTCTCGGTCCCTCTCTCTCTCTCGGTCCCTCTCTCTCTCTCTCTCTCGGTCCCTCTCTCTCTCTCTCTCTCGGTCTCTCTCTCGGTCTCTCTCTCGGTCTCGGTCTCTCACTCGGTATCGGTCTCTCGGTCCCTCTCTCGGTCCCTCTCCCTCTCTCGGTCCCTCTCTCTCTCTCGGTCCCTCTCTTTCTCGCTCCCTCTCTCTCGCTCCCTCTCTCTCGGTCTCTCTCTTTCGGTCCCTCTCGGTCTCTCTCTCCGTCTCGGTCTCTCTCTCGGTCTCTCTCTCGGTCTCTATCTCGGTCTCGGTCTCTCTCTCGTTCCCTCTCTCTCTCTCGGTCCCTCTCTTGGTCCCGCTCTCTCTCTCGGTCTCTCTCTCGGTCACGGTCTCTCTCTCGGTCTCTCTCTCTCTCAGTCTCTCTCTCTCTCAGTCTCTCTTCTCTCTCGGTCCCTCTCTCGGTCTCGGTCCGTCTCTCGGTCCCTCTCTCTCTTTCGGTCCCTCTCTCGGTCCGTCTCTCTCTCTCGGTCCCTCTCTCGGTCCCTCTCTCTCTCTCTCGGTCCGTCTCTCTCTCTCTCTCTCTCGGTCTCTCTCTCTCTCTCTCTCTGTCTCTGTCTCGGTCTCTTTCTCTCTCTCTCTGTCTCTCTGTCTCTCTCTCTCTCGGTCTCTCTCTCTCGGTCTCGGTCTCTCTCTCGGTCACTCTCTCTCTCTCGGTCTCTCTCTCTCTCGGTCTCTTGGTCTCTCTCTCTCTCGGTCTCTCTCTCTCTTGGTCTCTCTCAGTCCCTCGGTCCCTCTCTCTTGGTCCCTCTCTCTCTCTCTCGCTCCCTCTGTCTCGCTCCCTCTCTCTCGGTCTCTCTCTTTCGGTCCCTCTCCGTCTCGGTCTCTCTCTCCGTCTCGGTCTCTCTCTCGGTCTCTCTCTCGGTCTCTCTCTCGATCTCGGTCTCTCTCTCGGTCTCGGTCTCTTGCTCCCTCTCTCGGTCCCTCTCTCTCTCTCGGTCCCTCTCTCTCTCGGTCCCTCTCTCTCTCTCGGTCCCTCTCTCGATCCTGCTCTCTCTCTCGTTCTCTCGGTCTCGGTCTCGGTCTCTCTCTCTCTCGGTCTCTCTCTCTCGGTCTCGGTCTCTCTCTAGGTCTCGGTCTCTCGGTCCCTCTCTCGGTCCCTCTCTCTCTCTCCGTCCCTCTCTCTCTCTCGGTCCCTCTCTCGATCCCGCTCTCTCTCTTGTTCTCTCAGTCTCTCTCTCTCGGTCTCGGTCTCTCTCTCGGTCTCTCTCTCTCTCTCGGTCTCTCTCTCTCTCGGTCTCTTGGTCTCTCTCTCTCTCGGTCTCTCTCTCTCTTGGTCTCTCTCAGTCCCTCGGTCCCTCTCTCTTGGTCAATCTCTCTCTCTCTCGCTCCCTCTCTCTCGCTCCCTCTCTCTCGGTCTCTCCCTT